>NC_139238.1:53390736-54590736 GCF_977018435.1 Lepisma saccharinum
CACCATCGTGTTGGTACCACATTTCTTGCCGCAGTGCCAAAGGTACGGTCTCCAACAGTTCAGGCAGAACCTCACTAAGAAATGCATGATACGTGCGACCATTCAGGCGAACAGGGAGAATGTATGGTCCAATTAAATGATCATGTACTATCCCGCACCACACATTCACTGAAAACCTGTGCTGGTGATGGGCCACAAAAAGTGCATGTGGGTTGTCAAAGTCCCATACATGACTGTTTCTACTATTGAAGACATCCATCCTGGTGAAAATGGCTTCATCTGTCCACAATACGTTTGCCCCGAAGTGAGGGTTTGTGTCCAGCTGATGCAACAACCATTGGCAAAACTCCATACGAGGGCGAAAGTCACGAGGTAACAGTTCTTGTACTTTCTGCAGTTTAAAAGGGTGCATTCCTTCATCTGACAACACTCGCCAAACATTCACATGAGACGTGTTTCGTGCCCGAGCGAGCACTCGCGTACTGGTGCCAGGATGTTCTGCGACCGCTGTTAACACATCTTCTGCAAACTGATGTGTGCGTACACTTCGGGGTCTTCCAACTTCTTGTCGCGGTGGTAACACTGACCCTGTTTCACGCAGTCGACTGTCCACTACCTGAAAGAAGGTGTGAGACGGTAAACGTCTATGTGGAAAGCGTTCTCCATAAAGACGCCTTGCCTCACGGCTATTACCACGTGCCTCCCCATACATGAGATGCATGTCTGCTAGCTGCTGGGTCGTATACGCAGCCATCTGTGTAATAGGGAGCTGGAACTGCAAAGTATTGTTTTTGTTTAACACTGGCACACTGCACAAATTGGCCGTATCACCGTACGGACACCACAGACCAATTGTTGCGATACTTGACTTGCCCACTCCACCACGTCAACTTCTTTCAATGCAACATACTAGTACTCTTCAATGCGTATGACAACCTAGAGCGAACTGCTGATCATATCCCAGCACCTGCAACACGATTGGGACGACTGCCGGAGAGAACCAACCCTTCGAGCTCCTCTCGCGGGAACAGCAGTCATGAAGGTCAAACGTAGACTACGAGAGCCAGACTTGCCTGTGCAGCGCTTCCAAAACTGGTCTCTTTTACGTCACAATGATCGCGTGCGAACACTTTTGGTATTGCTCCCCACCCCCTTTGTGTGGTGAAAGTGACATCTTCAGTTGGTGTACAGTGACACGGACTGTCTGTGCGTAAGATATTGTAGCATTTGTTGTTTGTTGTGTGTGTGTGTGGGGGGGATATTACGTAGTTGTCGCGTGTAAAAATACACGTTGTCGCAATCATCTGATATTGTGTTTTTCTTTCCCTCCTCCTGTCTCTCGTATGCCACATGACATGATTCGTTCATTCCTCGCGTGTAACTGGGGTATGCAACCGTGCTCAACTTTTCGGATTTTGTGTTCGGTGGTCATGTTTTGATGTTTGAGGTCGGGATGTGTTGTCTTGAACGCATTTCTCATTGTCACGGTCCTTCTTGCTGCGTTACATACCTTTTCCATGCATTGTTGTTGCTGGAAATCCCCAATTCCTTTGAGGACTCCATTGCGCATGCGTGCAGTGAACTTTTCATAGTGACTTCCGGACTGAGCACATACGATTCCTTTATGATTCCCTTGGAACCGCCTCTCTATCTGTGATAGTATTCGTCCCAGTTAGGTGTGACGTTCACTTTGTCACCTTTTGCGAGGCTCCTATCTCGGAAACGAAGCATCAGTCGTAAAAATGGAACTTAGACTTTTTGCTTGTTTTCGTGTGAGGAATCACCTCCCAAGCGTTGTAAACGACCTTTAGAAACACCCTGTATATATATATATATATACAACTGTTTTCTCACAGCTGGAAAATGATACATTTGTTACAATCATGTAGTCATATTTTTTTCCTGATTAAAGATAGGTTGAAGAAATCATCACCACAACATTTGTCGTAAAATTCCAGCCTGATTTGATTCTAATCTGACTTCCACGCAGAGATCCGGATTGGGTGATCTAAGGTCAAAATTTTTCCGACTTTGTCCCTGCATAATGCGGCTCCAGGGCCCAACCAGCCTAAAATCAAATTGTACCCAGTGGGGGGAAGGGTATAGGCTGACGGAGCGAGGTGTTGATCACCTCATCTCCAAGATGTTCGTCATCGAAATTATGTGGGGCCCTACCCCCACATTCCCTAAATGTGCCTTCATGGAACTGTGCTATATGCACAGGGAACTTAACCTTTACCGGTATATATTGTATTCGTTTCTGCACCCCTGAGTAACTACGTTTATTTTTTACATCCGCAAACCCCCTACTATGTCAATGACTGAGGGCGCCCCTAAAGGCTTACACGTCTCCGGGCCCCTCCGCACTGCTGGGGTTTTCGGCTTGTAGATCCGGCACTGATTTGAAATGCCTTCAGACTGCACTGGCGTACGCAGGGGGGCTTCAGCCCCCTCCGAAATTTTTGCAAAATCAACTTTTTCAAATAAACAGTTAAGAACTTAGGGAAAACCAGAGTGTTAAGTGCAAACTCCCCTTTAAATGATCCCCGATGCACATTTTTTAGAGTCGAATGTTCTAATTATACAAAATATCTCATTATGTAGGCCGCTTCCTAGAAAGCAGCTATGTACTATCCATCTTTACAATTCTAGCCCCTCCCGAAATAAAATCCTGCGCACGCAGCCAATACTTCAGAGTATGGTGTCGCGATGAGAAAAAAAGGAGGAAGAATATTATTTTTCACAAATTCAAAAAATATTCTATTGTTCGTGTTTCTGGGTTGCTCAATGTAAATTTAAATACACGTTTAAACCTGAAAACAGTAGGCTACGATTAGTAGGGAACATTCTTGTGAACAATATTATGAAAGAAATCTGTAACATGAAGAATTGCCATGACTTCCAATTACAAAAAGGATTCAAAATTGGCATTTTGCCTTCAACGAATGCACCTCACGTTAGCTAGTCTATTACTTTTCTAACCTCCGTATTATAAAGAAACAGCATCAGGTAAATCAGCCTATGCACACGAGAACTAATTGATAGATCCTGTTCAAATGATATCTCCCAAGTGCATTTAGCATTATTTTTATTAATATTATGTATTTTTATTATATTATTTCACATTGCGACTTTCTGTGTACGTATAATTTAAATGTATGATAATGTAACTAATAATTACACATGATAAGAGGTATATTTTCGCTATACACAAAGTGTCCAAAAAAAAAAGTCATTCATGACAGTGGTTCATAAAAAAATAAAGTAAAATGCTCCCCTGCGCTTTGCACCACGCCATGTAGGTGTAAAGAGGGTTTGGAGTTGGGGTCCCACACTTTCTTGATCTCGGCCGAAGATGGGGTGATGTGATCAGCACCACGCCCCTGGGTGCCTTTACCCCCCCCCCAGTTTCCTCCAGGTACCCACTTTATACGACGCTGGGTGGGTGCAGGAGTCACCTGAACAGTGGGAAAAAACCCGGTTCTCCCCCGCCGGGATAGAATCTGGGTCTCTCGCAAGGTAGTCAGACGCCCTAACGACTTTCTTTTATAATAAAAGGAATACCCCTAAGCGGAAGTATCCCTTGTTTTTTAATTTCTTTTCTGAATTTTTAAATATCTCGGTTTTTCTCAATTCTAAGTTTTTCTCATTAGGACGAACACAAACATCCATGTCTTACCCAGCATTCGAACTCGGGATCCCTGGCGTCGCACTGTGCTGTGCTAACCACTCCGCCACGGAGGTCCACATGACTGAGCTACCGCGGCTGATTGACAGTGTTTTTCCTTCCCGTTCACACGCCTGTGACCTTCCAGCGACACCACACTTCGCCACTGTTTGCAATAGCATCAGGAGCTTAGCTCTTTCGACCTTGAAAATCTACTGCGGTGTTGTGCACTGAATCATGTCGTCTGATTGGTTGCCACCGGCTACTCGAGCTTCGAGTCTTCGCATTGCGTGTTCCCCACACTATACATAACATGTAATCATTCTCGTTGTCACTATTAAACTAAATTAGGAGAAAAGCGACGTAAAGTAAATAAAATTTACTAGATTCATGCAACATACAGAAACTTCCGACGACCTGTAGGGCAATTACATGGTGAGAAAAATGAAAGGTGAGGGGGATTTGACGATAAACTCTGGTACTGTCAATGGGGTCTTTGGTCATTGCTTGGGGACTTGGGTTCTACCCTTGATGACCTTGACGAGCTCCAGAATTATGACCCGCCTACAAAAAGTGCAAGAAGGAGTAGAGCAAAAGAAGGTGTGGGAATTATTATTAGCGAAAGACTAAACAGTAGAGTAACTGACTGGAAAGCAGTTAACTCTAGGATAATAAGACTGAACTTGGAATTGGAATTAAACCGTAGGATTGCCATTATACAAGTATATGCTCCTACAGAGCATAAAGACGAAATAGAAAAATAACTATATTACATGCTAGAAATTCAACGGAAACAATAATCTAAATGGGAGATTGGAATGCTAGAGTGGGAAATGAAATTAGGGGAGGACATGGAAGTTTGGGAAGATATTCTGCTGAAAAAGACCCGATACAGCAATGGAGATAAAATGCTGGAGTTTTGTATTGATAACGAGCTCCGCATCGGAAACTCCTTCCCTCATAAAAGAATACATCAAATTACCTTTGAAGCAATTAGCAGAGGAGCACAGAGCACAATAGATTACTGCGTATATACAAAAAACACCCACTATGATGTAATGGATGTAAGAGTTTTTCGCAGTGCTGAACTCAGTATTCAACATTTATTTATTTTTTATTTATTTATTTATGCAAGTATTATCCTGCTGAGAAACAGCTGGCTGGCCTTAGTACATGTAAATATACATGTAAATACAAAAAAGTCATAAATTTATAAAACAAGATTGAATGCTAAAGATCTGACTGTACAAAAGAAATACTACATACAATAAGAGGTACAATAAAATAGAATGATATATACATTAAAGTATACATGATAAGTCATTTAATAGGTGATTGATTAAAATACAATTGATCATTAGGCTCGTTGGAAATCATTATAACTACTGACTATGGAGTTTAGAAACTCATTATATTTATAATCTGTGGATGTTGTCAATAACGACCCTTTAGTGCGTACTCGATACGGCGTAGCTCGTATAGATATTCTCGATAAAAGCGTAGGGACAGAGTAGTAACCTTCTAAAATTTTCTCAACGAATTTTATGTAATTTCTGTTTCTTCTAGCTGAAAGATCTTCAACTTTTAACTTGTTCAATAGGTTGTCATAACTATAAAATAATTTAAACAGTTTAAATCTAAAATATAAATAGGAAAGAAATTTCTTTTGTATATTCTCAATGATGTCACATTTTCCAACACCACAGGAAAAATTCCATGTCACAGAACTGAATTCCAGAATGGGTCTGACAAAAGCCATGTGTATAACTAAGAGAAGGTGGAGGTTGTTCAGACCTTGCCATTTGTTTATGACCCAACCTGTCAGTTTTCTACTTGTTGACACCATATGATTAAGATGCACCTTAAAGCTAAGTTTCCTGTCAAGAAAAACTCCAAGATTCTTAACATCTTCTACAACAGTGGTTTCCAACTTCAAAAGGTCCGAGGGCCAAAATTATATCCAGCAGTTGATAGGTGGGCCGCATTTTTTTTTTGTGGGGGGGGGGGTTAAAAATTACAAAAATTGTAAGTACTGAACTGATAATGTAGTACTTTCGCATGACCTAAATTTCTAAAATGAGGCATTAAAACAATGGAATCACAAATCAAAATTGTATAATTACAATTTATTTCACAAAAACCCAATACTTATGGATGAATTGAAAGAAATTAAAGACACACCATACAAATAAGAATCCTTCATAGTAAGTGTTCAATGTGAAAATTGAGTCCGATCTGCTTCTTTTATTAAAGTTGTATTTGAATTTCTGTATTTGAAAGTCTCAGAAGGTGAAGCAGTGAAGAATCTCCAGTCTGCTTCTGTACCGGTTCTTGATGAACTTCATTGAAGAAAAAACACTTTCACACGTGTATGTGCTGCCGAACATCGACGTCATTCTTTGCCCAAAACTAGGAAGGTTTGGAAAGCGTTTCTTTGAAAGGTATTTGAAAAACTCTGGCCCCTTTTCTTGCCTAGTTTGAAGGAACACATCGCCTTGCAAATCACACAATTCAAGTTGGAGAGAAGCTATTTTAATTTTCAATCTTACGTTTTTTGTGGAGATATTGCTCATTTCGATATTTGCACAAACTTTAACAATCAGGCACAGTACAATCCGAGTTGGAACACTGGAAATCTCTTCGTACTTCGTGCGTAGTAAAACAGATCTCTATAGCGCCACTCTGTAGTTTGTTTCTGAACACAAAGAGTGAAGCCTTCAAGGAAGCGGCCGAGTTCATTCCGCATAGCGAAGGGATGGAATGCATGGTGTGAAGAGAAAGTTACGTCACTTTAGATTCTTCTGATTATCATTATTGACTGCAAAATCAATTCTACCTGTGATATTGTCTTTCTTCACAGAGCATCCGTTTCTTCAGTAAAAAAAAGAACGTATTTTAATAAAAATAAATAAAATTAATGTATTTTACAAACTGGCTTCGCGGGCCGCAGAAAAAGACAACGGGGGCCGCATGCGGCCCGCGGGCCGCCAGTTGGAAACCCCTGTTCTACAAGACTAAGATTCACATTGTCTATGTTATAATTGTAGCAGGAGTGCTGTCTCTTGCGTGAGAAGGTCATTGCAACTGACTTAGACAAGTTGATAGAAAGTTGATTATTATCTAACCACTTCTTGATTGCATTAATGTCTGTTTGTAGTTTATAATGGTCATTCACATCATTAATCTCTGCATACAGCTTAAAGTCATCAGCACAAAAAAGACATTTCGAATACTTTACAACATCTTCTATATCATTTAGAAATAAAATAAACAAAAGGGGACCCAGGGGAGACCCCTGAGGTACACCTTTGTTGATAAAACCAGGTTTGGAAAGAGCATTTTGAAACCTGACTTTAAATAATCTGTGCCTAAGATAATTGCTAAACCAGTTACAATAAATCGGTGTACATCCATAGTTGCTAAGATTAGCAACCAATGTTTTATGGTTCACAGAATCAAAAGCCTTAGACAGATCTAGGTAAATAGCATCTAATTGGTGTCTATTGCTAAAAGCCTGAGAGATGTCAGTTAAAAATACTGAATGATTGGTACTTATTGATCTCCCAGCCATAAATCCATGTTGGTTGATACTAATCTTATTCTTAACATTAAAATAGAGTAATTTGAAAACAATTTGTTCAAACAACTTACTAAAAATATTAATAATTGAAATAGGTCTAAAATTAGATACCTCAGTGTTTCCTCTCGCTTTTGGGATATGAATAATTGTTACTTCTTTCCACATTTTAGGGTATGTACCACTTGATAGAGACCTGTTGAAGATGCTGCACAAAACAGGAGCAAGTAAATTACTGCACCCCTTGAAAATATAATTAGGAATGAGTTGAATGCCGGAATCAATTCTGGGTTTAAGTTTACGAAAAGCATCTAAGATTTCCTTTTCATCAATAACTGGAGGAAATATTGGCATAGTAGACCACTCTTTGTTCGCATAATTACCATTTGAAGGAGGAGAAAAATTCTTTTCGAACATGTCACAAAATGTATCAGCTATATTTTGTTTGTCAGTTAAAATTCCGTTAACAGGATCCAGGATACAAGAATGACTGGATGTTAAAGATTTAACTTTTTTCCAAAAAGAATTTTTGTCATGCATGAAACAAAAATTTAAATCATTGTAATAATTAAATTTCGCATTTCTTATCTTCTTCTTTACTGCTTTCCTAATATACACAAATTTCAAAAACCATGAAATGTTTTTTGTAACAAAATATTTATAATAATATTTTTTCATTTTGTTCAGCAATCTTTTAATTTCAGTGGTGAACCAAGGGGAAGCGAATTTTTGATTGATAGACTTTCTAGTTGGCACATTATCATTAATGAGCTGCACAACAGATAAATGCAAAAGTTCTACTAATGAATCTAAATCTAGGCTGGTATCTATGAAAGATACCTTATTTTCAAGATCTTTATAAAGTTGAAGAAAATTACATTGCTTAAAATCATATCTAAAAAACTGGCCTGATTCTGATAATTTATCAGAACTCGTGTGAGGGACATGATAAGCTAGATTCGCTAAAAACGGAGGATGATATATATCAACCTTGGACACAGGAGGAATTGAATAATTAAGTTCAATATTTACAATATCAGTAATGAAGAGATCCAGTGTAGAAATGGATTTTTTGAATTGTAAGGCTTACAGTATTGTTTACAATCAAGAAAGTCACACAACTCTAAAATTTTCATATCATTTAAACATGGCTTAACCTGTGGGAGTTTAACAAACTCCCAGTTGATATGAGTGTTAAAAGCACCAAGTATAATTAGCTTTTCTTTTCTACTATAAACCTCTCAATGATAATATCAAAATAGTCATTGAACATTTGCGTATCTGAACCAGGAGGGATATAGTGCAGGCCTATGACTATAGGAATACCATTACCTATCGTTACCCTGATCCACAAACACTCTATATTGTCAAATTTAATATCTATTAACTCATAGTTAAGATTTGAGCATAATACTGCATAATCATCAACTAGATTATCAAAATAAGTTTGATTATCTTTCATCCAGGTTTCAGTAAATGCATAAACATCATAATTATCAACTAAGATGTTCTGTTCTATGGTAAGATATTTTGTATTAAAATCTCTTAAGTTCTGGTAATATAAGCTTAAATAATTATTGGAAGATGAAGTATCCATCCATTTAGCTAGTCAGTTAATCCCAGGCTTAAATTATATTTGAAATTGGATTTAATTGTAATTTTGTTTTAGAATAACATTTTGATTCTTATTACTGTCAGAGCCTGTGTTTCGGATTTTATCATCCACCGAAGAATTATTTTCGGACACTTCATCTTTTAGAACATATTCCATTTTAAGTTTACCGTGGAAATAAGTAAACAAAATGTTTTCCGGCCAAATCTCCGGATTAAGGATATTTTCGATGTCCGAAACCTTGACACCAACATAAAAGGACGCGTACGAGTTGTGTTTAGTCTGTTACCCTGCCCCCGTGTCAGGGCAACAGTGTTTCTTTTCCTTATTGAAATATTTACTAATATGTTAATTAATTAGGTAATTACCGTATATATTCCATGTATAAAAACCATGTAGCTCTCTGTTCTTTCTTCGTGTTTCGAACGTTCAAAAGAAAGGCGGGCAGTTTAGCTGTTAAAGATTAAAAATTTTGAAAGAAGGGCGGTTGGCAACAGACGCCAAACCAAACGTATATAAACTCCCAGATGAGAGTAGGGGAGGTCGGCTGTTGGAACTGAGACTTGGAAGGGAGAGGCTGTTTTTGCTTCGGTTAGCTAGGACCGGAGGACAGATCTCCCGAAACGGATGCTGTAAGAGATTGGATTGCCGGGCAAGCTAGTGCCTTGGTGTCCGATTTACAGGTAAAAAGGTAGTTCGTACCTGGATGCTTTACATTTCATGAATTACATCTGAAGTACGCTTGTCACAAGGTAGACTCGCGTTACTCCAAGAAACGTCTTAACAGGCTCTAGGCCGCCCGACGTGTACATTTCTCAACCTCCACGGTGACAAGGCACTAGGCTGCCCGGCGCACCGTCCAGCCCGACCGCGTCAGAACTTTCTGTTGTTGAGGAACAAAGGTGCGTTCCAAGAGTGACAATGGAGGAAATTCGTTTGCCGCTTCCGACATTTGAGGGAAATGTAGGGAAGGAAGATTCTTTTTCGTATCTGGATAGGATTCAAGATTACGCGAGAACGCTGAAAATTTCTGAAGATGATCTTCTGAAGCAGTTTATTCCTCTTTCGTTGAGAAATGAAGCGAGGGAGTGGTTTTTGTTCACGGAACCATTCGGTGATTTTTCACAATTCAGGCATAAATTCTTGCAGGCTTTTCACGGATTGGATTATCAGAGAGAAGCAGAGATATTTTTGTCTCAGAGGTTTCAACTTGCTAACGAGGGATTGGCGGAATACGTTCGCAAAGTTGACAGGCATTTTAGTAGGATAAGGAATTCGGCTTCTGCGCAGGAGAGAATTGACTTTGTGAAATCGCACTGCAATCCGGTATTTAGGGATTATTTGTACAACAAGACATTCACTTCTATGAGAGAAATGAGCGAGTACTCGCTAGAATTGCAAGCGGAGTTTTTGGAAAGGCAGAGATTCAAGTCTTTCGTTTCGGAAGATGAAATTCGCCACTGGTCGCTGAGAAAGTCCCTTAATCAGGAATGCGAAGAGGAGAGGGGGAGAAAGAAATCTGATATTTTCTTGGACCCTGTGAGCATTGGTTTTGACCGCCCGAAAGTCGAGCGCTTGAGGGCTGGACATGTGGTTTCACGCCCTCCACCCTCGCGGCTTGCGGTGAGGGATGAAAACAAACAGAACCGCTTTTCGAAGGAAGATTGCCAGAGAAATAAATTATGCAACACTTGTGGACAGAAAGGTTGCAGAGCTTCAAATCACCGTAGGGAAAACAAGATAAATGAACGTGGGAATGAAGTAACAAAAAACTCGTAGAGTCGCCACGGATTTGTGAAGTTCGTGGCGTGGAATCTGCAAATTTTACGCGGAAGGAAAATTTTTCACCTCACAATGTAAATGTAAAAGATGTTAGGGAACCTATCTTTTTATGCAACGTGGCTAATGTGGAAGTACACGCATGTATTGATACGGCGTCGTCCAATAACTTTGTGTCTTTGGAGGTCTTCGAGAAGATGAAGACAAATGGAGTAAAATTGAAGGGTTGCAAAACAAAAGTAATACTTGCGGAAGGAAATGTGGAATCTTTGGGGAGCGCTTACGTGAATATTAAGTTTCACGGACACAAGGCTCGGGATCAGATATTTGTGCTATCAAATGCTAATCATGAAATGTTAATGGGAAGGACATTAATGGCTAAGCTGGGACTTATACCCATGATTCATCGTAACGGGTGGGCAATTGAGCCTGATCTTTCGAAAATCGTGCCTTTTGATTCGCCGCCGACACGTGACAGCGTTGATGCTGTTGGTTCTAGGGGACTGGGTTCGACCACGGATGGAGTCGAAGGAGTCCGAGAGAACGTTTCTGCTTGCGGAGCGGAGACACGTAGCAGCGACATCAAAGAGGAGGGGATTGACGAAGAGAGAAGGATTGCCATGCTGATGGAGGGTACCGATATCTCAGAGGAAAACAAGCCGAAATTGATTGCCATACTGAGAAGGCATATTGATGTTTTTCAAGATAAACCGGGATTAGCAAAGGATTACGAGGTTCGTTTGGATGTGAATAACGAGAAGCCTTTCCGAGCGAAACCTAGGCCACTTTCTGAGCAGAAGCAGAAATTCGACCGGAAGCAGAAAAGGAAAACGGAAGCGATGTTTACAGATGCAGCTGGCAACACTGTAAATGGAAGACAGACGGACGGACAGACAGAAACTTCGCCGTCCGTAGATCTTAACGATAAAGAAATGTGGAAAGGAGAACAACAGAGTGATCCTTACTTGTCGAAATTAATTGGATGTTTAAATGGAGAAGAAGTTGAAATACAGGATGCTCGAGAGAAGAGAAAATTTGACTTTTATCTCCAACACTCCTGTCTCGATGATGATGGACTTCTTTACCGTTTCGTTGACGAAAACACTGGGCTTTATCCACCGTTTAGCTCCAGATGGAAGCTGTGGGTACCAGAAAAGTTAAAGAATGAAGTACTTAAATCTTCGCATGATGATTTATTATCTGCGCACTTAGGACATGGTAAGACATTGTTTAAGGTCCTAGAGAATTATACTTGGGACGGAGTAGTCAAAGATGTCAGTAACTATTGCAAAAGTTGTATCACTTGTATTCAGTATAATCCTGACAACAGCAGAAAGATGGGATTTATGAACTCGAGAAAATCTACTGCGCCTGGATACAAAGTGTTTCTGGACATTTTTGGACCACTACCTACAAGTACGAAGGGGAGATACAAGTACTGTTTAGTCATTCAAGATGAGTTCTCAAGGTACATTAGTTTGACACCGCTTAGAACTACAACGGCGAGGACGATCTCGCAAGCATTCTTGAAGTACTGTTTTCAATCAGGATTTCCGAAATACGTTGTCAGTGACAACCAGAGTGTATTTCGAAGCAAACTGTATTCACAGACGTTGCGTTCTGTGAATTGCAAGCCTGTCTATATTACGCCGTATAGACCGAAGGGAAATAAATCAGAAGCAGCTATTAAGATAATCAAGCAAGTACTTGGGAAGTTCTGCAGAGAGCACTCGTCGTGGGCTGAAAATTTGGACGCGATAAGTTTTGCCATTAATAATGCAACGAATTCGATGACTGGATTGAAGCCGTCATTCTTGTTCTTTGGACGTGATTTGTACACGCCGCATGACACTCGGAAAATGGAGCTTCAGAGGGAAGATGGAACCGGGGAGGACGTCACGGCGGAGAGACAGATGGATTACGTCATACAGTTAAAGGAAAGAATGGGCGCGGCTTTCGAATTTGCAAAAGAAAAAGAGGAAAAGACGAGGCAAAAGGCGTCAAAGGCCTACAATAAGGGCAGAAGAAGGGTTAATCTTCGTGTCGGAGATCGAGTACTGCTTCAAGAGCATAGAATTTCGTCTGCTTTTAATAAGCAAACTGCGTGCTTTTTCCCGAAATTCAAAGGGATCTACAGAATTCTGAATTTCACTACTCCAAATAATGTTGTTTTGGAAAAGGAAGGTGAGGGGAAGAGAGTTCTGGCTAACGTTGACCAGCTGAAGGTCATTCCGAGAAGAAATTTGAGAAGTGTGAGGGAAAGCACTCGTCCCTAAATTCTACCCTGAGAATCCATCTCAAGGGGAGGGGGTAGAAGGGCTGTAAAAAATGATGGAAAGGAAGCCGAGTGACCGACTTCTAGTTTGTACAGTAGTAATTAAGTTCCTGATTTATTGTCGCTACACATTAGTGTCCTGGTAAATTTATTTCGTGTGAATGTAAGATTTAATTTACGGACTGTTGGATTTTATGTTAGGTAAACCTTTTACCGATAAAAGTAGATGAATATTCTGCACACGAGGACATGAGATTTTCATCGCTAAGAGAATGCTGAAGGATGGCAGTTCGATGCCCGGAAAAGGAAGGGAAAGTTTCCTTATAGATGGAAAAATGAGAAAGCCATTTTAAAGTCGGGTCGTGTGATCGAACGATAGAACCTTGAAAGCATTTGAAGCTGAAATTCGACAGGAGTCGAACCGAGTACCGCGGATGTCCCAGACGCAAGGACTAGGGGACTAAGGAGCCGGTGGATCTTCGGATGGACCGAGGAGAGGCTGAGTCGACCCTAGAGCGGGAGCCGGACATGTTCGTTGGAAGGTGGAGGAGCTGTCTGCACCTTGGAGCAGTCCTGATGACCAGATGACCGAGATGTCCAGGAGGTTCCAGGATTCCCGGAGGAAGAATCCGTGTGGAAATACGATATTTAGTGAAGTGAAATCGAGACTCTTCTGTTTCAGAGAGACGGTTGTGGTGTGTAGTGAAAATAACTTTTTCAGTGAACTTTTTCTTCTTTTCAGATACAGTGCTTAACTTTTCTCAGTGACTTTAAGACAATTCACACAGACTGAAATTTAAATTTCAGATTGAATTGTAACGCTGGGGAGGGGGAATCTGTTACCCTGCCCCCGTGTCAGGGCAACAGTGTTTCTTTTCCTTATTGAAATATTTATTAATATGTTAATTAATTAGGTAATTACCGTATATATTCCATGTATAAAAACCATGTAGCTCTCTGTTCTTTCTTCGTGTTTCGAACGTTCAAAAGAAAGGCGGGCAGTTTAGCTGTTAAAGATTAAAAATTTTGAAAGAAGGGCGGTTGGCAACAGACGCCAAACCAAACGTATATAAACTCCCAGATGAGAGTAGGGGAGGTCGGCTGTTGGAACTGAGACTTGGAAGGGAGAGGCTGTTTTTGCTTCGGTTAGCTAGGACCGGAGGACAGATCTCCCGAAACGGATGCTGTAAGAGATTGGATTGCCGGGCAAGCTAGTGCCTTGGTGTCCGATTTACAGGTAAAAAGGTAGTTTGTACTGGATGTTATTTTGAAGTAATTACGGTGCGCCGGGCAGCCTAGTGCCTTGTCACCGTGGAGGTTGAGAAATGTACACGTCGGGCGGCCTAGCGCCTGTTAAGACGTTTCTTGGAGTAACGCGAGTCTACCTTGTGACAAGCGTACTTCAGATGTAATTCATGAAATGTAAAGCATCCAGGTACAAACAATAGAGATTCCAACATCAAAATGAGAGTTTTGGCCCGATAAATAATTAGAGAAATGAACGTTCGGATACGACTTGTATATACTTGAAATTTTACGTTAATTAAACTTATAGAAAATACCAAAAATTTCCGTTTTTAATTTCACACAAGCTGGACAAGGTAATTTATCCCCCTGATCATAAAGGTTTCGCAAAAGGTTTTCCGTTGTCTCTTGTAGTTAATTATATAATTATGTTGACTTGTAGCAACCCACGTGCATTGTCGTACAAAGAAAGATACCCCTAGACAAATCTGAGCCGAGTACGAAGTGCACCGAACCTCTAGTGCGGAGGTAAAGTGTGGGGGGCAGGATAGTAACAAGTCTTAAGTTTGTAACACTCATCCACTGCTATGTTAGTGTTGTCTTGCAGATAGTTCCTAAGTTCCTCGGTGGTGACGTCAGGAGAGAGTCGTGTGACGAAAACTCCCTTAGTGGGAGTAGATTTCTTATTAACCCGTAACGTATTCTCCAATTTGGTTCCAGATTTCAATTTAGAGCGAGACGCGTTAATTTCATTACGAGTATTAATAGCACTAGCATTCCTCGAATTCAGACCACCGAATTGCTTCTTACGCCTCGTAACACTTGTCAATTCATTGTCATTGGGAAGACTTGGTCCACTTGGAACTTCTAAGTTGCTAATTTCACTCGAATTTGGCACACGTTTGTTTACATTTGAAATATTGGTAGAACCGCTTTTATTTTCTAGATCTTTGTCTAATTTAAGGCCTTCGTGCACCGTAGCACCAACACTACACTTATTATTATCACTCGGGATAATATCAACAGATATAAATGTTTGTTTACAAGCACTGGTCTGAGCATTACTAGATGGCGGACAGAACTTCGTTCCGTTGCCATTTTCACTGTAGCTTACTTTAGATGGTTTATTGAGAGTCGATGCATATGAACCATGATTAAATACAGTCAATACTTGGTCATGCAGGATAATATTGGAGCTTTTGAGAACAACAACTTCTGTTCGAAGAGATTTCACTTCCTCGATTAGCCTATCATGTGATGAAACGAGTTCACTCAAAACTGAAGCAATACTAATGCAATTGTCACACTCATTAACTTGAGAGTTATCTTCACAAAAACTTACTTCACTATCAGCTGAAGAATCCAATTTATCTGCATCTTTGCGACCAACACGATCAAGAGAGCTGGGTGTAGGAGTGACGGGTGTTTTATCATCTCTAGCCTTGAGACAGGAATCACATTTAAACAAACTTTTGCCATCAGCCATAAAAATTTCATATTCCGTTGGACCCAAATTCAAACATGATTTCACATGGAACTTAATGTTGCACATAGAAGAGGCCAGATTCATTTGCTTAGCAAATGAATAGACTACTAGTACGAGTAATGACGACCCGATTTAAACCACTACCAGCACCAATTAAGTTAAACCTTACCAAACTTAAAATAGAGAACCAAAATAAAAGAAAGGAATTTCAGAGGAAATTGAAAGAAAAACTTAAAGAAGAAGAACAAAACAATAGACAAGAATGGAACGTGGAAAATGAATGGAAAGTAATGAAAGAAAGCCTCATTGATGTTGCAACAGAAATATGTGGAATAGTAAAGATAACAAATAAAAGGAAGCATACAAGATGGTGGAACGATAATGTGAAAGAAAAAGTTGCAATTATAAAGAAAGCATGGCTAAAATATTTAAAGACCAAAATAATGGACGACAAAGAAGCATATATAGAGACAAGAGATACAGCAAAACGGATAGTGAGAACAGCGAAGAAGGAAACCTGGGAACAATTTGGAAAGGAAATAGAAGAAAATCATAAAAAGAATCCAAGAAAATTTTGGTATGTGTTGAAAAATTTGAAAGGAAAACGAGTACAGAAAATAAGGAATATCAGTTTTAATTACGTAGTTCAGCGAAATCAGTTGATAAGCACCAAATCGTTTAACATGGATGTCCTTCATTATATTCTAATTAACTCCTACTAAAGTCAAGTGGTAGTGAGGCTAATATCCAACGCTGATACACACATTCATACATCGAATTGAAGGAATATTTACATACAACTAAATACTTCACATTCACAATTCGACGATATGCAGTTCTCTACTGTACGTTTTTCATGAATGACAATATTTGTAGCTGCAAAGTTAATGCATCAAAGTGAAAAACATTTTTCACGGCCACAAGGAACTACTATATACATATATACGTGGTTTGGTTCAAGAAGAAACTTCATTGCTATACGCAGAGACTATTAAGTACTGTTAACAAGAGTAAAATTATGGTATTTTACTTGAACTCTTTGTGAGAATCAGAATCACTCAAGCATTAATTTTATGGACAAATGTTAGTGCTGTGATTTTATCTATCGAACACTATTATATTCTTATTTTCAAATACATAAATTCATGTACATATATTATTACTCAAGGACAGTTACTGATACAGTGTATATATTTTGATTAACTTCAAGTTTTCTAATTAAATATTTACTGTGATACTTGACATATATTATAAATATAAACAACAGCAATATTTACACGATACACTAAAGTAAGAGACGGTGAAATTTACATCGATAATATGACATATGTGTGCAAGTGTAACTCGGATGAGTATCACAAACTTTGCTGATTTTGTAAATATTAACTTTAAAATATTTCATAGTGTTGTGCAGTGTCAGTGTTTACAGGATTGATTGCATACTACCTCGTTAGTGTGTTACTGTGCCATAAACCTTTTAAATAAGTCAA
Source organism: Lepisma saccharinum (assembly GCF_977018435.1). Lineage (NCBI taxonomy): Eukaryota > Metazoa > Arthropoda > Insecta > Zygentoma > Lepismatidae > Lepisma > Lepisma saccharinum. Next base: position 53,407,868 of record NC_139238.1, read on the forward strand.
TACTGATGGAACAATAACCTTATAATTATGTCCCGTGGTGTGTGTTTACATATTTTAGGCATGGACAATCATAACTTCAACGTGTGACACGTAAGACTCACAATCATTGCATGCATGAGTCAGCATAACAAACTCACATGTCAGTGTTTACCTTTCATACGCTGACAAGTATTGTTTATTTATTTTGTTTATTTATTGGTTATTTTTCTCCATTCCTTTTTCTTTTTCAAGAACAATATTACTCAAATTTCATATTTTCGGTTATGGTATGTTAATTGAATAATTTTGGGACTATATTTTATAATTAAAAAAATCTCTCCATAGAAAGGATGGAATGCAACTTTAAATCTTTCATATTTAAGTGAAAATCAAAAGATTTTCTTTAGGGGGTAGAGGAGCGTATCGTACCCAAGGTATTAGGTAAGAAGTATAAAGTCTTAGCATAGCAGGTATCAGAGAAAGGAATGCTGAATAAGTAATCAGGCAAAGGTCGGGTGATTGACTTGGAAGGCGTATGTGGCATGAGTGTTGGAATTGTCAGGAGGTGTGATCAGTTGGCGAGAATAGAAGAGAGAGTAAGGTCTGCGGATTGTGAGAGAAAAGCAAAGTGGAGAACGATTATTGGACGATGGTGTGTGATAGATTCGATGTCTAACAGGGAGGTCAAACAAGTGATAGTTGAGAGGACAAGTGTAGGAACAATCTTCATCTATTTGTTAGGCAAGTAATATCCTTTTCTTAACCAATCCATATCGGTTCAGTCATGGAGAGTATAAAACCCATATCTAATCTAAGTTAATTTCTATCGCCATTCCTTTAAAAAGTAACCTCTTGCATTTATCACATTCAGGCCAAGCGAGTGATAACCATCTGAGAGATGAATGACCAATAACTACATCACCCAATTCAATCTAGAGGTTCTTGGTTCGATCCCAAACGCAGCATGGGAGTTGCGTTACGCAAGAATAACTAGGTGAAAACCAACATGAAGGAAATTTTAGATACTTGGAGTGAATATTATGCGTAAACCTTTAGAGAAGAAGAGGAACTGTATGAGGAAAAACTCATGAGTGAAGAAAACGAGAACGTGGAATCTGAGGAAGAAATCCAACTAAAAGAAGTATGTACAAGAGGCAATTAAATCCTTAAAAAAACTGGTAAAGCACCCTGTTGGGATATTATCCATCCAGAATTTATAAAATATGGAGGAAAAGAAATAGAAAAATGTATATGGGATTTTTATAGACTAATATGGGCAACAGAGACAAAAAGATTGGGAACAGAATGTCATAATTCCTATACATAAAAAAGGAAGTACCCTCAATTGCTCAAGCTATAGAGAAATATGCTTTGCACCAGAGTCCCAGAAACTATATTCACAAATTATAGAAAAAAAGATTAAGGCAACAAGTGTAAGATAAATTGGAAGAAGAGCAAGCAGGTTTCAGGACCCATGGCCAATCTCAAGATCTAATCTTCTCCCTCAGGAACGCAATAGAGAAGATACTAAGCAGAGGAGGGGAACTATTTACAGTTTTTATTAACCTAAAGTCTGCCTTCGACAGAGTACCAAGAGAACAAATATGTTCATCAGTTCCAAGTAACGTCAAAACTGACTAGAATAATTCAAAGTCTATATAAAAACGTTAAAGGGATTGTTAGAATAAATGGACAATCCTCCAAGGAATTTAATATGGGAAAAGGTGTAAAACAAGGTGATGGACTAAGCCCTCTTCTTTTCATATTATTCATGGATCAAGTTATAAAACAATGCAAAAGAAGAACAAGAAAATGTAAAATTGGGAATTACTGTATAAGCTGAAACCGGTATGGATACAGACATTGGTATATGCTGATGATATTGTTCTCCTAGCAAAAGATAGTAACAGCCTACAAAATGCAGTCCTAGAGAGGGGCCGAGCATTCAAAGAACGAAAGATGGAAATCAATGTTAGCAAGACTAAAGTCATGCATTTCACTAAACAAGAACCATCAAAGATGCGCATTCATGGGAATAATAAGACCTTAGAACAAGTACAACATATTGAATATTTAGGAACCATACTAACTGCGGACGGGAAAATGGACTCTGAAATTAACCACAGAATTCAGAAAGCAAATAATTGGTACTATAATATTAGTAACGCCATTATAGGTAAAAGGGAGATTAGTAAAGAAACAAAAATTAAAAAGATATAAAACAGTCTATCTCCCCACGCTATTATATGGATCAGAAAGTTGGATAATGCAAACTAAATGGGAGAGCAGACTTACTGCTACAGGAATGAAATTCTGAAGAAAAACTGTAGGAAAGACAAGGAGAGATATGGTACGAAACACAACAATAAGAAGAGAATGCCTGAATCAGGAACCACTGATTGAAAACATCGAGATGAGGGAATTCGGCTGGCTGGGACATCTCATTAGGATGAAGGAAGAGAGAAAACCGAAACAAATATTTGAGCCCCAACCAGAAGGAAAGAAAGGAAGGGGACGACCCAGGTTGAACTGGAACCAGTACATTTATGGACTGGCACAGAAGAGAGGGAAGACACCGGACGAAGTGAAAAGACTGGCACAGAATAAAACTTCTTTCTAGAAGTGGCTGAAAGGAGCCGAGGCCTAAAAGGACATAAGGGAGAAGAAGAAGAAGAAAAAGCGTCCCCCCTCCCACATGCTGTGATTTATATATCATTATATAATACATCTTTTAATTATTATTAGCCGACCGCCCCCTTCCCCAACTGATGTTCTTTATATTTCTAAATACGTTGAAGAAAACTTCCCGTCTTACTCCAACCGAATACAGTAGATCGCGTATCACGGAGAAGCGTTGTATACTATCCCACCCACGCATGCATAAGGCGATAGACATCCTTTTCTCTCTACATTATTGCGACGAGGGTAACAAAGAACCGGAGGAGAACAAACCGCATACCAACCCACACACACCGCTAACTCAACCTCACTGGCTGAAATACCGGGTGGCCACAATTAAAGTTGCCCTACACAGAGCCCTCTGGAGTCCGTTCGAAGCAACGGATTGCGCTGAAACTTCGTATAGACGCTATGGAGACCTTGGGAAGCGAATACTGACGAAAAAAGTTCAAATTTTCACCACCAGGTTGAAAGTGTAAAGTTAAACCCCGTACCAGCTAACTGTAGACCAGGTGAACGTGAACAAGTCTCTGCGCAAGTAGTGCCGCGAGACGACTCCACCAATGAACAGTGAGAGAAACGGGATTGCGTAATGGGCGACTGGAGTTACCCGATTTCCTGGTTCGCTCTGTAAGCGTTGCAAACTTTTGAAAAGAGTAATACCGTACCCACATGGCAAACGGACCGTATTTTTGTCTCCAGGTGCGTACGCTTGGTTTAAGAATTTCTTAGGGAAATATTAGGGATAAAACTGCAAGTGCAAATTTTGACAAGCCGTGCAGTTAGCTAAGCTCTGGACCGTACGTCCGTACAGGCCATGAAATTTCCGTACATATATGGTCAGGGCCGTTTGGTTGGCAAAACTGCGCTTTCACCACTCACTTTTCCTCCTCCTTCTCTGCCGCTATGCGCGGCCCTGCTCTACAGTTAGCTGGGAGAGGGTATACTTTATGTAGATGTTAAACATAGTAATAAAGAATGCAACAATTGCAATCCACAATTTATTACAATTATGAATTACAATGAATTACAATTAACAATTTAATGTTATTTTTAAAATTAATCATTCGCCATGCAGAAATTGTATATACGGAAATATTTTGTATTCCGCATTATAATTTTCATTTATTCAAAATATGTATCAATATACAGGGTGTTCTTAAAGTCCGTGTATCATTACAAAAAACATTGTTCGGAAACAGAACATTCAATAGAACAATGCTGTAGATTTCAAAATGACGGTTTGTTTGTTTACTTTTGTTGCAGGTGTGATTGACCAAAATGACAACACTACAAGAGAAAGCACAATGCGTGCTGTGGTATGCTGAGTACAAATCACCAGTAAATGTTCAGCGAGATTTTCTTCGTCGATACTCAAGAGATCATCAGTCCAAATCAAGCATTATGAGATGGCTGTAGAACTTCAGAGAGACTGATAGTGTCAAGGACTTGCCTCGAAGTGGACGACCAAGTGCATTTGATGAAACTGTCGACAAAATCCAAACTGTATTTCAACGCAGCCCCCAGAAGTCAATTCGACGAGCCTCGCGGGAATTACTGATGGCCCCAACAACCATCCATAAAGTGTTGCATAAGCGACTAGAGCTTCATGCGTACAAAGTGCAAATCACTCAGGCTTTACAACCAAATGACCGTCCTTTACGTTATGATTTCGCCAGTGCCATGCTGCAATCAATAGACGAAGACGACTACCTTCAGAAAGTGATGTTTTCTGACGAAGCCACGTTCCCCGTGTCCGGACATGTTTACCGCCATAATGTTCGGATATGGTGTTCGCAAGATCCCCATGCCACTCGTGAACACATGCGTGATAGCCCAAAGTAGAATGTGTGGTGTGGACTGATGCGTGATAGAGTGATGGGTCCATTTATCTTTGCTGAAAAGTCCATTATCAGTAACATTTACTACTACATTTTTGAACAGTACTTTCTTCCTCAGTTGGAGGAATTCCAGCCAACCATAATTTTTCAATAAGATGGGGTACCCCATCATTGGTCCAAGGATGTTCGAGGTTTTCTGGATAGGCATTTCTCTGGCAGGTGGGTAAGCCGTGATGGACCTATTCCCTGGCCACCGCGCTCTCCTGATATAACACCCTTGGATTTCTTCTTCTGGGGGTAAGTTAATGATTGTGTTTACCGCACTCCTGTTCCAGATGTTGCTACTTTTCCAAAAAGAATAACGGAGAGTATCCTAACTGTTACTGGTGATATGCTGGGGCGTGTCTGGGCAGAAGTGGATTACCGCCTTGATGTTCTGAGAGCAACTAGAGGGGCGCACATTGATGTGTATGGCATATAAACCTGGAGAGTTGTAGCTCATTTTGCAATTAACAGCATTGTTCTGTTGCATGTAGTTTCCGAGCTATGTTTTTTTGTAATGGTATAGGGACTTTATGAACACCCTGTATTAACAAATCCATGTCACGGTTTGCACACACAGTACAAAACACTGTAATCCCAAATTGTTTTGTTACACGAGATATATGTGGAAGTTATTGTAATCAAACAGTGGCAGCGATTGGGGGGCAACTTTGCTCCTGCACTATGCTAAATCTTATCTACCAAGGATAAGTAAACTGTCGTTTGCCCTCCCCTCCCTCTAGTTTTGGAACCCAATCGCGGCCACTGTAATCCAACAAAACATGTAAATGAAAGTATTCTTTCTATGAGAAGAAAGACTTATATTCTTCAATTTTCAAATACCCAAAATGAGAGATATAGTGTTGTAATAAATACAGGCTGTCCAAAAACTCAAGCAACCGAAACTTTGAACGTATGTAACTTTTGTAAAAAAACATGAATATTTACTTTGTCCGTGCTTATATTTTTGAACATTTAACAAGAAAATTATTCTCTACATTAACAGTACAGGGAAAAAGTCTCCAAGATGTAAGGAAGTCTTTGTATCTACCTGTATCGTTGGTAGCTGTGGGTATTTATCGAAATGAAAAGACAATGATAATTTTATAACGTATTTGACGATTTATGATGTTAATTGTGGCATATTCATAATAAAGTATGTTTTTTAAAACAATTTCGAGGTGTACTGGCAGCATTGGTCGTGTCAGAGGTGTGCCCGACATCTGGATATATTATTGAATCAATGCTCAGATGAAATAAGTGTCGAAATTTATCGTACAAAAAGGTTAGTGTTTACATACGTTCAAAGTCTCAGTTGCGTGAATTTTCGGACTCCCTGTATATAGAATTATATTTCTACTACTTTTTGCACGATATTATCAAGATATATACGATCCTGATATATATATCAGGAGCCACTGGCGGATTTGGAGGGGGCACTTGTCTATCATGAGATTGGATGACATTGTTACATTCAAACGAACAAAAAAAAACCAGTACGAGTAACATAAAATCAAACCATTCAATGATATCCTTTCTAAACTACCAAAGAATAGAAAGAAATAGTTCAGCACTAATATGCTACTTGTTGCTGGATCTATTTGACATTGAAATGTACTACCGGAGGTGCCCACGGGCGGGTTTGCGGACACAGATTGCGTCCACCTAAATTTTGGGGGCCGTTTTTTTTTTCATTTGCTTTTTTTGTGATGCAAATTTGACTGAATAAAAATGTCAGCATTGGACAGTAGTTGAACTTGTTAACATGTAATAATCAGTTTGTACCAGTGACGTGGCGTGAATTTTTCAAAAGTATTACTAGCCATCAGTACTGGCCTGCTAAACGTTATCACCCCCCCCCCAAAAAAAAAACATGTCTTCTATCTAGATTTTTCTTCATTTCGTTCTTTTGTTTCAATCCGAAGAGTAAATTAGCCACAAACACTCCTAGAAAGAACTACCACTCGTGAGACAGTTATCGCGAGAATCCAATGAATGGTGGTGAACTCTTGTCAATTCTTCATCTGTCTCTGTTTCTTTGCAATGAGGTGCAAAGGTGAAGAAAAAGAACCACATTTTTCTCGTGTCAGTTTGACGTTTGTGTGGTGAGCAGGCGACAGAACTTCGCTCCTCCAGTGGCAGTTAATGTGGAAGGGAAGCCCAGATGTACGTACTACTGTTGCCAACTTAGTATTTTGGAGCACAGGTTTGTCCAAATCACGAATCGCACCAAGGAACTATATGTCGTCTATTACCTATCTGGTCTCAGTTGTAGTTAAATCCAGCCTTGGTCTGCAGTCTACCTCTAGTTGCTTCACAAAAATAGTATCCTCATTTTAGGCGAGATTTTGCTCTCTTCTGCAGCGGCGGCTCGTGACTTTTCAAAGATGCGTGCTACAACTGATGCTGTTTTTCATGTACTTATAATGCCCCCTACCCCCCCCCCCCCACCCACACATACGTGCCGGCTCTGTGGCCACGAACGTTAAGTGGTCGACTTTCGATCTCGCTATCGAAGTTCCGGGTTGGAGTCTCGGCCAGGGTACGGGTATTGTTTGTGAATGCCCCTTCATTAATTTCATTATTACAAAGTATTACAAAGAATACCCATACCCGGGCCGAGACTTCAACCCGGAACTTCGATGGCGAGATCGAGTGCCTTTAAATACAGTGCTGTTGTCAAGATGTTCTTTAACAGCATTGTCTAAACTGCTGACAAAATCAAGGAGCCCTAAAAATACCCCAGGTTTTGCGGAGGAATCTGTTTCATCGTGGCCGGCCACGCAGGGACAACTCAAAAGCTCCACAGTGATGCAGTCTATGATTTTTGACAAGACGTGGCGATTTTTTTCAACTTGTTCATTATGAGATTCTAGATAAACGTGGCTTAACTGCGTTGCTATGTTGACAGTTCCGAGAGAGACAAAATTTAACTCATTATTCATGTGCTTATTGCTTTCACTATGCTTTCTCATATATTCACATAAATGTCCTAGATCTTTTACCCCTCCTTTAGACCACGAATCATTACTTCCAAAAAGTATGCAAGGAAAACAGAATAATGCATTTCGAATTTGACACCCACAAAGCCATGGTTCACTATATTACAGTTTTCTATTAAATCGCCTTTTATGCGTAGCGTTCTTACCTCCCTTTGCATTTTGCGATAGATCCAAATCTGGCAACGGCCGTCCTAACGCTTTTATTTCCAACTTTTCTTCAAGTGTTCTTGAAGAGAAAGGTCGCTGCAACAAAGAATCCACAGTATTCATGGTACACTAACACACACACACACACACACACACACACACTCACTTTCACTTCTAACAACAACAAAAAGCTAATCCTTCATAACAATGACCACCACTTCACGCGCCACGCGTTTTTAACACAATGAACCGCGCGGAAAATTTTCGGATCTGGAAGCCGGGGAAAAATGACGGTACTCTGTAAGTTTGTTTCTTGACTATTGAAGTGCTACATAAACACAAGGAAATATGTAGCATTTAAAAACAGGCAATTTAGATAAAATATAAAATTAGAATTTCCTGAACATAAATTACGTAGCAGAATCCACTTTCGGAAGCAAAAAAGGCACGGACTATAGTTTCAGAGTTGCAATCTTTACAACTTACCACCGAAATAGATTAAAGGCTAAGGGGTAGTGTCAATTCGCGTTCCAACTTTTTTGCAGGTGCTGCAAATGTATACGACATGCTACAAACATTACGTAACTCTACACTGATAACGTACAGAACGTTTGAAAATTACATTACGAAACGTTGTTCTGACAGAGGCAATAGGTTGTCGTACACTTTCTTCTTATCCTGAGATGGCACACTTACCGTGCTGATTCCTCCTGTAGCACGCTAGCAGACGATTTTTCTAGAGCCGGGACACTATCCCCCGTACAAATCGAGGAGTGGGGGTGTACAGTATTCATGCGCGGAGGGATGAAAAAGGGGCGAAAACGTGCTGTTGAGATTTTAGCACGGTACGCTATTCCTTATAGCCAGCGTGAGGGAAATACGTGGCGCCGCTGGTAAATGTTGAGGCTCTTAACATGAGAAGTTTCATTTCACTTTGCGGCTTCATTAAACTTCTTGCATCTGTGAGATTTGCTTTTTTCTTCTTTTCATTTTAACAAATTTAGCAACGTGCTATAGCACGGTAGCACGTATTAAGCAGCCGCCACTGCTCTTCTGCCAATCCAATGTGACACCGCTGGCCTGATCCGGCAGGCCTGACCGGTAAGTGGGCCCCTTAACAGGCAAATCAATGACCCCGAAGCACACTTTGCCCCTAAGTCTTCACCCGCTCTTGCCTTATATTGGCATCCTCTCCTCTCTTCAGTGAAGCGGAATTGCCTAACTCTGCGCTTCTGTCGGCTGCAGAAAAAAATGTCCTGTGCAATATCTATTCGACGGCAACGCTGTTGGTTAACGTATTTAACAATGTTGTCATTTTATTGAAATAAGTTATTAATTCTTTACATTTTGCTGTTACCTGTGGTCACACCGGCTACATACTTTGTACACTGCTAATATACTTCTAAGTTTGAGTTTGAGTTGCTGTTTTAAGTCCACTTTATGCACAGTAAGGCTAATCGGGAACCACTTGTGCCTCCACCGGGTATCGAACCTGGAACCCCTTTATTACAAGGCAATGACGCTACCACTGCGCCATGGGGGGAGGCCCAATATACTTCTAAGGGACGGATAATAAATATTATGTGGAGGAGAGAGACAGTGCCCAGTTCTTATTAAGTTTAAAATTGTCATGTGAATTCTTGTGGGGAGATTAAGCATTAGATTTGGGTGTGTGTCGGGGGGGACTTTAAAACTCTTGACTATCAATCTAAAGTCTCAGATTATCAAGGGATTTCTACTAGGGGGGGATTGAGCATTACATTTGGGGGGACTCTTGAGGGGGGAATATCCAAACATTGGATATCAATGTTAGGTCTTATAATGGCAGAGATTTTCCGTAATAACAGGAGATCGAACTTTGAAGTTTGGGGAGGGGGCGAATATAAAATTATATATATATTGGAATAAAATTCATATGATGATCATTATTTAGGCTGTCATTTGTCTGTATCATTTGGAAGGCTTATGGTATCAAGTGGATTTTACTCTATATTATTCGCTAAGCCGGGTGGTGGTGGGTTTCATAATCATCTGCCTTTGTTCCTTCACTCCTAAAACTAACATGAAAATGTAGTGAAGTAAACTATAGCACCGGATACTAAACAAAATGTAACGGGTAACTAACTATCTTTATTATTTTACGTCCGCTTTTCTGCCAATTTAAGTTAATGAGGATGAGTGATGCTTAGACACAGCAATAACTTCGGGGAAGGCAAGGGGGCGCCACAAGCGCCGAGGCAGAGTGGGTGCTGAAGGAGCAAACATAGTAAAATTTTTAAGGAGTAAAGATCGCGGTTCTTGATATGAAAATATTGACTCCTTATTAAATTATTATTATTATTATTATATCATTATTTTTAATACCCTAAAACTTTTCTTGCTCTCTATGTACTAGGGCAGATTGAAGGAAGGGGGCATAGAGCCCTGGAAGTGACCTCTCTGTTCACATTTGGTGAAAATATTACATACGAAAAAGGTTATTGGAATTTATGATTGTCCTGCAATTTACTTGATGTTGTACCACTTCTCCACCCAGTTTCCTAGCAATGCTCTCTTTTAGTTGTTGGTGTTCGTGAGCAAATGGAGAAAAAGTTGGAAAAGAGTAAATATCACGGCATTCTGTGAAAGTATTGAAAGAATTAAGAAAGATTGCCAAATTAAACTGTCAAATAGATTTGATATTTCGCAGGATTTAAATGATGATGAAAATATAAATGAGACAGACGTAAATAAGAATTGGGAGCAAATACGTAATGCAATAGAATCAGCAGCTAAAGAAAGTATAGGATACCATAAACCAAGAAAAAGTAAGCCATGGTTTGATATTGAATGTCATAATCTAATAGAAATAAGAGATCAGGCTAGACTTAGGTGGTTAAATAACTCTGATGATACAAATCTAAACAATTATAATAGAATAAAGCGAGAAGTTAACCGCACGTTTAGAAGTAAAAAAAGAGATTACTTGAAAAGCAAAATTAACGAAATTGAAACAAACAGCAAAAATAAAAATATCAGAGATTTATATAAAGGTGTAAATGAGTTTAGAAAGGGGTGGCAACCTAAAGTAAACTTGATAAAAGATAAAGATGGTGATTTTCTAGCTGACCCAAGCGATATTCTAAATAGATGGAAGAACTACTTTAATGACCTTTTAAATGTCCATGTAGGAGATACGTAAATCAGAAGTAAATGCAGTACTCACAAGCAGAACCTAACTTGACTGAAGTTAAAGATGCTATTAAAAGGCTAAAGAATAACAAAGCACCTGGCATTGATTTAATACCAGCTGAGTTAACTAAATATGGTGGAAATTCATTAATATGTCAAATTCATAAATTAATTTGTTTAATATGGAATAAAGAAGAAATCCCTCAACAATGGAAAGAATCCATAATTGTTCGTGTGTTTAAAAAAGGTGATAAAATGAACTGCAATAATTACCGTGGAATTTCTCTACTCTCAACAACATATAAAATTTTATCAAACATTCTTTTAAGATTTGATTTGATTTAGTTTATTTTACTTCGCGTTTTGTGCCTCTTGGCTAATTTGCGAAGATGGGGATGAGTGATGAAATGATGAAATTGATGAATGGACATTCACAAACAACCAAGCCCGACCGGGATTCGAACCCGGGACCCTTGGCGTCGCAGCGCGATGTGCTAACCACTTTTTTTTTATTTGAAACTATTACATATTATTGTGCATGTTATACATTTTAAGTCATTACAAAGTTAACATTACATTTAGGAAATTTGCATATAACATATCTCTTTTACATCGAGGGATCATTTGGTATTCCTGGTGCAGGTGATTGATAAATTGGGTGTGAAAATCTTGTTGCCTATATATGGATACAAAAAGGGCATATTGGCCTAAGAGCCATTGTACACTGTGGCGTTTTGTTCTTGGATAATATGCAAAGGAAGGATACAAAATAATATCTACTGAAATGTTACGTTCTGATGTACGACAAATTGTACTCACAAGTTTTTTGATATATAACCATGATTTTTGGATTATTTGACATTCACTAAGCTTATGCACTAAATTATCTTGTACATTACATGTAGCACATATTGGAGTATTTACTAATTTTATATCATAAAGTTTAACTCCAGTAATGAATATTTGGTGTACAATTATATACCACGCTGATCTGACTCTTAACGTAAGGTGGCGGGCCTGTATATTATTCCATACTTCCCGCCAATTGACTCTTGGATTCCGATCTACAATTTTACACTGGTTTTGTGATAGTGACCACAGTCTTCTATATATTTTTGACGTCTCTTGCGTTGGAAGGATAGGAGATTGTATTAACGCGTAACTGATATCCACTATTGTATTCTTAAAATACCATAATCTGTCTAGAAGTCTTGTAACATCAATGGGGGCCTCCAATTGAATGTTGTCCAAAGCATGTCTCAGAACTTTACTAGTGAGGCTGTTTGGGTGTTGAATCAGTGTCGTTACATCAGCTTGAATACGTAGAGCCTGACTTTTATATTCCACGTTTACAAGGTTCATTCCCCCTTCTGCATAGGGTAAACAAAGCGTTGCGTGATTTACACGCAAGATTTGACCGTTCCAGACAAACCAGCTCACAGCACTCTTGAGCTTAAAAATATCCAGTTGCCGCAACGGGAGGATTTTTGCTACATACCACACCTTGGAGAGAGCGTACACCTGTACAAACGTCACTCTTGACTGTATACTAAGTATTCGAAATTTATTCATTTGTAGAACTGCTTTAACACCATTTATCACTCTGTCATAGTTTAACTGGATCATTCGTTGAAGGGAGCGCGCGAAAATTATTCCAAGTATTTTTATAGATGGAACAACATGAAATTCTCCGCTCTGAGGGTAAGTTATATCCGGGTTTAAATGCATAAGAGTTGATTTTTTCTGATTTACTGTGAGCCCTGAAAGGGGACCAAATTCCTGTAATACTTTAGACGTTGCAGCAATATCAGACTGCGTATTTATTAATATATTGACATCATCAGCATAGGCCAACACCTTTGTGTTTATAGATTGTATGGTGATGCCTTGTACTTGCTTTTCTAATGCAGAAAGGAGGGGTCTCAATGAGATACAGAAAGCTATCATCGATAATGGGTCACCTTGTCTTACTCCCTTGTGAATAGGAAGTTCTCTTGTCATAAATCCATTTATTTGTATTTTGGATGTTGCGTTACTATAAAGGCTTTTAAATGCTGACAAAAAATGTCCACGTATACCGTACTTTTGAAGCACATTAAATATGTAATCATGGTGTACCGAGTCAAATGCTCGTTCAAAATCTATTGCTAATATAGCTTTATCATGGTTATTGCTATTGACTCTATAACAGGTAAGCACTTCACGAAGCGTTTGTAAGACATTTGTAATTTTCTTGTTCATACCAAAAACATATTGTGTATCTCCAACTAGTTTTTCTACATATGGCATAAGTCTGCCTAGCATACAGCGAGAGAATATTTTATAATCAGTACATAAGAGGGTAATGGGTCTATAATGACCAACTTCAGTGGGTTTCACACATTTTGGTATTAAAACTATAATCCCAGTATTTGAGGATTTTCCCATTTTATACCTTCGGAACACTGCATTTATCCATTCAGTTAGTGTTTTTCCCATCAACGTCCAAAATGTTTGGTAGAGTTTGTTTGGTATCCCATCCATACCAGGTGCAGAAAACGGCTGCCCTGACTTAACCGCACGGAATACTTCTTCGCTTGTGTAGTCGTTATTTAATTGCTCACGTTCCTCATCGTCAAGGACCTCGGACAAGGATTCCAAGTTATACATCAAATCTACATTATGTGTTTTTGGTTGGGAAAATTGATTCTCAAAATACTTGTAAAATCTGTTACGTATTTCCGGGGCTGTTTGTATTTTAATTTCAGAATTATCGTTTATTTCGCTAATAAATTGTCTTTTCGCATTGTGTCTTTCTTGCAGCACATGGCTTATAGATGCAACCTCTTCTTTATCAAAGTGGGGGAGTCTGCTGCGAATTTTTACACCTTGTCTTCTTTCAGCTGTCATCCTCAGCAGTACAGCTTGTACACGTTTTACCTCTGTTTGCACTTGTTTCCCTTCAGTGGCTTCATGAATAAGTTCACGCAGCACACGGTAATAAAAATTATATTTATTATTCCAGTCACTAGAACGTTCCTTACAATAACTAAGACAAAACCATTTTATGCCCGGTTTAAGAATTTCATCCCACCAGCGAATTATATCACTTTGTCTGGTACGGTGTGCTTCCCATAGATTCCATTGGTCCTGAAAGGCTTGTTGGAAATTTGCATCTGTAAGGATAGAAGCATTTAATTTCCAGTAGCCATACCCTCTCGGTACTATTGGTATATCCACATTTATCGCCATGATTACGGCACTATGGTCTGAAAAACAGGTGGGTGTTATACTAAGTGACTTGATTTGTTGGCGTAAATGTGGTGTTACATAAAATCGATCTAAACGGGAAGCACAATTATTACGGATGTACGTGTACCCTTTCTGTCCAAAATATTTGTCATTCCATACATCTGTAAAATTAAACCCATTTACTAATTTTTGCAAAGAATTGGAGCTATTAAAGCCAGGTCTTTGGTCCTGTGGATGCAGGACACAACTGAAATCGCCCGCGCAAATTATATGTTCTCTTGTACCCTGCATTTCAGTAGCGACGTCCGTCGCAAAAAACGCATCCCTCTGTTTCCTAAATTGTGTCCCTGAAGGTGCATATAAATTATATACCCAAACATTAGCTATTTTTGCTGAGATAATTCTACCATTGGGATGGCACATCACATTTGTAATCGGTACGGTGTTACGTACTAACAGGGCTGTTCCCGTCGCTTGAAAGGTCGCATTATTATAGACTAATATGTTTGGGGGGAGGTTAAATGCCGTTATTCCACATTCTTGAAGAAGGGCTATATCTAAAGATGATTGTAGGAAAAAATCTCCTAGCGCCTCCTGTTTAGTAAAAGATCGCATTTTGTTAATATTGATCGTAGCTAAACGGAGAGTAGTCATCATATATACAATTAACAGAAATTTAAGAACTAGGGTTACCCAACACTGTGAATTATACATTTTGCCCAGAGGACACTAATATTCGTACACTGTTTTTCCACTCACTTCCATGCACACGAAACGTAAACCTTGCATATGTGCACGGTACCTCGTGCAAAACGTGACCAAGCATCATATGCCGTTACTCATTTTACACATGCTATTTCTGACTTTCATTTTTACTTGCACCCACACATTCACTAGACACACTAGGGGAAACACTGAATTTGGATCCGATCACAGGTTGTAAATCAACACTCGGGGCCAAATTTGTCACACTTTGGGATCTGGTTATACGCACTGGGGAGGGGGCTATTGCCTGCTGCTTCACGTTCTTCTTGTGGTGGGGGTTAGGTGCCACATTTTGTTGTACTTTTTTCTTCTTCAACTGCTTCTGTTCCTGGAGTCTCTTCACATTTGATTTTCTTTTGGCATTGTACTTAGTTCCTGTTGTGGTTTCACCAAGCTGAACCTTGTTTTGTTGATCTTCCAGTGTATGGGATCCTCCTGCTTCGTACGTGTCAGTCTCCATTTGAAGATTACTCGTAGTGTCAGACTCGCGCATCGCTTGATCAGTTGTTTCCAGATTGTCAGACACCAACACGTTATCCCGTACGTCACTGTGGAGGTTGTCTAAAGATGCCACCTCTTCCGCCCACGATGTGCTGTGGATAGAAGCAGGTAGAGGTGTTTCCTTCGTAGGGTCCATTTTGTGTTCTAAAACATCAGCTTTTTTCGGCTCTATTTGCAGATTTTTATCGCGTTCATTGTTCACATTTTTTTCTTGCAACTGCATTGGAATTGGCAACACTGTAAATTGTGTGTCAGCCTTTATCTCCGTCTCGTGCGCTGAACGTTGGATAGGTGGTCCATGTACCCTTGCTGCATATGGCTGCTTAGGCTGGATTTCTACAGGAGTAGCACATGCTCCAGTATTATCTTGCATCACTCGCTCACCCATAGCACCACGTCGGTGTGGACAAAACCGTGCTGTGTGTTGAGTGTCTTCACATATTTTACAGGTAGGTTTCTGTCCATAATATGTTACCCAATATTGCATGCCCTGTATTGATACATAGGACGGGATTGGCTTATTCAGAACCATTCTCACCAACTTAATGCCTGTACGAGTTTTATAAATATGCTCATCCGAATATCGCTCGTCCACCGGAGGGGTCTTAATTTCACCATACTGCGCAAGCACTGTACGGATATGGCTATCGGTTATTTCCATTGGTATAACATGTAGTCGCACTAGTGTAGTTGTCCTATCAGACCAATCTAATCTAATTTCTTGTTCATCATCCTCATCACAATACACTAACTTCCCTTCAAATTTATTCATTAACTGTTCGCCTAATAGACGCGTCACTAGCTTAATATATACGCACTTACGGTATTGGTCCAGTTCAATACTTAATACCTGGTCTTCAGTCAAGGCAAGAGTATCCCGTATCCAACGATGAAGCATCAGCGATGATGGGCACTTCTTCACACTTGAAAACCATAACTTTAGCGTATTTACACGACGGATTTCCATTTTCCTTCAATTTAACAGCTTTACGTGACTTGAAAATTTATGCGTTTCGCGTCGTCTAGCACGCCAGAGTCCCGATGACTCACCGGTTCACGAGCAGAGGCAAAGCGATGTTGCTCGCACGGGCACTTCCGCGGAACTGGCCACCACTCGGCCACAGGGTCGGGCTCTTTTAACAAGACTAACACCATATGCTAATGAAATTATAGGTGATTATTAATGTGGATTTAAACGTAACAGATCAACTACGGATCAAATTTTTCACATCAGACAGACACTTGAAAAAAAGTGGGAATATAATCAAAATGTCCATCAGCTATTCATTGATTTCAAAAAAGCATATGATTCGGTCAAAAGAGATAAATTATATAATATATTAGTAGAGTTTGGAATACCTAAGAAGCTTGTTAGTATGATAAAAGTATGCACCAGCGAAACAGAAAGTAAAATTCGTGTGGGTATTAATGTGTCTGACAAATTTACAATTCATGATGGGTTAAAACAAGGAGATGCATTATCTCCATTGCTCTTTAATTTTGCCTTAGAATATGCTGTTAGGAAGGTAAAAGAAACTAAAGAAGGACTAAAATTAAATGGTGTGACTCAGTTGTTAGCATATGTAGATGATGTAGACTTATTAGGGGATGATATAAATACAATTAAGAATAATGCTAAAATATTATTCAAAACTGCTAAAGAGATAGGTTTGGAAGTTAACAAAGAGAAAACTAAATATATGCTTACAGGCCGAAACCAAGTGTTAGGTAATAATCAAAATCTAATTATTGATAACAACTCGTTTGAACCAGTTTCCAAATTCAAATACTTAGGAGTAATATTAACAAATGAAAATTATATTAAAGAGGAAATAAAAAGTAGACATAATTCAGGAAATGCATGTTACTTCTCTCTTCATAAACTTTTTTATCTTCTCGTTTAATATCTAAGAAACTAACAGTTAAAATATACAAAACCGTAATTTTGCCTGTAGTATTATATGGGTCCCTTACATTGAAAGAGGAACATAAATTTAGAGTATTTGAAAATAAGATTCTTAGGAAAATCTTTGGACCTAAAAGGGATGAGGAGACAGGTGAGTGGAGAACGTTACATAATTTAGAACTACATAATTTGTATTCATGTCCAGATATTATTATAATAATTAAGGTGGGCAGGCTATGTGGCACGAATGGGAGAGGAAAGAGGAGTTTACAGGATTCTTGTTGGGAAACCTGATGGTAAGAGACCTGAAGGAAGGCCAAGACGAAGATGGAGGGACAACGTTGAGATGGACCTAAGGGAAATCGGTAGGGATGGAAAAGAGTGTATAGAACTTGCTCAAGATAGGGAAGGATGGAAGGCCTGTGTTACTGCAGCCATGAACCTTTGGGTTTAAGAAGGCTAGAGAGTTAGTTAGTTAGTTCTGTGAAAGTATTGTCGCCAAATTAAATTAATATTCTTTTAAGTTTGCAAAGAAATAGATGTAAACATTTTCCTGCTCGCTTAGCTCGCATTTATTCGAGTTTGACGTATTCATAATGTGAGTGTGATTTGATTAATGGATTTTATTTCTGTTACTTAACGTCGCTCTTCTTTAACTTGAGCTGATTGCAACGATGGTAATGAATGATGATATGATAAAATTGATGAAGACACACTAACGAAGAACACCCGTACGCAGCCCGAAATTAGAACCCGTGACCCCTAGCGTCGTAGCACGCTGTGCTAACCACTCCGCCACGAAGGTCGGCTGCAATACCAGGCACGAACAATATTCTTCGTGTTGATTAATAACATCAGTTTTAAAAATAATCCTTAGTATATTTGTATGCTATTATACTATGCGAGGGTTGTTTGAATATTTTAGTAAATAAAAAAATTCAAATGAAAGCAGTATAGAATTCGTGAGAAGGCAAAATGATAACAGCAAACTCTCCTTAAAATAACCCCCGATTGGCATTTTTGTCTTTAAACAACTTTTAAAACGAAGGTAAAAAAATATTTACGAAATATTTGATACTGTATCCTGTTTCCTCTGCCCAGTTAGATTTTTCTATCTTATCAATAAGTTGTGCGCTTTTTAAAAATGTATTCCCCGTTCCAAAACACTGTTTATACATAATTTAATGTCTGAAAATTCAAATTATCTAACCAATCAAGTGGTAGCTTTCTGCATGTCGAAAACTTACATTTTAAGATATAACTGTGGACCACTTGACAAGCTATTGCACTCAAATTTAAATCAGTTACTACATATTTCTAAAGAAAAAAAATGGGGGAAGGATTATGATGAACGAATTTGGGGGGGGATTGCGTCCAGGGTCTTGGGGGGGATGGGCACCTATGTGTGGCACCACTGAAAACTGATTACAGGTTGATTATGTAAATATACAAATAACGTTAATAGACACCGGCAAAAGAAGTGGAACTGATACCTCTGTCGTGCTTCCCACCTCCCCTGCAGAAATGAATAGGGGGCAACTATAAAAAATCGAGGTTCATAACTTTTCCCGTAGTTTCCAGTATGACAGATTTTGCACATTAAAAAATTAACGAGAATTTAACAACAAAATTGATATTCAAGAAAATCGAATAAATGAAATAGCATTAATGATATTTGAACATTTTACCTATGTAAGGTATTTTTTTTGTACTTCCTAAAACATGGATCTTAGAAAGTACCTCAAACCACCACATACATTGTACTAGTTACATGGATCATTTTGCTAAATATTGTGTGTTTTGTTCGAATTTTATCATTATTTTCTTGCTCAAAAGCCAATGTTTGACACCAGATAAACAAATAGGAACCCCTTGAGTCTTTCAGTTTTAATGTCGTAAATTACATAAGAGACATTTTTTAGACCTTTAGTTCAACGCACTGCCTCGTGGAGCTACACGCCGGCATTCCTAACTTTGGTAATTATCGTAATGATTTTGCAACACTGACTACTTGCTATTGCTTCCTGGGTTGAGCGACATTCGAAATCCCGAGACGAATGAACACGCAGGCAAAATAAAAATTGCAACCGGTTTCGTTGAAGGGTAACGACCCTTCTGTTGGTCTTCGTGTTTTTATTGTATGCTCTCCACGTGTGGACACGGCAGATCCCGATTCTTAAAGAACCTCAAACAAACAAATATATGAAAAAATTTTATGATGTTCATCCGTCCATCAAGTATTGTCTCCCTAGGTACGGCAGTTTCCAAAATATCGATAGTAGACACTGGCGGGAAGACGGACAAATAACCTGATACCACACTCACATAAGGGCCTTGCTGATTAATACGCAAGAGAGACGTGAGAAATATAATACCAAACATAGAAAAGATCTTACATTTATATGACGTCAATAAACTTCCTGAATGTGAAATTGATTGCACGTTTAATATGGTTGTTATCATCATCATCGTCATCATTCACTGGCGTACGCAGATGGGGGCTGAAGGGGCTCCGAAATTTTGAGAAAATAAACATTTTTAAACAAAAGCAGTGAAGAATCGGGAAAAACCAGAGTGGTAAATGCAAACTTACCTTAAAACGACCACCGATTGTCATTTTTGAGATTGGAAAGTTTTTAATATACGAAATATCGTTTTGTGCATACCGCACACCTAAATAGCAGATATGCACTATCCAACTTTACAATTCCAGCCCCTCCCGAAAGTAAATCCTGTGTACGCCAGTGTCATCGTCCCTTCTTCTTCTCTGTATCAACAACTAGTTACCAACTATTATTTACTCTACTTATTTTAAGTTCTGTTGCGTACGCAATATATAAAATGCATCAAATGGTCGACCTCCTCACAAAGTGTCTTATCTCAATTTTTGCAATTTTTCAGGAGAGCGATTTAAAGTTTTTCATACATTTTTGAGCTATTACAAAATAAATAATATTTCATTTCTGAAACTAATATTTCGGATGGGTGTTTACTGAAGATTAAAGTTTATTTTCGAACAACATTCTTAAAAATTGTGTTACCGGTATATCTAGTGGTATAAAAAGGGGCATAAACAAGATACGACCATTTGCTTTTACCGGCATGCTTTATAGCATCGTGACTTATTTTCATGTTTTACCTCCAGTAGGAGCGTGCAAGCATTGACCACTGTTTCAAGGATGGAGCAGGTTCATTTGTAAACAATAACAACTGATTTAATATTCGAAAATCTTATAATTGGTATTTTAGCATGAAATTAAAGAAAATACAAGCAAAATTTTACATGCCAGATACAGACACGTATCTAGAAATATGTTTCTGGGGGGGAGGATCCGAATCAAGTGCCCCAGGAATAATAATAATAATAATAATAATAATAATAATGATGTTTAAATTAAAGTAGTTATAATAAATCAAATTAATACTAATTACAATACATAAATTAATATTATACGTATTATTATTATTACACGATAAGGTAAAAAGACAGAATAAGAATAGAGATATAACAGTGCATATCCATTAGGCTACGTAGCTTTCCTGTAGTTAAGCTCGGCATAAATTACATCAAAACAAGTTCCCTGGCAATGAAATTATTAGCAAATAGATGAATAATTGAATATTTATCAAATAACAAAAATGATGTTACATGTAGTTGGAGAAAAGTATGATTCTGATTAATATTTTATGCATTTTATTTTAAGTAGTAGTGTACATAAATCTTCTTTGTAATTCAAAGGCTTATGATCCCAATATAATCCTTGCCTTCTAAAAAGTTGAGAAAATTAATAACCATCGATTATGCAACAAATGCTAATATTTGCATTACTTAATTTTAGTACTTGGTTAGTCTTTCGGGGGGCCCAGACTCTGGACCCCGCCCCTAAATACGTCCTTCTTCTCATTCAAAGCCATATGATTCCAATATAATCCTTGTGTTCCAATAAATTCAGAGTAAAATTATGCAACAAATGCTAAATGAGTATATTTACATTATTTAATTTTCGTACTTAATTAGTCTTTCGGGTGTGTGTAAGGGGGGTGGGGGTCCTGATCCCGTAAATACGCCATTCGTGTCCTTCAAAGCCGTATGATCCCAATATATCCGAATATATTTTTAATTATTTGATTTCAGTACTTGATAAGTCTTTCTGGAAGGAGGGGGGTGGCCGGACCTCATGGACCCCGCCTAAATACGTCCTTGACCCACTTCATAGAATGTAGCGTTTTCTATGTATCTAGGTAGTATACCTTATAAAAATCGTAGCCATAAAATACTTAAAGTAATGTCCCACGAAGAATATTTTCTTACTTTAGTAATAGCAAGGAGAACTAGTTAACTTTTGGCGATATATTCTTGTATCATTTACGCACTTTTTTGGTTCACTTACGAACGTTCGTTGAGTAATTACAAGTTTTCCTGAATTCAACTTGAATTGCCATTAAACCACACACGTTTCTCTTCATTCCTCGAATGATTTAACTTTGATATCCTACTCAATATGCACTGCACTTCCTGTGTCTACTTCGACAAGAATACTTTGCTTCGAATGTAAGCGTTACCCATTTACCTTGCGCAAGAGACAAATTACCAGTTGTTGATACTTTACACATAAGTTACTTTATCGAATGGGGATAAAGTTTCATGAAAGTTGTAGCAAAATCCATATCTCGATTTCATTCCAGTCCACGGTGTATCATTTTTATGGCCTAACGTCTTGATATAATGCCACGATCACTTTCGGGAATTTATCTTCGTTTTCATCATATCTACTTTTATATGTTAGCCTTATTAGCTTTCATTCCTTCTTCACTTAAGCAAAAATGTCGAATGTTGTCAGGACATCACGTAACCCTCCGGGGATTCCTACTGTTCCCTCCATCTGTACTTTTACTTCTATTTTTACTCCGCTCTCGTTATATATACCCATTAGTTGTCTTTTTGTGACTATATTTTGACTTTTAGAGTATTGTAATTAATTTGCACAAACAAGTGACAAAATAATTGTGAAATGGGTTTGATAATAAAAATTGAATGTAATTTGAAAGCCAATACAAATTTAAAATAAGCAATATGTACACTTCTCCAAATGTTACCTGACCGCCCTGGATGATTTATTAGTCCAGAAATCGTTAATTTGGCAATATAGCTCTTGAGAACAAGCACAGAGTAGCCAACTCTACTGCAGGTCCCTCTACTAAGCGAGAAACCCTGTGGTGAAAGATTTCCAGCCTTGTTTATAACATGAAGTCAGAAACTATATTCGCCTAACATATTAATTGAGAACAAAACGGAAAACTCAAGTATGAGGAATAAGTTGAGAGAAAACTTGCAATTCGGCATGTTAAAATTGGAATCAGATAAATTGATGAGAGGTTGGAAACACTTAACTCGATCGTGGTCCACCTGGAGGAAATCGCTGTCAAGTTTGAACACAAAAGGGTATAATCATAGGCGTAGTTTTACCAGTCCGCTTGGGGGGGGGGGGGGGTATTCTGTTTATGAACTTCCTTCTGAACATAAACATTAGCCTTGTCACTGTGAAGGACTTTTAATTCAATGGAAGCTTCACACTGTAAATTGTTCGCGACAACCATTTATAATGCGCAGCTCTTCGTGGATGTATCCGATTAAAATCATGTGCAATGGCATGCGAACTTCTCCCCCTAGACATCGCTTTGATCTCGATGCATTACCGATGCGCTAAACAAATTTTAAGGCATTTTTCTAACACCTCGAAAAGGAGCAAATTGGTACAAGAATTCAGTCATAACATTTTACTGGTTAAAGATACGTCGAAAAAACCTTCACCATTGCATTTCTCGTGAAATTCTAGCCCATTTTGATAAGTCGCACGACCCCCTTCCCATTTACAATTCTGAAGTTGAATTCAAGATGGCGGACATCAAGATGGCCGCCGACCGTGTGGGTGGCGTCAATGTGGTTCCCCCTTGGCCAGGCAATGATTGGTCATGGCCATTTTCACATTCCATGCTGCAGTGGCCCTTTTACAAATATAGCAGTTATTTAGCAAAATTATCTGGAATGCTATTTTAAATGGGAAGGAAATATTTCGATCCTGCTCCCCCACCCACAAAGTTAGGTCCGAAGTTACGCCCATGGCGTTGGTGTGCATCAATGGCTCGTTTCACAATTGCCAATGAAGTGGATTGGTCGCCATGGTGCCGTGGAACCTGACCTCACACCCCTCGATTTCTGTCTGTGGAGCCATCTCAAACAGATAGTGTATGCTGAGAAACCCCGCGATATAAGGCAACTACAGGAATGCATTGAACACGTGTGTGACCACATTTCACCGGACATTATCTTGCTTGTGCAGTCGGAGTGGATACGTTGTCTACGTTTGTGCATAGGACGTGATGGCCATCACATAGAACATGTGCTGTAGCCTGATTGGTAGGTGATTTTCAAACTTTGAGTGCTCACAATTTGCAAAGGACACAAGATATCAAAGAAACAATTACCTTTTTGAATTCCTGAGCTCACGCTAGTGTAATTTAATATGCTGCATGCCCCCCTTCCCATTTGAAATTTCGAACCTGCATTCAAGATGGCGGCCATGGTCACCATGTACCCTACAAGTTGCAGCCCCTCCTGTACTACCATCTCCCATTACCAGATTTCACATGTTCCTGTCAGGTTTCAAAATAAAAGGGTGTCCAAAGACTTTTCACTCACCCTGTATATGTTTCTTTTTAATAGGACATGCAATATTCAGGTAATATACAAGCTTGTTTGTTAAATTTTCCCAATTTTTTTCCATACTATCTAGTCATTACACTTGTGTCCACACTTCATTTTCAGAAGATAAGGTAGATTTTGATAATTTCTTCATTAATATTTCTATATCCTATTGCACATCTTTTTGTTATATTATGGCTTGTGGACAGATTTACTTGTATTAGTTGTGCTGGTTGTCGGATATTAAATTGTGAATCACCTCTGTTTTTATCATGTCGAAAGACATGTTAGTGTTAATATGATCTATAAGAGTTTCAGTGGTGAATGTTATCCTGGTGGAGTTTTTATAATTTGGTTAAGACCATGAGATTTAAAAAGGTCTGTATACTCTTTACTTTTTATTGTTTTGAAGGAGATGAACATTTATGTCCCTAGAATGATGAAATTGCAATTTGACATGGTTAGCCTTTACAATACAACTATTGTATAAATATTATTATTTATATTGATTTAATAATAATAATAATAATAATAATAAAATAATAATAATTCCTTTATTTAGCGGGCGAGATTTAGCCGTAGGCTGCTCTGCCACCTAACCCTTGTCATGAGCTACATAAGAAAATATAAGTAGGCTATATATAATATAATATGATAATATATGAGTACAGATGGAAAGCTTCATTACACTAAAGAGAAATTTTTAAAAAATCACATTACCTACAATTATGAATATTCTCATTTCAGTAATATTAGTCATAAGATAATATAAATGTGAAAGAACAAGAAAAGATTAAAAAATAATACTAATATGAAAAGAAAAAATATAAATGTGAATGTTAACATAAGGTTGCATTTAAGTAAATAATAATAATAATTTGAAGATATTAATGAGTGTTTTGTCGTTTGTTGAGTGCCAGTTCACTTCTAGTATGTGCTAGTGTTCTGCTCCTGTTTCTTTAGAAGCATTTCTTTCAATTTAATTTTGAAACTCTTATTGAGTTTTATGGGTTTAACATTTGTTGCTAGTGCATTCCATGCTTTCTGGGCAGATATAGAAAAGGATGAGGTATAATGCTTAGTCAAATGGTGAGGAATGTCAAGTTCATTTTGACGACATGTCTCGTGTCTGTGAATTGTGTTGCGATTACATAATATTTCAAATAAGTACGCAGGTTTACGTTCAGTTTGCAGATCATGAATGAAAGATAGATAGTGCAGTAGCCTCCTGTTGGCCATTGTTAAAATATTATATCTGTTTAAGATGGGAAGGATGTGATCGCGTTTATCCAGGCCAAAAGTATATCTGATGCATGCATTTTGTGCGATTTGAATTTTTGTGCTAGTTTTTTCGCAAGTTTGGACCCATACACAGTGTCACAATAATCAAATAGTGGAAAAATTAAAGATTGAACTAGTCTAAGTTTACATTCTGCAGGTAGTTGATCTTGGAAACGGTAGAGGTTTCTCAGAATAAAGTATGCTTTCTTTACATTGTGCATTGATGTGGTCTGTCCAGTCCAACATATCGTTAACAATCAAGTCAAGATTGTTTGCTGAATTTTGACATGGAATGGTTTCATTATTAATTGTAAGTTCAATTGGCTCAACAATAGAATTTCTTTGAGATTGTTTCGTTCCAATTAGCATATAAAATGATTTTTCAGGGTTTATCTTAAGTCCGTTTGATGTACACCATGTGTAAATATTATTTAAATCGGTGTTGAGTGAGGAAATACTACTTTCTAGCGCTGTACGTCTAGTCGAAAAATACAGTTGCATACCATCTGCATAGAAATGTGGTGTGAAAAATTTTATAACTTTATTTAAGTCTGCGGTGTAGAGGGTGAAAAGGAGAGGCCCTAAAATTGATCCCTGTGGAACCCCTGCTTTTAAAACTACAGCTTCGGAGATCTGCGAGGGTGAATTTTGAAGGAATATTCTTTGTTTTCCATTAAGTAAATAGGATTCAAACCACCTTACGGCTACAGAGTCAAATTTATAGTATGATATTTGAGTTTAGATATTAACAAATCATGTTGGACTGTGTTGAAAGCTTTACTAAAATCCAGTAATATTAGAAGTGTAGAACAAAGGTTGTCAATTTCGCAAAGAATATCATCTATAACTTTTGTTGAAGCTGTTGCTCTGCTATGCCGTGCACGAAACCCAGACTGAACTGTAGGTAACAAGTTGTTCGCGTCAACATAACATATTAGTTGTGAAAATACAATTTTTTCTAGTACTTTAGAGAGGACTGGCAATAGGCTTATAGGCCTTAAGTCATCAAAAGAACTGATCTCTTTTTTCTTTTGAAGAGGCAAGACTCGCGGTTCTTTCCATGTTTCTGGAAACATGCATTTAGACAAAGAATAATTGATTATATGAGTTAATGGAGTCAGTATATATGGTAGTGCAATCTTTAACATCTTAGTGTTTATGCCGTCTGCTCCAACACTGTTTGATTTAATGTTATGAACTGCTTTGTGCACATCAATTTCGGTTACTGTGTAAAAACAAAATAATTTATTTTCATCGGTAAAGCTACGGCTTTCAAAGTACTCATATACCATGTGAGGGATATGAAAATTGTTGTGCAAATAAAAAGAGCTTATTTTAGTTCTAACATAATATATTGTAATCAAATTAGAAAGAAAGTAGTATTTATCTGAATTTTATGCCCAGCTCCTTTGTATAAAGTTGTCAGAAATTCAACCACATTCCTGGTTGTAGCTCCACCCTCAGTTCAGTCTTCTTGTCTAGATTTCTACTGAAACTTACTCATGGGCAGATTGACCCAATGGAGCACTTCTCCAGAACACACATTTACCACATTTCCAATTCTTTTATGTACAATCAGTCATAGGTGTAGTGATAGGTACTAAGGAAAAGGGGGCCCAAAACGAGCAAAAACAGAAAAAGTTGAACAAGAGTCACACCAAATATGATTTTCTAAAATAATATTTTAAGTACAATCTAAGATGCTTCTCCTTGTTCTATCTCCTATGCCTTTACAGCAATGGGGATGCCTCAACCCACATGGCTTGGCAAACAAATATGTGAAAAATTACACCACTCATGAGCTACCATGCTATGCAATGCAGATTTTCTAAATATCAATAATATACCTGACACTTAATAACTAGGAAATAATTTGAATCACTACTAAAGATAATAAGAGGATAAACCAATGGGAAACATTATGAGAACTATGGAATTTACTTCAAAATGTACGCATGCTCTTTCAATATGACAACAGGCTACTACAATATAAATTAGTACATTTGATGTCAATTCTGTTATTTTATTAAAACACTAAATTACAGGATTTTGCCCTATCTTCTTTTGTAAAGGATCCACACGCTTTGAAAAGAAACATTGGAAAGCCAATCAGAAAGAGGTATGGCAACAATATTGTTGAGATGCTAATTAGACAGAATATGAAGAGCAGTACTAAGCTGAGATGAGACACAATCAATGCGAGAAATCACAGGATTGAATGAATGGAAGAGAAAATCATGGTGAGCTAAGTAATTAAATGTTTCCCATTATAGACTCTTATTGTCTCCCCCAAAACTTCTAACAAGAATTCTCTATTTCTATTTTCCCTCTTTAATCTATAATTTACAGCATTCCTTCCCTCAACACATCACATTCATATTCCAGCCTATAAAACTTGGAGACACTGCATCCTCCCATCTCACACTCCATATCTCTTATCTATCTCTTCATTCTCCTTAGAGTATTTTCTTTCTTCATTTTCCTATCCATATCTTCATCTGCCCTTCTTCTGCCTCATTCTCTAATCTTTATTTCTCCTTCCATTCTCATTGTAAACCTCACATCCTTGCATTTCACCCTCCATTCTCCTTCGAGGCCTGGATTCTAACTTTCTCCGTCACTAATTAATTCTTCTTTCATTCTCCTTGGTGGCCTTACATCATCCTATCTCATTTTTTTTTTCCTTTTAGTAAAAAGCAAAATAGTAAAATTTTATTATTATGGAATAATAAATTACAATTGAACAAATTAATTTGCTATCTATAGAGTTTCAACAATGATAACAATGAATATTAAATTGAATGACAATTCCGTAACTATGAAACATGACACTTACACTCATGAATGTGTGGAAGGCAAGTAGAAAGATAAAAACAAAGATTGATTAAAATTACTCCTGGATGTGAGAAAACATTCCAATGCACATGGCAGTGGAGAAATATCATCTGGGCCAAGGAATGTATAATAAATTTCAGGCAAGTACAAAATAGATTTTATTTATATGTATAGAATTATGTACTTTGTGAGTTTATCTTTTATAAAATAGTAAAAGATGATAAGTAAATTTTATTCATCATTAATATCCTTTAGCACAAAATTCTTTCATATTTGCATAGTGAAATTTTCTCCTTAAATTTGATGTAAATCTTTATTTTTTCCCCAACCTCTCTGATGGTTAGCACAACATGTTACAATGCCAGGGGCCCTGGAATTGAATCCCAGCCTGGTCATTGATGTTCTTTGTGAGTATACTTTTAACAATTTCACATCATTATTCATCCCCATCATAGGAATTTGCCAAAAGTGGTAGTAAAACTATCTATGCTAGATATCAAAAATCAAATTTCATTTCTCATGAGAAGCCAAAGCTAGTATTTTTTGAGTAGGTTTCAAATGATTTATGTTAATGTGAAAAATTTGGTGTTAATATAAAAAAAATGGCAACATTCATTGCTTCTGAGTTCCAAAGCAATAAAAAAAGATCATATCCTTAAACTACCCAAACATATTTACCCACTCCCCCCACCCCAGTTACAGTTATTATTGTCAAATTGAAAATTTTACAAACTTTTTAATATACGGTGAAGTCGTAATGTGTGGACTTGCAATAAAAATGTTCTACATCAGTGGTAGCTTGTGCCTATTTGCACACTCACACATGCACACTCAAAAAAATCTGTAAACCAATTAATTTATTATAGTTATTCATTAAGTGACATCTGCTTGAAAATATCAAATGTTCCCATGTCACTGTACCTTCCATTTGCTTTAATACTTCACCAGCATTATGTCTATTGTTGGTCTCTTTCATCGACACTTCAGTGTGTCTTTTAAGGACTCCTTAAGCACACAAAATTTGTGAGCCACTATCACCAGGCATGTACTAGCATTCCTCTCCCATCACATAGTGTCATAACCTTGTTCCATTCAAGATTATGTGATGAGTTACAAATAATAGCAAATTTGAGATTTTTTCTTTAGGAAAGGGAAATTTTGATGGTATAAATCTGTATCAAAAAGAGAAAAACCTTATGTTGTTGTAATCAAGTTTCCAACTTTATGCGGGCCTCCCCGATGGCACAGTGGTTGCATCATCTCCTTGTAATCAAGGGGTACCTGGTTCGATACCCCGTGGAGGCACATATGGTGGTTCGGATCCCACTTTAAACTGTAGGTCCAGTCCCAATTACCCTTACTGAGCATAAATTGGACTTAAAAGACCAACTCAATTCTATCCAATCCAACTTTATGCAAGCAGTAAGAGAGCTTGCAGATGTTTGCATTTTAAACCTGGCTATGGAGGGCCAAGTCCATCAGGGTCTTTCTCATTTCAGTAGAACTTATTTTGTTCATCCCACCCTGTTGTGACAATTGCAAATTCTTGATGTCTTGCTTGTAATGAAAATATAAAGTTGTAAAGGAGAAGAAAGAAGAGGAGAAATGACTGAGAACAAAGCATTACTTGACAATTCGTCATATGCCTTGGTAAATGGGAAAAGAGGGAAGAGACTGTCTTTACATGATGAAAAAATGTCCATTAAAAGAGGAATTTCATGGTAATTGTGAAAGCTTGATGTCTGATGTGAAACTATTTATTATATGCACCAGCATACCTGAATATTTTTGTTTAAATTTATTTATTTATTTATTTACTTAAAGTTTCAGATACAGTACTGAAAGACCATTTTATACTGAAACTGTAGCAACAAGAAAAAATAAAAATAGCAACAACAAAACAAGACAATACAAGATGACAGATGAAAAAAATGAAATTGTTACATGTACATTCTTAGTGATTGTCGGAAACTACGTTCTGACAAGAAAATATCAACATTTACAGGCAGGTTATTATATAAGTGGGGGGCCTATAGTAAAGAGACTGCTGTAGGCGAGAGAGCCTTGTAGTTGGAATGTGAAAGAGCTTTACGTTGCGGGTTGGTCATGTGGGTATTCGTAGATGAAATTGGTTGACAATGAATTCGGTTTTAATTTTGCCATTAATGATTTTATGCAAAAATTTCATGTCTGCTAGTTCGTGATGAGTGTGTGGTGACTGGATGCTCAAAATAAGCATAATATTTGTTTTATGGAGGTGTCTGAGAGAAGGTGTTCTGTGGCGAGCAATGGCTAGGAAAAAGCTAAGAACAGAATCAACCCTGGAAAGATTTGTTTTAGAAGCCATAGTCCAGATGGGAGAGCAGTGTTCAAGAATGGGAGAGATAAAGGATTTGAGAAATGTGCTAATGGCTGATTGGTTTTGGATTTCAGGGAACCTATACAGAATGCCAAGGAGACGCATGGCTCGTTTAGCAGTATATGTAATGTAGTCATTGAAGTTTAGCTTTTCATCGATGATGTCACCAAGGTCTTTTACAGAGGAAACTTTTTTAATGGGACTGTTTTCAAGAGTATATAAAGAGAGCACTTTGTTCGTTTTTAAGGAAATGGTGAGGCAGGAGCATTTCTGAGGATTCAATTAAAGTTTCGACTGGTGACACCACAAAAGTAGTTCTGTAACAGCTTGTTGTAGGATTAGTGAATCGCGTTCAGATGAAATTTCTTTGAAGAGTTTACAGTCATCGGCAAATAGAAGTACATTTATGGGAAGAGAAGACAGTCTGTCGGGCAGACCATCCATGTAAAGAAGCAACAAAAGTGGGCCTAAGACACTCCCCTAGGGGACACCAGACAGGATGGGTAGAAAGATGGAAGAGGAGCCAGATAGGATAACGCGCAGCTTTCGTGCATGCAGATAGTCTATTAGCAAAGATAGAAGTTTGCCATGGATGTGAAATCTGGATTGTAATTTATGAAGAAGGAGATTATGGTTAATTTTATTGAAGGTTTTTGAAATGTCCAAATATATAACGTCAAGCTGTGAATTGTTTGAGATAGACTGAGTAGCATGAACACACTTCTATTGATTTTGTACACACACTTTGAGCACTAAACCTTTTCATCTTTGGTCTGATATCTGTTTACCACTTTCTCACAAGGAATAGAAGTTTAGTTTTATTGCATATACTTACCTGATATACAGTGCCAGATCTACAGATCTTGCCCCCCCCCTAACCCGCAGGATATTGCCAAATGCCCCCTTTATCTACCTACCTTTACATGTGTGTGTGTGTGTGTGTGTGTGTGTGTGTGTGTGTGTGTGTATATATATATATTTCTTTTTTCTTTATTTATGAATATATGTATACAAATACACATACATAATTTATGTGTGTGTGTGTAATTCTGGATCTCATGTTGACTGCAAGTCACATATAAAGGGCCTAGAGGGTGTTTCGAAAGTCCCTTAACACCCCCTATAAAAAGTAAAGGAGTTAGGCTGGGTACAATTGGTCATGATAGAAACAGGATAGGTTTAGGGGTGACCACATCTGTGTGTTCCAAGTGGACACCTGCGACATTTGTGATCGCCATATTGAATTAAACTCAATATTTTTAAATGGGAAGGGGGTGATGTGATTGTTTCCTCACACCTGGAAACATTTGTTACAATCAGGCAGTCGTAACTTTTATCTGATTAAAGATAGGTTGAAGAAACCTTCACCATTGCATTTCTGTGAAATTCCAGCCTGATTTGATTCTAGTTTGACTACAGCGTGGGAAAGCTGGGGTAGGTGATCTATGGTCGGAATTTTTCCGGCTCTGGCCCTGCATGAAGAGGATGTAGAGTCAGCCCACCCAGATTCAAATCAAATGATACCCGGCAGTTGGGATAAAGGCAGTCACAGCATGGTGCTTATCACATCACCTCCAAGATGGCTCATATGGAAAGTATGTGGTGCCCACATACCCTAAATGTGCCTTCATTGCATGGCTCTATATGCACAGGGAACTTTAACTTTACCTTTACCTGTATATATTGTATTTATTTCTGTACCCCTGTATAACTACTCTTATTTTTACATACGCATATATGAACCCTCTACTATGCCAATGGCTGAGGGTCCCCCCCCGGACTGGGGGGTTTTGCGGCTTTTAGTTCCGGCACTGCTGATATAGTATTGTTACATTTTTATAATTTATATGATACAATAATGTGAAGGTATTTGCTAGTTACACACACATGAAACACAGAAAATTTTTGTCTTCAGCACAAGCACAAGACAGACACAAAATTTCCAGAAACCACGCAAATTATATTTCTTTTCCTTCTTAGTAGAGTATGGGAGTCATATTTACATGCGTTTTATGACTTAATAACACAAAGTGGTTTGCTTTCTATACACACTTGAATCACAAAATCTTTTCTTCTCTGGTAGCAGTGGCTGCCCATGGTCTGAACCTGTTTGTGTGCACAGATGTTACATCTGACGAGAGATTTTGTAAATACTCTTGCTGGGCCAACAATGTGTAAATCCACAAGAAAAGTGTGCTCAACCATCTGAAGCTTCCTCTGTCACAATATCATTCGTATCCTGTTCTTACACGATATTTGAAAAATAAATGCATCTAAAAAATATGACATTCAGCTTGACACTTCGTAATATACATACATGATTTCAATTTACTAATGTGATCAGTTTAACAGTGGGAACACACAGGATAAAATATATTTTTTTCTAGGGCTTGTATTGCTAAAACAAGGTCTCAATCAGCAAATGTCATGATGAAAAGCTGGTTGCCAAATTTTAAATTTTATTGGTGCTAAATGGTGATACTGTGAACACGCACTCATGCTTAGCAATAGGTAATAATTATACAATTCTAATAACCAGGTTGGAGTTAGGGAAGAATTTTATGAGAAACTGATGTTATCAATATTATAACACAAAGGCCTCACGCATATATTTTGCACAGGGCTTCATGTTCCCTAATGGTGACCCTGAGGCTATGTGTGTAATCTTCAGAACCTCTTCCAATCCACCGCCCGGGAAAGCATTATTCAGGTAATGACACATTTGCAACATGAAGTGAGTCAAAACATTGTGCAGAATTCGGCTGTGCTACGAAAATGACAGTCTCCACATCGATGATCTGGACTCTTAAACCATCAGGTATGTGTGCTTATGAAGCATTCAACTATAACTATCGAAGTGTCCAGAATAAAGGGGGCTACACCCACTTTGTAACCACTCTGTAGATGGTTGCAAATTTATTAAAGAACACATTTTGTCTTTAGAATGAAGAAGGTGTAATTTTAGTGTGGTATTGTTGGATAATCAAGTGTTCATGGTAATGAACAAATTATCATGCTGCAGTACAAAGCACTGACAAGCACTTGCAGTTAGTTCTGTGTAACAAACTAAGATATTACACAAATTACATAATTGTCTTATCTAAATACTCTTTTTTTACTCTTCTGTATAAATTCCTGAAAAATTATTTTTGGTCCAGTACAATTTCCCTTTCTATGTTCAATAGTGTCTTGCCTCATGACCATCTTAGCTATAGTTTCAGACTCTTTATTGCAGAAAAAGACTGTTCAGCAGTAGCCGAACACACTGCGCAATGTTCAACATTTTGTGCAACTGAAAATGGAATATCTACCAGGGGTGCAAATTGTGCCCCCCCCCCCTCCATTGCCCTGCCAAGTTACGCCTATGCTTTTCGATCAAAATAAAATGTATACTGAATAAATGAATTAGGGAAAGACGGAATTCCAGACTATTACAAAACTGAGAACCTCATAAGTCATTGAATTATTCATGGCAGGTGCGCCATTCTTGGTCTCCATGTACGCTTAAGGATAAATTTGATCTTTAATATAATAATTATCATAGCCACCTGTTGAGAGGCTTTGATTTAAACAAAATATAAAGAAGAACATACTCATACTAAACATGCACTAATAATAATTAATGGTGTGAACACTACAGAAAGTCGCAATTTAGGTTATATATAATATTCAACTATCCTCTAAAACTAGACTTTTGATTGGTTGATTGATTTGTTTTATTTTACTTTGCTCTTCTGTCCCTTTTGGCCAATCATGTAGATTTTTTAAAATGATAATTCTCAACCAAAAAATTTTTAAATAACCCTGACCAGATGACTTCAAAATGACACGAAGTATGACATTCAAAGCAGGTTCATTTTGCATATGCATTAAGGTGTAAAAAAGGTAAACTGCTCCAATGTGCTTAGCATCATGCCATAAAGGCATAAAGGGTGTGTGAGGGTAACGCCCCAGGGTTTCCCCCAGGTACCCATGTCATTCGACACTTCCAACGTTAGAAAAGTTCCTGGATTTGAATTGGCCGGTAATCAAACCCGGGACCTTTAGCATGGTAGTCAGACCCATTACTAACTGAGCCACCACGTTAGCTTTAGGATATTCCAAAAATATTTTTTTTTAAATTTATTTTCACATAGTTGCTAATTATGTCCCTTTCCATAAACATAGGTTACTGTAAAAATTCAGCCAAATTGGATTAGAGGTCACTCAAGCTACATGACGTTTTGCCATAAGGTTGTATATGTAAAATGTATGGAATATATATGGGACGTTTACAGCATTCAATAATTACTGAAGAAATTGCACCATGAAATGAATTGTTACCAGAAAAATACATTTATTTATTACAGAATTGCAATATATTTAAAAAATAAATTAGATAAATTTAAATATTCAGTTGGTGATCATTTGAAAATCAACTTCTATAAAATCCAAATCCAAGCATCTGAAACATGACTTCCATGGTGGCAGATGACCTGAATTAGGCTCCTCATTTAATTTTTTTTTTTATTATTATTGACTCATTAAAGTTGGATATAAGACCAACTAAACGTTCAACAGTATCGTTGACAACATTCAGTTACAATGAGTGCTTTGACTTCTCAGAATTTGTGCAAGTCAGTACAGATCTTCGGTTCACATTGGAACATGAAATCAACATTAGCTGGAAGCAAACATAAGATGCAAAGGGAGTCTGAATTAATCAAATCAAACAGACCCTACTTTTCTAACGTTTGGGAGTTTGTCAGGTTCATACATATTGAAATCCAGTTCTCATCACAAGCAAAGTGGATTGATTTAAATCAGGTTCATTTAAATCGCCATTTAAATTAAGATTAAAATCAGGTAACATTTTTTAAAAAAAAAATCAGTGATTTAAATCACTTTAAATAAAAAATTTCCAGAACAATGTACATAAGGATTTTGTAGATATCAGAATCACTTTTGGTGAAAGTACATTAATCTTCTAATCATTTAATGGTGTTTATTTTGTGTTTATTAGGTTCTAATAAAGAAACCATGTGCTGATGGTATGAAGCTCATATGAAAGGAAATGTAATATGTAAACTGTAAACTCACGTAAATTACTCTTGAAATAAATATCAATAATTTTTATGGGCAAAAGGAGCAAATATTTTGTGTAGAAAAATATACAAAATACTAATCATGTTAAACTGTCATTATTATTAAACTACGAGGTGTGGCTAGAAAAAAACAGACTGTTGCTATAAAATCTTTTATTGGTTATTTTGTACAATACGAACATTATCCGCTTCAAAGTACTCCCCTGCACTATCGATACACTGCTCCATACGAATCTTCCATTGTTGGAGGCAGTGCTGGAAATCATTTTCTGAAACCATGTTCATGACCTTCGTCGCTTTTGTTTTCACAGATTCTACGATCGTAAATCTGGTTCCTTTCAGTACTGATTTGACCTTTGGGAATAAAAAAAGTTGCATGGAGCAAGATCCGGTGAATAGGATGGTTGTTCTAGCACTGGGATTCCACACTTGGCCAAAAAAGCCTTGACTGACAATGCCCTGTTGAAGAATCCACGACTTGCTTCTCCACAAATCAGGTTGTCATCTTCTTACTCGCTCATGAAGGCTCGTCAGAACCGTAATGAAATAATCTTGGTTGACAATTTGACCTTTGGGTACCCAATTCGAATCAATTCACTGACATTTGCAATATTTGATTCCGTTTGTGATGTGAAAGGCCATCGAGGATGCGAGTCATCTGCGGTCACTTCTCAGCCCTCTTTAAACTTTTGAAACCACTCAAACAATTGTGTGCGGGATAAACACTCATCTCCACGTACACTTCCTTCAACAAAACATAAGTTTCTGTGGTGGATTTTCCGAGTTTCTTAAGAAAATTCACATTGATACGCTGTTCCAATTTGGACGGGTTAAAGTTACAGTGCTGTAAGTCACATTATCTTTGTTTTCCAGAAAATAACAAAATGCAAAAGGTACTGTAATAAATTCGGGAACAAAAATGTTGTAATTTTATCATTTTAGGGGTGTCACCTGGATCCAAATTTAACATAGAGGCTTGAATTGAATGGAATTCGTTCAATGGTTGCAATGTTACTGCTGACGAAAATGACTTACACCACTGTGTATGACTTATACCAGTGTATTTGTCAACAAAATGGATATAAAGTGAACTTCAGAACCTCAAACAAAGAATTTATTTTTATTAAAAGTAAGTAATTGTTATTACAAATAGAAAAAAATCAAAGACTGAATAAATATTCATCTTCCTCCTGAATACAGCACATCTTGATGAACGTTTCCTAGACATGATGGTCTACCAACCCTTGCTGATTGTAGATTAAGCACAGAAAATGTCATGTCTGCATTCAGTATTTCTTTATACAGAAGAGTGTAAGGACGATCTTTCAAAATCCTAATCCATTGGATCTTCAACCAGTTAACGGGGCAATTGTTCTCGTTTTGCTTTCTACGTGTGATACAGTGTTCCAAGTTAGCAACAGATTTGAAGTCGTCAAGTCTCATTTTGATCAACATGTATCTACTTTTTCTTCTGCATCTCAGAATAATACTGTACCAGTCATCAGGAGTATAAATCAGTCTATTATTTGCGTATAGTTCAATCGGTCCAAAATCTGTGTCGTTTGGGAGGTAAGAGTTGCAACTTACCATAAACTTATGATCAACGATTATCATTGCATTATCATCTTCTTCTGAAACATTAAACAACTATGTTATTTATACACATACTACCGTAACGAACCTTAAAGTTCCTGGGATCTTAAGAGTATCTAGCAGGTTAACCAGTTAATTGATGGGGTGATGTAAACTACTCATCATTCATCCTCTTGATGAGACCACTCGTCATTGACATGACGAGTTATTGCTTGGCATGCGAAAGGTACAAATTACACAAAGGAATTAAACTACTGAAAAGACAATGGTCACTCGTTGGGTTTTGCGAACCGTTGAACTTGTATCATGGCTGGGTGTAGGATAATTACCTGTCTATCTGAAGTCTTTAGCTGAATGAAAATAGCGAAGTCCTCAGTAAGCTTCTCTCCTATTTGTCGACCAGAGCGTTGTTCTACTCCTCACCTACTGCCTTGCTGACCACCTTCTCTCTCTCCACTCAATCCCCAAAGTCAGCCACCTCCCAGCTTGTCTCACCTCTATATTCCCTGGCCATCGAGTTCTTCCTCGATGCCGAATCGCCGAATCGTGTTTATTATAATTGCTACCATGCAAACCGCTGACACCATAACCAGAAGTATTACCTGTTTCCTGAATGCTCAGGAGGTTTGCATGGCACAACACAATGCATTGTAAACATGCCTAAGAGGCTTGAGACAGCTGAGAAAAACAAGTGAATGCCCTGGTCAACATACTAAAATAAACATACAATCTTAGGGATTGATACGTTCGCCCCGACGGACAAAAATTTTCTCCTTTGAAAATTTAAAAGTCAAATCGCAAAGCTTGACATGACTCAGGTTCGCCAATTCCATATATTTTCTTAAAAAAACCAAATATACAAAAAAAAATCCACCAAAACATAACTTTCTCTTGTTTGCCGCATCCTGAAGGAAAGAAAATTTTCATTCCCTAAACTTTATAATGAAAAATACCATTAATACTAACAAATTCGTATGTTTATACGATGTAAAAAACAATAATATGTACTATTATAAGACTAGAAATCACAAAAGTTCGTGTCGTTAAGCGATAAAACTCTTAATGTACCACATTTGTGCGTACGTAATGTTTATTATGTAGAATTGCTCATCCGCCAGCGCTTAGTCAATAGTCTGTGATGCCTCGCCAAGCGGTTTCTACTCTGTGTCGCCAGCGAGGAAAATGGCTGGAGCGTCTTCGCAAAGCAAAACATAGCTCCCACTGTTTCTTGAGATTGGAGCCCGTAAATATGCTCCAAACCCTGACAAGGGTACACACGTAAGTCTATAAAATGTGAATAGTCACATTCGTCCTAAATAGGCATGTAAAATATTGACACAATATATATATCTCAATGTTTTGTCTTGTGTTAAAGCCTGTGTAATACATTTTGCTAATTACGTAGCCAGTTCACTCCTAACCTCGTTGAATATATGAACTTGCACGGCTATGTTGCACATTCCAATGTATCATAATACAATATTCAATGCATATAATTGGTTACACTGATAACTGTCGCTGGTAAAACATAACTATAGCGTTCAATTTTCTTTTCTACGTTAATCTGTACACTGTATACATATATATGGCTTGGTGAATACATTTGTATGACTGCACACACACAAAAAAAATAATCTTGCAGTATTTTACCAACTGTCTGCTCTGATTGAAAATATCAGAAAATGTCCAATGTGCAATTGTATTTTTAACTATGTACCATGTTGGTGAAACACAATTAACTGTTTGGGAGAAACATTTGCATAAAACTAAAGCATACTGTCTGCAATGTTTGAAAGTGCTTTAGTTAAGCTTTTTTATTGCTTGTATGACCGTTTATTTATTCAAAGTGCAAAATTTCATCTTAAAAAAATTATGCACTAATTGATGCTAGCACTGGTCAGTTGACACCACTGGCGCTTGTCGCTTCCTTGTAGTATAATGTAAACTTGAATGCATATAAAACTGGTTCTCATGCATGGCACAAAACTGAAGATGTGTATAAGGGCTATGGAAAAGTGTTGTTTCCCATAATGCATGTTAAATGACCAAATAAATACACATGATAGCAGCTCGCATGTGTATGTGTAGAAACACTGTAGCACAATTCTGTAATTATTGTTTGTGACCGGAACTGCTGTTTGTAGAATGTATGTTTTCTATGCTTCTTCTTTCTGGATTGCTTGTCGCCTTGACTGCATTGGGGCAATGTAAAAAATGTGGTAAATTACCCGTAGAACTTGGGAGATGGGGAAAAGTTGTTGTTTGAACTGCAAACAGTGTGGAGGGAAATTTTATCTAGCTCCATCACTAGGTGTCGTTGATAGTGTATAGTCCGCTATACTGGGAAATGTATGGTTGACTACATCCTTCCTGTAAAAGGTAGTCTCCGTGTAGTAATAATTAGAAATGTCTGCATGTCTCCCTCAAATTGGTGGTGATGAGTCTCTCCTTGAAATAGTACTTAAAAATGTCTGCATGTCTCCCTCGTAGAATGGTAATAAGTCTTTCTGCCTGGTAATAGTAGACTGCCTGCGGATGTCCGTCATGAAAAATGCCCATGGATGGTGTAGGCATTGCTTGTCCATGGCGTTCCGTATAGACAGGTTAGGTTGAATAAAGGGAAAATTATGACAAACAAAGGAAATAATAAAGGATAGGAAATGTATAATTCATGTTCATGCAAGTACCCAATACCAACTTATTTCCATTGCCTTTTCTTTAAAATCAAATTAAATTGTCTCATCAAAATAAAATAAATTAAATAAGTAGATAAAATAATTGCCATAACTCTTCGAAAATAAATAAGGAAAATTTAAATAAAATATCCAACCGTAATTAAAATATTAATGTCCATGATTAATGTGTTGCCTTAACCTATTAATTATCACTGCGCTGCTCTAAATGAATCTGTTTCGCAAGCTGATGATGCTTAAAGAAATAATATCCTAGGGTTGCGGTTAAAAACACATTCCAAATAACAAAAACTAATATAGACATGGGCAAAGGGTTTAAAACTAATTCCTGAAATGAGATGCCCTTACTAATTGATTGATTAAGTTGCTTTAAAGCAAGTTCAAGCGGAGTCCATTGGGGAATAGTGAAATCAGATAAATTCTTGGGAATATTAGGTAGTAACTCAATTTCCTTCATTTTTACCTGTTCGAAAGCTAAAATTCTTGTATGTAAAATTTGTTGATCCACAATAATCTGCGAAAAATCCTGATAATTAAAAAATATAGATTGCCCTTCGTTAAGCTGAATTGATCTGTGCGTGTTCAAATTATTATTCAAATTCTGAATAACAATAAATTGACCTGAACCTGATGTTAAAATACCATTGCGTGTTCTGATAAACTGAAATAATTTATTGTCAGTAATAGACTTCACTTCAAAATTACAAAATGTAGAATTAATAAACAAAGATAAGTGTTGCAAGCATGTTCTAAATTCTGTTGAAAATTATAAAATGAATTATTATGTTGTGAACCCTTAAAATTAATATAAAATTTGAGTTGCGCAAAGCAAGCTATTAGTGTCCTAAGAGGTTGCTTTGACAAGCCTCTAATGGCCTCCTAATAAACAATAGGCCGGTGCAATTTGCCGTGATTCATAAATATGCAATGTAAGACAAAATTTCAGTAAATGCTACTTCTGAGTTTCGTTGAAACTCCAGGTGGTAACAAAATATAGCATCAGGGAATTAAAAAAGGTGATATTCAAATTTTAAACACAATAAAAATAATAAAACTTTCTCAATTTCAAATTTTCTTTAAACAAAAGAAATTTAACCACTCAAGACTTCTTGAGTCCGCCGTATACCTCAAATCACTTGGTCGTGTAAACAGACCCGCCGCGGAAAGGTATACTTGACTCATAAAAGAATGGTGTGTCAATTCCTTAGGTATGTCCAAACAAAGTAGATAGAGAATAGTTATGCACTATATTAAAATACAAATACAAATTACTAATTATTACCTACTGTACTAAAATTAACACTAAGTTAATCAGTAAGAAGTAATGAATTTATTGCTGCAGTGTCAAATAAGGTGCAAATTGGGTAGATAAACTAAACTTCCTAATAATAAATATTAATAATAATAATAATTCTCAAATTATAACATTTGTGGTAAACCACTCTGTTTAAATTTGGAAAGGCTAACGATGCCGTGGTGAGTTTTGCTGCACATGCCTGTGCCAATCACCAAGGGTTAGCCTTGGCATGTTGCTAACAATTTCGATTACTCTAAGCGCATAAAGTGCTAAAATTGCCCTTTTGTAAAATTTCCCTGATTTTATCGAAATTTCGTTTGACTTTATCCTGATTTAAACCAAATGTACGTCGATTTCCCAAAAAATTTACGTACTATAAATATCTCTATGAAAAACGGGAAAATTTTGCGAGAAAAACGCAAAACAAATTCGTCTTTTTGTTCCTTTGTAAAATTATTGGTCGTGATTAGTCTGAAGTGCATAAATGCGACGTTTTATGGCAAAATTTATCTATATAACAAAAATTATCCCTAACATTGTTAACATGAAGTTCTATCGTGAAAATCAAATTCTGATGGCTATATGCGTAACTAAACTGTTCCCATAAAATTTTAATGAACGAACGCCACTGATTCGAGAAAATCTATGCTAAGTGTTTTCTGAGCTTCCAGCGTGTTCAAAGTACTCGGGAGAGAGCTACAGTGCCGAGAAAGGAATTTGTAAATTCAGCTGCAATGTATTTCTGCTTATCGTTTCATTCCGACGTTGCTTGTACTTAACTGAGCTGAGTTCTCTACAGCGACAGGCGTGATCGGCGACTTCGGGTAAGTTCGGGTTCCGTTCGGGATAGCGAACGAAAAAATCGTTGCTTTGGGCAACAAGCACAGGAGCGGAGGAAGAAAATGCAAGCTCTGATTCGCTGATACATTGAGTGACGCGTAAATGTTTACAAAACTCTAAATTACTACAAACAAAGTCTAGTAAGCGCTGCGAGAATCGAAATGGAAGTCAAGGACTTTTGAAAATTACATCATAGGCGAAATGGAAAGGGAAAAAA
The DNA here is from genome assembly GCF_977018435.1 of Lepisma saccharinum. Taxonomy (NCBI): domain Eukaryota; kingdom Metazoa; phylum Arthropoda; class Insecta; order Zygentoma; family Lepismatidae; genus Lepisma; species Lepisma saccharinum. The sequence continues at coordinate 53,450,034 of NC_139238.1, forward strand.
TATCGTCGCGCTTGCGACAGTGTGTTTACTTGAACACTTCCGTGCTCGTACAATAACAAAACTTGGGAAGCTGCTAGCAAACTAAATGACTAATAAACCTTGCATAAGGTACAATCAAACGTAAAAAATGAATTATACTTAAAATTTAAATCGTAATGAATATAAAAATTGTAGGCGAACGTGAAGTCGTAAAAAATATGGTCTGTAAACGATACAACAGGTTCGGGAACCTGAAAATTTGGCTTACTTTCTGCTTTTAAAGTAACACTTGAAACTTTCTCGACTTTTACTGGTGACTGATTCGCAAATAAATCTTTAACTTTTACAACTGGCTGAACACAGGGTGAAATAGGCAATTCACTTTCCGTTTTGCGACTGTTTTGAACAAAATTAGGACCCTTGCTTACGGCAAATGTCTGAACTCTATCTTTAACGGATAAAATATTCTTCGGCAAATCTATACTGTCGTCTTTAGTGACTAAAATATTTCTGGATACATCCTGAACTTCTTGTTGTACCCTAGGTTGAATAATAATGGACTGAGGCAGGGGTGGGGGAATTGGCGGGTGACTCGTTTTTAATGGTACCACTTCAACAATCGGTGCAACATCGTCGTAAATCTGATCAATGGACGGTGAATCATTAAGTTTGCTTAACGGTAATTTGTTGGTACACTCATGGTCATAAATAATAGATTTCTTGCGTTGACATTGAAAATAACAGATTATGAAAATTATAAAAATACTAATAATAAATGTTGTTAATAATAAAATTGTAATTATATTATAAGGATAGTCAAAGGACTTGTTCAACAGATAAATAAAATTAGAAGCTTTTACGTATGGAAGAAATCCGTTTAAAATAACTAAAATCGCAATGATTTTCATGTTGCTTAGGCAATCAAAACAAACAGTTCTTCAAAGCTAATACGTACTTTAAGCCTGCCTATTCTAATTAGTAAATATTTTAACTCAACTTTTAATTATTTCTGACTCTAGGCTCAAATTATCTGCGTACTTTATTTATTTAATATAATTTATTTATTCTCTAAATTTATTAGCACTGTTTAACTTATCTTATTTTGAATTTTACTGCAAACTTATCTTATTTAATTTCAGGTGTTATTTTTTTATTCTTAAATACTTAAAATCAATCGAACCGTACTAAGGTACAAGGTAAGGACAAAATTGAGACTGATTTACTCCTGACTACCTGAAATAAAATAATAATTATTATTTATGCGATCTTTAAATGCATTAAAATACAAACATCACTAAAACTTGAAGAATCCTTAATTCTCTCTACTCATTCTAAAATATGCTTAGCATATTATTGTGGCAAAGTTAGAAACTAAAACCGTTGTGGTTTAATCATTATCATTCTGCGATGGCAGAATGGATTTCCAGGATTATCGGTTGCAATCCAATATCCGAAGGAAAATACTTGTTAGTGGAGCGCAATAAAATCTTGACGTCGACGTCTACATATTCATATACTATAAATATTCTCATAACTGGCGCTTAAAATAAACTTTGCTAATATAATCATATACCTTCTTCTGAAGAGTAACTATAAAATTCTAGTGATGTATTCGCTGAGCGAGTATTATTACATACTGCAAAAAAACTTTTGTGCCGAAAGCACATTATTAAATAATAAGTCTGCTTTTAATTGTTAATATTATTAGTGCTATTTTATTATAAATTATTATTATGTCATGCAAGTGAAATTAAAAAGTTAAACCTGTTACTTATATAAATTTTCAATTTTAGTGACCATTATCCATGTGTGAGTCCGCATTGTCCTCTTGATGATCTTCATCTTCATCTTGACCTGCCAAGTTCTCTTCGCCTTCACCGTCATCTGGCGCATAGTATTTTTTGAGTCTCTGGACGGCAATAGAGTCCACAATTGTCTTTCCGCGCTTGTTCTGAAATTCCACCAGGTATGTATTAGGATTCTCTTCTCGAATAACTGTGGCTGGGCCTTTATAAATACCTGAAAAGCACCGTGCGGTTCCAATTTTCTGGGTGCTGTCAAAAATTAATACTTTATCACCTGGTTGAAATTTGATCTGCTTCCTCTTTCGATCATAATACTTCTTTACTTCAACATGTCGCTTCGCTAAGTTATCCGTAGCATTGGTTCTTGCTTTTTCCAATACTCGGAACCGTACATCATTCTCCACATTTTCACAGCTTGGTGTGTGTAATGCAAGCTCCCAGGGCAAAGTAGGTTGGAATCCATGTACTAAAAAGAATGGGCTATACCGCAAATTCTGATTCCTTGTAGTGTTATAACTAAATACACTTGGCTGTAAATATTGGACCCAATCAGTATGTTTTGAATTAACATAGCACTTCATTATACTCTGTAATACCCCGTGTTCCTTTGGAGTTATGTAAGCCGACTGGCGAAAACTTGATTGTTATTCCCAGTTTATTGCCAAGTTCCTGGAAAAGCTTAGATTTAAATGCAGATCCGCGATCGGTGTAAATATCCTGTGGGGTTCCGTAGCGTAACACTATCTCTTCATACACAAATTCAGCTGCTGTACTGGCTGTGCAATCTGCAACTGGTTTGGCTATTAAATAGCGCGTCCCAAAATCTGTTGCAGCGATTATGTATCGATGACGAAGATTGGATGAGGGAGGATATGGACCTGAAAAGTCCAGGCAAATCCGCTGAAATGGCTTCTGTGCGGGAAAAGTGCAAAGTTCTCCTGCTGGTAGACCTGGACGGCGTTTATTCTGCTGGCATGTAATACATTCCTTAATTTTCCGTTGTATGAATAACTTCATATTTGGAAAATAAATTCGTGGTAATGCAACGTTGTAACATTTGGTAAATCCAAGATGAGAACCTCATATGGGTGAAGCGTGGAGTGTCTCAATCACAGAATCACGTAACGTCATGGGAATGCATAATAATTTCTTGGTAGTAGCTCCTAATTTCTGCTGTCTATATAATAATCCATCTTCCAACACATGATGATAGACCTGCCCCTGGATGCATAAAGGTAATGTTCCATCGTCCCTGTCTGGGTCCTCCAAAACTTTAATAATTGGGCCAAAAAATGAATCCTGTCTCTGATGTTCCGCGACATCTGTGGTTGCATCAAATAAAGTAAGTGTCCTGGGTTCGGGAATGTCCTCTTCAGTGTTGCCATCCTCTACATTTTCTCCACATTCTCTGCTGAGGGGATCGGCGATGTTCTCCGTAGTTTTAACATGGATAGGAGTGAATGAAAAATCCTCCAAAAGGTTGCTCCATCGAAGAAGCTTTGAGCTCAAATTACGGGATGTCCTAATGTACGTAATAGCTTTATTGTCCGTATATAAATCAAAATGGCGCCCAACAAGATAAAATCTAAATGATTTGAAAGCATATAAAATTGCCGTTAGTTCTTGTTCAATAACACTCAATCTTTTTTCAGTGTCCGTCAATGTTCTACTGCAGTACGCACATGGCAAGTACTCTCCTTCTGCATTGGGCTGAATTAATACGCCACTGACCGCATGAGATGAAGCATCGGTGAAAACCTTGGTGTTCTTCGCTGGATCGTAAGGTAACAAAACAGGTGCAGTAATTAGAGCTTCCTTTAATTTCTCAAATGCTGATTGTTGTTCAGGACCCCATGTAAATTTCTTGCCCTTACGAATTAAACCCTGTAATGGTGATGCAATATCAGAAAAATTCTTGACATATTTCCTCACCTAGCTGCAAAGACCTAAAAACATTTTAACCTTTTTTGTGGTGGTGGGAACCTTATAATTCTTAATGGATGACAGTATTCTATCACTTATACGATAGCCATATTTGCCCACATTGTGGCCCAAGGCAATTGTCTCATAGTATCCAAATGAACATTTAGGTACAGCCAATTTCAATCCGGCAGATCGTAAACATTGAAACATTTTCTCTAAGTTCACCAACATATCCTTAAATGTATTGGCAAAAACAAACATGTCATCGATATAAAAGGCAAAATTATTGTCATTCATACCCGCTGTAGCGAGCTGAACACATCGGGTCATTGCCGCAGGAGAAGTCACATGTCCCATAGGTGTAAAATTCATCGCAAATTGTCCCCTGGCTGGTATAGTAAAAGCAGTATATTTTTTCGATTCTTCCGCTAATGGAATTTGAAAAAATCCTTGTTTTAAATCAGCACTACAGTAGTAGCTCTTACCGGCCATATTGTGCAATATCTCTGAAATGTTTCCAATTGAAACTGCGTCGAAAACGGACCTGGCATTCAGCAATCGAAAATCTTGCACCATGCGATAAGCTCCTGATTTCTTCTTAACAAGAAAAACTGTTGAATTGTACGGTGATGTTGTAGGACTGACGACCCCTGCTTCTAGCAAGTTGTCAATTTGCTGATTAATTTCCTTACGCAGGTGTACTGGTATAGGGTAAGCTGGGACGTGAAATTCCGAATCGTCCTTTAACTTTATACGATGCGTATAATTAGTGGCGCAACCAATGTCCTGCTCGGACCAATATACATCTACATACTTCTCTAATAATTGTCTAAGTTGCAACTTCTGATCGGGTTCTAATGCTGGATTTATGTCAAATTTAGTAATGTCGTGCACTGGTTTTGTCACGGTGCCAGTCTCCTTGGTCACCATAACGTTAGGTCCTCCGTCATCTGCAGTATGACCCGAAGCTGGTACTGGATTTTGCCATGCCTCTGCGGTACCTAAGCGTGCCCCTTTCCTAATTTTAATTTTGTAAGAATTTGGATTAGTAATTCAAATTAAAAATGACTCCGGATTTACAATGGCTCGAGGCACCATTAAGCCTGTGTCCATTTGAAACTGTAAATCTGGTTCCAAATAAGTTAAATTTTGATTATTAGAATTTGTCAATTTGACAGGAATACACAAATAAGATCTAGGTTTGATTCTAATTTGTCTGGAAGTTACAAATTCCGGCACATATAGATCCCTGATCAGAGTAGCAACTTTTATGGAAACGTCAATGGTTTTTCTGTGTTCCGCCCTTAACTGGTTTCGCGGAGGAGTACCAAATCTCCTCAATGTGAGTCGATTTAGATCAAAATCCAAATTTGCCTTATGAGCTCTTAAATAATCATTTCCTAGGATTGTCCCATGTTCAAAATTTGGAATCATCCGAAAAGGATGGGTAAAATTGCGGCCGTTTATTGCAAATGTTAACAAGACAATCTCTTTAATTTCAATTTGTTCTTTTGCTACTCCCCTTATGGCCGTATGAATTTTGAAACGTTTGGCGGTTGAAGGAATGCCTCGATCACTGGTAACTGATACTTGGCTTCCGGAATCCACAAGAAACCTCTGATGTTGTCCCCCTAACACTGCGTTAATATAAATTAATTCCTCATAGGGGAAAGTAGAGACTGATATTTGTTTGCCAACGAAATCTGCGCATACGTCTCTACTATGGGCAGTCACTGTTCGTTTAAAGCCTCCGTGTTCTGTAAACAAGTGGCTGCTGTGTGGTTAGGGTAATTACAAATTGAGCAGCGTGGTCTCCCCCGTTGCTCTTCCCTGTTTTCCTGGTCTCGCCCTGCTGAAGACGAGGAACCCCGCGAGTTCTGTCCGCGGAAGTTTCCACGTCCTCGCCATTGTTGGGTATTACCATATCGCCTATTGCGATCTGAGTTGTTACCATTATTATTGCGTCCATTCCTGTACCCCCTATTGTACTGTCGTCAATTATTGTTACCCCGATAGGAGCCTCTATAATTATCACCTGACTGATAGCTATCCTTATAATAAGATTCTCTAAATTGTTTTGGAGTAGATGAGTCGGTGCCAGGGTTCTGTTTTTGATCTCCATGCTATCCAATCTCAAAGTGAGACTGGCTAATCTCGCTTCCAGACCAGTTTCCTGAGCCTGGACTTGAACTTTGGTATTTTGAGGATTATTAGATAATTTTAATTGCTCAACCTCCTTTTGCAAGGCTTTGAATTTTGCCTCAATGTCTGAAGTGGGTCGCGATTGCGCAGACTCAGCAGCAGCCAGATTGGTACTCTGCAGTAAAATCTGCTGCTGTTGCGAAAAAGTTGGTGTATTATGCAAAGGAAAGAATAAACTATCCCTTTGATCTTCGTACCTCAGTTCTTTCAGCTTGCGCTGCCTCATCAAGAACTGAAGTTTTTCAAAGGATTTTAAATCCTTAAGTAACCCATGCACGGACTCATACTCTTTATGGTGGATATCTCTCATGTAATCCACCTGTAATCCTAATATGATCTGTATGATCTGTTGTTGAACACTCATTTTGGGGTCTGCCTTGAGTAGAAGTAATTGTTTGTCCCGAACGTAATTCGTAACTGGCTCACTTTCCTTGTGTAATCTATATCGAATTTGTTCCTCGATCTGGAATTGATCCAAGGACCCTGTAAATTCATCCTTAATTTTTTTCCGTATCTCCTCGTAAGAAACTTCTTGATTTTCTGTACCATCTTTCCAAGTCTGGTACAGTCATGTTTAAAAAATCTGTCGCATGGATTTTTTCTAAGTCCAACGTCTTACGAAATTGTGTTGGTAGCTCTGAAACAAGGAAGTGTTGTGAAATATACGATCCTCCAATCAGAGTGAAGTTCGAGTCGGAGAAGCAGGAGGCGTGACTCACGGTCTTGTCCACAGGAAGTTCAACCAATGCAGCATTTCCAAATATGAGATAACGTCCCCATTGGTTAAATATTGTTTCGATAATGCGAATCGGCATAAAGATTGCGCAAAAGTTTACTTTGTCGTTTTAATTGCCTTTAATCGTTTCAAATTAGTATTAAATTGTCCCAATTATAGTTCACGAGCTTAATATAATGTATTCATGTATGCGTTTGACAATCATATATCACTCATTAGAACAATTTTCACATTGTTTTCACTACGTGAGATGACATTTCATTTACATTTACGATAAAATAGTGGTTTTGGTGTAATAACAGTTTTCATTAATTAATTTAGAGATGCATTTTTATTTGTTGAGTTAATGATCAGGTTAATTCGTTATTTCTCGCGAAAAGAGAGAACCACAGCTGAAAGAAAATACACAAATTGTATTATTGAGGTCAAGAGTTCGTTTTAACATCACTTTTTGCACACATAGGCTAATCACGACTAGGGATACATTTAAATTGGAATCTGAAACATTATGCGACCTGACTGGAACTCGGAAAAGGACACACTGATTACAAGACGTCGATACATTACCACTTGGTCTGGCGAACGCCAATAATAATGAGGTGTTGCGGGAGTGGGAGAGGGGTGACGGAAAGTAGAAAATAAATAGTATTTTTGGGGTATTTAATGTTATATTTATACACATACAAACCTAAGAAAATATTTATTTTGATACATGTGTGTGGGGGGTGGGGAAGGGGGAAAAGAGAGGGACAGAAAGATATTGGGAGAGATGGGACGAAGATGTGATTATGGAAAATGTTTTATTTGACGTTCAGTAATAAAAACAATCAAATCAATGATGATTATCTTATAAATACCATATTTCATGTAAATTTGTTTTAAAAATGGGAGCGAGAAGCTGTTTGTTTTACGTTCAGTGCAGGATAACAAGTGGAGACACATAGTGGTTCGTATCTCACTTTAAACTGTAGGTCCAGGCCCCATTAGCCTATCTGTGTATAACGTGGATTTAAAATTCAGTAGAAAATAACGTCGATCTAGTATTTTGGATTTTAGATGCGTTGAGACCACTAAAATTTCCAATTCTTATAATAAGAAACCTGTCCTCATATTACTATTTTAAAAGAGAGAGAGTTAATTGTATAATCTTTCGTTGTTAGTGTCAAAGAATACTAATTCAAATAGCAATAATGGGATCGAATAAAGCTTACGAAAAGTTTTTGCCACAGTGAAGATTTGAACCTACGACCATTAGAGTGACAACCCAGTGCGATAACCACTACCCCACGAGTTCGTTCCTTCTTGCGGAATGATTATGAGTTAAGACCAATTCGTTCAATATGCATTAGAAATATAATCCCCACTTGCCTCTTTATAAACAACACACCCAAACGCTCCTTTGTAGCAAATGAAATAAAGGTGGTATGAATGTCACAAAACATTTAAGCAAAATCTACTATATTTACGACGCAATCGTTTTACATGGAGAGGCTACAGCTTCTTAAATTGAGGTTGTGACGTGGCTTCTTGTAGTGCTAGTGTAGATATTCGTATGGCAAGGTTCCAGCGTGCACTAGCCAGTAATTTTCGAGAAAAAAACTTCAATTTTTTTTATGATGGTAAATTGGTTCGGTGATAGGATATCAGTATTACACGCCGAAGATTATAGGTTTGACTTCTGTTCGATTACCCTTATTATTATTATATATAGCAACTAAGTATTGTATTTAATTAATAATTTAAAGAAATAAAAATGTTATATATTATTTTTTTTTAAAAATAACACTCCTTTCTAATGATTTTTCAATGTTATTTTTAAAAATAATTTTTCAGAATATATTTTTGAATTTCTCATCATTTTACTAGGATTTGCATAAAATGATCCATGTGTCATATTCGACGAAATGTCATGTACAGCGAAAGTTATACATTTTTATTTTAGGGAAAATTATCAAGAAAGAAAACAAATAAATACTATTGACATCCTTTTGTGAATAGTATTTATTTTACATTATTTTTTGTTCACCATGCATATGTATTCTTGTAAAAAGCATGAAAAACAATATATTCTCTACATTTCGCAAAGCAAATAATATACGAATTTTCGTAATAAGTAAAATGCAATAATTATAAGATTGTTCAAATATATTAAATCAATGTGTCCATAAGTTATTATACTGTCAGCCATTTGGCACATCTCGTTACAAAATCTCAGAACATCACCATTCACTAGTTAATCGAATTGAATATTGATTCACTTCACAGTTCAATGTGCAACAATAGTTTCGACTCATATCACGTGAGATGTAAACTCAATTGAATTATCTCATTGTATGTAACTTGTATGTTGAGCTCATGTAGAAATATCAATTATGAGCTCTAAGCTAAATTTGACGCTACAATCGCTTGATCAACTTTGCGTCTCGCTGCTAGACATTCTACGTTCCTGTTTGCTCCAGGTCGCTTCTGCATTTCATTATCATTGTTTTTACCTCTGTTTCATTCTCATCGTCGTTATAAACCTACGTAATTTCTACTGTTTACAGTAGACAGAATTTACTGTTATCAATTGTAGTACTCTACTGTGTCTCTCGGAAATCTACTCAAAATCAATGATTTCCTACTGAACACTTTCAGTAGGCCTAATGTGTAATTACAGTTGAGGAACTACAAGTGAAATAATCTCTTCAGTACTACATGTAATATTACATGTAGTGTGTTTGAATTTGAATTCAAAATTTTGGGTGCGTCAGCACTTAGGCTATTTTGCACCTGTCACTTTATACGGGGTCCAGCCCCTTATCAGAACTAAAAAACATAACTGTAACGTCGTGTTGTAAATAAAATATTAAAATATTCTGAAATCGGTTAAAAGCTGAGGCTGTAAAGAGGCACTCAGCACCCACAAGGACCAAACACGTTCGTCTGCAAACTGAAGTCCAGGGTGTACTACGTGGAAGCAACAATTGGGTGTACATACTTCGTGGAAGGTCATCCCTTACACCCTTGTAGTGTGTTTAGCTCAGCATGTTAGCTGTAAATATAACTTTTTATTCCTCTTCACTAACAATTTGTTTTTATATCTATTTAAAATTTAAACCAACCTCACTTCCATGTAGTACACCCTGAACTGCATTTTGCAGACTAACGAGGCTCTGGTGACTGGACCTACTGTTAGTATAATCTTTGTAGGACTGCGTGTGTGTTGTCCTTGTTTGTGCTGACTGTCTGTCGCTTTACAGGCTCAGCTTTTAACCCAGGTAAAGATATTTTAGTTTTCAGACACGCTTTTATTTTTGTCATGATAAGGGGCTGGACCTCGTATAGCGTGACGGGTGTAAAATACCCTAAGTTTTCAGGCACACAAATTGTAATTCAAATTTAAAAAATCTTAACATAGATGTTTCAAAACACCTATTGATCTACTGAAACCAGTACAGTAGAGAAACTGTAAGTGAAATTAATTTATTCAGTATAGTGTATAATATGTTAAGTTTAATATTTTGGCTGTAAATATTAATTTCATACCCCCTTATTATTTTTTGTATTGATATCTTTTTGAAAATCTGAACACAGTAGATGTTTCAAAACACCTATTGATCTACTGAAAACAGTAGACAAAAGTTTCATTGGAGTAAGTAGAAAAGAGTCATGAAATAATACCCAAAGAAGTCAACCATTATGAATTAATGTCACATACTTTTTTTTTATTTCACTTTCCAAAACCTAGAGCTCGAAATAATACATGGCATGCGATTTACTAGACAGTCTACTTTCCTGTGATTGATTCGTCGTGCCCAGTCGGGGATTACTTCCCTTCAAGGTAAAAGGGGAAGGGGAAGAAATCCACCACAGTACCATGACGTATGAAGTAACATGTTCACAGGCATCCAATACAACTGATAAGGGTTCACCTGACCTTGAAAGTGTGTGAAACACGTTTCACGCTGGTTTCCAGAATGCTGTGGCTAAATCTGGAACTAACGGTGGAATAAGAAACAGTTTGTAACATTTAACAATGACATTTCACATTTACAAAATATGAGATATGTAGACTTTGATTTATTTATTATAGTAGACGGTAGAGAATTACTTACCACGAAAGTCAAGTTCTAAATTGCAGACATCAAAATCTACTCCAGGTTGTAAAATACATTTGTGATAGACAGCAGATAGGTTAATAAGTAGGGTCATTGAATTTTCGCGATGCGCGAAATCGCGAAATGTGAAAAAAAGATGCAATTTTGAACATTCTAGACGTAACTATACCCCGAATGATGAAATATGCATGAGTTTTATTCGCGAAGTAATGCGAAATATGTGCTTTTCCACGAAATGAACGCTTTTCGCGAAATAACCATGAAATATCATCAAATTAAGTAGAAAACACACAAAAACCGGCAATCGAGGTTGTGCGCGCAAACTGTCGATTTGTAACGATGCCTAACGTCTAGAACTGCAACTGAAGAACGTTTTATCTTCGATCAGATCAGGAAGACGCTGCAAATTGGGATTTCCATGCACATAATCTCAGTTTGAAAACTTCGCTCCCTGTCAAGCTGCATTCCTTTCTTCTCCCGAATGTTTACTCAACTTCCAGTTTCATTGAACTTGCTAGCTGTAGCAGCGATAAGACTAGTCTGTTTTATTTTTTCCAACGCTGGTATATACCGCTGATCTATCATTTTATTTACCGTTCTCCTCAGCTTTTATTTACCATAAATTTGTGTCCCTATTAATAAGGTTTACAAGATTGCTAACGACTCTTAAGACAAACGTTCAACGAAGGTTATTGAGTGAGAAAATGGGAAATTGTTAAAAATAGCGGCCTAGTTGAGTGAAAATCGAAGGTTCGGATCTCTTATAGAACCGGCTATTTTTTGACACTAGTTTTTGGTGCGTAATATATTTAATGTATTGTCGACATTTATAAGAAACAAAATATGAAAACTCTCCTCCTAAGTAACGGTGCGGTTTACGACTCTGTGCTTTGGACTCCGACTGCAGAGGGACGGCATGGATTCGAGTCGTCCTGGGTTCTTGGCCCGTTATCTGCATAGGACAGGTGGTAACCCACCATCGTGAGGAAATTGGGGAGTTTTAAAATATGAAAACTATTCCTTCCGTAAATCTAATTTCTCGTCATTGTCACGTGAGATTTCTTTTCAGTATGACTCCTGTAATACTAATTAGTCCCTAAGTAGGATAATGAGATGGACAGAGAGATATTCAATTATGAGTTCACTGTTTAAAAAATAAGCATTAACACATTTTTATATTCACATACCTCTTTACAAATTCCTGAGCACGTCACTACAAATGAACCACACTAGAGCCTTGGCTTATCTATACCTATGGGGTATCCTACAATTACAGTCAAACCACAACCTCAATTCTCGAAGCTGAAGCCTCTCCATGTAAAACGATTGCGTCGTAAATATAGTAGATTTTGCTTAAATGTTTTGTGACATTCATACCACCTTTATTTCATATGCTACAAAGGAGCGTTTGGGTGTGTTGTTTATAAAGAGGCAAGTGGGGATTATATTTCTAATGCATATTGAACGAATTGGTCTTAACTCATAATCATTCCGCAAGAAGGAACGAACTCGTGGGGTAGTGGTTATCCCACTGGGTTGTCACTCTAATGGTCGTAGGTTCAAATCTTCACTGTGGCAAAAACTTTTCGTAAGCTTTATTCGATCCCATTATTACTATTTGAATTAGTATTCTTTGACACTAACAACGAAAGATTATACAATTAACTCTCTCTCTTTTAAAATAGTAATATGAGGACAGGTTTCTTATTATAAGAATTGGAAATTTTAGTGGTCTCAACGCATCTAAAATCCAAAATACTAGATCGGCGTTATTTTCTACTGAATTTTAAATCCACGTTATACACAGATAGGCTAATGGGGCCTGGACCTACAGTTTAAAGTGAGATACGAACCACTATGTGTCTCCACTTGTTATCCTGCACTGAACGTAAAACAAACAGCTTCTCGCTCCCATTTTTAAAACAAATTTACATGAAATATGGTATTTATAAGATAATCATCATTGATTTGATTGTTTTTATTACTGAACGTCAAATAAAACATTTTCCATAATCACATCTTCGTCCCATCTCTCCCAATATCTTTCTGTCCCTCTCTTTTCCCCCTTCCCCACCCCCCACACACATGTATCAAAATAAATATTTTCTTAGGTTTGTATGTGTATAAATATAACATTAAATACCCCAAAAATACTATTTATTTTCTACTTTCCGTCACCCCTCTCCCACTCCCGCAACCCCTCATTATTATTGGCGTTCGCCAGACCAAGTGGTAATGTATCGACGTCTTGTAATCAGTGTGTCCTTTTCCGAGTTCCAGTCAGGTCGCATAATGTTTCAGATTCCAATTTAAATGTATCCCTAGTCGTGATTAGCCTATGTGTGCAAAAAGTGATGTTAAAACGAACTCTTGACCTCAATAATACAATTTGTGTATTTTCTTTCAGCTGTGGTTCTCTCTTTTCGCGAGAAATAACGAATTAACCTAATCATTAACTCAACAAATAAAAATGCATCTCTAAATTAATTAATGAAAACTGTTATTACACCAAAACCACTATTTTATCGTAAATGTAAATGAAATGTCATCTCACGTAGTGAAAACAATGTGAAAATTGTTCTAATGAGTGATATATGATTGTCAAACACATACATGAATACATTATATTAAGCTCGTGAACTATAATTGGGACAATTTAATACTAATTTGAAACGATTAAAGGCAATTAAAACGACAAAGTAAACTTTTGCGCAATCCTTATGCCGATTCGCATTATCGAAACAATATTTAACCAATGGGGACGTTATCTCATATTTGGAAATGCTGCATTGGTTGAACTTCCTGTGGACAAGACCGTGAGTCACGCCTCCTGCTTCTTCGACTCGAACTTCACTCTGATTGGAGGATCGTATATTTCACAACCCTTCCTTGTTTCAGAGCTACCAACACAATTTCGTAAGACGTTGGACTTAGAAAAAATCCATGCGACAGATTTTTTGAACATGACTGTACCATCGTAACGCTGGTCCGGCCAGAAGGGCTGGGAATAATTCCTGCTTACGAGTACTGTTCCATCCATTTAGTATGGCAAGGCTATCCACTTTATCTAAAAATTTTGATACATCTTCCTCGGCTATCCCCTGAAATGGGATACCCTCTAAAATAGTTGGGGGAACAAACTGCGACTGAGCCATCGTTGCGAATTGTGTTTGGTCTAAATCTCTAATATCCTGATCTTGTTGCTCTAATTGATGTTCACATTTCTGTTTTTCTAATAATTGTCGCTGAAGGCGTCTAGTTAAAATTGGGCTTCGTTTAAATTTGGGGGTGGAACTTGCAGCTGGACCGCTGACATCTAAATTAAAACTTGTAGTTCCTCGTGCTATATCTAATAATTGATCTAATGTTTCGTCGAGTTCATCAGCAAGGTGAAAGCTCGACATCTATCATGGCACAAGTAAATTCTTCTCCCCCCATTAATTTTAAAACCTTTAAGCCCTATGTATTTTCAAAATTAATTTTGGCAAGGACATACCAAAAACTAAACAAGTGAAGAAAATTTTGGGGTGGGGTTAAATTTAAAACTGATTGTTGAAACCTCTACTAGATAACATTCTATTTTCTCATGGCATTTCCGAGGAAATGGATGAGAAGCCCAAATCTCCACCACGTAACGAAATTTGGGATGGGATTGAATTTAAAACTGATTAACAAACTCCTTTCATTCCTGTAAGAAATGAAAAGACCCACGTATCTCCACCACGTAACGAACCTTAAAGTTCGTGGGATCTTAAGAGTATCTAGCAGGTTAACCAGTTAATTGATGGGGTGATGTAAACTACTCATCATTCATCCTCTTGATGAGACCACTCGTCATTGACATGACGAGTTATTGCTTGGCATGCGAAAGGTACAAATTACACAAAGGAATTAAACTACTGAAAAGACAATGGACACTCGTTGTGTTTTGTGAACCGTTGAACCTGTATCATGGCTGGGTGTAGGATAATTACCTGTCTATCTGAAGTCTTTAGCTGAATGAAAATAGCGAAGTCCTCTGTAAGCTTCTCTCCTATTTGTCGACCAGAGCGTTGTTCTACTCCTCACCTACTGCCTTGCTGACCACCTTCTCTCTCTCCACTCAATCCCCAAAGTCAGTCACCTCCCAGCTGCCGAATCGCCGAATCGTGTTTATTATAATTGCTACCATGCAAACCGCTGACACCATAACCAGAAGTATTACCTGTTTCCTGAATGCTCAGGAGGTTTGCATGGCACAACACAATGCATTGTAAACATGCCTAAGAGGCTTGAGACAGCTGAGAAAAACAAGTGAATGCCCTGGTCAACATGAAGCGTTCAGAGAGACTTAATAAAATAAACATGCAATCTTAGGGATTGATAGGCTACCTTACCACACTTACTATGTATACACACTTTTAACAACTTACCTTTTCAACACTATTTTTTTTATAACACACGTTTATCTGCCAAACATTTGTATGGAGGAAAGTTATCTTCTTTTTTCTGGCGATCTCTCTACTGACTCAGGCTTCCATTCATCACTGGTCTCAAGATCGTCTAATGGATCTTGAATACTTTCTTCAGAATTCATTGTTTTGTATAGCAGTCCAACTCAGAAGTGTGGAGTCTTTCGGCACTCAGGAAGCGTTTACAAACACAATGGTGTAAGTCCGACTTACACCTCTGTGCTGATCAACACAACAGCTGTTTTCTTTATCACTAGAACTTCCACTGCCATCTCTTGCAAGTTGAATGAAGCTCTGACTTCCTTCATGTGTTTTGTTAACAGATTGGCTTATCTAGATCTGGTTTCTGTGTGTAAGTCATTTTTTTTTAAAAGTGACTTACACCACTGACACTTTAACCGTCTATTTCACACTTAACATTTTTCCGACGGAGCACAGATGTATGGTTCACTTCGTCCACAAGCTACAGCAGAACTGATATCACGTTATACACTCATGCACCGCTTGACCTTGACACGCTTGCCGTTTGTCGACAGCAACATCAATCCAGCTTTTTTCTAGCCACACCTCGTATAAACATGGCAGCTGATATTTTGCAAACTATCATTAAAAAAATTGTCAAAATTCAGCTAAGAAGACTGTAAAAATATTTTTAAAGTTACTATTATAGAAAGTTTCATCTTCATTAGAAGAAAAGTTACTGAAATTATTATAGTTTCACTAACACACTCAACAAACATTTCCATAATAGGTTCATATATACAGTAGGAGAAGCAGAAAAATGTATGTTTACATAATTTTTTTATTGACTTTAATCAAACTGTTCAAATATTTTACTAGAAAAAGTATTTCTATAAAATACATATATCTATATGTATGGTGCAAGAAACCATACTAGCAATTTTATGCGTGGTTTAAAAAAAATGATTTATATATAAAAATCAGATTTATATAAATAAAAATCCGATTTAAATAAAAAAGATCATCAACAATGTTTTTCTTAATAAAATCATAATTTTTTTCCACCCTGATCACAAGCCTTAAGACAAGTAAGACAAGTTATCATTTCTTGCTTTTCCTTTGAAAATACCTTCTCTCTAACCAGCTCACCTTCAAGATACTGCAAATGGGCCTCCAAGTTGTTCCTTGCAGTTTGTGGATATGGTCCCTGCAAGCTAAATACAACAAATTTCTTGCAATACATTGTTCCAACGGAATGCAGACACCTCTCATTGTTCCTGTCTTAGAAGCTGTTGTATCGAAATTCATGAACAGAATGTCATGAAGCACCTCCAAAATAGCAACTTCTTACAGTTTCCCTTGAGGAACTCACCTGTTACACAATCCCGTTTCTCTCACTGTTCATTGGTGGAACCATCTCGCATCACTACTTGCACAGAGACGTGTTCTCGTTCGCCTGGTCTACAGTTAGCTGGTATGGAGTTTAGCTCCTAAATGGTTTTCCTTGTACCTCTCCCATTTTAGGTGGTACCTTTGCAGCACCGAGTATTTTGTCAACTTCATAAACTGTAACAGGCACGTACTGGAAGTCTATCCACAATTGCTTTGAGATTCGTTTGATTGTTTCGATCTTTCATCAACGTACTATCCCAGTTCAAGGCTAAGGGAAGTGTTTAGGTGTTACAAACTTCCTCATGCACACGTTTTGTCAATGATTTCTTGATGGGCAGCTCACTTGTGCTTCACTGTGGAACCTTATGGTGTTCGGATGTCAAGATTCTGGCCATTAGCTGTGGCACTAATAGCTGCTGTGAGCATTGTGAACTTTCTGTTCGAAAAGTTGATAGAAGAAGAAGAAGAAATTGAAAGAAATTGAAGAAATTGAAAGGAATACTTCAAATCCACCACGCACAAGAAATGAACACACAAATTTGAAACAACGAATTGATTTGTTACATGATTTCTATCTTGATTTTTGTCTAAAAAATCTTTGATTACTCATAGTACTGTGTAAATAGGTTTTTATATTTTCCATTTAGAAAACAGTCTCTCTGTTACAGCAGTAAGGTACATAGAACAAGCCTTGAACTGCATTAGGAAAACTAGAAGTCAATATACCACAGCATGCTCTTTCACATAAATAATGTCCTATTAAAGAACTTCTAACTGATATATTTGTGACTGACATGAAGGTTTGGTAATGTTCTTGCATTTTTCTTCTGGTTCTTTGGAAATCTCAGTGTCTTCAGATACTGACAAAAATAATAATGTACTATTTTTATGTGTTCTACAACTGCATGCTTTGAAACGGTTTTCCAGTTGAGAATAAATTGTGTCTATCATTGGTAAAATAATGACATGGTAAACCACATCTCTTTATTGGTAAGCCTTTGATCCTGCTAGAGTTTCTTCATTCTTTTGTCATAGAATTTACTTCAAATCCCTAACTTGAACAAATTGTTATCAATTCAAAACGTCAATCAACCACCAACCAATATCTTAAAAACATAGTACTATATTATTACCTTTTCCTGTTTCCAGAAATTAACTTTTTTGCACTCGATGGGTTCGTTTTGACAACGCTTTTTTGGATTCTTAATTCTTTGGACACCCACCAAAATTCCCTTTAACATGTTTCCTGAAATTATTGAAGGATAGTCAAGATGTCATAAATTTATAATATTTGGCTTAACCTTCCTCAGAAATTGCTAGACATCATGAAATTGCTTACATCATGGATACGCTTCTGAAATAATTTAATAAAAAAAAATATATCTTGTCACACAGAATCATACTAATTTTCCAATTCTGTTTTTAAAAATAGGCCTGTTATGTAATCCTGTTTCAATGTTCATAAATAAATGTTGATATATAAGTATGGAGATAGTTAAGGAGCTGTGTGTGCATATGTGTGTGTGTGTGTACAAAATACATAGGGAGGACAGTTGAAAGAAACCAGTGGATGAATTCAAAAGTTGCCTAGCCCACAAGAGAAGTTTATGTGCTTCCAATGTTCCAATTCAACTATTGAACTTTACCAAAATGTTCTAGATTAATGGGCACCCAGATGATTTCGCTAATTTTGCTAGAAATGTTGGTGCTGTACCCATTACCAGCAACAGATGTATTGTCAGAACAGAATGATTACTTAATATAGTATTGTGTGCATTAAAAAATTCAGTGTATATTATTAAGAAACTTTCAAAAATGCCTAACTTAATATGCCATTGTTGTAATATTTATCCTTAAAAAGTAATTGTTTGTGTTACCATAGTTGAGAGTGATTATACTTGATCTTCTCACAATTAGTGATTCAAACTCTTGAGTACACAATTAATGTGAAACAAGTGATTAGTGACAAGTTCTCTTGGATGATACTGGTGACCAAAACTGACATATAATTTCATCAACAGTGTCATTCAGAAAACAACTAGAATGATTTGTTTCCTTAAATGTAATCTCATTGTGATAATCTAAGTGGTACCACTGTCAAGTGTCCATGTTTCAGAAAATGCCTAGCCTCTGCAGGGTTGAGGTCAACATGGCAAGGAAGAAAATATGCAGGTACGATAGATAAGAAATCTATCTAGAAAATGGCATTGTCAAAATTAACATTTCATGAGGATGTATGTATCTTCTTAGACAACTTTTTTGTTACTAACTATTATGTAACCATTATTTAAGTAAACAGTTCATGCTCTAAGTCATGGTAAATACATTGTGTGTTATGTGGTAATGCTACATACTTAAATAGGACGAAGTACAAGGGGTGTTCAGAAAAAGACCGGATTGAGTGCACTAACTGCAAACTACTTGATGGAATCAAATGAACACAGTTGCTTCATCTAGCGGCATCTTTGTGAAGTACATTGCAACAAGGCCCGGAGCTCAGTACAAGCTGTTCGTGCATACGAGCAACACTTGTCAGAGTCTGCAGCGGTCAGTGGGACATTTTGTGGCTGTGTGAAAAATTAAAGATTTGCAGGAACAACGTGTGTGCATTAAATTTTGTTTCAAGCTCAGTAAAAGTGCCACAGAGACGTTCACAATGCTTCGGGAAGCCTTCGGTGATGAAGCAATGACCCGATCACAGTGTTGTGACTGGTACACTCGGTTCAATATGGGAGAACTTTGACAGACGAAGATCCTCGAAGTGGGCGACCGTCCACGTCAACAGACGATGTTCACATGAACCTAGTGCATGAATTGGTGCAGGCAAATTGTCGATTAACAGGGAGGGAGATAGCACATTAGTGTGGGATCGTGTCATGCCATTTTGACGGACAAATTGGGCATGCACCGCATAGCATCAAAATTCGTGCCGTGCACCACGACAACGCCCCACGACATCACACCGCTCTACATGTGACTGAATTTTTGGCCAAAAACAGGACGACGGTGATTCCTCAGCTTCCATACTCCAGATTTGGCTCCGGCAGACTTTTTCCTCTTTCCAAAATTGAAATCGACATTGAAAGGTCGTCGGTTTGACACAAATGATGACATCAAACAAAAATGTATGAGGGACGTAAAGAGCATTCCGGAAGAAATGTTCCAGGAGGCGTTTCAAAGCTGGAATAAGCGTTGGGAGCAGTGTGTGGCCAGCCAAGGATAGTACTTTGAAAGGGACAAACATGAATAAGATGTACATGTTCAGGTAAAGTTGCAATCCAACAATTCGGTCTTTTCTTGAACACATCTTTAATTATAAAAATGATTATGGTAAACTAAGTTCTTCTCCACACTTTATACTTTTCTGATATTGTTATGACACTTAAAAACTATGAAATATTTACCCCTAAAGAAAATAGGATGCATCAATGGAAAATATTATGTGTAACTTGGTTCAAATATACACATGCTCCTCCAATATGACAGCAGGCTGCTGCAATGTAAATTGGTTCATTTGAAAGCAATTCTGTTATTTTATGTATTACAAAATTTTTCCCTATCTTCTGTTGTATAGGATCCACTCACTTTGCAAGGACACACAGAAGACGCAACCAGATGTAAATAGTATATGCAACAGTTTGCTGAGATGATGATTCGACTGATCTGAGAGGAGACATCATCAACATGAGAGATCACTAGTTTGAAAGGATGGGAAAGCAAATATTGGTGGGGTAAGTAATAAAATTTAGCAGATTACAGACCCTTAGTATCTCCTTACAAATGTCTAAAAAGAAGTTTAATATAAAATTCCGTCTGTAATCTATATCCTTTGCTTCACTTGATCACATCACAATCATATTTCATTCTATACAACATGGAGGCAATGTATACTCCTATCTCACCCTCCATAACTCATATCTCTCTCTTCATTTTCCTACAATGCCAGGTTTCCATTTTTCTCATTTACCAATCTTTAACTTTTTCTCCATTATCTTTTGAGGCGGACATTCTCTTACCTCCATTCTCTCTTCTCCATCCTCCATTCTCTTCCTTCTGTTTCCTTCCCTAATATATAATTATTCTTCCAATCTCCTCATAATCTTTCATTCCTCTTACTTCTATTGGAAGGCCCCAAATTGTTCTCTCCCACCTCCTCATTTATCTTGAATGCCTGGCTACTTCTTCTCCTCCATAATCTTCAATTGTTCTTCCATTTTCCTTGGAAGTCCTACATATTCCAAACCAATCTCCATTCATCTTTCAGCTTCCCCTTGTCTCCTTCAGCAATATTTAGTTATTCTTACATTTTTTTGGAGGCTCATATCCTCCTACCTCATCCTCTATTTTTCGTGAAGGTCCGGCACCTTTCTGTCTTCATCTGTAATTTTTAATTCTTCATGGCCTGGCTTCATTCACTATCCTTTTCAATCTTCATTTCATCTTCCATTCTACTCAGAGGCTTCGTATCTTTTACCTCATGTTCTATTTTAATATGAATCTGGCTTCATCCAATTTCCTTCCCTATTTTTTAATTTTCCCTGAATTCTGCTTGGAGGTCTCAGAATCTCCTATCTAACCCACCATTCTTCTTTGAAACCTGGCTTCCTTCTCCTACCCTCCCTAAACATAAATTCTTCCTCCATTCTTTTTAGTCCCCTTAATCTACTTATATCGCTCTCCATTCTTCTCTTAGGCATGGCTTCCCTCTTCATCTTCAGTATTTTTTTTTTGGTTCCATTCTTCTTGGAGCAATCACATCATTCAATTGCATTCACCATTCTTCCTAGAGAGCTGCCTTCCTTGTTTATCCTTCTCTAATCATTAATTATTCTTCCATTCTTCTTGGAGGCCATCATCCTCTTCCTCATTCTACATTCTCTTTTGGGGAGTTGGATTTCTTCTCTCTCCTCCTGTAATATTAAATCCTTCTTCCATCTCCTTGGAGGCCTCATTTTCTCACCCTCCATTATCCTTCGAGGCATGACTTCCATCTTTTACCTCAAAAAAATCTTTAATTTGCCCCTATTATATTTGAGGCACACATCCTCATAACTCATCTTCTATTCTCCTTTTAAGCCTGGCTTCCTTCTCTCTACTTCATAATCTTAAGATCTTCCTCAATTCCCCTTGGAGACCTCACATCATCCTATCTCAACCTCTATTATCCTTTGAGGTCTGGTTTCCTTCCTTCTCTTTCCTTCCTTCTCCTTCCTTCCTTAATTCTTTCTCCAATCTCTTTGGAGGAAAACATTATCTTATCTCACATTTTTCTCTCCTTTGAGGTCTGGCTTCCTTTCCTCTACTCCACAATCTTGAATTATTCCTCCATTCTCTTTAGAGACCAATATCCTTCCATCTCAACCTCCATTCTTCTTTGAAGTCTGACATCCTTCTCTCTTCTTCTATAATTGTTAACCCTTCTATCCTTCTTCTTGGAGGCCTACATCATCACATCTCACCCTTCATTCTTCTTTGAGCCCTGGCTTCCTCTTGTCTCCTTCCATAATCTTTAATGAATCTTCCATTCTCCTTGTAGGCCTGACATCCTCATATCATAAGGAAAACATTCTCTTATCTCACATTCTTTCCTCCTTCGAGGTCCGGTTTCCTTTCCTCTACTCCCACAATCTTGAATTATTCCTCCATTCTCTTTAGAGAGCAATATCCTTCCATCTCACCTTCCATTCTCCTTCGAGGACTCACATTCTTCTATCTCACCCTTAATGTATCTTGAAAGCCTAGCTTCCTTCTGTCTCCTTACATAATATTTTACACTTCCTCAGTTCACTTTGAAAGAATTTCAATCATCTGTCTCACCCACCATACTTTTTCGGATACTTGGTTCCTCCCTTTCTCCTTAGCTAATACATAGTTCTTACTCCATTTTTCTTGGAAGCCACACATTCTCTCTCATCATACATTCTTCTTTGAGGAATGGCTGCCTTTGGTCTTCTCGCACAATCCTTAATTCATCTTCGATTTTCTTTTGAGGTCCACATGCTTCTATCTTACATTTCATTCTTCTTTGGGGCCTACCTTCTTTCTGTCTTTTTCACTAATCTTTAATTCTTCCTCTATTTTCTTTGGAGACCTCCGGCCCGACCCTGTGGCCGAGTGGTTAGCACATCGTGCTGCGACGCCAAGGGTCCCGGGTTTGAATCCCGGTCAAATTAGCGAAGAGGCACAAAACGCGTATATCTACTCTCTCTCCAATCATCCACAAACAGTAAGGCAATGTGTGGCTTAACTTTTACCAAAGGGGTTTCTCTCACTGCACAAGTGAAGAACATCTGAAGGAAGAAACTACCTCATTTACAAACTTAAGAATGGGTACACAGTGCATCAACTTTCAACATGGTGTAGAAAGCAGAGATGCAGGTTTGACAGCCTAACCATCGCCATCCAACCAGCAACAACAAAGGGAAATGGATTGGCTTCCTTTACCACCATGCCACATCCAACCGCCTTGCCAAGACACTGAAACAGAATGATATCAAACTAGCACACAAACCAGTGACCAAAATAACCAGTGCCCTAAACAAAGATAAGGAATATTTCCTCTCACACCTTGACAACACAGGAGTATATGATGCCCAGTGTGAGTGCAATTCACATTACATTTGCAGATCTATCAGAACCATCAATGAGCGTATGTATAAAACAGCACATTTCTGATCTAAAATAAATACCAACCAACTACCAGATTAGCAAAGCACCTCAAGTTTAACAAACACAACATCAAAAAAGTTTCAGTCAGGCACACATCACACACACTGATTGACACCAAAATCAAAGAGACCCATGCAATTATGCATTTTCCACATGATCTGAACATCGACAGTGGTCAGGCACATCATGTTTGGCCCCCTCTATTGGAACAAATTAATCCCATAGCATGCACCAGGCGAACTGGCTACACTAGTACTTCTAGCAGGATGCAGGGAAACAACATGAATCAGAAGTCAACCCAGCTGAATCAACAAGTTCCCAAGCGGATGGTGGAGAGGCCACAGAAATTAATAGAGCCTCTACAAGTTAGTTTTTGTTGATAAATATTACTAACTTGCTTAGGTCTTATTATTATCAACCGCACCTTTTATTCCTCAAACATGAAAGCCTTGTATATTATTGACTGAACATATTTTTCTTATAAATTTAAATGAGATATATATGCTTATTCAAAATGAAGTTTAAAAAAAAAACAACACAAAACCAAATGCAAGTTTGAATTTTGTGGTTCTATGCCAAAGAATTGGATCATATTGTCTCAACCATAAATGAAAGCAAAATGCTGAACATGACCAGATTATGAAAAATCAATTTATATTGCTTTCTTTACATATTGTTGTAAACAGTAACACTTCAGAATATATTTGAGAAATTAAAATTCAGAAAGAAAATTCAAGATTCTGAAAGAACATAATTAAAATTTTAGCTTCCCAAGCTAAATAGTGTACTTTGACACCACTTTTAATTTTTCTATGCCAGAGTAGGGAATGAACTTTCCCCTCTAATACTCCCTCCCCAATTCTTATAATTCTAAAACAAAGTAAAAAGGAACTACTGCTGAATGAGCAATGTCCGTGTACAAACACTCATGAAGAGCAGCTAAGATGATATTCTCAATTCTGCCTAAATATGTTATTATAATTACTAGATTTAATTGTCTTACTAGCATTTTGCATCTTATGTCTGGCCAATCATTGACTACATGTATATACATATATATATACACACATATATGTGTTTACCATGATGCTGATGTATGTTCCATGATCTCCTTTAGTATATTTCTTATTTTATGTAATTTTCATCCTCTTTAGGTTATTAACTATGATGAGGATGAATGGTGATTGGATTAAATTGAAGCAGTAAATGAATACTATGCATCAAGCAGGAGCTCTTTCACTGAATCTGTTCATGTGAGATCGTAGTTGACAACCCAGCATCCTATGCCACAGGGTGACTGTTTTCTTATTTTTAACTACTTTAAATTAGAATACGCGTAAATGTAATATACAATACAATAATATTATCCTGAATATAACAAAAGTTCAATAAAAAATAAGTTGTAAATAAAGGACCGGACCTCACAACCAAGCCAGTGGAAAATAGTAGTTAAAATATTATTTTTCTAATTAAAGCTAGAGGATGCTCAATACATATGAAACAAACTTTCAACAAATCATATGCTGCTTCCATTCTACTTACATGATGGTGGACCAGGCTATCTTCATTAGAGTCAACCTCATTGTACTGTAAGGTGAGAAAGCTGATTTTGTTAAATATCATTCATCATCCTCTGGAAAGGCAGTTGGGGTTCTGTGCTGTCTCCATAGCAATCATAGCATCCACAACAATAGAACAAGTTACTTATGTAACAATTAACTGTTCTGATCAGCACTCAAAGTCATCTTGTATTAAAACTAGTTGAAGATAAATTAAAGCTAGTTAAACACGAAATATCATACACATACTGTAAATATTAAGTGCAAATTAACTGCAACAATATCTCAATATGTTCTGAGTACACCAGTACCACCAGCTGTTATTACGTTTTAAAGAAAGAGTTTGGTAGCTTTGGACCATGCATGCTAAAATATCTGTATTTGAATGAACTTTTCCAGAGGCGAGAATATGCCTTCTGCTTGAGGCACCACTTCAAGTCAAAACCTTATTTACTGACAGACTGGTTCAAGTATAATTTTAGACATGACCCTTCAGAAAATTGCTATCATTCCAAGGAAGAGCTGCAACATAAAAACAGAGTCACAGAAGTGTAACAATTTCTCCAAATTAAAGGGATTCCACGGGATGCAGATCAGAATGCAAATGACATTAGGCATTGTGTACACACACTTTTGGGTAAATAGGTTGCTTTCTTCCATGGTCTGTATTAGGGATGTGCCGAAGCCGATTACAGATGTATGAAAATCGGCCGAAATTGACATATGGGCATCGGTATCGGAATCGGCAAAAATCCGATATTTAAACCGGCACAGATTATACTAGAGTTTTTACCTTCTAATAAGTTTTATATTCTAGTTTTGTAAGATTTATTGAAATTTGGTTATGATTCGTCATTATTGTAGAGTTTTTGTAATAAAATTATTGCAAACTCATTCAGAGGATCAACCTAACTATAAATCGGAAATAAAACAGTACATTGCTGAACCAGGATCTGCTGTTGTATTGGAAATTCAAAAATGAATATTCAAACCTGAAGCAAGTGCTGAGAAAATACTTGAGCATACCTGCTGCATCAGTATTCAGTGATTGAGTGTTCAGTGTTGCTGAACAGATTTGCGATAAGAGAAGAAGTATGTTACTTCCTGAAGTGCTTCCAAATCTCGTGTTTCTGAAGTTGAATCTGGCAGAACAGGAATTCATTTTGCATTTCAAAGAACTGCTTGTGTACTAATGTTTAATCTCTTGAGAATCCATGTTCTTCTTAAAGGTTCACATAACATTTTGTAGATACAAATGTACAAGGGATGATCGGAAAAAAAGGTTACAAAGCATATAACTTTTGTTTTATTCACTGTAACGTTACGGAAATATATGTGTAGATTAATAACATGTTTGTCTTGTTGCAGGTTTTAGGACTTTGGATTCTGATCATGTATACCCGAGAAGCAGACATTTAAATTGGTGACTCGTCTGGAAAATTGGTCAAGAGTAGAAGTGAGGGCAGTGGTGCGGTTTCTTTGGGCCAAAAACACTACACCTGCTGACATTCATAGGCAGATTGTGGAGGTGTATGGGGAGGGGACAATTTCAAGGCAACCTCTAGCGAAGTGGTGTCGTGCCTTCAAAGAAGGGCGGACCAGTATTGTTAATGACAACTGTGGACACAGCGGTAGACTCAGTACCTCAACCACTGACGTGAACTGTGCTCGTGTGGATGAGTGTATTCGTGAGGACAGAAGAAGAACATTACGCTCAATATCAGCTGAGCTGGGAGTGCCATATAGTGTTGTACAGAACATTGTGGTTAATGTCCTTAAGTATAGGAAAGTGTGCGCGAAATGGGTGCCACGGTCACTATCCAAGAACCATAAGATCAACAGAATGGTGACGTCTCTGAATATCCTGCAGCGTTACGCAGCAGAGGGGAATAATTTTCTTCGCCGGGTAGTGACTGGTGATGAAACAATATTGCATCTGTTCACTCCGTCAAGGCAACAGGCATCCATGGAATGGAAGCATGCATCTTCTCCACGGAAGGAGAAATTGAAAGTGGTTGCTTCGTCCAGGAAAGTTTTGTGCACTGCATTCTGGGACATATCAGGTGTGCTACTGATCGAGTATTTGGAACAGGGAGAGACCGTGAATGCTGAAAGGTATTGCAGGACACTTTTAAAGTTGCGGAATGCCATTCAGAAGAAAACGTCCTGGTCTCCTCCGCCATGGTGTGATTCTTCTGGATGATAATGCCAGACCCCATTCAGCACAAAAAACTGTTGAGTGTATTCAGCGTTTACACTGGGAACAACTAGAGCACCCCTCTTACAGCTCTGACCTAGCCCCCAGTGACTTTCACCTTTTCCCTGCTCTAAAGCAGAACATGGCTGGTTACCATTATCTGACGTGTGATGATGTCAAAACCCGCTGCCTCACGGTGGCTACGAGAACTGTGCAACTGGTATGGAAAACCTCATCTACCGTTGTGACGAGTGCTTGAACAAAAAAGGTGGTTACATCGAGGACTAGTGTTGAGTGCCCTCTATCATCAGGTGTGTTGATCTTCCAGCTATGTCTAACACATACGCCATAATAGGCTTTGTAACCTTTTTTTTCGATCATCCCTCGTACAATCACATCTCTTGAGTATATATATGTATATACATATGATATGCAATAGAAATGTACATAGCAAATTTATTTTTGTCATGCTGAAAATAACATCCCAGTTCTGTTTAATAATCTTATGTATCGGAATCGGTTAAATATCGGCATCGGTATCAGTTCCAAAAATTATTGGTGAGTACATCGACATCAGTAAATTTTCAGCTTCGTCACATCCCTAATCTGAATGTACGAGGGTTGTTCAATTCAAACTGGGACTCCTGATTTTCCAAAATAATAGAATGCATGTGAACATCATTAATATACTTTAATTCTTGATGTAATTTTTCACTACACAAACACGCTTATCACAGCATTTCACTAGTGATACCGGCAGTGTAGAAATATATCTTAGCATGTCAGAACATGATCCGACTCTTACTTCACCATCTTGCCGCTTTTGAAATGCTGATCTATAAGGAAACAGGTTAAAATCGCTTGGAGCAAGATCAGGACTGTAAGGGGATATGTGGCAATAACTTTCAGCTAAGTTCCTGTAGTGTGCAAATTGTGTGTTGGGCAGTAAGTGATCGTGCAATGTCTTGCAGCCTTTAGTGATGATTCCAGGTCATTTTTGTGGTTCTCTTTAAACTTCTTAATTCTAACAGAGAGATGCATCTGTTTCACAAGTTAATGAAAATGTAAGGTATCAAATTTCCACTCACTGAATGTTCATGAGACTGACTGCAGCATACATCTGTGAATTTCGCTCGCTTTTGAACCATGGAGAAGGAATTTCATTATTATATTCTGTTCCATGTTTGTGCTCACAAGCTTGTCTGCTATTTTGATTTACAAGTGCTCCTTACAGTAACAGCAGATACTTGCCTCTTACAAGTGGTCTCTATAAGTCTTTTTGTGTTCCGTTTTGGTTTGACTTGAACGACTCTATAAGATATGAGATGAAAATAGCATATGTTGTACTGCAGGTTAATGTGGACTAAGGACTCAGTCCCTGGAAGACACCTCTGAGTTTAGTATTGAAAACTGATTTGACATTTATTCAGATTGTAAGATAGGGGAATGTAACTGAACAATGGGATTTGATTTTGTAAACTGGATGGAGTTGAGAGAGAAGAATACAATTGGAATTTGCATCTTAGGGGAGTTATGTATCACACCATTCCAGAGATGAGAAAATCTCTTGTTATTGTAAAATGTTAGATCATTAGAGTAGTTTATGTATGACCTTTTTGATATGATGGAATGGCACCTGTTGAAGTGCAGGTACTGAATCTGATTGGTAGGCTTAATGGGAATGTCTTTATGGATGCTATCCTTTATGTTCATGTTTATTGTTGCTGAACTCTCCTCTGCATAAAATGATTTCAAGTGAAATTGACTATGAAAAACAAGTTATGTTCATTTAGGAAAGGTTCTTTCCATGTGATCAGAGAAAGAAATATATAGTTCTTGAAGTAGAGAGTGATTATTAGTACCTGTAATGGTTGAGTAGTTGAATTGCTGTTAGTAATAATAATAATAACTATAATATCTTTATTTAGCAGCCGAGGTTCAGCATATGATGTTCTCCCACCTTACCCTTGTCAGAACACAGTCTATAGTTAGCATACATTTCCTACAAACAGTATAAACATCAAATAAGAAAAACAAAACAAAACAGAAAATGAAATTGATGAATGAACAATGTATGGATAATTGGAATTCAAAATAGAACTATAAACTGTAAACACATAATTAAGGAGTATGTATATGTATACACACAACACTAAATACATAAATCTGCGGCAACTTCTACCTGAGCGAAACCTCCACCCCCTTGAACCTTAGTATCAATAACCATCGTTCCTCCACCAAAAACTCTGATTTCACAGTTGCCATCCATACCAACAGCCATAATATCACCTTTTACAACTGTTTCCATGTGACAATTATCCATATTTTACTCATCCACTCAGACATGTCTTTCTGCAGGCGATGGGAAAGGGCCTATATATATTATATAGGCATGCATGCCACTATATAACCATTTCCCCTCCTCCCTGAAACATTCCTAGTCCTCCTTGGAAGGTAGTTCTTCCTGATCAGTAGGCTATCCTTAGTCTACCTTGGAAGACAGTTCCTCTTGATCAGCATCCCTTGTCCACCGGGGAAGATATTTCTTATTGATCAGTATCCCTTGTCCACCGTGGAAGGCAGTTCTTCTTGATCAGTTTCCCTTGTCCACCCTGGTAGGCAGTTCCTCTTGATCAGTATCACTAGTCCACCTCGGTAGGCAGTTCCTCCTGATGGGCATCCCTAGTCCACCGTGGAAGATTTCTTTTCTTGATCAGTATCCCTAGTCCACCTTGGAAGGCAGTTCTTCCTGATCAACATCCCTAGTCCCGCATGGAAGACAGTTCATCAGTATTGCTAGTCTACCATGCAAGATTTATTTTATTGATCAGTATCTCTAGTCCACCATGAAAGGCAGTTTTTACTGATCAGTATCCGTAGTCCACCTTGGAAGGCAATTCTTCTTGATCAGCATCACTAGTCCACCGTGGAAGATTTTTTCTTCATCAGTATCTCTAGTCCACCTTGGAAGGTAGTCCTTCCTGATCAGCATTCCTAGTCCACTATGAAAGGCAGTCTCCCCTGATCAGTATCCCTTCCACCGTGCAAGGCAGTTTATCTTGATCAGTATCCCTAGTCCACCTTGGAAGGACGTTCTTCCTGATCAACATCGCTAGTCCACTATGAAAGGCAGTTTCGCCTGATCAGTTTCCCTTGTCCACCCTGGAAGGCCGTTCCTCTTGATTAGTATCACTAGTCCACCTCGGTAGGCAGTTCCTCCTGATGGGCATCCCTAGTCCACCGTGGAAGATTTATTTTCTTGATCAGTATCCCTAGTCCACCTTGGAAGGCAGTTCTTCCTGATCAGCATCCCTAGTCCCGCATGGAAGACAGTTCTTCTTCATCAGTATTGCTAGTCTACCATGCAAGATTTCTTTTATTGATCAGTATCTCTAGTCCACCATGAAAGGCAGTTTTTACTGATCAGTATCCGTAGTCCACCTTGGAAGGCAGTTCTTCTTGATCAGTATCCCTAGTCCACCTTGGAAGGTAGTTCTATCCTGATCAGCATCTATAGTCCACGGTGGAAAATGTTTCTTCTTGATCAATGTGTCTAGCCTCCAGTGGAAGGTATTTCTTATTGATCAACATCCCTACTACACAGTGGAAGGTAGTTCTTCCTGATCAGTACCCCTAGTCTACCCTGGAAGGTAGTTCTTCCTGATCAGAATCCTTAGTCCACCGTGGAAGACAGTTCTTCCTGAGCAGCATCCCTGGTCCACCATGGAATATCTCTTCTTGATCAGTATCCCTAGTCCACCATGGAAGGCAATTCTTCCTGATCAGTATCCTTTGTCCACTGTGGAAGATTTCTTTTATTGATCAGTATCTCTAGTCCACCCTGGAAGGTAGTTCTTCCTGATCAGTATCGCTAGTCCACCATGAAAGGCAGTTTTTCCTGATCAGTATCCCTATTCCACCATGGAAGGCAGTTGTTCCTGATCAGAATCCCTGGTCTACCGTGGAAGATATCTCTTCTTGATCAGTATCCCTAGTCCACCTTGGAAGGCAGTACTTCCTGATCAGCATCCCTAGTCCCCCGTGGAAGATTTCTTTTCTTGATCAGGATCTCTAGTCCACCATGGAAGGTAGTTCTTTCTGATTAGAATCCCTAGTCCACCTTTGAAGGTAGTTCTTCCTGATCAGTATCCCTAGTCCACCGTGGGAAGTAATTTTCGTCTCCTTGAGAAGAAAGTTTTGCCTTTCTTAATATTCGTATTGGACCTGCAATTCTATTCTCCCTAATTTCAAAACCCAATGAATATAATTTTGCATATTCATGATACGATACATGTGGGACATGTCCGAAACATTATTATGTATAATTTTTATCCTTTCAGTTTCATTGAGTTCCTGTTTTTTGTTTTTGTTTGTAAAGCAATACAGGGAAGAAAAAGTAGTGAATTATGTGCATATATTTCGATTTTGAATTCAGAATTTAGCGATACTCACTTACCCTTCACTACAACACGGAGATGTAGCTGAAACATACAGTAAACTTCCGTAAATTTTACATTTTACGATCCCCGGCATGGGTATCAGTAGATTGATGTGTCAATTAAAAGTCCCCTAAGAAGAACCCTAATTTCATCCGAAAAGCAATGCATCAATTATTAGTCTTGCAAGCTGGATGTAGGCTTCCTAAAATATATTGTTTCGTTATAACCATAACCATAAATATAATTCCGTGAGTATCGTTGATATCTTAACATATGTGGTGTAAAAAATGCTAGGAGTTGTGACGAGCACAAAACTTAATGTTCTGTTTCGATGTCTTTACAATGTTAATTTATGCATGCCTCAAAAATAAAATAAAAGAAACAAAAAAACAACAACTGACAAACGCAAAAAGTAAACAGTTAGAAAAAGTTATGTACTGCATATGTGTAAATGATGAATACAGTAATATTAATTTTGGAATCTAGTTTTCCATTGATAATCGTGATGTGAAGGTAAAAAAAAAAAGGTAAAGTGCTCCACTGTGCTTAGCACCACGCCATGAAGGCGTATAGGGGGTGTGGGGGTAACGTGAAGGTAATCACAACATTTCCTATAAAATCTCTCTTGAAAATTTCCCTTGTGCACTCCCTCATTAAAAAGTAACAGGATACGTAAATAAATATTTATTTACTGAGATTAGCCTAAATTTTTGTAAGATTTAAGAGCTTAAATTCATTCACCCTTATTAAGTAACACAGGATGACTTATTTAAATGAATGTCAAATGTTTCCATAATTACTTCAAGATAGACAGTATGTAACATTGTTATTCGTACACATAGAAATTCTGAGGAAAAAATGTCATATCTACTAGTAAATATAATCATTTTCATATGTACCTGGAAATTAATGTTAATGAAGGTTTCATCAACAAATGTCAATAAAAAAGTATGTTCAAAGTGTATAAACAGAGCATACAATTTGTGTGAAAAGAGAAAAAACGATGTTGCATGCAACATTGTTATTCGTTCAGGCAAGAGTTCTATCTTCCTCGCATACAGCGCTACCGCTATTCGGGCGATTTCGTGCAGTTTGCAACTTCGTGACAAGTTTGAACATGCAGGCGCGTTCCCCGTCAAGCGGAATGCTGGCGTAGGTATTGTTGTAAGCCTATCGTCTATCTATCAGCGTGTTCGAAATGGGCAAGGTGAAGGAACTTAGTTCCGATCTGAAGGATGTTATTATAAATTTGGCCCTTAGAGGTTATTCATTAAGAAAAATTGTACAAACAGTCAATAAATCACACTCCACAGTTCAATACATAGTAAACAAATTTAAAGAGGAAGGTTCAACACAGAATGTGCCGAGAAGACCAAAAGAGATATTGTTGAATAAACGTGATGAACGCTTTATTTTAAAAAGAGTGTGAGAAATAAGTATTCCTCAGTTACGACCGTTAGTAGAAAATGTTGCTGGCAAGATGATGTCTGATCAAACTGTCCGACGTGCCTTGTGGAAGCATCGATAGAGGCCTTATGTAAATGACATGCATCTTGGTTGCATGGTCTGGAAGGTTATCCCCTTCCTCTACATCATGTGTCGGGACATTGCATTTCTTGTGTGTCAGCCTGTTTGTGTTTTATTTGGGTGGTTCCACACTTTTGGCCCACCCTGAATATACGAAAGGCTTTGCACTTTATACTCCAACAAACCAAAAATGTTCCTATGCCACTGTACTCTTGGTATATTCACAATTTATGTTTTGTTCTATGTCCACTTTGTGCTCAATTGGGTGAATAGCGATTGAACCGGACTTCAGTTTAATATGTGATCCGAACCAGAGTGCAAAGTGCATTTACCGCAGATAGAGCCCGGGACTGTTGATTACAATTCGGTAGCGTTAGCATTACGCCATCACTGAGTCCCTTAACCATTAGTAAATATATTTTTTATTAAAAAGTTTTGTAGTATATACAATAATTTTAATAATAACCTTTAAAAGGAAGTTTTTCTCTAGCAAGCCTAAATCTTTTTAATTGGTTTAAAAATTTAATGATAAAACTCTTTGAAAACAGAAAGCCTTCAAAATACGTACAACCTTAGTGACAATGAAGTTCGACCAGTCACAAATATAGGAGTGCGTTGTGAAAGAAGGAGAACACATGCATATGCTGAACATATTTTATTCAGCAGGCTACATGGAACAAAGGAAAACATAAATTTTTGCTGCAACGCAGCAATGTATGGTGTCCACACAAAATAAAACATTTTCGTCCATCTACACGTGACATTGAAGTTCGACCACTGTTAGAGGGGATCCTATTTACCATGGTGTGACGCCGCCCCGTCGGCAAATAACTGTGGCAATGCGTCGGGGCATGCTGCGGACGAGTCGTTCAAGGTATTCCACATCGATGCGGTGCGATTCCTCCTGCAGGCAGGCGATAAGAGCAGCCACTGTCGTGGGTCCCCTCTGTTGCACACGTCGCTTAAGAACACGCCACACATTCTCAATGGGCGAGAGGTCTGGGCTCGATGGTGGCCATGGCAGAGTTTGCACGTGATGGCGATTCAACCATTCTCTTGTCAGCCGCGCTGTATGAGACCAGTCATTGTCGTGTTGAAAGATGAGACGCCGCCTGTTGAACAGGTGCCTTCGCACTGTGGGAAGATGCCGCTCCAGTATGCGTGTATAGGCGTGTGCATTCACAATGCCCTCACAGACGTGTAGTGGGCCAACCCCAGATGCCGTCATGCTTCCCCATACCATCACTGACGCAGGTTTCTGTACCCGACGTGCATAACATTTTGCTTCATTCTGTTCCTCCTTCCGACAAATGACTGTTTTCCGTATTTTCCCGTACACAACATTGAAAATGGATTCGTCCGTCCACAAAACCCTGTTCCACTGCCGAAATGTCCATCCCCGGTACATTCGTGCCCACCGTAGTCGATTGCCTTTGTTCAACATGGAAAGGAAGGGTTTACGTTTCGCCTTGTACACTCGGTAACCGCATCGCTGTAGGTAACGGCGAATGGTTCTGGTTGACACTTCAATGTGAAAGCGTTCTCGAGTCCACAGTCGTAATTCGGCCACAGAAACATGATTGTTGGTCTGGATATAGCGCCTAAATATCCGTAGGTTTCCGCAGGCGTTTTCGACCGGGGGCCTTACCTGGCTCTGTAGTACCCGAATTTTGGTGGTGTTTGATGACGCAGTGGACAGTTGACTTGGGTAAGTTCAGTTGGCGCCCTATTTTCCATTCACTGAGTCCATCCCGTTGCAACTCCACCACTCTTCTCCTCACGGTGTTGTCAATAGGTTTGCCCCTGGCCATGGTGATGATGCAGTGCGATTCATCGGTGCACAGCACGCGCTTATATATGGCGGACTCCCTTATCATGTCCGTGACGTCATGCTTCCGTCGAATGCGCCACTATCTGGAATTTTCCCGTATGGGTCTGGTGCCTGGTCGAAGTTCAATGTCACGCATATTGTTCCCCGTTTTCGTTCTTCACGTGACCTTGGGTGCAACATGCTGGGATCACGATTCTTGCCTGCTCACACGCCTCCTCTTACACACATACGTCAGTTCTGCTGGTCACCCATTCCACCGCCTATGCCTCTGTGCATTTAATCATGTATTCCTTTCTGGTCGAACTTCATTGTCACCAAGGTTGTATATCGAATCATACTTCATACTGTATCGAAGATATTATTATACACATGCGTACAGGAATACGTAAAATTCAAGTGTACGACCATGGAGACAAAAATACAGCCTATTTTACATGTGTGTACTTACGATTTAGATACCTTGAGAGTTAGGCAAGATCTGAACTTGCGTATCTGCAGTATATTTTCAGCTTACCTTTGCACACACTGTTTCAGATTATCTTGTAAAGACACCTGTCATTTGTTAAAGTTTTAGATCATTATTCATTCCACAGCAAAATAGAAAACTAATTGCTCCGTTACCAACGAAACAAAACATTTTTATTTGTAGTCCACAACAATTACCCCACATCAAACATGAAAGCCTACGTCATTGTTATGTTGTGATTTCGGCTATCACACAATACATGTGCAATAAACATGCTATGGGGTCAATCCATAGCAAATCGTCCAGCACTTGTTGCTTGCCAATTTTCTCTAAATACTTTTTTTTGTTGTAACCTCTATGCAAGGGTAGTTCAAAGCAGGTATTATTAATAATAAAATTAGGTTAATTCCTCAGTTAAGGGAGTATAATATTAAGTGGAGGCTGCTAACTATTTCATTTTTATATGACTTCGTTAAAAAGGTGGCGATTTGTATTTCATGACTTCCAACACTTTTGGCCTTTTGCAGGCAGCTTTTTTGACAACTCAGCTAAGAAAAAAATACATATAACGGGGGTAAGATTATATTGTTTTCAGTACATTTAATATTTTGCTTCCAGTTGCTTTCTTCGTCATGAGTATTAAAATACATATTCTCACTAAGTAACAGTTAAATTTTCATGTTCTATATTACAGCTGTCAGTGTTCTTTCTTGGCGTCCCTTCATCAATTTCATCGTATCCTCACGCATCCTCATATTCGCAATTAGTCACATGTGGCAGAAAAGAGAAGCAAAATACAGTCCGTTTGCCTTAGTCCCGACCATCGACACAAGTACGCATGTGCTGACTGGACGAGTCCAGTGGCAAAGTAGAGGTGGAACGGATAAGGGAAACAAGCTCTGTAAAATTGTCTCCTGATGAAACAGTATTAAGGTTCCACTCAAAAGTAATGTCGCCTGCAAAATACGTCAAGAGACGATGTTACGAGTTGTAAAATTCATTAGAAACACAATAAAGCGAGCGACATTAAACAAAACAAATGAAACAAAATCGATAAACGAATGAAAGAAAATCCATATACAAATTAAATACTAATCTGAAGCCTAGATATCGCAACGATGGAGATGAATGATGGGACAGACACAATAACACATCCATCTCTTAACCAGGATTCGAACTTAGAACCTCTGGGTTCGTAGAGCGTTACACCGACCACTCTGTCCCAGAGGATAATACATATTTGTTTTGTATCGTATAACACCACCACTACGGCGTCTAGACCACTGTAGCTTCCATCACATCAAATACCGGACTCGGTGTTGTGAGTAACAGGAAGCTTGGTGTTGGGATCGTATCTGGGTGGCTTTAGCTCATAGCCACTCGCCCATGCTTAATCTTCATCTGGATAGGTACTTAGATAAATGTTATTCTATACAGGTCTTAAATGAATGACGACACAGAAATCAGGCTTTAGGATCTTTAAGACTGAATTGGCAAGGACATAATTAGTGAAAGGTGCTACTTCAAGAGATGATCAATAAGTCTCCAATGTTCAATCTCTCACACACCCACACAATCTCTTTAACCGTCCCCTGCTTTCTTATCACCGAATCTCCCTCTCGACGATATTTTACTTCCTTCAAACCCCGAACTTCTCTCCCCAAGTCCTAACCGTGGAATCCTTCTTACGCCAACAACCTCGCTCCCCACTCTTCACTCTCGCCCCTCCTATTCCCCTACTTTGTTTCTACAACTCCTGCTACTGAAAATACATACTGCTGTACGCAACGCATTCTTTGAATATCCTGTCTTCTACAAACGTCAGAGTAGCTAAGGAATGTGAGGTACACTACGGTACGGTATTTACGTATGACTTGCCCCAAAAAATATGCTCCCACCTTATTTTCCTAACTTCTTTCGGCTGTAAGTGTTATGCTTGAATGCTTGAAAAGTTCAAGAATTTTCCAGGCATCACCTTTGTTAAAGCTAACATTTGTTTGAAAAATGAATTTTCATTGTTAAATTGATTGATTGATTTGCTTTATTTTACCTCGCTCTTTGTGCCATTTTTGGCTAATTTGCGAAGATGGGGATGAGTGATGATATGATGAAATTGATAAATGTACACTATTAAACATCCATGACGAGGTCAAGATTCGAACCCGGGACGCCTGGCATCGTAGCGCGATGAGCTAACCAGTCCACCACGCTGGCCGACTTCATTTCTAAATTCAGGCTCTTCCGATAGTGTACTAGTGAAGGCTACCGCTACGGTGATTACGGAGGGTTATTCCACCAGTTGTTCCAGCTTTCATAGGGGGAGAGGGGTAAAATTGGACATGGGAAAATATTGGAAAATATATTATTTAACACAGATGCGAACCATGAAATGTATGCCCCACCAGATGTTGCCAAGCTAGCTACAGAAATGTTGATCAACACACTGAGGATGTTTGGAAAGCACATAATAGTGGCAAAATCTGAAATACGCATGTGTTTTATGATTTAAATGAACAAAATTGTATTACTTGTATTCATCATCTGAATTGGTGTCATCACTCAATGATTTTCACATGTAGGAAGACTGCACTTTGTCAGTGCACCTGATGTTATTTAGACAGAATACACGTTGTCAGTTGGTAGTTTCTAATGGAGTTGCAAGCTAGTATATATAACACAATTTGAGGTGCTGGCTGCCTCTCCACCCAGTCCATTACCAGCTGCTCTGCTCCATCGTGTTTTTTCAATGTCTGTCTTCTCCGACTTGGACTAGGTGTATACGGTACATGGATCGGATCATTCAGAAGACATCTTTTGCTTATAGCGGCTTGATAATCGCACGTTAAGCATGTTTCTTGAGACAGTTCCTCCAAGGTGTAAGTTGATAAATGTCTATCGCACCCTTCTTTGCACAGAATAGACGACATGCCATGTCATTCACATAATGTACGGGAGATTCTGGAGCATACAGTGAGTACGAGAACTACAATTTTTCCATTACTTCATTGAGATCCCATTCATCTCCGAGGCTCCAAAAAGAATTTCCTGTGTATGTCTGTTCGCAGGAAGAATTTTTCAATGCACTTACTTTTACTTTTCCTGCTAATGCGTGTGGAGACTTAACAATTTATCCATGTTTCTTTCACGGAATCTCAAACACATAATACACACCCTGTGTCATCTGAGACTCTCATAACCGTCATTAGCAGTGGCGGAATTCACCAACAAATTACCATATCTTTTTCATGTTTACTGTTGAGCTTGAGCACTTTAGGGCTCCCTTCAGATGTGATTTTTCATCATTTATCTCCACAGTTCGCGAAGTGTTTTTTTCAAAAGTTTCACAAAATGCTCTGGTTTCCTACATTCGTAAAAATAAATGTAATTAGAGTACTTTTATTCATTACCTGACTTAGGAATTTCCTTCACTTTTTGACAATCTGGGAAGATGAGAGGCTCTGTGACTGATGCCCGAGTTCTTCTCATGTGATCATCCTTTCGGTGTTCTTTACAGACGACTCATTGTACGTATCAAACAGACATCGGTTCTTGGACTCCTATATCCTTCCACAAAGCAATGGACAAGGCAGATAAACCTCACCATAGTTTGACTCCTCTTCTTTTACTCTCTGAATAAGAGCCATACATAGCATCAATCGCCGTTGTTGAATTTTCAGATATTTACTCACGG
Source organism: Lepisma saccharinum (assembly GCF_977018435.1). Taxonomy (NCBI): domain Eukaryota; kingdom Metazoa; phylum Arthropoda; class Insecta; order Zygentoma; family Lepismatidae; genus Lepisma; species Lepisma saccharinum. The sequence goes on from NC_139238.1 coordinate 53,488,962, forward strand.
TGGAAAACATTTTTTGCAAGCATGTCTCGGAAACCCATGATAATGGTTCTAAGAGAAAGCCCATTTGAAGATTCCGATTCTGTGGTGTCACAATAATTCGACCAAATAGTGCACTGTCTGATAATTGACCTGCCATTACTATCCACTGTCATCTTCTTTGATCAAGAGAGGAAAAGAAAGAACGAAAACCATGTACAGCCGAAGTTTATGCAACTGAAAGAACATTCAGAAAACAGATACAGTAGAGTATGGATTACTACAGTTAACAGAAAGACCCCACAGTAGCTTGAGCCAATGATCACATGATGTGCGTCACTATAGAGCGATGTGTGTATCAATAGAGCAGTTCAGAAACGGACATGGTCAGTGCAGTAGCTCACTTCTACTATGGTGTGTGATCTCGAACGGCCTGTGGCATGGATTCGATGAGGTGATGGATGAGAGCTTTGAAGCATCCTCACCACTCCTTCACTTTGTGCAATTTCAGCTCTGGAAAAGTTAATTGATTGATTGATGCCTCTCCCAAGCGCATCCGAGACATTCTCTATGGGATATAAGTCCAGTAATCATGCTGGCCACTCCATACTCTCCATTCCCTCGTTCTCTGGTACATAGTGTACTAACAGAACTGTATGAGGACGAGCATTATCGTCGATTGCATCTGCGCACGGCATGGAAAGAGGTCTGCGAATCTTGTTCATATATCTAAGGGCCGTCAAACTGCCATTTTGGATGACGTGGTGGTCCGTATGTCTCACAATTTTGATTCCAGCCTACACCATCAGTCCATCGCCTCCATTTTACAATGTTTCTTGCACAAAAGCAGGGCTATAGCTTGTTCCACATTCCCTCCAGATCAGGCACGTCTATTGTATGGCTGGATGCTGAACCGCGACTCATCGGAGAACACCGCTCAACCCCATTCGTTGTTGCCCCAATTGCAATGTTCCTCAGCCAAGTTTCTACTGAAAGCTGTACAGTGATCGAACACACACCATGAGTTTATATGCATAGATGTCACCATTAAGAAACCGATTGCAGACAGTTTGAAATGACACCTACGCCCATATTGCTGTAAGAATGATGGCATGTTGTAGTTTCGTTACATTCTGTCGTCTGGTCCAATCTGTTGTTAACTAGAGGTACCTGTTGTCTCTGTAAGCCTTGTTGTGTGTGTGATTTCTTATTTATTCTTGCACAATGCATACAAGAATCGTAGGTTCAAATTAAACAACATAACTTTAATACCTGGAAGCCATTCACGTACATCTTAAACATTGTTACTATGACAACTAATCAATGACATACTATAAAATACAAATTCTTCTTCTTCCTCTTACCATGCATCTATCATCTCCTTCTGGAGTCTCTTTTTTTTGTCTCACGTGCTGGTCTCACCATATCTATCAGGAGGTCTTCTAAGTCCATTCGATCTTCTGAGTGATGTATGTCCAGAGTCTGTATTTGGTTGGATTTCATTATTTCTTCTTTCTACATCTTCAGGCTGCTCTGCTTGTGTGGATTCGAGGTTTGGATCAGGTAGATCTGTTGATGAGAGATTTGGTCCACACTCACGTTTTCGTAGTCGCCTGACATGTACCACACGTGTTGATCCATCCAACAATTGCACTTTGTATATTAGGCTGTTGCCAACTCTAGACAAAACCATTCGTGGCACATGCTTTGGTGAATTTTCCTTCGGGGTCTGCACCCAGAGAGGATCATTCGGAAGATGTGTAGTTTGGTCAAGTCTCTTCCTCTCTACTCGTTCCCAGCATGATCCAAGAAATGGTGGACGATCCACTAGCATTTCCGGCTCAGTCACATCTGTTACCATCCATCAGAGTCTTGGTTGGAATCCCAGCACTGAAGCAGAAGGCAAACTTTGAGTTTCTTCTAATCTGGAATTCCTCAAAAACAGAAGAACTTCCGCGATCCTAGCGTCCATTCGTAAAGAACTTAAATTGGGGTGTTCCAATACCAATTTTCTCAAATGGTCTTTAACGGTGCGAATATATCTCTCTGCCATTCCGGTACTCGGACTATGGTACGGAGGTATGGTTAAGTGCCTTATTCCGTATTGTGAACAGAAGTTCTGGAAAGTTAAGCCACTAAACTCAGAACCATTATCTGACACAATATTGTCTGGTAGACCTAAGTAAGAACAAGACTGTAATATCCAACGTATGGTTTCAGCCGAATCCAGATAATGAACTGGCCATATGTCAAACCATTTACTGAATGCATCGACTAGAATAAGAAAATTTCTTTCCTCTGAAGAAAAAGTGGTCTACTTGTATTATCTCCGCAACGCATGAAGCTTCTGGCCACTCATTTATAGGACCTTTTCTTACTTTCCTCCTTTCCGATTGACAAATATTACAATTATCAACATGTTGGTCTATGTTCTTGAGCATCATTGGCTACCAGTAGAAGAAAAGGCCTAAATATGGCCCCACCTCTTTATTTTGTCATTTTCGGAGGAAAAATGTAATATATAAAGCACCTGCCTTTAAAATACATATCTATGAAATATACACTTGAATGTAATAGCATGCTAAAAGTATAGAAGGTGTCCATTTTTTTAAAAAAAAGGAATTTCCAGAAAATGGTAAAATGATGTGTTTCAAAATGGTGGTCTAAATATGGGCTACCATTGGCAATATCACAAAAAGCAATTAAAATTTAAAGAAACAGTCATTTATGACTAAAACATTATAAAATTCACATTTATGAATAATCTGTTGTTTTGAAAATCACGCAGAATGGGAAAAAATCGAAATTAAGAAAAATATCCAAATATTTGTTGAAAATGTGATCTCAACATGGACGAACAATTGAAATAACATAAAAGATCAAAAGTGAACAATGAAATATATTCATTTTTCATGTAGCAAGATGGAAAATGTCTATGCAGATGACATTGTCAGTCTATAATTTGCAGAAATCGAAAATATCCAGATCTTTTTCCACCCCTGCACACTCATCGTGTGTCCACAAAGAACAGGATTGACATATCACCCACAATTCATTAGGACGGTTCTCAGAAAATTTTTCACTGCAATACATGCACTCGGCATCATTATCTTGTGGCTGTATTTCTCCGAAAGGAACTTCAATATCACTTTCGTCACTTTCAATCAAGTGCATCCTAAGCCCCGCGACAGGTTAAGTTTGCAGCAGGTTTCATGTATTAATCCGCGTAAATACATCGCTCAGCATCCCCCGTGCCAGTTTTGCCTCAACCGTTGAGCTGTTCATGTCACAGACAGTGAGAAAATCGGCAGTATTGCAGCGGAACTATATTCTGCGCGCACGTTTGGGTCTGTATATGCGAAAAGTTGCTGCAAGGTTAACCTGTCGCGGGGCTTAGTAACGGCCTCTTCTTCATATTCATCTGAATCGCTGCTGTCCGCATCTTCCTTGAGTTTCGTCTTTCGTGCTGCAAGGTTTGATGAACCCTGTTTGCAGAGGATTCCTTTTGCTTTCTTCTTTTCTTGGTCTTCTACCAATGACTTTCATTTCCCTTCTCCAAAATCCAAGTTCGTCTTTCCCTTTCGTAGTTTGCTTGCAGACCTCTCCACTGGTGCAGAAAGAGCAGCTTTCTAAGGAGATCCCGCAACAACAAAAGCCATTGCAACCTTCGGACCTCGATTACTCGCTTTCTTTGTGATTGATGGAACAGGCGAGATATCGAATGGGCTAATGAGATCTCTTGACATTCCTTGATGATTGGTCTCATTCTGCATGCAATGTGGCACAGAATCTAGCGAGTCTTCTGGCGGTGTTCGAACTCGCTGGGTTGATCCACTTGGTCCAGGGATTGTGTCAGGTGACATCTCAGCTGATGAGCACGTCTTTTCAGATTCCCTTTGAACTTCAATGAAGTCTACCTCGGAGAAGATAATAGATTAATGTTGTTCTAAAACCATTTACTCCAACTTCACCCATTTAGACCTTCAAATAAGCTTCTCAAAAAAGCTCCATCATGTCGTAGGGAGTGACAGGTTTCTGATTGTGACATATCCACATCCGCACTTCCTCGCTATAGAACACTTTCAAGGGTCTCATGAAAGTTTTATCTAGCGGTTGAAGCTTGTGCGTTGAGTGCGGAGGCAGAGAAATTATGGTTATGTGGTTAGCTCTGGCAATGTCAATGACTTTCATATTCCTAACATGGGTGTAGCGTGGTGCTCCAAGATAAGGGGCATGGGGGAGTTTGCTGTAGGGACCACTTTTTCGATGAAATGGTTAAGCCATTTATTAAAAATGTTGGCTTGAATCCACCCAGATGGATGTGCGAAACCAATAGATCCTGGTGGAGCACCGCATGAGCTGTTCGGACATGTTCTTCCTTGGAAATACGATTGTTGGGGGGACGAAAACTCCACTAGCACTCATGCAAACAATGAATGTGACTGTAGCCCCACCTTCTGCTGATGTGAGTGCAGCGATTTGCCCTTTCATCTCCTTTTGATGACGTAAGGTACTTTACTGTGCACTATCGTGAGACATGTCTCGTTGATATTAAAAATTCTGTCGGGAAGGAATTTGAACCTTTCGTAAGCTTCATCAAGAAGTTGAAAAAAATCTGGACGTTTTCTTTGTTAAATCCTATAGCTCTGGAAAATGAGGTGGCACTTGGTTTTCGCATAGACAAGACATCGCTGTGACGACGAAGAAAGAGATCTGCCCATGTTCTTCCTGCCTCAGCTGACCGGAAAGAATGGGGTATGTTGTTCTTTTCTTTAACTTGATAGGCAATTCTCTTCAGATAGCCAATTCTCTTCAGATAGCCAATTATAAAACCAAAAAAATCTTTGTTCCGTGAAAAGCAAATATGACACAAGCAACTTCTCCAGTTCTTCCCCTAAGATTGTCTTTCTTCCTAACTTTATTTTTTATGCTTCAGCCGGCGTCAATGAATTATTCTTGCTAAGTCTTTGCAATGAAGAACGAGAAACTTTATGAACAACGGCCGCTTTATTGCAACTCATTTTTTCGATCTTACGTCTGCTATGGCACTCGCCATGTCTTTCGTTTTCCCTTCCTTTCGTAGCATGGCTTTGTGCTGGACATTCTAAAACAAAATAAACATTTATTAGTTCTTTGTTTAAGTATTGCTAATATGTGGTCTAAATATGAGCTGATAGCCCATATTTAGACCTTATACCATAGCCCATATTTAGACCATCATGCTATTTTCTTCTTCAATTTATTTTCGCAGTCTATGGTACATATTTCACAAACAAATCATGGCATTATAAAAGCCCACATTTGTTTTATGCACCGGTAATTTCATAACCTATACAAAGCAGATGAGAATCCTGAAAACATTGAGTTAAAACATACCTGCAAAAATTTTTCGGAGTTCGCAAATCTATAACAGCTTCCAAGGCCGAAATGAACCACAACTTTCACTTGCGAAATGGCGCCGCAACCTTTGTCCTTGACAGATAACCAGTTCCCATAGCCTCCGCCAGGCTGCAGCACCCCAGCGAGCTGATAACTCCAAAAATCCATATTTAGACCTTCTCCTCTATGGGCATTTCAAATCTAATTGTAAGAGTAAATTGAAGTGTAAACGTTGTGGGCAAAATCATGAGTTCTCAAGCTGTAATAACAATGGCATATGCATTCACTGTACACAAGAACACTGCGCAACAGGCAAGGACTGTCCAGAAAACAGCGACAAAAGGATATAGTCAAGACTGTGGCACTTGAGTGCCTATCTTATCATGAAGCTGTAAAAAATACCCAAAAGCTACTTTAACTACTACATCAGTAGTACCGAGTGAGAACAGAATATTACATGTCCTACGCATCAACATGCAAGGAAACAACACAGATCCAATATAATATTAATCCAAATACTTATAAACAAGAAATCCAGTACCAAACCCTTCATCACCAAAGAACAAAAAAAAAAAAACAGAAACCAGCGACAATTAACAAAACAAAGCCTCGTTGGAAAGAAAAGCAGCAGAGTGGTTCAATGAACTCGGCTATAGATCAGAAAGACAAATTACTTCCGCTATCGCAGAAAATGCAAGGAAGTTCAGATTGTGAATCATCAATGACAATCTTTTTTAACAAATTTTTCTAAGTATCTAGCAGGAATATACAACTTCGCCAATACATCGTCATCACATAACATGAAACAGGATTGGTCTGTTGTAGCATCAAGTGTAATAAATTATTTAATTTATCACTCAGAAGACCAGGCAGGATAAAGAGAATTATACAATGGAATATTAGAAGTATAATTCCAAATATACACAGTCTAGAAAACATTATTCACTTTTACCCTGCAAACATTATATTAATTCAAGAAACGTGGTTGAAACACGATTCAAAAATTAAAGCCTATGGATACCACTGGATAAAAAACAACAGAGATGACGGATATGGTGGAGTGTGTGACTGTTTTCAAATTGTACAATGTTTAATCACTTTTTGTGTAAAAGAAAAAAAGAAATGTTATAGCATACTGTTTTGTTGCGTAGCAACCAGTTGTAAGAAACAAGTGAAGGGAGATAACAAGAACGTTTTGCATATAGTTTGAATCATAGTAATTAGTGCATAATTTAATGTATTTATTCAGTGCAAATAATACATATACTCATCAGAGAACAGTGTTGTGATTTTGAACTATATATATTATTGTTATTTCATAATTTGCTGTGAAGTAGAACAATGATTTACTGAGTAAAATGTAAAATGCTCAAGCCTCTACGACACTAGCAAAAAGGGGCGACCGTGTGACAGAACTCTGAAGTTAAGTAGTTCTTCGGATAAATGATGTGAAATATAATCTCAGTAGGTCTGGGATTGAAGCGGATTCTAACTGCATTTGATTGATATTCAGATATTTAAGTGTGTGTAAGTTTCATTTTTCGTTAATGATAAATGTCTTCCAGAGATTCATCTAAATCTCGTAGCAGAAAGAAGACTTCTATGCAATATGAGGGCACATATCTAGCAACGTTTACAAAAGTTCAAGGCCAAGAAGTTAATTCTGATGATAAGACTGATACCAGTACTCGCAAGGTGGAATGTTGTGGTGATACGAAAGCTGACATCAGATTTGTTCAGTGCTATAAATTTATTTCATGGTTTTACTTTTCTTGTCTTAAGTTGTCAGTTGTTCATTGGTCTATTTATTCTACTATTTTAGAAAATTACTTTTGTAAATCTTGTGAACCTAGTTATAATCCATATGAATTTTCAGCTTACAAAGAGAGTATTAGTCCTAATTTTAACGATCTGCAAGAAACAATCAAGAGCATTCAGTTTGTGGTAGTTAATTCTAGTAAAGAATTAAAATCTCAACTTGAAGATTCCAACAAAGAATTAAAATCTCAGCTTGAAGCTTCCAATAGAGAATTGAAATCTTCCAGCGAAGAATTAAAATCTCAGCTTGAAGATTCCAACAAAGAATTAAAATCTCAGCTTGAAGCTTCCAATAGAGAATTGAAATATTCCAGTGAGAAATTAAAATCTCAGCTTTAAGCTTCCAATAGAGAATCGAAATCTTCCAGCGAAGAATTAAAATCTCAGCTTGAAGATTCCAACAAAGAATTAAAATCTCAGCTTGAAGCTTCCAATAGAGAATTGAAATATTCCAGTGAGGAATTAAAATCTCAGCTTTAAGCTTCCAATAGAGAATCGAAATCTTCCAGCGAGGAATTAAAATCTCAGCTTGAAGCTTCCAACGAAGAGTTGAAATCCAAAATTGAAGCTTCCAATGTCGAATTACAGTCTAAAATTGAATCTATGAATTTTGATTTTAAGCAGGTTAATAACCGTATAGACATGTTGGCTTCTGATGTAGCAATAAGAATTGAATCCTTAGCAGAAACGTGTATAAGTTCCAATGAAGAATTAAACCAGAAGTTGCAAGAAAGCATGTGAAATTATGACTGTATAATATAAGACATTCTTAATACACAAGATCTTCGTGAGAAACCAATAAATGAAATTGAAGGTTCTTTGCAAGGTGCAAAAGACAATATAGGAAAACTCAAATGTGGACTTGATGATTGTTGTTCACAAGTTGAAACATTCGATTCTAAGGTTTCACAGTGTTTCGAAATTGTTAATCAGTAGGATAATAATTTGAAACAGCTTGCATTGAGTGTTGATGTCATTGAGAATAATATGCAGAAACCAGTTAATGTAAATTATGGTGGTGCTGATCGTACTGTTACTTCTCATAACAAATATTCTAATACGAACACTCAAGTTCATGGTATTGATAATGTTGCAAATCGCCAATCAAGAAGATTAAACTGGTCATAATCATGATTCTGGTTTGAGTGATTCAGATATAAGTTCTATTAACTCTACAGATACTACTAAAGTAAAGACGTTTTATGTAAGGGAACCATATCTTAAGCATGTAAGTTGGAAGCAAAATCGCAAACAATCTAGTTTACATAATGTTAGAAAGATGCAAGTAAATTCTAATTGCTCTTATATGAATAGATCTAGTTGTATTTTAAATGAACACAGAGTACAAACTGAGAATAACATTGACGTTTCCTCGAATAACGCATTTCCTGAAACAACATTAATATGTTAGGTAGGCCAGAGGACTTCCGCAGTTATGGAGGATATTGTAATTTGAATTACACAAACTATCCTTGCACTTGGTGTTCCGGTTCTACTAATTATACTCAAATTCATCCAGACAGGTCTGATAACACAGCTTCAAGAATGAATAATACACAGAGAGCATTTAATTCTCATAATGATAACGATGAGTCTAGAAGGAAACTGTTTAATCGTTCTTACCTTTTGCTGGTAATCAACAGTCACCAAACATTCATGATAGTGCATTTGTGAATGGAATAGAAAATTGTAATGGTGCACATAATTTTCAAGAAGATTGTAATGCAAGACCGAACTCTGATTCTTTGCCCTTGTACATGAGGAAAGATAGACATTTGAAGTTAAATGAATTGTCCTTATTACCAAAGTTCTCAGGTCGAATTGAAACGCAATCTCCAACAGAATACTTGGAACAATTAAACTCAACGTTAGATCTGATAGGAGTGCTTGCTGATAAACGATTGCAGAGCATTCAGAATTGTTTTACAAATCGAGCAGCTTATTGGTTTAGAACACACAAAAGATATTTCTGTTCTTATACTGATTTCGAAAGTAAGTTTATTCAACAGTTTGCTTAAGGAATCAAAAATATGACCAAAACGCGCATGGAAGTTTAGAAACTTTTGCATTAAAAACAGATTCCACATATTGTAATTTAGTGAACAATCCGAATGATGTTGATGTTATACAATTGATAATGAGCCAGTTACCTGATAATGTTGCTAATAATATCGCTTATCATAGTGTTCAGACGATGGATCAGCTCACAAATATGCTTCGTAAGTTAGATGTTATTAGAACAAGTAGGAAAGGACTTATTTATTTACCTGAAGATTTAGATTGTGACAAGTCTAACAAAGGTCTTAAGAAGAGTGAACATCAAAGATTAAATGTACTACAAGTAAATATTCGACAAACCAGAAGTACTAGTACTTCTTCTACTCAAACTCTGCCTTCTGATAATTTGGGTGCCTCTGTTGGAAATAGTTCAGACAATGTAAACCAATCTATGAGTTCAAGATATAATGCAAGTAATGCTACTAATTTTGAAAATTTCTGACGAAATAGAAATCAGATGTTTCCTAATAATTTTTACAATACTGGCAGGTTTTACCGTAATAATAATAGAAATATCCCGAATGAGAATTCCAGACAAGATAATGGTCTCAATTTTAGGCAGCCTAATTACAGATTTTCTAGTAATGGTTACTTTAATAGTAATAGATCTTTGTTTCCCTCTGTTTACGAAAACTGTCCATCACAAAATCGAGATGTGCCAGTGGTGAGTGATACAATGAGGAATCAGCCCAGCAATATGCAAAGTAATATAATGACGAGTACATCTAATACTGGTGTAAATCCTAATTTGACTCAAAATCCAACTTCTGGTGTTCAGTCTTTACAATTTAATGAGGCAACAGCAGTTGGAAAGGCAGTCTACTTTAAATTAAAGTGGCAGTCGGAAGAGCATCTGTCCCTCTGCACTACCTACAAGAGGAACAAGGAAGAGTCAAATGATTTATTTAATGTTTGTGATGCTATGCAATTTTCGAATGAAAATGCATTAAGTAACTTGCAAATTAATTTTTTGTTAGAATGGTTTGAGAAAGAACCTGACTGGGTTATTAACGATGAAGATATTCCTGTACCATTAACAGAAGTTCCAATTGTACATGAAATTATATGTCAATTGTCTATCATTTGTATAATATATTGTGGTAGCCAAGCAAATGTTATGAATTATGAGGTTTGGTGTAAGATATCATCATGTATTGGCAATCTTACGTTGGACAAGGTGGATGACATTAGATTATCTGGATTTGCTGGAAATAAAAAGTGCAAAATTGTCAGTTGTAAGACGATAAATATTCAGATTCAGCGAATACTTTCAAATGGAATTTGGATTTTAGGAATCAGAATATAAGTTTAATAACTTCATCAGGAAAGCAAGTGTGTACAACATTAGATAATAAGGATTCTAGTATGATAAGTGTTGAAGCTGACGAGCTTGTATCTGGTGTGAAGCATGATACGGACAAACTGAGAATGAATTCCAGTCATGTAGGATGTTAAAATATGTACATATGTTAGATATTGAAGCAAATTATATGCCTTCTCAGAGGGATAATAACGAGAAGGTATTTGCAATTGAAGATATCAGTGATTCACAGAAACGTGATTTATTTTCACTCTTATGGAATTATCACGAACAATTTTCTGACAAACCAAAACATGCCAAGGTAGAAACATATAAAATACGGTTAGACGTACCTATTGCCACGGCACCTTATCCTATACCAATTTCTAGGAGAGAGAATTTAGAAGAAGAACTCGCCAAATGGGAAAGTTGGGGTATCATATATCAAGAATCTTCCCCATATTTAAATCCTCTACACATTGTGCCAAAACAAGGTGTTTTATGGAGACCAGTAGTGGATTTTAGAAATTTGAATAAGGATGTCATCAGTCCTCAACTTAGAGTTGAACCAATTCATGAAATGTTACAACGATTTTAGGGATCAAAATATTTCTCTTCTATTGATTTATCGTGCGGCTATTTCCAGATCCCATTAACTCCAGAATCACATCTTTATACTGCTTTCTCATATCGTGGTAGACAATATTTATTTCGATATCTTCCCTTCGGCATACGATCTGCTGTGTCCATTTTTCAAGACAGGATGAACAGAATTTTCACGAGAGAATTCAACAACTTTGTTGTTGTTTGCTATTTAGACGATCTCTTGATCTTTAGTAAAACTTGGCAGGAGCATAATAATATGATCAGGAACACGTATTTAAATTACAAAAGAGTAATTTAATCCTTAATGTAATGTATGTATGTATGTTATAGTTGTGAAGTGTTTGTGTGTGTCTTGTGTAGTAGTTGTGATGTGTTTGTGTGTGTCTTGTGTAGTAGTTATGCTGTCTAATGTGTTTGTGTTCGTCTGGGGTAGTAATTGTGCTGTCTAATATGTTTGTGTTTGTCTTGTGTAGTAGTTCCTCCATTCATATCGGGGGTTAGGCGTAGAGCTGACAACTCTGCACTGTAAAAAGACATGTCAAGAAACAGAAATATAAGGCCATGGATGTTCCCAAGGTAAAATATTCCGGAGGTAAAATAGTCCCCAGTTCGGATCTCCGGGTGGGGACTACTTTGGGAGGTCCCTGGACTAAGGATAAGATCTACATTAGGAATAAGGATATTAAATTAGGCACCTGGAATGTTCTGAGCCTTTACCGGCCTGGGGCATTTCAGTGTACAGTTAATGAGATAGTTAAGTATAAATTAGATGTAGTAGATGTCCAGGAAGTTAGGTGGCCAGGAGAAGGGAATTGTAAAACTAAAAATTATACTTTTTTCTATGGTGGTACTGAAAATCATAATTTTGGAACAGGCTTTTTCATAAATAATAGAATTATCTCGGCTCTTAAAACAGTAGAATTTATTAATGATAGGATATCATATGCAGTTTTACAGGGTAGGTGGTGTAAAATTATTTTAATAAACATACATGCACCAAGGGAAGATAAAGATGGTAATACTAAAGATGATTTTTATACAGAGTTAGAACAGGTCTTTAATAAAATTTTCTCAGTATGATATGAAAATTCTGTTAGGTGACTGTAATGCACAGATTGGCAAAGAAGATACATTTAAACCCACGATTGGTAAAGAAAGTCTTCATGAATTAAGAATAATGGTATAAGATTGATTACTTTTGCAACCTCAAAGAATTTAATTGTGTAAAGTACCACTTTTAAACATAAAGATATCCATAAATATACCTGGTCTTCTCCAGATGGTAAAACTCATAATCAGATAGATCATATTCTCATTGATAAGAGAAGGCATACTAGTATAATTGACGTTCGTACACATAGAGGTGCTGACTGTGCCAGTGACCATTATTTAGTAATTGCTAAATTAAGAGAAAGACTCTCAGTATTAAATCATAAGCAACAAAATCTAAAAGTTATAAAATTTGATACAGGAAAGTTTGCTGATGAAAGAATTAAGAAAGATCACCAAATTAAACTGTCAAATAGATTTGATGTTTTGCAGGATTTAAATGATGATGAAAATATAAATGAAACAGACGTAAATAAGAAATGGGAGCACATACGTAATGCAATAGAATCAGCAGCTAAAGAAAGTATAGGATACCATAAACCGAGAAAAAGTAGGCCATGGTTTGATAATGAATGTCATAATTTAATAGAAATAAGAAATCAGGCTAGACTTAGGTGGTTAAATAACTCTGATGATACAAATCTAAGCAATTATAATAGAATAAAGCGAGAAGTTAACCGCACGTTTAGAAGTAAAAAAAGAGATTACTTGAAAAGCAAAATTAACGAAATTGAAACAAACAGCAAAAATAAAAATATCAGAGATTTATATAAAGGTGTAAATGAATTTAGAAAGGGGTGGCAACCTAAAGTAAACTTGATAAAAGATAAAGACGGTGATTTTCTAGCTGACCCAAACGATATTCTAAATAGATGGAAGAACTACTTTAATGACCTTTTAAATGTCCATGTAGGAGATAAATCAGAAGTAAATGAAGTCCACACAGCAGAACCTTTAGTTCCAGAACCTAACTTGACTGAAGTTAAAGATGCTATTAAAAGGCTTAAGAATAACAAAGCACCTGGCATTGATTTAATACCAGCTGAGTTAATTAAATATGGTGGAAATTCATTAATATGTCAAATACATAAATTAATTTGTTTAATATGGAATAAAGAAGAAATCCCTCAACAGTGGAAAGAATCCATAATTGTTCCTGTGTTTAAAAAAGGTGATAAAATGAACTGCAATAATTACCGTGGAATTTCTCTACTCTCAACAACATACAAAATATTGTCTAACATTCTTTTAACAAGACTAACACCATATGCTAATGAAATTATAGGCGATTATCAATGTGGATTTAAACGTAACAGATCAACTACAGATCAAATTTTTCACATCAGACAGACACTTAAAAAAAGTGGGAATATAATTCAAAATGTCCATCAGCTATTCATTGATTTAAAAAAAGCATATGATTCGGTCAAAAGAGATAAATTATATAATATATTAGTAGAGTTTGGAATACCTAAGAAGCTTGTTAGTATGATAAAAATATGCACCAGTGAAACAGAATGTAAAATTCGTGTGGGTATTAATATGTCTGACAAATTTACAATTCATGATGGGTTGAAACAAGGAGATGCATTATCTCCATTGCTCTTTAATTTTGCCTTAGAATATGCTGTAAGGAAGGTAAAAGAAACTAAAGAAGGACTAAAATTAAATGGTGTGACTCAGTTGTTAGCATATGCAGATGATGTAGACTTACTGGGGGATGATATAAATACGATTAAGAATAATGCTAAAATATTTTTGAAAACTGCTAAAGAGATAGGTTTGGAAGTTAACAAAGAGAAAACTAAATATATGCTTACAGGCCGAAACCAAGTGTTAGGTAATAATCAAAATCTAATTATTGATAACAACTCGTTTGAACCAGTTTCCAAATTCAAATACTTAGGAGTAATATTAACAAATGAAAATTATATTAAAGAGGAAATAAAAAGTAAGCTTAATTCAGGAAATGCATGTTACTTCTCTCTTCATAAACTTTTGTCTTCTCGTTTAATATATAAGAAACTAAAAGTTAAAATATACAAGACAGTAATTTTGCCTGTAGTATTATATGGGTGTGAAACTTGGTCCCTTACATTGAAAGAGGAACATAAATTTAGAGTATTTGAAAATAAGGTTCTTAGGAAAATATTTGGACCTAAAAGGGATGAGGAGACAGGTTACATAATTTAGAACTACATAATTTGTATTCATGTCCAGATATTATTAGAATAATTAAATCAAGAAGACTTAGGTGGGCAGGCCATGTGGCACGAATGGGAGAGGAAAGAGGAGTTTACAGGATTCTTGTTGGGAAACCAGATGGTAAGAGACCTGTAGGAAGGCCAAGACGAAGATGAAGGGACAACGTTGAGATGGACCTAAAGGAAATCGGTAGCAATGGAAAAGAGTATATAGATCTTGCTCAAGATAGGGACAGATGGAAGGCCTGTGTTGCTGCAGCCATGAACCTTCGGGTTTAAGAAGGCTAGAGAGTTAGTTAGTTAGTTAGCATTTAACACACCTGGAAGCTGTTCTGCTAAAATTGAAAGATGTTAATATGACCATCAAGTTTTCAAAGTGAAAATTTGCTTCTAAAGAAATTGCTTTTCTTGGACATATTGTTTCTGGAAATGAAATTAAGGTAGATAGTAGTAGCAAGAATTCTGCTATAATAAATTTTCCAACACCAAATAAAAAAAGGTAATTTCGAAAATTCTTGGATTTAGTTAACTGATGTTGGTGGTTGTTGGTGTTCTAATAATCTTTATTGTTCAAATTGTAGGTGTAGTTCGAGTGTACACATTGAACAACGATAGCTTAGTGGTTAACGTTGGCGATTAATAAATCCCGGGTTCGAGTTCTGTCTTTGACAAACTGCACAATGTTTCCGATCGCAACTTAAACTGTAGATCTAGTAACGTTTAGCCCATTTTATCATAAAACAGAACAAATTGGCTGCTATAAAACCCAGTGGCATATTTTGGAGGATAAGGGTCACTTCGACGTAACTAAACTTACAGAAAGTCTTCTACTCTATTTTTGTGGAAAAATTACTTTGGTGTCGAGGAACGCTAACTGGTTAATATTGTTATAAAATATAGGTCATGTGTTCGATTCCCCGGTGAAGTCAAACATCAGTTTAGACTGATTTAAAATTTTAACTCTATATTTGATTATAATCAGCCATCATAAACTTGGAACAAGCACAATAGCGACCAGTATATTCAGTGGCGTACCCTGAGGGGTACATCTATTTCGAAGTGGCTAAAGTCCAAAATAATGGATCCCATTCTAGTTGTCAGTGCCTGGCCATACCGTTGTGGCTAATACTGGTGAGTGATAATAAAGAGGTCCCGGGTTCGATTTCTGCTTTTGACCAAGTGCAATGTGCACATTAGGTCCAGTGTCGATAACCATAAAATAGAGTTGAAACAATCAAAATGGCTGCTAGGTAATCAATGGCGTATTTCAGATGGGAATTACTAGTCTAAATGGGTTTTAAAAATGCTAAACTATCAGTAGAGTGTCCTATTCTATTTCTCGCGGAAAGCTAATTTTTAATAATGTTGCCTCGTATTAAAAAACTCCTGTGTTCGATTCCCTGATGGAAGCAAACTACATATTAGACTAAGCCACTGTAGATTTGATTATAATTAATCACTGTGAATATAAAACAAGCAAAATGGCTTCCCGTATATTCAGTGTCGTACTCTGGGGTGCGATTCATAAAACCGTCTACTAGGAATCGACTATATCTTTAATTGTCTATAGCGCACGGCTACAAGTAAAGTGGTGAACATGGTGAAACTAAGCAATATCTATGGAAAGCATCGATATTTTGATCGATAGTTGTGCTATTTCCTTGACATTATCGATTTATCCTGTACTTCGAGAATCGAGATTGCAAGAGTTGTTTGTTTACGCAGCAGAATGCATTGAACGGTGTTTTGTTAAAACGCTGCGATGTAATCGTAATGATCACATAATCACAATTTGTATAAAATGGAAATACTTGTTGAATTAACGTAATTGTGTGTAACTATATGAAATGTAATTACACCTGCTATGTTTACCTTCTTCTACATACAGTATGTAACATTGTTATTCGTACACATAGAATTTCCAAGGAAAAAATGTCATATATACTACTAAATATAATCATTTTCATATATACCTGGAAATTAATGTTAATGAAGGTTTCACCAACAAATGTCAATATAAATGTATGTTCAAAGTGTATAAACAGAGCATATAATTTGTGTGAAAATAGAAAAACACGCTGTTTCATGCAACATTGTTATTCGTACAGGCAAGAGTTTCAATCTTCCTCGCATACAGCCCCACCGCTATTTTGGCGATTTCTTGCAGTTTGCAACTTCATAACAAGTTTGAACAAGCAGGCGCGCTCCCCGTCAAGCGGAATGCTGGAGTTAGTGTTATATTAGTTATTGACTTGTAAAGAAACATTTTCAAAAAAGTGTATTTCCTTTCAGATATTAAAGCATTTTCTTTGAAAATCCGTGTGTACGAATAAGAATGTTACATACTGTATATGTCAGATTTCAAAACATATGCAGCAGTCAGGAATGTTTTGTCCGTTTTACTTTTAATTGTGAATGTGAAGAAGACAGCCAATTTTCCATGCATTACCTTTATTATCCTTAATGCATGGAGTAAGAAAGCATTAATATATACAACCACCAAATTTCTCGTGAAAACTGTCGATTATCTTCTTGTGAATGTCCGATTTTGAGTTATTTTGTCATTAAATTTTGTTTCAAATTTTTGTTGAGTCCACTTTATGCAGAAATAGCACTGCTGAAAATTCCGACTACTGTTTTCAGTAGATCAATAGGTGTTTCAAAACATGTACTGTGCTTAAGATATTCAATAGATACAAAAACAAAATTGTTAATCAGTAGGAATGGTAATATATATTTACATCCAATATGTTAAGCTAGACACACTACAATCTACATACAATATTACAAGTAATGCTGGAGAGAATTTTTCAGTTGTAGCTTCTCTACTGAAACGTGTTTAGTAGAAAACCATTGAATATCATTAGACTTTGAAGAAAACAGTAGAGTACAATTGATAACAGTAGTTTGTGTCTAATGCAAACAGTAGAAATTTCAAGCTAATCTGGACTGGGCCTACAGTTTTATGTGGGACCTGAATCACAATGTGCCTCCACTTGGTATCAAACATACCAAAGTAAAATCCAAACCATTGCAATAACTAACGGAAATTGTGTCCAAAGTCCACTGATTACGAATGTCAATAACAATTAGCACAGACAAAGAATATATTAGAATACACTTTCAAATGTTTTTGTGCTCAAGAATTTTTCATGCCTTGAACTTGGCTCAACTTCTTATTGATGGATAAAATATTGTAATTTTACATGCTACATTTGTACATATAAATTTAATTTCAGACTAAGTGCACATTTGTACATATAAATTTAATTTCAGACTAAGTGCACATAGTACGGACACACAACAGATAAGCCTACTTGTTACTTTTTTGCAGAACGATTTTCATGTCCCATGTTATACAGTATGGATTTCTCAGAAGAAAGTCATTCACTGTCTGTTGCCAAGAAGATGGACCAGTACTGCCACCATCTGGCAAACAAAAACCATACATTTCCATTATCTAGGAGTAGCTAGCAACAGCTATAGCAACTTGGAGATATATATATGTGAAAAGCACCAAACCCGACATACCTAACCGACTCACACCTGCATCTGATAGCAGAAATAAATCAAACGTAACCAGGCTAACCTATTCAGATGTTTATTTCTGCTATCAGATGCATATACGAGTAGGTTTGGTGTTATTAGCATGTAACACCAAGCTGCTATATCTGTTGCTAGCTGCTTACGTATTTGCATCACATTTGCACACAATAATGAAAGAATCATATGGGATTATAGATTTAAAATAAAAATGCTCTGTTCACATATTCTTTACCTATTTATTGATTGATTGATTGCATTGCTCTTCTGCCATTTTCGGCTAATCATGAAGATGGGGGTGAAGAATAACATGTTTAAATTGATGAAAGGACACTCAAAATAACATCCATGTCCTGGAAAGGATTTTAAACCTTAACTCCTGGCATAGCATACTTTGCTAACCTCTTTACCTATTTCCACTTGAATGCTTTGTTGCATCAAATTAATCAAAAAGAAATTATGTTCTAATACAATTTCCTCTATTTACAATATATACAATATTTACAATATTTGCTACCACAAGTTTTAACCGTTAAAAAATAAGTAGTGTTACATAATTAAACATGAATGTGCTGAGGAGTTGCCAATATAGGAAATATAGTGCTTCTTGTTTATAATAGTGATATCTATAATATTTTGCTATGATCGAAAGAAGTTTTGTGCTGGCTGATACAGGATTTTAACTGAGAAGTTTCATGTACAATACACTTCCCAAGCACAAATCCCATACCATGTCTTGCATTAATGCTCCTGAGTCTGGATCCCAGGGAAGCCAGAATGAATTTGGAACCTGAGAAAAATAAAAAATATAGCTTGCACATTGTAATGAACACATAATAATAACAACAAATTCTAAATATTTAAATGTGTTCGTGTCAGTACAGTGTACTGTGTTGTATTATTTTATCATTGTATAATCTTTATATTATCTTTATTGTATTATCATGATCATTATGTTTTTTTTTTCTTTCTTTTTGTTTTTATTCATTTATTGTATCTTTCACAAGGGTTGGTTGTAAGAACGGCCCATGAGGCCGAAACACGCCTGCTTAAATAAAGACCATTCTATTCTATTCTATTCTATTCTACTACGCCTTAAGTATACAATCTGTAAATAAAACCCGCTGTAACATACAAATTTTATCCACATCTAATTTATACATGACATATGTTTAAACATGTATTAATGCTTGATCACGATCAAAATTATTTCATAATAAATGCATAATTATTGTGCTGTGAATTTACTTTATAAATTAAGTAGGCCCAAATGCTTAATAAATTTACATAAAACTATATTTCACACAAATCTTGAGCACTGCAGAAAGAAGAAGAAAAATAGATCTGATGAGACTTCATTAAAGTCCATGTTAACAATTGAAAAGGTGAATGGAATGGCATGGATAAATAATAATGAAAAAAACATCACAACGTTTGTACACAATTGGTAAAAATATATAGGCTCCTTTGATGAGTGGTGCTTGTATTGTGAACAATTTGGATGCATGATTTTGTATGATTTAGCAACCTTAAGTAGCAAGAGTTTGAATTTATTTTTAGAAATGTTTTCACTATTTGTACTGTTCCGTTTTCTTTTGTCCTGTTACAGTCATCAACAACCTATGCACATGTTTTCTGCCACTTAAGTTTGCACTGCTTCTCATCCGTCTGCCTGCAAGCACGTTCATACAAAACTGAAAACTTTTGGGGCTTGACTGCCGTATAATTGACGATTTTCGCATGGCTTATGGGATGAAAAGAAAAGGATGCATAAGATTCAAAATGAGTGTTGTTATTATTTATGGTTTGTAGATGAAATTGGTGTTTTTAAATCGCAGGAAGTCCCAAGTAACATTTTCGAATGTTTCATGATTTTTCGCAAGTTTTATAGGTGCATTAGGAAGTGTTTACAAAACTGGAAATGAACAGATTCTCTCGGGCTATCGATCAGTCGACAGCCCGAGAGAATCTGTTCATCATTTGTCGTCAGGAAAGCTTCAAGTCTTACTTCAAAACTGGAAATGATTGTGGGAGTTGGTTCTAATCTTGGAGAATCTAATTAGAACAGTTAAAAGTTGCACAAAGTATTAATTACAAGATAAATTATGTTTTGAAATGTATTGTCCACGGGCAGGATTGCCTTGCAAGGAGGTGCTAACAAACTATGCCTTCCTAACTTTATCTGCTCATGGAAGTGTATTTTCATATAAATCAGTGCAAGATATGAGTAAATATTATTATTACTAACTTGGATTACAGGAGGTTCAGAACCAATCCTTTTGTTGGGAAAATGAGGTTCCACAATTTTGATCAATCCTTGGCACCTCGTATTCAGTGCCAAATTACTATGAAGGTATTTCCGAAACAGAAAAAGGTTTGCTGATATCTCTAAAATGTACACACAAATGCCCACTGTCTTTTCCCTTCTGCCTCTCGAAGACGTTAAAACACAGATTTTGGCCCATATTGGTATCTCTATTTTCTTTTTTGAAGTTGGATATCATACCAAAACACAGAATATTGGCCAATGTAGTTCGCTGTAGCCAGCACTCAGAGGGTAAAAACCTACAAGAACTGTCCACAACTGTGGCCCGATATGTAGTCTATTGTAGCCTGTAGACCGTTGTAGACAGTTTCAAGAATCGCAAATTGAGGAAATGATACATATTTGACCACAAGCCTGTCGTGGCTACATATTAGACCACATATCGGACTACAAACAGTTCGTAAATCGCCCTGCTGAGGGGAATATCTATTTGGAAATGGCTGAAGTCCAAAATAATAGCGGATTCAATTCTAGTTGTCAATGTATGGCCTACCTGGACATAGCTTTCCAACTTTCTCGGTTGAGTAGTAATACAGAGGTCCAGGGTGTGATTTCTGTTTTTGACCAAATGTATAATGGCAATATAAACATTAGGTCCAGTGTCGAAGTAGCCTGTCTGTCCATAAAGTGGAGTTGAAACAAGCAAAATGGCGACCATATATTCAGTGGCGTACGCTAAGGGGAGTTTGAGGGTCATATATTTCGAAGTGGCTGAAATCCAAAATAATAGTGGTTTCTAGCTGTCAAAGCATATACTATAACCTACCTGGCTATAGCTTTGTGGTTAACATTGTTGAGTAGTAATGACAAGGTCCCGGGTTCGATTCCTGTTTTTGACTAAATGCTTAATGCAATATACACATTCGGTCCAGTGTCGATAACCATGAAATGGAGTTGAAACAAAAAAATGGCGGCTAGATATTCAATGGCGTACCTCAGAGGGGAATTAACGGTCTCAATAGATTTTGAAGTGGCTAAAAACAAACAGCAATGTGTCCTATTCTATTTCTCGCGGAAAGCTAGCTTTGGTTTCACAAAGAGCTTAATATTGATTTGTATTAAAAATAAAAAAGCCTGTGTACAATTCCACGGTGGAAACAAAATGCAGATTCGACTGAGTAACTGTAGATTTGGTTGTAATTAGCCACTGTGAACATAAAATAAAATTGAAACAAGCAAAATGGCGATCAGTATATTCAGTTGCGTATCCTGAGGGGAAGTGGCTACAGTCCAAATTATAAAATAATAGTGGATCCTACTTATCAATGCATATTACTCTATACCATACCTGGCCATAACTTTGTGGCTAACGCTGGTTAATGGTCCCGGTCTCGATTTCTGCTTTTGACCAAGTGCATAATGCATGTACACATTCGGTTCAGTGTCGATTAGTCTATCTGCCTATAACATGGAGCTGAAACAAACAAGATGGAGGCTAGATGTTCAGTGGCGTACTGTAGAGAGGAATTAATAGTCTAAATGGATTTTGAAAGGGCTAAACTAAAGACAATGTGTTCTATTTTATTCCTCGCGGAAAGATAACTTAGGTTTCACGGAAAGCTAATTTCTAATGATGTGTTCCTTTTTCCTGGTGGAGGCAAACTGCAGATTCGACTGAGTTTCAATTCTTACTCTAGTCACGATTGACTAATATCAGCAAAATGGCGACCGGTATATTCAGTGGCGTGCCCCTGAGG
The DNA here is from genome assembly GCF_977018435.1 of Lepisma saccharinum. Lineage (NCBI taxonomy): Eukaryota > Metazoa > Arthropoda > Insecta > Zygentoma > Lepismatidae > Lepisma > Lepisma saccharinum. Next base: position 53,510,979 of record NC_139238.1, read on the forward strand.
AGAATTTAGGTGGTATATAATTCCAAATTGCTGAAGTTAAACATGGATACACTTCTAGTTGTCAATGCATGTTACTCTGTGAACTACATGGCCACAGCTTTGTGGCTAACACTGGTGTGTGGTAATGCAGAAGTCCCGGGTTCACTTCCTGCTTTTGACCAAGTGCATAATGCAATATAAACATTGGGTCTAGTGCCGATTAGCCTATCTGACAACAAAATGGAGTTCAAACAAACCAAATGGCGGCTAGATGTTCAATGGCATACCTCAGAGGGGAATTAATGGTCTAAATGGATTTTTAAGATCCCAATTTAAGCTGTAGGTTCAGTACAGATTAGTCTTACTGTGCATAAAACGCACTTAAACCACCAATTCAACCAATCCATCAACCACTTCCAGAAATATTTGACTATAACATTTGTTCTCGGATTTGTTTTTAAAAATTACATTAACATTGGTCTCACAATGTTACTTTGCAAAATTTCGACTCTTGCAGTAAACATTGCTTTTAAAATTGCATAACACAGAACTTGTGATCTTTGACTTCTGTTTGGAGAGAGCAAATAAAAGTTCAACTTGGGGTTGTTGTCAATTTGTGCTGCATCAACACGATGTGGTTTGCCTCGTAACTACAATTCCCTCCCTCTCTCTCTTCCTATCTCTCTCTCTATCTGTAATTATCACTCTCTGTATTATCGTCCCGGGTTCGACACTCGTAGTATGTATTCGTGGTTGTTATGGAGACAGAGAAAATTTGTCTTTCTCATTAGCTTTTATTGCAACCATACATACATGTTACCAGTGACAACCTTTGGAGTGCACAGAAGTTAGATACAGTATACTTATATATAGCTATTAACCTATTATTCCATTTGGTAGACTAATTCATTTTATTCCGAGTATTCCAACTACAAAGCAGTAAACATATTAAACTCTGTTCGAACAAGAACTTGAACCCTTACCACTCTACACACTGAGCTATTCGGACTCTTGAATTTAAACATAGGTTCATCAGTAAACAAGCACACAGTGTTCAGAAGAATCAAAACCATTTCTTTATTTGCACACAAACGTTTTGTTTTCTTTTACATTCTGTATTTAGCATCAAGGGACTTATCTCTTCCGGCGAAATTCTCCTTCTTGAAAAGTATATAAAGATCGTACACACTACGCATGAAGGGTAACAGTTTCATACATCGGAGACATATTTCTTCAATTTTACACAAAAACTACTTACGGAAATGTGTTTCTCCAAGGTTTACGACATTCGTCGAGGCATTTTCTTTCATTGTAGAATATATTTGACCAGGAAATCATGTGTTTTTGAAGATAAATATCTCACCGATGCACAATTGCAATTGCTTTCATTTGATTGCCCTACTATAATAATGGGGGTTAAGCGTAGAGCTGACAACTCTGCACTGTAAAAATACATGTCAAGAAACAGCAATATAAGGGCCATGGATGTTCCCAAGGTAAAATATTCCGGAGCTAAAATAGTCCCCCGTTCGGATCTTTGAGAGGTCCCTGGACTAAGGATAAAATCTACATTAGGAATAAGGATATTAAATAAGCACCTGAAATGTTCTGCGCCTTTACCAGCCTGAGGCATTTCAGTGTACAGTTAATGAGATACTTAAGTATAAATTAGATATAGTAGCTGTCCAAGAAGTTAGGTGGCCAGGAGAAGGGAATTGTAAAACTAAAAATTATACTTTTTTCTATGGTGGTACTGAAAATCATAATTTTGGAACAGGCTTTTTCATAAATAATAGAATTATCTCGACTCTTAAAACAGTAGAATTTATTAATGATAGGATATCATATGCAGTTTTACAGGGTAGGTGGTGCAAAATTATTTTAATAAACATACATGCACCAACGGAAGATAAAGATGATAATACTAAAGATGATTGTTATACAGAGTTAGAACAGGTCTTTGATAAATTTTCTCAGTATGATATGAAAATTCTGTTAGGTAACTGTAATGAACAGATTGGCAAAGAAGATACATTAAAACCCACGATTGGTAAAGAAAGTCTTCATGAATTAAGTAATGATAATGGTATAAGATTGATTACTTTTGCAACCTCAAAGAATTTAATTGTGAAAAGTACCACTTTTAAACATAAAGATATCCATAAATATACCTGGTCTTCTCCAGATGGTAAAACTCATAATCAGATAGATCATACTCTCATTGCCCCATGGCGCAGTGGTAGCGTCATTGCCTTGTAATCAAGGGGTCCCGGGTTCGATACCCGGTGGAGGCACAAGTGGTTCGGATCCCACTTTAAACTGTAGGTCCAGTCCCGATTAGCCATACTGTGCATAAAGTGGACTTAAAACAGCAAATCAAACCAAACCATATTCTCATTGATAAGAGAAGGCATACTAGTATAATTGACGTTCGTTCGCATAAAGGTGCTGACTGTGCCAGTGACTATTATTTAGTAATTGCTAAATTAAGAGAAAGACTCTCAGTGATAAATCATAAGCAACAAAATCTAAAAGTTATAAAATTTGATACAGTAAATTTTACTGATGAAAGAATTAAGAAAGATTACCAAATTAAACTGTCAAATAGATTTCATGTTTTGCAGGATTTAAATGATGATGAAAATATAAATGAAACAGACGTAAATAAGAATTGGGATCACATAAGTAGTGCAATAGAATCAGCAGCTAAAGAAAGTATAGGATACCATAAACCGAGAAAAAGTAGGCCATGGTTTGATAATGAATGTCATAATCTAATAGAAATAAGAAATCAAGCTAGACTTAGGTGGTTAAATAACTCTGATGATACAAATCTAAACAATTATAATAGAATAAAGCTAGAAATTAACCGCATGTTTAGAAGTAAAAAAAGAGATTACTTGAAAAGCAAAATTAACGAAATTGAAACAAACAGCAAAAATAAAAATATCAGAGATTTATATAAAGGTGTAAATGTGTTTAGAAAGGGGTGGCAACCTAAAGTAAACTTGATAAAAGATAAAGACGGTGATTTTCTAGCTGACCCAAGCGATATTCTAAATAGATGGAAGAACTACTTTAATGACCTTTTAAATGTCCATGTAGGATATAAATCAGAAGTAAATGAAGTACACACAGCAGAACCTTTAGTTCCAGAACCTAACTTGACTGAAGTTAACGATGCTATTAAAAGGCTAAAGAATAACAAAGCACCTGGCATATATTTAATACCAGCTGAGTTAATTAAATATGGTGGAAATTCATTAATATGTCAAATTCATAAATTAATTTGTTTAATATGGAATAAAGAAGAAATCCCTCAACAGTGGAAAGAATCCATAATTGTTCGTGTGTTTAAAAAAGGTGAAAAAATGAACTGGAATAATTACCGTGGAATTTCTCTACTCTCAACAACATATAAAATATTATCTAACATTTTTTTAACAAGACTAACCCCATATGCTAATGAAACTATAGGAGATTATCAATGTGGATTTAAATGTAACAGATCAACTACAGATCAATTTCTTCACATCAGACAGACACTTGAAAAAAATTGGGAATATAATCAAAATGTCCATCAGCTATTCATTGATTTAAAAAAAGCATATGATTCGGTCAAAAGAGATAAATTATATAATATATTAGTAGAGTTTGGAATACCTAAGAAGCTTGTTAGTATGATAAAAATATGCACCAGTGAAACAGAAAGTAAAATTCGTGTGGGTATTAATATGTCTGACAAATTTACAATTCATGATGGGTTAAAACAAGAAGATGCATTATCTCCATTGTTCTTTAATTTTGCCTTAGAATATGCTGTTAGGAAGGTAAAAGAAACTAACGAAGGACTAAAATTAAATGGTGTGACTCAGCTGTAAGCATATTCAGATGATGTAGACTTACTGGGGGATGATGTGAATACAATTAAGAATAATGCTAAAATATTTTTCAAAACTGCTAAAGAGATAGGTTTGGAAGTTAACAAAGAGAAAACTAAATATATGCTTACAGGCCGAAACCAAGTGTTAGGTAATAATCAAAATATAATTATTGATAACAACTCGTATGAACCAGTTTCATAATTCAAATACTTAGGAGTAATATTAACAAATGAAAATTATATTAAAGAGGAAATAAAAAGTAAGCTTAATTCAGGAAATGCATGTTACTTCTCTCTTCATAAACTTTTGTCTTCTCGTTTAATATATAAGAAACTAAAAGTTAAAATATACAAAACAGTAAATTTGTATGTAGTATTATATGGGTGTGAAACTTGGTCCCTTACATTGAAAGAGGAACATACATTTAGAGTATTTGAAAATAAGATCGTTAGGAAAATCTTTGGACCTAAAAGGGATGAGGAGACAGGTGAGTGGAGAAGGTTACATAATTTAAAACTACATAATTTGTATTCATGTCCAGATAATATTAGAATGATTAAATGAAGAATACTTTGGTGGGCATGCCATGTCGCACGAATGGGAGAGGAAAGAGGAGTTTACAGGATTCTTGTTGGGAAACCTGATGGTTAAGAGACCTGTAGGAAGGCCAATACGAAGATGGAGGGACAACGTTGAAATGGACCTAAAGGAAATCTGTAGGGATGGAAAAGAGAAGGCTCGAGAGTTAGTTAGTTAGTTAGTTACTATAACCGGATGCTGCGTACGTTTTATGACGTAAGCCCCTGTCAGTGTTTCAAATTCCCCTTTTTTTACTATGCTTCCCTAACGTAACCAAACCTAACATAATCGGAAATGGTTCGTGGGGCTATCCGTGAATGGTTCGTGGTGCTACCCGTGAATGGTTCGTGAGGCTATCCATGAATGGTTTGTGGGGCTATCCATTTATGATTCGTGGGGTTATCCGCAGTGGCAAAGCGTGCTGTTTCTGGAAGGGTAGGCACAGGACGGAGCAGGGATTGGGGGGAAGGAGGGGAAGATGTGATTTTTTTTAACAGTAGTATGTTAAAACATACCCCCTAGAAAATAAAATATAACATATTGCCTGAATCTCGTCTACTGCTGTTCGAAAAAGTGGTGATAGTGATTTTAAAGGATAATGTAGTGATTAAGCCTCTCGCCTTATAATCAAGAAGTAGAAGATTCAGTTTCCCCTGGAGGCATTGATTCAGATTCTGCTTTAATCTACTCTCGATTAGATATCTGAGAATAAAGGCGCTTCTGTCTCGAAGGTCAGAAAACAGTGACGATGGGACTCGATGTTCTGACCACGAGTCACCCAATGAAATAGCCGTTCTGTGAGGCCCAGGCCTCTTACGTTTCTTATATTAAAGCTGCTTGGGAATATTATTTGCTACTTCAATAACAGTATTGTAAATGTTTCTAACATTAAAGAAATGGATCACTTGATCGTCACTTAGCGTTTATTTCTTTTTAATGCTGACCTCCGCGGCGGATTGGTTATAGGTGTTCTTTGTTAGTGTCCCTTCGTCAATATTATCGCTCATTCTCATCTTCCCAATTAGCCAAAAATGGCAGAAAGCCAAGTAAAATAAACTAAATCTATCAATCAATTATTTCTTTTTAACTGTTTTATGCATATAATTCTTCTTCAACACTCGACTTATTCTAAAAATTATAATATTGAATTAGAAAATGATGAAATGCTAAATGAGAACACGGACACCTTTCTGTGTAACACACCGACCAGAAAATTTCAGTAACATGGGTTTTCTCTATACGTTTGCATTGTACTTTGCCCCATTTTTAAAGTAGCCCGTTTTGAGTTATGTCAGTAATCATGAACGGAAATTTCGCCTCAATATCCCTTTCCTCAAAGAAATAAAATACTTTCCTTCTCTGAATCGAGATTGGTGTGGGGCACATCCAGCAGCTAACTAACACTTCGCGAAAAGCGGTTCCTCAAATGAGCTGAAAGCACCAAACTTAACACTGGTAACCAACTTGCATGCATTTTTTGCTGTTAGAATTCTAATAATGACTACTTTCATAGGTTTAGAGGTGTTAGCAACATATTTTCGCAACGTGTTAGCAGCTGGGTGTGCTCCGCTTCCGGCACAGTTCTGAATCTTCCATGGAAACGTTGCTTCAACAAGCTCTGTGAGTCCCCTGCCTGCTTCGTCACGCACTCGTACAAGATCGGCACTCTTCGGAAGTCAGGGAGAGAGGGTGAGAGAGAGAAAAGAGGCCGGCCTGTCAGTTTACGTTACAAGCGAACGAGCCCCTGAAATTATGTTTTCCCGCACGAATCACATAAGCCCCGCGACAGGTTAAGTTTGCAGCAACTTTTTGCATATATAGAACAAAATGTGCACACAGAATGTAGTTGAGCTGTAATGCTGCGATTTTTCTCACAGTCTGGGATATGAACAGCTTGGTGGTTGAGGCAAGACTGGCACACGAGATGCTGAGTGCCATTCTTGAGTGGACTAATACATAAAATCTGCTGCAAACTTAACCTGTCGCGGAGCTTAGGTTCTTATGGGACCAGCTGAGGCATTCTCAGGTGGGCCTCGCTGAATGCGCAGATACGGTTCCAGGCAGGGTTGCAAACTTGCGAAAATTATCGGAAGACCTAGAATTTCAGTTTTCTTGTATTAAGCGTCGTTTAATGAAATTTATAAGTAATAAAAAAATCCGTAATACACAAATATATTAGGGTAGGCCCAGCCTCGGGGCCTCTTAGGACGCTTCGCCACTGGTTATCCGTCAGCTACGCATGCATAATGTATAATTTCCACCGGTGACGAACACGATAGTAGGTATTTTTCGGTGAAGATGGTTGGAACACTGCATACCCACAACTTGAATCAAGATGTGCCCGCTATATTGTGTGTTCCGGAAGCGAAGAAAGGAATAAAAAAAAGCACTCAGAATGTGAAAAATTGCGTTTGTTTTCGTGTAAAAAGCATAATGGCACCTTGAACTATGTTCCGCATTGGTAAGTACGAACCATGAGAAACACAAAATATGCGATTTTAATGTGTCTCCGATCTATGAAACTGGTACCCGCATGGTGTAGTGTAGTGGGATTTTATGCGTTCCTCGCTCACCAAACTTACGAAAAAACCTTCTAATTGGGGACACGACTTTTGTAGCATCTTCATAGACCGGTACAGAGCGGCGAGTCCTTCAATATCCTTCTCGATCGTTCGTGCTTTGGTTTTGTAACGTTTCCGAATATAGCATATTCGCAATCCTTACACAAGGAAAAATCGAACTCTAATAATGCTATAAATAAATAATAAAACAGCTTCAAGTAGTTCAATTTTCGGCCATCAGATGGTGCCCCCATCTGATAGCTCTTTTTTTGTGCTGCCTCTAGTAGCGACTTTTTCGTACTAGTTGGCTTGCAGTAAATTCGGCAAATAGTCTGCTCACTTCATCAGCAGGAATCGGCAGTACACGACACGTTTTGCAGCTTCTCCAACTCTTCCTCGATAAGCGGAGTGACGTGCCTGGCCATGGTCCGGTCGATCTAATCAAATAGAGGACGGCCGTTTGCCTTCCAGCGCAAATGGGACACTATTGAATGGAAAAGGACCATAAAGTCGGGCATGGTGTTTTGGGCTTTCGACTGAACACTTTACGCTAGGTACGTAATACTCTGCCGTGGCATTAGGAATGCAAAAATTTAGTATCAGACAATTGCTGCACTTTATATTCTGTTCTACGTTACATTAAGACGACGATTCATTTTTGGACTTCCCTCTACCCTTTTGTCTCACGAACAAAAAGTGAACCAATATCAGTTTCTACACAAATGAACTCGTGCAAATAGAGCCAAGCGAACTAAAATCTAAATCACGCCTTATGATCCTTTGTGCAATACATATTCTTGTTAGAAGCCAGGCGCACGTGGTGAAATAATTGCCGAGCACGTGGAGACGAAATTAACGGACACGCAGGTCGTGTTCGAGAATCAAATAGTGCCACGTTTGCGCGATAATTGAAGCCTTGCTTCGTAATACAGAAAATTGTGACTAGGGCAAACTTGAAAAATAACGGATAATACTTGAGAAAACCCTTTTAATTCTAGTAGAATCATTTATCCACGTTAACCCCTAACAGTTGCATTAAGAACGCGAGAATCAGCAGAAAGAATTAGTGTACGTTTAAACGTTTCTTGCCAAACAAAAAGCAGATGGTATGTAGATGTATCGTGTAGTGGAGAGTATGGAAAGGTTCGCGGTTTACGTGGTAGTAGCTATTAATGTTCGTTGTTAAACATATATATGTATAAATTTCTGTTCTATGATTGGTGCGAAATTAATTATGAATGTTTCGTAAGAATACACGCAGGACGTGTGGTCAATTAACAAGTGTTGTTTGACGCATTGAGCGTTTGTCTCTTTCTGTATAAATGGATTTAAATTGTTAATCTTTGCATGCTTTATAAGATGTCCTGTTGATGATATACGCAATAAATTGCAAGATTCATTGTTAAAAATTGACATTTTTGAAATAGTATATTTTGCAAGACCTGCCTTATCAATCATATGTAGATTGTAAGAAACGTACATTTATTAGCGAATAGCAAGTGCTGATTGAACTAAAAGTGTGACGAAACAAATGTCACGCGTCGACCGTTTGGGTTAATCGCGACGGTTTGGCGTACGGATGGTGATCTCAACAGCACAAAAAGGAAGTGTGATTAATCTTTAGGTTTTTTTATTATACACAGTGGGCAGCAAGTTTAAATCTAAAGTTGTCGTTGGATATTGTAGCGATATTTCTGGAGAGGGAAAACGTTAATTTAACTACCTAAACAGTGATTGCGATGGAGAAAGCATAAAACTGCCATTCATTGCCGGACCCTTTATATACGTATGAAAGTGTAATTATTTTACAGGGCCTTTGCCTCGTGCTTCTCGCTGATTTTGCCCGTAAACTCCAGCACTATTAAGAGAGAAGTACGACGCAAATTAATAATTTGTAATCTCTAGAACGGGTTCCTTATTTACTTCTACGGTAGTTGCTGTTGCCGATAACACGCTTCCAGTTTAAATATTGTTGGCAACTGCAACCGACCCTAGTATAGCGTTACAGTTTCCACCGCTTTGATTTGGTTCTCTTGCAGGACAAACAGTAGTCGCCGGGAAACAATCCTGGTGATGTCTGGAACAACACAGAGTCCAATATTTTTACACACATGTTTATTGTAAACACTAAAAACAGTGATGTTTTTTGATTCGTTTTTTACTATATTTTCAATATTTCCCGTTATACAAATTGTGTCACAAGAATATATCGATGTGAAAACTATAGAGCTGTGCACAAGAACAACAATTTTGCTTGATAATCGTCATAAAAACATAGGAATTGATTTCTTTGCTCGAAATTTGACAAACAATATTTCGACTTCCACAACTTTTCACTTTGAAAGACATAAATTCATTGTAACAGGAACTCTCAATTTGGTTCTGAATCCTGTTTTTTTTAAATCGCAGACAACACAACCAAACACAAGACATAAGTACACAATAAAAACAAATTTTGCTTGATTCGTTACCAACTTCTAGTTAGACTTCGTACTTGCGCAGAGGGATACATTTCGAGTTTCTGCGCAGATCTCCCTTTGTGTATTCGCAACAGAAACCGATATTCTTACAATACATAACTTTCGTTTGTAATTACCTAAAATAACACAATTCGGGTTTCTCCACAATACCAAATTTATTTTAACATTCTCAAACAAATCAAATCGTTCTTAACACAATTGTTCGCCACCATCTTGGATTCACTCAATGCGACATCTTAGCTTCTCTCCATCATACCATCAATATTCGCTATCTTGAAATAATTCTGTCAGCCATATTAGACATATTATAATTTCATACATTAAACGACACATAATATTATATTATCGCTGCCCACCATCTTGGTTTCACGCAGTTCGACATCTTGATCACTCCCTGTAATATTATCGATGCCCAAAGCTAAGCATTACAATACCGTTGTCTGCCATCTTGAATTCAACCTGATATCTTCGTTTCTTCTCATAATAACACCAAATATCCGCCATATTGGAATTATACCTTCCACCAACTAACTAACTAACTAACTCTCTAGCCTTCTTAAACCCGAAGGTTCTTGGCTGCAGCAACACAGGCCTTCCATCTTTCCCTATCTTGAGCAAGATCTATATACTCTTTTCTATCCCTACCGATTTCCCTTAGGTCCATCTCAACGTTGTCCCTCCATCTTCGTCTTGGCCTTCCTACAGGTCTCTTACCATCAGGTTTCCCAACAAGAATCCTGTAAACTCCTTTTCCTCTCCCATTCGTGCCACATGGCATGCCCACCTAAGTCTTCTTGATTTAATTATTCTAATAATATCCGGACATGGATACAAATTATGTAGTTCTAAATTATGTAACCTTCTCCACTCACCTGTCTCCTCATCCCTTTTAGGTCCAAATATTTTCCTAAGGATCTTATTTTCAAATACTCTCAATTTATGTTCCTCTTTCAATGTAAGGGGCCAAGTTTCACATCCATATAATACTACAGGCAAAATTACTGTTTTGTATATTTTAACTTTTAGTTTCTTAGATATTAAACGAGAAGACAAAAGTTTATGAAGAGAGAAGTAACATGCATTTCCTGAATTAAGCTTACTTTTTATTTCCTCTTTAATATAATTTTCATTTGTTAATATTACTCCTAAGTATTTGAATTTGGAAACTGGTTCAAAAGAGTTGTTATCAATAATTATATTTTGATTATTACCTAACACTTGGTTTCGGCCTGTAAGCATATATTTAGTTTTCTCTTTGTTAACTTCCAAACCTATCTCTTTAGCAGTTTTGAAAAATATTTTAGCATTAGCCCTATTCTTAATTGTATTCACATCATCCCTCAGTAAGTCCACATCTGCATATGCTAACGACTGAGTCACACCATTTAATTTTAGTCCTTCTTTAGTTTCTTTTACCTTCCACCAACTTAGATTAATTCCAAACTTAATATGTTGTACAATATCGCGTATCATAATATTGTTATCCACCATCTTGCAATCACTCGGTCACACATATTTCCTCTATAATCTTGTCATTGCCCTCCATATTAAAATTTTTGAGAACTTAATTCGTTTTATACTATAATTTTACACCTGTCGCCATCTTGATTATCCTATAACAATAATATCCACCTTCTTGGAATTCCCGGCCTTTCTTAGATTAATCCATAACTTATTATACTTAATGCTACAACATAACAGTATCGTTGTCGACTTTCTTAGGGTCACTCAATCTGACATCTTCGCCTTTCTCTTTCCTTCTCTGATGTCTGCCATCTTGGAATCACTCGGTCTAACAACCTAGTTTCTCTACGAGTACTTTTGATGCTATCGCCCAAAAAATAATTCATATCTTAATACATTTTCATTTTATACCGGTCGCCATCTTTATTTGCCTATAAAAATATTATCGATCTACCATCTTGAAATCACGTTATGCGCTACTTTATATTGACCCGTAACATAATACACTACCATTCGCACGTTATCTCGGATTCACCCCATCCAATACCTTAGATTTCTATTTCGCTCAACGTAGTCGTCGTGTACTCAAGGGGACCCGGGTTCGTTTCCGGTGGAGACGCATAGTGCCTTACTGTGCATAAAGTGGACCTAAAATACCAACTCAATCAATCATTCATTGAATCTATTTTGCTCAGATTGACTAATCAACATGAAAAATGTAGTGCGACTCGAATCACTATTCAAGGTACCTCCACCAAAAGTGGAAACCTGTTCCCTTAGAACTAACCATTTAGCATTTCTAGAAACATTTACAAATCATCGTTAACATTTATCTTAAGTATCTACGCTAATCTCTTTTGCATCAACAGTTACACCATGCAGCGCCTACAAAACGTAATTAGTAAGCGAGCAATGAGAAATAATCATGAACCCTGTATTGTCTTTTTGCATACTCTCCACCCAGAGCAATCTTGCAAAACAGACACCTGCAGTTCGCAGTTTGGTTTGACTCTCGGTATCCGTGGAAATAAATCTCCAGCCGTATGTACTTTATCGTGAGAAAAAATCGCTGATCAAGCACATTGTCACATTCGTTATCTCCGTTGGACATCTGGTCCGCATTCCTTTTGTCGTATCAGAGAAATATTTCTCGAATAGAAACAAAACCTATCCCTACCCTACCAGATTCTCCGTTTATCGTTCAGAGAGATCCAGATGGTGCACAAATATTACGCTTTCGTTCCAGAGCATTCTTGCAAAAAAGACACATGCAGTTCGAAGTTTAATATATTATTTTCTACTAGCAGTGTTTTCGTCTTCTTTCTTTTTGACTCGTCTACATTATCTAAAGGTTCAAGCAACACACTTAAAATGTCGATGTAAGTGTAAATCTGCTCATTATAGTGTTTGAAACAAAACCTTTGCCATGCAACTGCAAGACTTTGGGTGCGCGACAACTTTTTGCAATGGAGTTGTTGAGAAAGTTTGCGACCTTATTTTTTGGTCACATGGATTGCAAAGGAAAGATATTAGGCAAAAGCATCGAAGATCTTAGGAATTGCTATAACAATGCAAACAGTATAACAAACATTATATCTTAAACATTGCTTACTTTTCTCCAATAAAAAAGCTAAAGGAAATGAAAAATAAAATACTTGGGAATAGAAGAGAAAATCGTGGCTCCGCCGCTATCCGCACCTTCTGTTGACAGTTTCTTTCGAAAGTAGCACGTGCTCCGATTTCCAGCTTCCCCCCTTGGTTTCTCTCGGCTTCTTTGGTGGAGCAGGAAGAACACAAGAAGAATAGAGCAGAGGGAGTTCATAGCGCCAGGTGTACCCCGGGCACTCGCTGTCTAACCTGCTGAGCTTTTCTTGTCAATAGTCGGAGGAAATTGGTAAATTTGAAGCATTGTGAAGACTTTAGGAACGAAAAAAGCTACTTTGTAAAATAAGTATCTTGAAATGTAGTGTTTTATAAAGCAGAGAAGAAAACAAATTTTGGTTTTTCGTTTTCAGTTGGGGTTCGTGTGCTCCGTGAACCCCCTTCAGGCGAAGCCTCTGTTAATTTCTATCCTAACATAAAGCATAATATAGTTTGCTCTTTAACAATGTGGGGAGACAATTGTTACATATTCCACAGAATCCTTAGTAACAATGCTTTATGCTGATGAATTAATGTCGCTAAACATGCACCGAGTCACGAATTCTATTACTTGGAAGATAACGAAAACATATTACTGTGCACCCAAAACATGATGGATACATTGGCCATCCAACGAGCAACTAAAAAAGGTAAGATTCTTCATTGTACGAAAACATCAAGTATGATAGCAAACTTTGGATGACACGTGTTGTATAGAAATGTTATGAAAACAAGCTTTCAACTACACGCTGCCAAGCATTAGAAAGTAGAAAATTAACATTTATTTGTCCGAATTCCATTATTTCTGTTTTCATATTTATATTTAGGTTTATTTATTACCGATTAGACCATTCGGGGAAATGCATGAAATTATTTTCAGCTGGCACGTTCACAAACTGAGATTAAAACCTAATGAAAGTACAGCGCGAGAAAATAATGACAGAAAAAAACTATTAAATGCTTGTTGAATAAAACATGACATTGTAAGAAGTTGCATATTCGGAAACGGGTACATAGAAAAAAATAAAAGTTCAATGTAAACTGTAGGCTCAGTCTCGATTAAAATAAGTTTGAAATTTTAGATACGAGGTATTTCAATGTTTGGCAACTATGTTGAAGTAATTTGTACGCTGATTTTGATAAATACACAATTTCGTTGTGAATAACTGATTCAGGAGAAGTAACGTGAATATAAGAAAATAAAATAATAAGACCTTAATAAACTAAACAAATGTAAAACCCCGATATTCCTTTATGTACACCCTGTATATTTCAAAATGACACAAAATTCCAAAATAACTCTAAATGTACACATTCATTTTCAAAACTATCAGAAAAGGTGGGTAGGCAGTTATGATGTTGGTTTTATTCGAAACATTGTTATGCTGATAAAAGGTTGAATGGGTGTAAACGAGGGACACGGTGTAAAAGGTTTATGCATTACATATCTTTTATGTACAAGAGCTGAATAAAAAGTAGAGGCAACACTGCTATAATTCGACCTCCTTCTTCCACACTTGCGAAAGGCGTCGTACACTGCCAGTGTGTCGATGTCTGTTGATGTCCTGCAGTTACAGGCCTATGGCATGAATGATGGCTTTTTTTGAGCCGTATTGCTTCCCGCGGAATTGTTCTTTCATTTTTGCGAAGAGATCATAATCGCACGTAATCATATCGGGTTAATAAGGCGGATGTTTCAGTACCTCCCATCGGAAGTTACGCAAGAAATCCGTCACAACAGTAGCAGTGTGACGTCTTGCGTTATAATGCAGGATGATGGTTGTCCTTGGCAGCAAGTGCCGTCGCTTTCTCCTGAGTGAGGGAGGAAGACGGTGTTCCATGAAATTGCAGAAGTAGACTGCACCGAGCGTCTGCCTGTGATGTACAGCATGATGCAGAATGACCCCATGGATGTCATACGTCACAATGAACACCAGCTTTCCCATTACCACCTTGTGCAGGGCGCACTTTCATTAGACGAGGAGATCCTTGGTACTTTCATTCATTGGACCGCCGGTTCAAGGGTGGATCGTCCATAATAACGATCCTTCCAAGGAAGTCTTCGCCTTTCCTCTGGTAGCAGTTTAGTAAATCCTGTGCAAATACATAGAGATACCATTTTTGCACTTTGGTGATTCAATAGATTATCTAACGTGCTGAATTTTCCTTAACCCTAGAATGTTGTGCAAATCTAAAGCACTGTTTTGTGGTATACGCCTACTTCCGCGACTAAGCCATCCGCAGTCCAAATCTTATCGCCCACTGAAACGCGGCAAAGTAACTTTCATTGTCTGCTTCTATTGAAATCAAATGAAGTAACGCCCACTACAGCGAAATGCGCGGAACCAAAACGCGGAATTTCTGTGCCAGAAGTCTGTCGGTTTTTAGGGTGGAATTTTTCCTTTGGTCGTGTCTCCAAATGCTCCCTCATGTAATTCCGCGTCTCTTCGATTAGCTCCGGCAAGCGTCATGCTCGGTCCTACTGTAGCTGAGCAAAGAAAATGTTCCGCAGGGCAGCGTGGTACATGTGCGGACTACCCTCGGAAAGGCATATGGATCTCAGTGGGCGATAGCCTCAACGGCGATGCACATCCAGCAGGGAAGCACGGAGATGAATTGTGTCGTCATTTGGAACGGAAGTGGTCGTGAACATCTCTGCCCTCATAAAACACTTTCACCCATCGGACCACTGTACGATACGGCACCACATGACAAGAGTCTTGTGTACTCAGACCACATGCCACTTCAATTTTGATCCACACATGTTGTCCTGTTTCGTGAATGTAATAACACCGTCTAGTTTGCTCTTCTTTTTGACTCTGCAGACTGTAGTGTAACACCAAGACGTGAACTCCGTTGATTTGGTGTCAAGTAGTGTATCTGGTGTCTTCACCGTTTGCACTACATTCTGGAGCGGTGTAGCGTGTGGTGCCAACTAATCAAATGAACGTTTAAAACTAGCAGCTGGCAGGCATTTGTCAAATCTTCTGAGCTTGAACACCGCTATATTTAGGTGTATTTGATTGAACGTCATTCACTTGTACAGTCAACGGCAAAGATAATGGTATGCAAATTGTCCACAACTATCTTCATTACTTTTTTTTACATCCTGTTTTCTTTTAAGGAATGAAACTATGTTGGTTTGAAGCAGGCATTGTTCTCTTCTTATTGACGTCATTATTTCAATTTATTATCATCAAATTGTGTAATACAGACAGAATGAAAATGGTGTTGCACAATTTCCGATATAAGCTACGGCATCCCCGTTGCCACTACTTTAATCCAGTCGTTGTGTTACTTTCAGAAAACCTTAAGAATCAAAATATTTATAAAATAACACAACATATAACTGTTAGCAGGTAAGTGAAGTGCAAATTAATGTTAGAAATTAGCAGCAAATAGCATGTTTAGGAGATTCAAGGATTCCCTTGCCCTTGATTGGTGTATCACGGCGACCAATCCGACAGCCTCAGGGGATCTCGACGCAACATTATCTCAAACACCGAATTTTCTTCATCTGGCGTCGTGAACTCTGAATAGGTATAATAAGTACAGAGATGAGAAAAGGTAAGCAACGAATATCTAAAGTTTGACTTTTTACCGGAACATAAATTGAGAGTATTTGAAAATAAGATCCTTAGGAAAATATTTGGACCTAAAAGGGATGAGGAGACAGGTGAGTGGAGAAGGTTATATAATTTAGAACTACATAATTTGTATTCATGTCCAGATATTATTAGATTGATTAAATCAAGAAGACTTAGGTGGGCAGGCCATGTCTCACGAATGGGAGAAGGAAAGAGGAGTTTACAGGATTCCTGTTGGAAAACCTGATGGTAAGAGACCTGAAGGAAGGCCAAGACGAAGACGGAGGGATAACGTTGAGATGGACCTAAAGGAAATCTGTAGGGATGGAAAGAATATATAGATCTTGCTCAGGATAGGGACAGATGGAAGGCCTGTGTTGCTGCAGCCATGAACCTTCTGGTTTAAGAAGGCTAGGGAGTTAATTAGTTAGTTGACTTTTTACCGAATGAGCGTACAGCCCCCTCAAACCATTCATAATACCCACAAAGTAATTAATTACGACAGCGTGCGTACTGAAAGTAGCTTTTATCCTAGCTTTACTGAACACTATACTTGATCTGGCCCTCATCCCTAAACAGCATCACCCTAAGATCGTGGATGCATTAGCCCTCCCCCTCCAATCCAAATAGCTTGGATGATTGATTTGCTTTATTTTACTTCGCTTCTTGTGCCACTTTTGGCTATTTTGCGAAGATGGGGATGAGTGATGATATGATGAAATTGATGAATGGACACTCACAAACATCCATGCCCAAGCCAGGATTCGAACCCAGGACCCTTGTAGCTTGGATGAGTACGTAATAATTATTGTTTATTTGAATACAAACCATGTTAAACTGTCCGTATATTTTTTAATTGTTCAATTTTCGAAATAACGGAAAGCTAGAACATTGATAAATGTAATAAATTAAATTATATAAATAAGCATTTAAACAGTGTTTATGAACGGAGAATAAAATTCAAACCTACAATTTGAGTATTAAGTACAAATTATTACACAACTTTAAAAAAATTCAACCTGGGTAAAGTACAAATTATTACACAACTTTAAAAAAATTCAACCTGGCTAAACCAAATAACATGCTGCAGCCGTCTGACCGATTCAATTATTGTTTCACGAGACATTACAGAACCTTAGCTAGAAATTCCTAAGCTCAAGGCGAGAATATAATACGGTCCCTTCTTCAAAGAATTCGCCCCCTCTATTTGGGGTAAATATAATTATTTTAGTAATCCATAGCAATAATTACATGGATTCTATCTTCAGTGCAAATGTCACTTGTTAAAGTAAAATTGCCTTGCGACAAGATGTTAGAAATGCGAAGGAATGTGATATTATTTATTTTTATTTTTCTGTTTTATCGGGTAACGTGCAGGATGTCACTACATGAAGTACACTTAGTACAACTATTACAGCATACAGGGAATCAATAATAGAATAATATTGATAATAGAAGTACAGTAAAACCTCGTTAATCCGGACCACGATAAGTCGGACTTCGCTTAATCCGGACAAGCAAAAGAATTAAAAAAGAGCAGGATGCAAGGTTTCAAATGTGGCTAGAAGTTAACAAGAGAACTTCCCAAAGAAAAGGCCGTCTACTACTGATGAAGTTCTGTTTCCCGCAGACGTTGTACTGTACTGTATAGTGTATTTAGGCCTAATCTCTTTAAATACACCATAATAAACATGTTTTCTTGATATGAACGGAGTTTTAATGCACTTTCTACTCTTCTTTTAGGTTATTTCAGTTAATTCTGACTTTCGTTAAACCGGTCAACTTATCCCCCCCTTAGTCCGGATTAACGAGGTATTATTGTACATCATCCAAATGATGCACGTGCTTTAAATTAAGCTGTATACCAACACTAAGCATTATATTTTAAGAAGTGATGTTATTAATCAATATTGAGAATGTAGTTCATGTTTTGTAATGCAACTATAGTATAAAACTTTAGTAAAATGCGAAACATGTACTTCCGTAAAACAACATTGCGAGCGAAGCGAGCAAGATAAATTTTCACATCTATTTCTTTGCAGGCTTTCAAGAATATTAATTTAATGGGATATTAATACTTTCTTAGGATCCCACGATATTTACTCTTTCCCAGCTTCTCTTTTTCGCACGTTCAGCGCCGAAAACGTGTGGAAAACATATCGCTAAATATAGTCTTCAAAATATAATATTCGAACTTTCCCCCCACTCAGAAGTGTGCGGTAAAGGAAGGCTGGGCAAGCACCGCTTGCGTTGTTTGTTTAAAAACAACTTTGACATCGTAAGTTCGTGTTTTTCAAAGCATTTATACAACGTAATTTATCTAGTTTAAGATATTTACATATGTAGACTTTTCAATTCCCATATTTCCTTGTCGAATTGGCTGCAAACATAAAGCGGTTGCTCCCTTTACGAGGCTCGGCAATGCTGCACAGCGTTAGAAGGAAGAGGACTGCTCGACTTTCTCCCCGCTTTTCGAGTGACTTATACAGTTCTTGCATGGTCACTGTCCTTCTTCCTTTATGAAAAAAAGGTCAAAGGCAAGCGATCCCCGGCCTGCTTCGTCTTTGGCAAGGGTATTGGAAACACCTCGTCCGCGCTGGCTACAAGTATTGGTAACTTCTAAAATTTTCTATACACAACCTAACTCGAAACGATTATTCAATATTCATGTTTGAAACTTAACAGTAATGAACAAATTAGCTTGTGAAGTCAGTCAATGAATACCGGTCGTATGGTATTTATAATATATAAAATCACCAGCCAATACTTGGACATATCCGTCATGTGGTGAGTAACTCCGAAATATAAAGGTTATGTAACACTGCAATTAGGGTGAGGAAGAGAAAGGGCGCATTTGGAAACGTGGGTGTTGTGGATACGTGTTTGCTTTACTGTGACCATCGTCCTGTGTTATTCTGATCTTTTTGGTGGTGTTTTTTTTTCCTTTCTTGTGTAAAAATATGAAAATATCCACCAGGGTTGACAAACGAGACGAGCCATCGATTTGGAGTGGTGCATGTAAGTAGCTACTCGATTAGGGATCTTCTTCGGAAACTATTCAGGTCAAGAACTTGCACCGAAAAGTTGGAGGTGGTGAATCATGAGGACCGTGTCCTGAACTATGCATACTTAAAACAAGTAAGAAAAACGGGAAAGTTTTCATTAAGCAATTAAAAGTGTCTCAGTAAAAAAAAATGTCCACTTTATGCACAGAAAGGCTAGTTGGGACTCAACTGGGGCCCCTACATTGCAAGGCAACGACGTTACGTATTGTGTGGTTATGTAGCAGCGATGTTATTAATAAATCATTTTGATTGAACACGGAATTATACAGGCCATGTCTTCAGTAATTTTGATAATGCAGTGCAAAGAGAACATTCCCAAAATCACACTCGTGCAGTGACGTACAAATGGAGGATTGATGGGGGTCATAACCCCTCTTTTGGCATAGTATTCCTAAAAAAAAAGAAGGCTAAAGGCAGGATAAAATATGGCAAAATACACATTGTAACAATATAGGGGCCGGGTTAGCGGGGGAAGAGAGAGCCCACTTTACACTCACAAACAATACCCATGCCCAGGCTGGAGTTTGCACAGCGACCTCTGTCGTCGCAGTGCATTGTGTAACCACCCCACCACGGAGATCGGATAGTGAAAGATGTAGGACAGATTACTGGGTCAATTATCAAACATGACGAAAATGTGATCGTGTTTCACATTCATTATTTCTATAAGAAAGCAACAAAAATTGTGGTGTTATACGGGTTACACTAGCCATATTTTGGGGTGTAAATAGAAAAGGTACTAGGAAAGTTTTGCAATAAACCTTTCATTTTCACTGTCTTTCAAAATACTTTCCACCACACACGAAACCAGTCATCAAACCTAGTCTTCCATATTTCCTAAGGGAGCTGGGCACGCTCGTCATCCCACGCCCTTAAAGGGGCCTATTCGTTGGAAAACCTATTCATTTTAGCCTGTTCTTGGCACAAGGAAATAGTGCAAAGTCGCATGGACCAATGTCTGGACTGTAGGAAGGATGCACTTTCAGCCCAGTATGTGCCAAATGCTTGGTGAAACAAATTTGCGCGAGAAAAACGTGTCTCGTGGAATCGTCAGATAAAATTGTAAGCGCGTATGCGCATGCATCTGGCAACACTGCGGAAACAAAACACCAATGGTCAGAAGTTGCATACGGAAAATGGAGTCAGTTCTTGAGGAGCAATACGCGGCTTTGAAATTTTGCGTCCGTCTGAAGAAATCCGCCACGGAAGCATACGAAATGTTGCAGCAGGCATACGGCGAAGATGTCCTTCCACAATCAACCACATTTCGGTGGTTCAAACAGTTAAAAGACCACTGTGTTTCGACCACAAAGTAGGGTGGTCCGGGCGCTCCGGCTACCGCAGTGGACGAGATCATGGTTAACACAGCTGCCGTCCTTTTTCGGGAAGATCGCCGATTAACAATAGATGAACTGGTGGACGTGTTACACGTTTCCCATGTTAGTGCGTTCACCATTCTGCACGATCGCTTGCAAATGAGACGCGTATGTGCAAGATGGGTGCCGAGATTGCTAACGCCTGAACAGAAGCAGGTGAGAGTGAAGGTATGTCGGGAGCTTCAGTGTCTGGTAGCCGATCATGGCGAGGCCTACTTGAATTCCATCATAACTGGTGACGAGAGTTGGCTTCACCACTACGATCCCGAAAGTAAACAGGCGAGCACAGTCTGGAAATTACCTAGTTCTCCGACACCAAAGAAAGCCAAAGCTGTTTCGTCGGTTAATAAGGTAATGGTAATTTCCATCTTCGACTACAGTGGAATTGTCTACCAACCGCATACCACCGTTACTGGGCAGTATTACGTGACTGTTTTGAAAACCCTGGCTGAACACATCCGTCGAAAATGTCCTGAGCTGCATTCATCTGGTTGGCACCTACACCAGGATTATGCACGCCTCCACCTTTCCAACGTTGTTGCCCAAAATCTGGCTCGACAAAATATTGAACGTGTCCCGCACCCTCCATACTCTTGCTCCGTGTGACTTTGTTTTGTTCCCTTGTCTGAAATCGGAGTTGCGGGATAAGCGTTTCGACTCATCAAAGGCCGTGCTGAAGAAGGAGGAGGCGGTTCTTAAGACGACGTCAAAGGTCGGGTTCCAGCACGTCTTCCAGGACTGGCAGACAAGTTGGGTGAAGTGTATACAACTCGATGGCGACAACTTCGAAAGAGACCATATCAACCTGGACTCTGCCTGATGTATTTCGTAAGTAAAAAATCATTCTTATTCTTATTTTATCTAGCCCTCGTATTTTATTTAAAAATGACATTACTCTCTCCAATAATGTATTGGTTTTGAATATAAATTCGCTTTAAATTTTTAAATTTAAAAAGTGTAAAAATTATTTCTTTTTTATCAGATATACAAGATCCATAAAACCTAAGAGGACCAGGTAATATTGCTAAGATGCTAAAGATAAAGAAGATAAAGAGCATTACAAACCTGAGAGAAGACGCCATCATCATGAGAGATCACAGGTTTGAAAGGATGGGAGAGCAAATCATGGCGAGGTAAGTAATAAAATGTATCACTTTATGCACTCTTACTATCTCCCTTCAAACTTTTAAGATGAATTCTAAACTTCTGTCTCCCACTTTGAACTGCATATTACTTCCCTCTCTCTCTCTCTCTCTCTCTCTCTCTCTCTCTCTCTCTCTCCATTATTCTTTGAGGTGTGGTTTCCTTCAGTCTCCTTCCTAATATTTCACTCTTCTTTCATTCTCTTTGTTGGCTTGCCATCCTCTAATCTCCCTCTCATCTCCCTTAGGGTTTATATCCTCCTAGATTCTATCATTCTCCTTTTCTCTTTCTTCATTATCCTTTTTCATGTCACCTACCTAAATCTTTGTATCATCCTTCGAGACCATGCATGCTTCTATCTCTCTGCATGCTCCTTATCACAACATCCATGTTCCTTATCACACCTTCCATTCTCCTTGGAGACTCAGCTTCCTTTTATCAGACTTCCTCCACCTTATCTTATCCTAGGTTCATCTTGAAGTAATGTCTTCCTCCAATATTCCTCCGTAATTCTTTTTCTTCCTCTTGTGTGCTCTGAGGCCTTCCACCTTTCTATCTCACTCCCTACCCTTTACTTATTTTCTCTCCTATGCTTATCTCGTATCCAAGCACGTCTTGGACACCTTCCGTCCTGCTATTTGCTTCCACGCTCCTTATATGTATATCAATATATTGTAATCAAGGAGTCCCGGGTTCGATACACGGTGGATCCCACTTTAAACTGTAGGTCCAGTCCCGATTAGCCTTTCTGTGCATAAAGTGGACTGAAAACTCCAACTCAATGAATCAAGTCCATTGAAGCCTGCCTGTTTCTTTTACTCTGTCTATTCCATACACCTTCCTTCCTTCACGTTGTTTACCCCTTTATCTTTTTTGGTTGGAAAAGAATGGTACTGGAAGCAGGGAAATCTTTAAAGGTGTGGGTGGGTGATACAAGGATGCAATGCTTCAAGAGAATTGTTAGAAACAAATATTTAAAGAGCAGGTGGGTAGGAGAATATGTGGCTTCAGATCAAGAACTGTAGAAATATAATGGTACGCCTCAAAGAAGAATTGATGAAGATATTAGTAGATATGAGGAAACCAAACATCCAATGAAATGGATGGAAAGATTAAGAGAATGGAGGAAGGAATGCTTCCAATGATAATTGGCGAAATGGTAAATAGTATACAGGGAGAGAGTAGGAGGCAAGACTTCAAAAGAGACTGGAGGACAGTTGAAAGAGGCGAGAAGATGTTGGGATGTAATTCCTCCAAGGAGAATGGAAGAGACATAAGGGATAGGGAAGCAGATAATATGTTGCGAGACCTCCTAGGATATTAAAGGGAGAAAGAATTGGATGGCGAAGCCAGATCTCCAAGCTTGTTGAGGAAGAGATAAGGTAAAAATTGAAAGTTGGAAGAAGGAAGTCAGTCTTCAATGCAAATGAAGAGAGATATAGTATTGAGGAAGATGGGAAGATGTGCGTCGTCCAGGCAGAATGGAGGAAGAGTTATACATTAATGAAAGAGACAGATTTTAGCTTAGCCAGGCCTCCAAAAAGAGTAAATGGTGATGTGGAAGGAAGGAGAATAGGCTCTAAGGAGAATAGAGAAAGATATAGAGAAAAGTTAGGAGACACAGAAAAGGCAGGTTTCAACGAAGAATGGAGAGAAGGAATATACAAGTTCTCAAATGAGAATGAAGTGCGGGATAATCAGTATGGACAGAGATAGGCAGAAGCAAGGCATTGAAGAAGAATGGAGTAAAAGTTAAAATTTAGATTAGGTGACAGAAGGAAGCCAGGCCTAAAAAGATAATGAGGAGAGAGATAATAAATATGGAGGGGACACTAGGATGCGAGGCTTGCAGAGGAAGAATGGAGGAAGAGTGAACATTCGGGTAAGGCGACAGATAGAAGTAAGATACATATATTGAGTGTGGTGGGGATAGGAGAATATGAAGCCAGGTCACCATGCTAAATGGAGGGTGAGATAGAAGGATGTGAGTTTTTCAAAAAGAATGCAATAATAATTAAAGATTAGAGAAGGTGAGAGAAGGGAGCATGGCCTCCATGAAAAATGGAGGTTGAGATTGGAAGAAGTAAAGCCTACAACAAAAATGGGGAAAAAATTAAGATTATTGAAGGAGACGGAGGAAAGCAAGTCTTCAAAGAAGAATGGAGTGCGATACCTACAAACTGAAAGGAAACAAATTATATATTGGAGAAATTGACAGGAAGAAGCCTGACCTCCAAATAGAAAGGACGGTTTGATAGAAAACACTGAGATCTCCAAATAAAAATGGAAGAAGAATTATACAGGGTGTTTCGGAGCGACCCAGACACTACCTTTTTTTTCGAGGACGGGAGATCGTATTAAGTTGAAACAAAAAAAATGTACCACTAAGTTGGGCCCAAAGAATCCGTAGAAAGTATTTACAACAGCCCGAAAGCCACCCTTTGTGGTTTTAGTGGGGGAGCACATGCCTTGTTCGTGCGATTTTCAAATGGGAAGGGTATGTTTGGAATGCAGATTCGGAAAGGCGGGGAAAAAATACGATTGTCATATGAAACATGTGTCTGTACCACCTACCGTTTTCCATGTAGAAAATGGTTTTGCAAAAAAAGGAAGGTGAACCAAATCGAGTATACCGAGCTTAACAATTAAAATAAGTGCAGCACCATAACAGTTTCGGAAAGTGCAGGACACAAGCTTTCCAACGATATGCCACATGATGACTGCGGGACTCAAAAAAGATGAAACCGCGTGACCCAAAGAAGGGGGTCTAAATTTAGGGAAAGACTCGATAATTTCAAATGGCAAGGAGGGTCGAGTAATATATCGTTTTAAAGGTCAAAGGTCACAGAAAACGTAAAAAGGATGCGAACATGATTTTGTAATCCACTGACCGGTTTCAAAATGGCGACCAAAACAATTCCGACCCCTGAAGTTGATGTTCCAAAGTGAGGAATTACGTACGTAAAAAGCAAAACACAAACACTGGACAGAGTACATGAGATCTTGTACAAAGAATGCCAGCGGAAGAGCTGTTTATTCGTGACAAGGTTTCTAAATGGTTACTGGTTCGCTACCATTGTCAGACCATGCCACCCGTCACATGTAACGTCAGTGTATGGAACGTCCGGGTGAGAGGTTTGCAGTTTCGTTGTAGTACATGCCTCTGTGAGTGTACCACATTCAGTGAGTAGAACTTCAGGTTCATTGTGGGGCATAAGCCCACGTGTTGGGTAGGCTGCAGTCAGTACAGAACACAGCATGCTGGCCCAGTCGACAAGTTACAAATTACGCCAATTGCCGGTGCATCCAGTTCCATTTGACTGCACGTACGCTGTTCCCACTACCCGGTTCAACAAAGGCAATCGGAAAGTACCACGGGTCGAGGTGTGACGAGCTCTCCTGCATAGCAGTCGGTTCCAGTGTGCTTCCACTGATAACGCGAATACGCCCCTCCAATCTTGGTCTCATTCACCGTTGTCTGTTACTAGTAGTTGCATCGTCGAAGGCATTGTGTTGTACCTCAGGACGTTCTACAGTGCATTCCTCGCGGGTAGTGTGCATTCCTGTACTTAATTCGCAGTGGCAAATTGTTGAATGTGAACTAATAATGCCTTTCACGAACAAAGAATCATTTGATATGCTCATGGTGTTGTGTGAGTGCCAACGAAATAGTTCTGCTGCTGCTCGTGTGTATGCTGCAAGGTATCCCGATCGGGAACATTGTTCAAGACATGTTTTTCACAACCTTGCCGATCGTGCACGCAGAAGGAGCAATGTTCAGCCTTCTAGCAGTCACAAACATGAACGCATTGCTCGCCCTGTTCGAGATGAGAGGTCTGCTGGTGTACTTGCAGCCTTCCATCTCAATCCTCACGTGAGTATCAGGCAAGTTGCTCGTGATTCTGATGTCAGCGCAAGTACAGTGAGAAGGATTTTAAAGGATCACAGATTGCATCCGTACCACGTGTTCTTGCATCAAGAGCTACACGGAACTGATTTTCAAAGCAGGCTAGACTTTTGCATGTGGTCTCAAGCTCAAGTGAATGGAAATGTTCGATTCTTTGACGAAATATTGTGGTCTGACGAGGCTACATTTAAAAGTGATGGTCAGGTAAATCGGCACAACATGTATTATTGGGCCGGCGAAAACCTACGGTGGATGCAAGAGGTTGATCATCAACGTAGATGGTCTGTGAATGTATGGTGTGGAATCATCGGCGGACGAATAATTGTTCCTAATTTTTTTGAAGCGAGGCTTACAGGTGTTGTGTACCGCACATTTCTTCAAGGACAATTGCTCAGTCTTTTCGAAGACGTCCCCTTACACATCAGAACACACATGTGGCTACAACAAGATCGCTGCCCATCACATTTTGAGCTGACAGCGAGGAATCAGGTGAATGCAATGTTTCGTGGTTGCTGGGTAGGTAGAGGTGGGTCTGTGCCCTGGCCTCCTAGGTCACCAGACTTAACATGTTTAGATTATTACCTCTGGGGATGACTGAAAGAAATAGTTTACCAAAATCTCCCTACAACAAGGGACGACATGATCGAGCGCATAGTTGCTGCATGCAGGAAGATTAATGAGGCAGAAGTTATTGCAGCACAGAATGATTTCAGTGTCCGTGTGCAGAAATGCATTGAGACCGAGGAAAGACATTTCGAACATCTACTGTAAGTTTGTAAATGTGCATCACATGGGTGCTTTACCTATTCTTCTCGTTTACGTTCTTCATTGGTTTCTGATTACTCTTTCGTTTTCCTTATCATCATTTCGGTTAGGCCTATTTCTCTTGTCAAACAATGGTTTGGCAATCAATTGTGATAAAAGGACCTTTTTCTTTGGCGAGGCAGTCGTTAAACACGCCAACGAATTCCTTATTGTGCGTGACAATGTGTCTGACAATGGTAGCGAACCAGTAACCATTTAGAAACCTTGTCACGAATAAACAGCTCTTCCGCTGGCATTCTTTGTACAGGATCTCATGTACTCTGTCCAGTGTTTGTGTTTTGCTTTTTACGTACGTAATTCCTCACTTTGGAACATCAACTTCAGGGGTCGGAATTGTTTTGGTCGCCATTTTGAAACCGGTCAGTGGATTACAAAATCATGTTCGCATCCTTTTTACGTTTTCTGTGACCTTTGACCTTTAAAACGATATATTACTCAAACCTCCTTGCCATTTGAAATTATCGAGGCCTTCCCTAAATTTAGACCCCCTTTTTTGGGTCACGCGGTTTCATCTTTTTTGAGTCCCGCAGTCATCATGTGGCATATCGTTGGAAAGCTTGTGTCCTGCACTTTCCGAAACTGTTATGGTGCTGCACTTATTTTAATTTTTAAGCTCGGTATACTCGATTTGGTTCACCTTCCTTTTTTTGCAAAACTATTTTCTACACGGAAAACGGTAGGTGGTACAGACACATGTTTCAAATGACAATCGTATTTTTTCCCCACCTTTCCGAACCTGCATTCCAAACATACCCTTCCCATTTGAAAATCGCACGAACGGGGCATGTGCGCCTCAATAATACCACAAAGGGTGGCTTTCGGGCTGTTGCAAATACTTTCTACGGATTCTTTGGGCCCAACTTAGTGGTGCATTTTTTTTTTGTTTCAACTTGATACGAACTCCCGTCCTCGAGAAAAAGGTAGTGTCTGGGTCGCTCTGAAACACCCTGTATATTGTAGAGTGTGAGAGAGGGACGTCTGTCATCCAAATAGAATTGAGAGTGATGTAAGAAGATCTGAGGGAACCATGGAAGAAGGAGGAATTACGAAAGATTACTGAAAGTGACAAAAGGAAACCAAACCTCAAAGAAGAAAGGAGTATGAGATAGAAGGGTGTGACGCCTCCGAAGAGGGTGGATGAAGAATTACTTGGTAGGGAGGAGACAAAAGTAGCCTGAACTCCAAATAAAACGGAGGGTTAGATAGGAGGTTGTGAGGTCTGCAAAGAGGATGGAAGAAGAGTAATATATTGGCTAAAGTGACAGAAGGAAGCCTAGCCATGAAACTGAATGAAGGGTGATTTAGGAGACTGTGTTGCTTGGAAGAAGAATTATACATATTGTAAAGTGATAGGGGAAGTCCAGGCTTCCAAATATAATTGAGGGTGAGATAGGAGGATGCGAGTCCTTCAAACAGAATGGAAGAAAAATTTTATATTGTGGAATTGAAGGGAGGAGACCTGGTCTCCATGAAGAATGGAGGGTGAAATAAGTGGATGTAAGTCCTCCATGGAATATGGGAGAAGAATTATATATTTTGGAAAGTTACAGGAGGAAGCATGGCTTCGAAGTAAAAATGGAGGACGTGATAGGAGGCTCTATGGCCTCCTTGGAGAGTGAAAGAGAAAAATACATGTTAGGGGAAAGTGACAGGGGAGACTTGCATTCCCAATAGAATGAGGGCTGGGATATGAGACTGTGTGACCTCTAAACAGAATGGAAGATAAATTAAAGATATCTTAAGGAAGCCTGGCCTCCAAGTAGAATGGATGGTAAGTAAGGCTTGCAAGGAGAATAAAAGAAAATATATATATATTGTGGAAAGTTTCTGGACGAAGAAAGCCTCCATATAGAATCGAGGGTGATTAGCCTCCAAAGGATGGAGGAACAATTAAAGTTTACTGAATGGGACAGACAGAATCCAGGGCTCCTAGGAGAAAGGAAGATGACATAAGAGGATTTATGTTCTCAAAGGAGAATGGAAGAATAATTATATATTGGGGAAAGTGACAGAAGAAGGTCTGGGCTCCAAATGAAATGGGGAGTGAGATAGGAGGCTGTGAGTCCCCAATAGAGAATGGAAGAATAGTTAAAGATTACTGAAGGAAGCCTGGAATTACAGAAGAATAGCTGGTAAATTAGTTTGATAAGAGGTGTCCAAGGGAAACGAGAGATGAATTCTATATTGGTGAAAGTGTTAGGAAGAAACTTGGACTCCAAACAGAATGATGGGTGAAGTAGAAGAATGTCAGGCATCCTAAGTAATGGGAGAATAATTAAATTTTATTTAAAGAGACAGATTGAAGCTTGTGCTGCAAGGTGAATAGATGCTGATACAGAAATAGGGACAAGATAATTAAGAAAGCGAGGCTTCTAAGGAGAATGAAGGGAGATATAAGAGGTATGGAAGTGAAATAGGAAGATGCAATTCCTCCAAATTGATTAGAAGGAGAGAGATAGTGACATGATCTGGGAAATGAATGGAGTAAAGGCTACAGATTATAAAGGGAAATAGAAGGGAGATAGTGAGTGTGCTTAAAGGGATAAATTTTATTGCTTATCTCACCAGTATTTCCTCTCTCATCATTTCAAACCTCTGATCTCGCATGTTGATGGTGTCTCCTCTCAGCATCTTAAAGTTCTTCATGTACTACAGTTGAATTAGCATCTGAACAATATTGTTGGTGTACCTCTATATCTGGTCGGCTTTCCTTTGTCTGTTTGCGAAGTGAGTGGACCCTGTACAAAAAAAAAAATAGGCAAAATGACATGTTTTAGTGTTGTAATAAAATAACAGAACAAATGTACTAATCTATATTGTAGCAGCTTGTTGTCATATTGGTAGAGCATGTGTATTTTCATCCAAATTGAATGGTTTTCACAATGTTTCCCATTTGATCCATCTTCTTGTAGTAATTATTTCCTAGTTATCAAGTGTAATTTTTATCTTGTGCCTGTGAGAAGCCAGGTACAAAATAATCATTATACTTAGTCTCTCATTTATTCATTCAATCTTGTTGTCTTAGTTATTTCAAATTAAAATTTGTACAAAATATATTTGATTAACGACTTTGAAAAAATATATATTTAACTTTGTTTTTTTAGTGTAAATTTGGGATGGTAGTTTTGATATAATATTATGTTTAAATATAGTATCACCCGAACCTTAGTTTAATTCTAATTATTTGATTTTACCGCAAGGAAAACCTTAATTCAAGTCATGCAGCTCCAAGGGCATCATCACAGAACATGGGAAACTAATGAAGTTTCTTTCTTATTTCTAGCTGTTATATTGTTTTCTCCACTTACTCCATAAACACTCAAGTCTATAAATACTTATTCATTTATGTTTATATCATTACAACAAACTTTTGATATTGTTAGGAGTGTCTTTTTCAGAGAGCACTCAAATGTCAATCTCTCACCCATGTTGAACACCCTGGCAACTGCATTTTTGCAGACCAATGACACTCTAGTGCATGAATGTGGAACCAATATAATCCTCTGTGGTGTTTGCAACAGTTCCATAACTAAGACCACGTAATAATATAAAAAAAGTAAATTAAAGTGCTCCCCTGTGCATAGCAGCACGACATGAAGGCATATAGGGGGTGTGGGGGTAATGCCCAACCCTTTCTTGATCCAGTCATGAGTGGGGGTGATGTGATCAGCATCATGCCCCTGACTGCCTTTACCCCCCAGGGTTTCCCCCAGGTACACATGTCATTCGACGCTGGGTGGGCGCCGCAGCCACTTACAACCATGTGACAATTTATTCAGTCCAGTTACCATGTTTAATCAAAAGTTGAAGACAGCCTATGTAAAGATAAGGAACTGCAAATTCAACTACACACCTTCAAATAATTGGACATATTTTCCAGATAAAACCATGACTATCAACTTCTCTGACTTCTACTATGATGTGAACCTTATTGTACAGGAGCATTGTGTTCTTTCTTTTTCCTCCCTCATGCACCATATTTTATTGATGTGTACTAATTTCCATCTGTCACACTAAAGTTCCACAGAATTTATAATTTTCCAGGAAATAAGCCTCTTCACTTGTTTATTTATGTAGTCAGATATATTGTCTAAAATACAACTATTATATATTCTAAATTTTACAATGTTCGATATTAATATCAACAATTACAACATGAATTCTTATGAATCAAGTAAAAAATGTCTTCAGTAATTATGAAGAATACAGATTAACCTTCATTGTATAAGTTTTTGAAGGATCCATAAGTAATGAAATTTTGATGTTGGAAAATGTAAATTCTGGGAAATATTTCCAAATTTTTGCTTCACTGGAACCAAAAATATAAAATGTATGAAGCAGCTAAATATCAAATCTGGTTGTATTTTAATTTCATCTCATTCAACTTCTGTCACTTGTAAACAAACCTTTAGAAATAAATGGAACCTTTCAGTTGAAAGTTGAAAGATGAACATGTTACTTGTGTGTCACTCTTACACGTGTTGTGGGTTTAAATATCTCTTGTATGACATTTATCTAACAGAATTTTCACAATCATCTTAACGAATATCTATCGAAAATCTGTTCCAATTATATTGCACATTTACATATTAAATAATGAGTATTTTTTTCTGTTTTGTTTTTTGATTACCTTCCTCCACCCACCTAACTTCCTGAACAGCTGGTACATCTACTTTATATTTAGCTATCTCATTAACAGACCTTGGAATTTAGGTTTCTAATCTATTTTCTCCTTTACAGGTATGTAAGAAATAATAAGTTATGCAAGCGTTTTGTTTAAAGAATGCAACAACTGATGAAGTTTTATAGTGCCTAAAAACCTATTTTGCTTGTTAGAACCTATTTTAGGTTTATGCACTTAAATGAAGATTTTTTTTAGTTTCTTATATATTTTTAAAGGTTTTACAGAATTTTTATGTCACACAGAGGAATTTGCTATGTTAGGTCATGAAAGAAATTCATGACGAATGTGTTTGAAATGTACTCTCTGTCAATTTTCCTTCCTCCAAGTCCATGGTGATTTTTCAAAATCTAAACAAAGCAAACAAAATGTCTGGTTCCAATGTTACCATTACAGTCCAAAGTGCAACTTCTGATCTGTGTGTGCCACCCCATGGTGGAGTGGTTAGCACATCGCACTACATCCAGCCTTTGCATGAATGTTTGTGAGTGTCCATTCATCAATTTCAACTGTGACTGTGGATCCATGAAAAAAGATTGTTGCCTAATTATGGATATCAAAAAGTAACTCAGATTTTTTTTTACAGTCAAACGGAAATGTATTTACAAAAACTGAAATATATATTTTGAAGGTTGATCATTACTCTACTTTTCCACATAACATCCATTCAAATTTATACATTTGCCCACCGTGAAACCAATTTTTCCATGCCCATGCGGTAGAAATTGTTTGCGTAACCAACGACTCACGGCTATCACAACTTCCGTGTTGCAGCTGAAGTGTTTGCAGCAAGGTGTTCCTTCAGTAGGCAGAACAGGTAAAAGTCTGATGGGGCCAGGTATGGACTGTATGCTGGATGCTTCAGCATTTCCCAATGCCAGGCATTGACTTTTTGCATCACTGATGCAGCCACACGAGGATGAGCATGGTCATGGAGAATGATGGCCTTCTCCAGAGATTTTGTTGGACATTTATGGCGCAGAGCAGCTCGTAGACGATGTAATGCAGCTCAATATGCAGCAGCATTTACAGTTGTTCCTTTTACCCCAAAATCAGTAAGAGTGACACCCTGGCTGTCCCAGAAAACAGTAAGCAAAACAATTCCTGCAGACGGGGTTGTCCTGAATTTTTTGGGTGGGGACGAGTTTCTGTGTTTCATACCATACTCTGTCACTTTCATTCAGGGGTGTAATGAGAAACCCATGATTCATCTCAGGTAACAATGCGGTCAAGGATGCATTTCCAGCCCTGTAGTACTGAAGCAAATGCTCAAGACTGTACCCCATACGGTCCTCCATATGCTGTGGTGTGAGCTGGCTGGGGACCCATCTCGCTGACACTTTGCGATGCCCACTACATCCACTGTTGTTTGGATTGTTGACTGCTGGTCCTCCTGAATCAATGCCTCCACAGCTTCCACATTGCTCTGTGTGTGGAATGTGCAAGGCCCCATCCAGAACGGGGTTCATCAGAGACATTTACGTGCACTGCGTTGAACTTTGCACACCAGTTACAGACATTTGTGAATGTCATGCATGTGTCACCATACACTGCATACAACTCACGATAGATTTCAAGTGGTTTCTGTTCCTTTGATCACAGAAACTGAATCACACTCCGCAGCTTAACTGTGTCGAACGTCTCAAGCGTAGCTGCCATTTTGAAACAACTGCCTCTCGGCATGCGCATGGTGTGTACAGCTGCCATCTCGTGAAAAGGTGTAAAATATATGTACTTCAAAATGTATATTTCAGTTTTAGTGAATATATTTCCGTGGACATATGCAGACATTTATATAAATATTGCAAAACGAGCACTAACCTGTGTTATAAGAGTTGTTCAAAGTGATGTCCACCTACATTCACAAATTCCTGGCATCGTTTGATGAAATTTTGATACACACGCAAAAGTTCTTCTTCCGTAATTCTTCCAAGTTCTGCCCTTATATTGTATTTTAGTTCGTTGATGCTATGACCACGCAAGTGAAACCATGCCTCATCCGAAAAAGAATATTAACTGTGGATCAACAATACCATCTACAATATTCTGCAAAACCCAATTACAGAAATTTACTCTACTTACGTTGTCAGGGGGCCGTAATTCTTGCACTATAGAAACTCTGTACGCTTTTAATTTTAGTAGCTTAGTGGCTGTATGTGCTGATGATTTTGACACGCCCATCTCCTGTGAAACATGGTGTAGAGGTTTGTTTGGAGAACGTTCTAACGCTGCACCAATTTCATCGAAATCCGTCGTTTTTGCTTAAGTGTTTTACAATTTAACGATCCAGTTTCTCATAATTTAAGGACAAGATGTCTAACCGTATCTCTATGTGGAGGTGAAAAGCCTGGGAATTTCTGTACAAATTGCCTACACAAGTCTCGACACGAGTCTGTTTTCAGGTAAGTGTCATACACTTTGTTCTACGAGGGGGGAGTGGGCTGATAAGTTCTCGGCCTGACCTCCTTCCGCACATGTCATCCTGAAAACATGCATTGCATTTTGAACTATTGATCTTTTGGAAGTTTAAATGCCAGCTGGGATGATCGTATCACTAACGGTTTTTCTTTTACATGCCATTGATTGAAGCATGGTGCAGCCAAATGTGGAATTTACCAAGGAGGAGTTGCGAGGTGACATGAAGTTATTTTTCCTGTAACAGAAGTCGCCGAAGGAAATCCATGGTTGCATGCTAGACACATTGGGTGTACATTACCCTTCACACTCCACTGTGAAGAAATGGTGCTCAAACTTTAAGCATGGTGATTTTTCCACAGATGATGATGAAAGGTGTGAGGGGTCAGTGTCAACTCTGGAAAAAGTGGATGAGGTTCATGACCTGATTTTGAGTAACAAACGAATTTGTCTTCAAGCGATAGCTGAGACCTTGCACATATCCAAAGAACGTGTCTGGTCAATAATCCATGATCAGTTGGACATGCACAAGCTTTCCGTGAAATGGGTGCTTAAACGTTTGAACGCCGATGAGAAACGCAAACATGTGGCATCTTCTCAGGTGATTTTGCGGTATTTTGCAAACTCTAAGGACGATTTTTTGAATCGGCTTGTTACCCAGAATGAAAGTTGGTTCCACTACTTTGATCCTAAGACCAAACAGCAATCATGCGAGTGGCGCCACTCAGGATCTCCCAGGCCAAAGAAATTCAAAGCACAGAGGTCCGCAGGTCTATTTGCCTCAATATTCTGGAATAAGGGTGGTATTTTGTTATCAGACTACCTTCCAAAGGGACAAACCATAACATCAGAGGATTACTGCAGTCTTCTGGCTAAGTTAAAGGACGGTATTAAAGAAAAGTGCCAGGGAGAATTGAGAAGTAGTGTGTTGTTTCTGCAGGACAATGCTCCCGTTCACAAGGCTCTGGAAGAACAATGGATTTCTGAAGGACGTAGAATTTCAGTGCATTGACCACTCACCTTACTCACCAGACCTTGCACCCTATGATTATTATCTCTTCCCCAAACTGAAAAAAGTTCTGAAAGGACAGAAATTTAGAAGTGATAACGAGGTTATAGCAGCTGCCGAACAGGTTCTTGCAGACCAGGAGAAATCTCTTTTCT
This sequence comes from Lepisma saccharinum, assembly GCF_977018435.1. Classification (NCBI taxonomy): domain Eukaryota; kingdom Metazoa; phylum Arthropoda; class Insecta; order Zygentoma; family Lepismatidae; genus Lepisma; species Lepisma saccharinum. The sequence goes on from NC_139238.1 coordinate 53,545,730, forward strand.
TGCGGCTGGCATTCCAATTGTCTCACTGACACAACACACATACACACTGCAATAACACAAACAAGTAACGGCAAGTAACCAAGAATAACACTCTTGCTCACAGTACGAAATTAACACACTCTTGGTTTACATCTGCTCGCCATATTCACAGCTCTGTCTTCATCTAGTAGCGAAGGAACAAAAAACTCGAGCTCGGAGATTTCGGATTGTAAGGAAGCTCACGAAAACCATTGACTTTTAACGGTTTCGTCTGCAGCGTAATCTTGATACAGTGTTGCACATTCGAAACCTCCAAACGATCCACATCGACACAAAACTCTTTCAAGGATATAAATTAAGCAGGACGTTACTGGTCAAAACTATGATTAAAATGTTTATTTCTGTTGTTCTTAACATCCTTTCTAAAGCATATTTTTTTGTGTATATAAGGGCAGAACTTGGATGAATTACAGATGATGAATTATAATATAGGTTAGTGCTCGTTTTGCAATATTTATATAAATGTCTGGATATGTCCATAAAAATAAGTGAGCATTACAGGCCGCAAATGTCGGCATCTCCGTCAGCGCCGCCCGCCACGCTTCTCCCGATCTTCCGACTGAAGATCGAAATGGAGGCACTGTATATGCATATACAGGGTGTTTCTGTGACCGTGTTACAGACTTGCAGGGATGATGGAAGGCAAGAAATGCAACAAAATGTGATAGGGAACCCTGGTCCGGAAATGTCCCAGTTAAAAGTTACAAGTCAAAACCTTCGAAGGGCAGGCAACCATGCACAACTCTGAGGGGAACCATAAAAGATGTCTGGGGAAGTGCAAAACAAGCATAGAAGAATCACTGTAGTGACTTCATTAAGTAGTAACTGAAGCCATCATTACAGCAGTTGTTTAAAGTGATACCCCCTGCCTCGATACAGGCATGACAGCATTGCAATAAGCGCTGTCACATCTGCTCTAATATCCCAGGAGTCGCTCGGATCAGATCACAGACTGCAAGGATTCATGCCAAGAGTTTCTCTACATCACTCACAGGTGTCTTGTAGACAACACTTTTTACATGACTCCCACAAAAAAATATCAAGTGGAATCAGATCACTTGAATGAGCAGGCCAAGCGACAGGTCCGCCTCTCCCTATCCACCACTGTGGGAAGGTCTGCATCAGAATATCACAAGCACCAGCTACAAAGTGGACTGGGGCCCTATCATGCTGAAAGCAGATGCGTTGATGAACGAGAAGTGGGACATGTTCCAATAACTCAGGGAGGATGTATCTCAAAAACACAGCAGGGGTGCCCACAGGGGGGGAACTATAACACAGACTGCGCCATCAAGAATTTGGGAAGGGGGGATTTTTTCCCTTTCAAATAACATAAAATTCAAAATTTATATATTTTCTAAAATATATCTAAAAATTGTACACCTTTAATGCATCGTATTTAATCCATTAGATGAAGAAAAGGAAGTATTTAGGGGATGGGGTGCTCACAGGTGGGTTTCTTGGGGGAATTTATGATGGAAATTTATATATAATAATATAGTATTGGACACAAGTTACCATTGCTGTTATACAAATAGCAATTTGTATATTTCCATGGAAAATGTAGGGTAATATAAATTATCAGTAGGGGTGGAAGGAAATATCCAACTCTTACATATTGTCATGTGGATTCTGGAGGTGAATGAGAATTAAATGTTGGGGGATCAATATCCAACTCTTGAATATCAGTGTTAAGTCTTAGATTATAGAGGGTATTTTAGTAAAGGGGGGATTGAACTTTAAATTGAGGTGGTATCCAATTCTTGTATATTACTATTGTCTAGACTGTTGCGAAAATTCTGGTGACTGATAATTATTTGTTTTGGATGAGGCAACATCCACTCTTCAATATAAACAGTAAGTCTGAACATAGGCGTGCCCATGGGAGGGCAAGGGGGGTCAGTTGCCCCTCCTAATACTCTTACAAATTTAGTGAAGAGAAATCTTGATAATCAATATTATTTTTTTAAAAAATATATTTTCAAGCCGACGAAAGTTCCAAGTAACTATGGCGGGGTTTATTTCCTATGTAATTGGACCATCTCATTTTGTTCTCCAGCAAATTAGTTGTTACTCATATTAAGACTCGCATATTTTATTGGTTAGCCTAGTTGAGTTACACCTATGTGGTCCCAGAAGAAATTGGTGCCACATTGTAAATGAATAAATTATGTGTAGTTGTTTTGAATCTGCTGTAGGAAATCATGTTTACATGTAAATTAGTCTGAACCACAAAGAAGGAAAATAAAGGGGTGGGGAACAGAGAACTTCTGTGCCACGGAAGTGATTTTTGGTGGGTCCGGACACACACTATTTACACCCCTGCTTAGTACCCGTCAATACAATAAAACAGCGAGATGGAATTAGGATTCTCTTTCTCCGACTGAACTATCAAGGCATTTGCCTCCCTTAATCAGAGGGTCTGCGCACACCTATGAGTCTAAAATTGGCATCGACATTTTTGTGGGAGGGTTGAGTATTAAATTTAAGGGGGGAGATATGAAGTTCTTGATAAAGTGTTAAATCTTAGATTGTCAGAGGATTTCTGTAGTGGGGGAGAGTTCGAATATTATATTTAGGGAATTATATTTAGCAATATGATATCAACATGTTTCTGAACGTGCGAAAAAAGAAGCTGGAATAGACTAAATATCTCGGGATCCTCCAATTAATATTCTTGAAAGACTTCAAAGAATTGGATGTAAAAATTTTCTTGATCGCTTCGCTCGCACTTTTCTATTACAGATATGAATGTTAATCATTTTACTGAAGTTTTGGAAAATAGCTGCATTACATAACATCATTTCTTAAAATATAATGTTTATAGTGTTGGTATTCTGCTTAATTTAAAGCAGGTGCATAATTTGGAGGATGTACGTCTATTTGCAATATTATTGTAGTATTGATTCGCTGTATGCTGTAATAATTGTACTAAGTGTACTTCATACAGTAACATCTTGTACGTTACCCGATAAAAACAGAAAAATATGTAATATCAAATTCATTCGCATTTCTAACATCTTGTCGCAGGACAATTTTACTTTAACAAGTGGCATTTGCACTGAAGATAGAATCCACGTAATTATTGCTATGGATTACTAAAATAATTATATTTACCCCAAGCAGAGGGTTCGAATTGTTTGAAGGAGAAATTGTATTAAATTCTCGCCATTAGCTTAGGAATTTCTAACTAAGGTTCTGTAATGTCTCAGGAAACAATAATTGAATCGGTCACACGGCTGCAGCATGTTATTTGGTTTACCCAGGTTGAATTTTCTATCTTAAGTTGTGTAACAATTTTTGTTAAATACTAAAATTGTGGGTCTTATAAATCTCATAAATCTTATTATCCATTCACAAACACTGCTTAAATGCATATTTATATAATTTAACTTATAACACTTAATGGATTAACGTGCTAGCTTTCCGTTATTTCGAAAACTGAACTATTAAAAATATATGGACAGTTTAACATGGTATTGTATTCAAATAAACATCAATTATTACTTATTCATCCAAACTACTTGGGGGTGATTATGATGAATGATTTTGGGGAGGTAATGCATCCACGGTCTAGGGGTGATGTTTGATTAAATTATATTAAAAGTAGGTTGCGTTCCTGTTTGAGGGATTCATTATTGTCAATTTTGCTTGCTTGAGTGACAGTGACATTCTTGTACAAATTACAAATGATGAAATAATAGATAAATTTGCGAAGTCCAGTATTCAGAGACAATAGCTTCCTTTAAGATCTTCATACTAAAGTTTGTTTTAGTATCAATGCTTTCTTGTAAATAAATATTAATTTGAAAACAGCACGTATGTTCTGCTTCTGATTTTCTTTTTCAATGAGTAATCAAAAAACAAAGCAAAGTGAGTAATACTCTGAGAACTTAAGATGTCTTATGTCATCATAAAAATGCAGGTACAACGTAAACTGTGGTTCAATATATACAATTAATTGGTTTCTTTCTACAAAATATTAAGTTTTTATTTCTTACTAGGAAAATAATTTTACATTTTGTTCATATACATCTTTTAATGAATGAGCACAAGAAATAAATAGTAAAAAGTCAATACATGTCTTTATATGTCATTCATATAATTATAATTACCTATTGTATTTCCAAATATGCAACATATTTTCTCTTAACAGAACTCGCAGATTGTTATTTCATATAAATTTAAGCAGATTAAAAATAATAATGCCTTTTATGACGATAAATATCTTAAGAGTTATCTATATATACATACCGTGTGGTTTGATATGGTAATTCATCTCTTATCCCCTGATTAATGGTAAACCTTGCTCATATTAGATGCAAATCAGATCATCGAGTCTCCACTTTGCACTACACAGTATTTGATGTAATAGTGACATGTTAGATAAAGAAAAGGAATAACACAGGATGAGGAGTATCAAGTGAAGTGTTCATTAAAACTAAATAAAAAAAATAATATCCGAAAACACTGTCCTGATTAAATACTTTATGGGGATTTTGACATGAACTTGGGGGGGGGGGGCTATTTCATTGGCTTTTGGGGCATGCATCATTGGCTTTTGGGGGGATTGCATCATTGGCCTTGGGGGGATGGGCACTCCTGAAACACAGTGTACACTGGTCCAGTTAATCATGGTAGTAAAAGATACAGAGCTATTAAATGTTTGCCGACAATACCTGCCCACATGTTTACAGTAAATCTGTCTTGATGGCCCTTCACGATTGTGGCACGGGAATTTTCATTGGCCCATACGTGGCTACTGTGAGTATTGAGCATCCCGTCTCTCATGAAACAGGTCTCATCAGTGAAAAGCACACAGACATGGAAATGGGGGTCGACACCATTTAAACACGACCCACGGTACGAAATCAGCTGGACCAAAGGCATGGAAATACTGTGGATGGTAAGGGTACAGCTGCTGTTCCCTCAGAACTTTGCAAACAGTACTACTATGGGCAGCCACACCAATTTCACGTGCCACAGCCTGTGTACTAATGGATGGTTGTCCTTCCACCTGATCCAGCACTGCTTCTTCAAGGTCGGGTGTGCTTTCACTTCTTTGTCCTCCTTGTCCTCTTCGTCCTTCCTCTACCGTATACTCCATTGCACTGATTGCAGCCATGGCACTCATGCTTCTAGACTACACACATCAAGTTTGATGTTACATATTCTCCAGGGCATGCACAGTGGATTATTTCGCCTCTATAAAATGGTTTCCCTTCGCATTGTGTGTGGTTGCTTGCCCTTTGAAGGTTTTGGCTTGTAATTTTAAACTGGGGCATTTCCGGACCAGGGTTCCCTACCACATTTTGTTGCGTTTGTTCCATTCCATCATCCCTGCAAGTTTGTAACATGGTCACAGAAACACCCTGTATATATGTTTTATATACATGTATACATGTACTGTATTTCAGGGCAAGCAAATTATGCCACAAAGGGTCATATCTTAAAGAGCAATGGTGGGCCCGATATGACTCTTCAACTTTTATTTCTCTTGGCCAGGCACTCGGCAATTACGTGTTCATTGCTTTAGACTCATTATTTAGTCTCAAATAGAAAGGGGATGCAAAACCACAAGAATGCCAGTGCTTGCCTGTGGGTAGTTGCAAATTGTGTGTGCTAAGAGAGCCATTGGAAAACCCAGTGAAGGGGGTCGTTTGGCGTCAGTCGAAGCAAGAGACCAACAGCAGACACAAACACTGGTGAAGTATGGAAGCAAGTGGAATGTGAAGTGGCATGAGAACATTTCGTATTTTGAAGGACATGGCTCTGTATGAATCAGTGTATTAAGAATTATTATTTTTAACTATTCTATTTTGGGTGTGCACGTACAACTGCAACTAGCTAGAAGCTGCCACTGATGTAGACAATGATTATTAGCTAGTCCACACACACACATTTCAACTTAATATTAATGGGGTTGAGACATTATCATTTTTAGCAGTAGTTCCTAAACTCTGAAGAAAAAAGACATGTCGATATGTTTTGGAAGTATAAGGAGATCGTCTTTTTTGCTTTGGAACTACTAATTTTGGCATTATTTTACATTATAATATAAATGAACATGAAACCAGGTCAAATAATACTTGCTTTGTCTTATCAGAAAAAAAGTAATTTGATTTGATTTTTGTTATTTTGCTTCACTTATCTGCCACTTTTGACTAAGTACGATGATGAGGATGAGTGACAATAGATTAATGAAATTCTTTAAGGTACACTCAGAAAGAACTCATGCTCAGACCAGGATTCGAACACTGGAAGCTTGACATCATTGGATGCTATACTAACCACTCCACCATGGAAGTCGGCAAGGAAAAAAAGCAAGATTTGCATCAAATTGAAGGAGAAGATTTTACTATAAACTGTACAAAAATGAAAGAATTTTGTGCTATAGGGTGTTAAAGATGAAAGAAATTTACTCCTTCTGTTATATTATTTTATAAAAGAAAAACTGATAAAGTATATATATATATAAATATATACTGTATTTTGTACTTACCTGAAAATTATTATACATTTCTTGGCCCTGATGAATTTCCCCACCAGAATTTCCTCACAGCTATGGGTAACTTTTATGAATCCTTCTTTTGTTCTTTTTTCTCACCTTCAGTGCTTTTGGGAGTGTAAAAGTCATGTTTCATAGTTACAAAATCTCATTATATTTAACTTTCATTGTTATCATTGTTAAAATTCTATAGACTACAAATTAATATATTCAATTGCAATGTTCCGTGATAACTCCCTCTCTCTCCCCCCCTCATTGCTAGTTGTTATCAAAACCAATGTGAAAGTTTGACTTGAGATTTCAATGACTCAACAATGGTCTTGTTTATCTTTTCTGCAACTACTGGCTGCAGACTATAAAAGCTGTAATTGTTAAACATGACAATTGAGGGCTGTTGTATTACATTTTTACACATGGAGTGAAGCAAAGAAAGATAATTATTATCTTTTCTCTTCTTTTTTTTGTTTTTACATAAGTATTTTTCCAAGTTTTTCATTTTTATTGCAATTTGCAGTATAATTCACAAAAGCAATATAAGAAATACAATAACATGCCATGCGTTTCCTATTTTTTTTAATTTTAAAAATGCCTATTTTAATATGCCTGTTTTCTGAAAATTATGGCTATATCATCATCAGTATTATACCATGAATGACATTTTTTTTAGAAGTTAAATTCTGTCATCCATACATTCAAGGGAATGTTCTCCTGAAACGTCACAAAGAAAAAACTGTTTTCTTATGCATGTAATAACATTTACCCTATAGTTCCAACAACTGACTTAATATTGTATAAGACAGAATTCATATAGGTGGGCCTGTCCACCTCTTTCTTGTGTTCGGAAAGTCTTATCTCGATATCATCTCTATGATAGCATTATAGCTTCTCGAAGAGTTTGCCGTACACCGAATACCAGCGGGTTATGTCAGAGTAGGAGGGTAAAAAATGACAGTAAAATTAGAAAGTTAATTACACACATGATTATTCACTTATGAAATAGAAGATGATTACTTCCATCCATTCATAATCTTGTGTAGTAGTAGTTGTGTGTTTTTTTTCTTGTGTAGTGGTTATGTGTTTGTGTGTCTTGTGCAGTAGTTGTGTTGTGTCAGAGGGGGCCATTCCGCGACTTGCACGTTATTGGCTAGAGCTTGTGACGTCACCAAGAGGACACGAGCGGAAGAAAGCTATGCGTAGAATGTAGCAGATGGTACATGAAACGCTGTGTTTTCATGCATATTTTGATATTATACACCAAAGCTGTTAATTTAATTTGACAACAAGACATGAAATATGCGATAGAAGAATACATTTATTCCAAAACAATGAATAGTTTATTTCTCAGACATTATTATGCGTGATATCTTGTCCATGTACGCTGTAGTCCACTGCCGGCTTTTCTTTCTAGCTAACCTATTGCATTTATTTTAAATGGCTAACTCTAAGGAAAGTTCTTGTCCGGGCATATTCTGATATGAATTTTTACTGAATGTCCTGGAATTTCTCCTTAATAATTTTACGCTACTTTTAAGATTCTTCAGTTGATCGCCACGATGAGGATAAATTTGTTTTTGTTATTTAGCGTCTTCTTCCACTTTTGGTTAATCGCGACGAACAGGATGAGTAATGTTTAGTTTAAATTGATGAAGGGACACTCACAACAGGCACGTATCCAAGGGGGAGCTTAGGGCGCTCGAGCCCCCCGCCAAAAGTTTGCGGTTTACAATAGATAAAATGAGGTTTTTTGTTTCTTGTTTTGGGAAATAAAATAATGTGATGATAATTTAAGGAGAGAAATAATTATCGAGTCAAGCACGTATCCAAGGTGGGGATCAGGGGGCTCCAGCACTCCCTTCAGGAAATTATGCTACATAAAATTAGGTTCATGGCTTCTTGAATAATGTGATGATAATTTGAGAGAAATAATTATCGAGGCAAGACACAGAATGTTCTATAACCCTGTTATTGTTAATAGCGCGTATCCAAGGTGGGATCAGGGGGCTTGAGTCCCCCCTTAATTTTTTTGAGTTTACACTACATAAAATTAGGTTCTTGTTTTCTTGAATAGTGTGCCGCTAATATAAGGAGAGAAATACTTACCAAGGCAACATGGAGAATGTTCTATAACCCTGTTGTTGATAATATTGCATTAAAACTTTTTTTGAGCTTTCGGTGTTGTCGCAGCACTATGTAAAGACTTGTCAGCATTTGGAAGCTGCAAACGTAGCGCCACACGTAGGACGATTCATTGTAATTTTTTAATGTCTGGAAAGCGCGAGAGAGAACGTTCTTGAATAAGAGAAGGAGTCGAACTACTGGCAACATTAACGAATCGTTTTATCTGCGGAATGTTCTAGAATATAATGAGGTTAAAATACGCGGCTTCAATTTCCAAGTTGATCTGTACAACAGAATCGGTTAATGAGAATTCAAAGGTAAGTGTGACAGTTCATATGTCGATTAGTGATCAGTCAGTGTCCATTGGTGGCTTTATAAGATCTAGTGATTCGAAGATGAAAATGACTAAATACCGTAAAGTAACGAAGTCTACTACTAGTTCCAGTTGGGGTCCAAAGCTGAAGACATCAACGACAGCGGAATTTCCGGAGCCTCAGTGTAGTGCTGGTTCGGGGCGAGGGCCGACGAGATCAACAACAATCCAACAATCAACAACCAACAATCTGTGTATTACTCTGTACTGTTTGTGATGCACATGGATTTGTGATCATCCCTTCATCCATTTCATCTACTCACCATTCATTGTCATCTTTGCGATAAGCCAAGGGGTTAATTATACTTGAAATAAAACAAAAGCAATACAAATACAAAACAAAAATAATGGAACGATTATGCTGTTACGTTTTCCTGTATTTTAGGCACATCGCATTTATCAGCCAACAGTCAGAGATTGCTTTTCGGTCGAATGATACTTCTAATAATCGGAGGTAAATGCAAGCTGAGAATTATAATTTGGTCTCTTATCCACCTGAGTTGAGGATCTAAATTTTTAGATTTTATTTATAACAATATTTACTACTGCGAGGAATTAAAAAGAAACTTACTGCTAATTTCGGCACTGGCTTCCTATTCTGTAATAGTTACATTTGTTGTAAGAACATAATACATTCATTTACTTTGTATCAATATTACATTATCCATCGCTTTTCCTAATTAAATTTCATACCATATCCAACACACTGTCACCACCCTAGTATTTTCTCATATAATTTAGATTTGGGATTATATCACTAGTCCTCTACAATTATATATACTACGGGCTGACAATTTGCTACCTTGCTTATTGAAATATTTAGCCGAATCAGAGGCCTTTGTGGGAAGTACAAAAATTAAAAAGTAAATTTAACAATTTATTGATGAAATAACTACTAGAAATTGGTCATATGTAACAGTAGTAACCTTAACAATAGAAATCTTCCAATAACAAATTTAGTATAATATACATATGTCCGATATGCATTAATTCAAATTACAAATATAACCAACCACATTTCATACAAGGCCAAATAGATGTACCGGAATTAGATTGTGTTCAATATTCGGTATTATTCTTCCATATATAATATATTAGTCGGCAATTTTGAATGGGGAAATTGTAAATCTAATTGGATGCAAAATGAACAAGACTAGTAAATATCGGCCAAATCTGAAATGACCATCTGCGTAATGGTAGCATTAAACATCGAATAACTAAATAGTGCACAAATGAAACTAATTAACTAAATGAAGTAATATAATTCTTAGATTAAACTTAAATATATTATAATTATACTACCAGTACACAGATGATAACTTCAGCTAACCGATTCTACCAGTCCAAGGTAGAGCTACATGTAACCCCAACCGCTGCCAGAGTAAGAGAGAGAGAGAGAAAGAGAGAGAGAGAACTCTGCAAGCCACGCGAGAGCCCTCCCTTTCCATAGTCACACGGCTGGTGACGTATTACTTCTTCGAACAAGGGAAACAAATGAATATCGAATTGCACACAATCTAATTTATGTTCCTTTGCGAGCGAAGGATAGAGTTAAAACACACATAAAATGTGTTTTACTAATAATACAGTGAGCAATTCGAAAATAAGTCTTGTGAAGCAACACAAATATGGCTTCCCCGATGGCCTAGTGGTAGCGCCGTCGTCTTGTATGCAAGGGGTCCCAGGTTCGATAGCCGGTGTAGGCACATAGTGGTTCGGATCCAACTTTAAACTGTAGGTTCAGTCCTAATTAGCCTTTCTGTGCAAAAAGCGGACTTAAAACGCCAATTCAATCAAGCAACACAAATATGGAATATTAAATCATTTTTTTATTTGGTTTATTTTACTTCACTTTTCTTCCACTTTTGGCTAATTGCGAAGATGGGAAGAGTCATGATGATGAAATTGATGAATGGACACTCACAAACATCCATACCCAGGCCGGGATTAGAACCTGGGATCCTTGGCATCGTAGCGCGATGTGCTAACCACTCTGCCACGGATGCCGGCTATTAAATCTACATGGAAAGAGTTTCTGCAGTATGTTTGAGTTGAGTCAAACAAATTTCATAATGTGTATTCTCGCGGCATGTATTCAAATATGTAGCCTACTAATACAGGGCTAAGGCCTACCTACCGACTGCCGGCCTCACTTCCACCTGCCGAGTCGGGAGATCATCCAACCTGTTACGAGGTGGCGTGTGGTCAGCACGACGACCCCCAGTCATTTTTGTAAGTTTCCATGACCGGATTATGCTACTCATTCGTAGCTCTCCAATTTCCTCACAATGGTGGGGGGCCACCGGTCCCATACGCAGTCCGAAACCTCGGAAAGAAAGTTGTTACACTTCCCCTAGGAGACTCGAACCTGCCCGTTCCGTAGCCAGAGTCCAAAGCATGACGTCTTAGACCGAACGGCCACGGTGTGCGACTAAATATGCACTAAGTTTTAAAAGCAAAAGTACCTTCTGCACGTTGTAACATGCCATGATTATGATTATGATTCACAATCCCGGCCATTTATGAAGGTGATGTTAGCATCACGTTCCAGCCCCCAAAATACTATTTTTTTTAAGACCACTGGTGAACCTCAAAACAGTTTTCATGCACGGACGTTGCTGAGAAAATCCCCCTGGAGACCAACCACCCTGGGAACAGAATCCTCGTCTTCAGCGTGACAGTCAGATTATTTACCGACTGAACCAACGAGGCTTTTTAAAGCACATATAAAATAAATTAAAGCCAGCAAAATAGTATTATATTTGTACGATATCTTTAAATTATAATATAATAGACGTGTATACAACACATTATATTGATAATACAAAAATTATTGATAAATTTTTCCTTGCTTTGATAAGTATGCTTTATATTGAATAGCTTATTTGGGCATTATTTACATGACAGCTGTTTTCATTGATTGACGAGAAGATTGAAAGGATGTGCAAGGGCAAAATGTCTGTCCTGTAAGTCGTACATTATATTTTCAGCACAATTTCTCAACAAACGCACATAAAGTAAAGTAACACAGTGCAATTGTTAATTAGTGTTGGCTACCTACGAGATGTTCAAAGTATTATTTTCGCGGGCAATGTTTCAACTTCAAAGCTAATACATCTTATGTTGCACTCAATATTCAATGAAGCAATACTTAGAAACTGAGTTCGGATTGTGTAAAGGTTTTTGAAAGTTGCATACGTGATGATATGGAAGGCGAGTGTGGAAGTAAGGCCAGAGGCGCAACCACGAATTTTTGTCTGGAGGGTTCAAGTTCCAGGATAAACGTACCAATAATAATAATAATAATAATAATAATAATAATAATAATAATAGTAATAATAATAACATTAATAATGACATTATTATTATTACTGGTAGAAGTAGTTCCATCAAAGACGTTATTATCCTCATAAATTACGCAAAAGGGAGGTAGATGTCTGTGCTAAAGCAAGAAATTTTACATTAGCTAATAATTGAAAACAAGCACACAAACTGTATTTTTGAATGGTAGAAAATGAATGTTAAATGCATGCCCAAGATATCTTTTTTGTACATATAACATGTATAACTTTCATATGTTTTACACATATGCAACATGGAGCGACATAAAATAAGAAAATACATATGCAAAATGCTAACACTAAATTATGTACGTATTCAAAGTTCATTCATTACATATATACAAAACATATTATTTAAATACATTACAGAAACAATTATATTGCGAGCGAAGCGAGAAAGAAAATTTTTAGATCCAATTTTTGCAATTTAAAACAATATTGATTTAATAGGGAAGAAATAATTTCACATGGCGCCAAGGCATTCTCTCTTTCACAACTTTTTTTTAAAAATTTAGATTATTTGGAGCCCATAGCCGACTCCCGCCGCCCCCTAGCTATGGTGAACTTGACGAGACTGAGAAAAGCAGGCACTGCAAGCGAAGCGAGCAAGACAATTTTACGAAATGTATTTTTATTTGTATAAAATTTGAAATAGAAGGGGGCAATTGCTCCTCTGTGCCCCCTGCAGGTGCCTTTGGCCATCAATGTTTGCCCCTCCTAGAATTGACTTCCGTCGAAGGTTGGGGGCAATGCCCCTGCCCACCCTGTGGTTGCACCACTGAGTAAGTCCGAAATTTGGAGGAACAAATTGAATCAATCCTGCTGCAGCAACTTCCTTTTTGCGAAGCGATGATTACTTTATTCTACGCGATTTTCTTCTATTATTATTACACGTGGCAAGAGCACAAACAGGGTGATTTGTTCTCATTCTACCGGCATTCAAGAAAAGGTGTGTATAAGTAAATAATCGACCCATTTATCTCAAGCTTCCGTATACACTAACGAAGTAAGTTCCATTCTGTCCTCTTAATGACGTCATAGCGCGCACAGAATCATGGGAAAAAATCTCGAAACCTCGGGAATGGCATACCTTATAAAGGTACCTTGGTGTTGTGTAGTGTTTGTGTTTGTCTTGTGTAGCAGTTGTGGTGTTCTTGTATGTGGGTTTGTCTTGTGTAGTAGGTGTGCTGTCTAGTGTGGTTGGGATTGTCTTGTGTAGTAGTTGTGCTGTCTAGTGTGTTTCTGTTTATCTTATGTAGTAGTTATGCTGTCTAATGTATTTCTGCTTATCTTGTGTAATATCGGTGATATGTATGTATGTGTCTTGTGTTGTAGTTGTGTTGTCTAGTATGTTTGTTTTGTCTTGCGGAGTAGTTGTGCTGTCTAATTTGTTGGTGATTGTCTTGTGTAGTAGTTGTGGTGTGTAGTTTGTTTATGTTTATATTGTGTAGTAGTTTTGGTGTGTTTGTGTTTATATTGTGTTATAGTTGTGATGTTTTTGTGTGTGTCTTGTGTAGTAGTTGTGCTGTCTAATGTGTTTGTGTTCGTCTGGTGTAGTAATTGTGCTGTCTAATGTGTTTGTGTTTGTCTTGTGTAGTAGTTCCTCCATTCATATTGGGGGTTAGGCAAAGAGCTGACAACTCTGCACTGTAAAAAAAAAATGTCAAGAAACATCAATATAAGGCCATGGATGTTCCCAAGGTAAAATATTCCGGAGGTAAAATAGTCCCCCATTCAGATCTCCGGGTGGGGACTACTTTGGGAGGTCCCTGGACTAAGGATAAGATCTACGTTAGGAATAAGGATATTAAATTAGGCACCTGGAATGTTCTGAGCCTTTACCGGCCTGGGGCATTTCAGTGTACAGTTAATGAGATAGTTAAGTATAAATTAGATGTAGTAGCTGTCCAGGAAGTTAGGTGGCCAGGAGAAGGGAATTGTAAAACTAAAAATTATACTTTTTACTATGGTGGTACTGAAAATCATAATTTTGGAACAGGCTTTTTCATAAATAATAGAATTATCTCGGCTCTTAAAACAGTAGAATTTATTAATGATAGGATATCATATGCAGTTTTACAGGGTAGGTGGTGTAAAATTATTTTAATAAACATACATGCTTATTAGAAGGCTAGAGAGTTAGTTAGTTAGTTAACATACATGCACCAACGGAACATAAAGATGATAATACTAAAGATGATTTTTATACAGAGTTAGAACAGGTCTTTGATAAATTTTCTCAGTATGATATGAAAATTCTGTTAGGTGACTGTAATGCACAGATTGGCAAAGAAGAGACATTTAAACCCATTATTGGAAAAGAAAGTCTTCATGAATTAAGTAATGATAATGGTATAACAGTAATTACTTTTGCAACCTCAAAGAATTTAATTGTGAAAAGTACCACTTTTAAACATAAAGATATCCATAAATATACCTGGTCTTCTCCAGATGGTAAAACTCATAATCAGATAGATCATATTCTCATTGATAAGAGAAGGCATACTAGTATAATTGACGTTCATACACATAGAGGTGCTGACTGTGACAGTGACCATTATTTAGTAATTGCTAAATTAAGAGAAAGACTCGCAGAGATAAATCATAAGCAACAAAATCTAAAAGTTCTAAAATTTGATACAGGAAAGTTTACTGATGAAAGAATTAAGAAAGATTACCAAATTAAACTGTCAAATATATTTGATGTTCTGCAGGATTTAAATGATGATGAAAATGTAAATGAAACAGACGTAAATAAGAATTGGGAGCACATACGTAATGCAATAGAATCAGCAGCTAAATAAAGTATAGGATACCATAAACCAAGAAAAAGTAAGCCATGGTTTGATAATAAATGTCATAATCTAATAGAAATAAGAAATCGGGCTAGACTTAGGTGGTTAAATAACTCTGATGATACAAATCTAAACAATTATAATAGAATAAAGCGAGAAGTTAACCGCACGTTTAGAAGTAAAAAAAGAGATTACTTGAAAACCAAAATTAACGAAATTGAAACAAACAGCAAAAATAAAAATATCAGAGATCTATATAAAGGTGTAAATGAGTTTAGAAAGGGGTGGCAACCTAAAGTAAACTTGATTAAAGATAAAGACGGTGATTTTCTAGCTGACCCAAACGATATTCTAAATAGATGGAAGAACTACTTTAATGACCTTTAAAATGTCCATGTAGGAGATAAATCAGAAGTAAATGAAGTCCACACAGCAGAACCTTTAGTTCCAGAACCTAACTTGACTGAAGTTAAAGATGCTATTAAAAGGCTAAAGAATAACAAAGTGCCTGGCATTGATTTAATACCAGCTGAGTTAATTAAATATGGTGGAAATTCATTAATATGTGAAATTCATAAATTAATTTGTTTAATATGGAATAAAGAAGAAATCCCTCAACAGTGGAAAGAATCCATAATTGTTCCTGTGTTTAAAAAAGGTGATAAAATGAACTGCAATAATTACCGTGGAATTTCTCTACTCTCAACAACATACAAAATATTGTCTAACATTCTTTTAACAAGACTAACCCCATATGCTAATGAAATTATAGGTGATTATCAATGTGGATTTAAACGTAGCAGATCAACTACAGATCAAATTTTTCACATCAGACAGACAATTGAAAAAAAGTGGGAATATAATCAAAATGTCCATCAGCTATTCATTGATTTAAACAAAGCATATGATTCGGTCAAAAGAGATAAATTATATAATATATTAGTATAGTTTGGAATACCTAAGAAGCTTGTTAGTATGATAAAATTATGCACCAGTAAAACAGAAAGTAAAATTCGTGTAGGTATTAATATGTCTGACAAATTTACAGTTCATGATGGGTTAAAACAAGGAGCTGCATTATCCCCATTGCTCTTTAATTTTGCCTTAGAATATGCTGTTAGGAAGGTAAAAGAAACTAAAGAAGGACTAAAATTAAATGGTATGACTCAGTTGTTAGCATATGCAGATGTTGTAGACTTACTAGCGGATGATGTGAATACAATTAAGAATAATGCTAAAATATTTTTCAAAACTGCTAAAGAGATAGGTTTGGAAGTTAACAAAGAGAAAACTAAATATATGCTAACAGGCCGAAACCAAGTGTTAGGTAATAATCAAAATCTAATTATTGATAACAACTCGTTTGAACCAGTTTCCAAATTCAAATACTTAGGAGTAATATTAACAAATGAAAATTATATTAAAGATGAAATAAAAGGTAGTCTTAATTCAGGAAATGCATGTTACTTCTCTCTTCATAAACTTTTGTCTTCTCGTTTAATATCTAAGAAACTAAAAGTTAAATTAATCAAGGGGTCCCGGGTTCGATACCTGGTGGAGGCACAAGTGGTTCGGATCCCACTTTAAACTGTAGGTCCAGTCCCGATTAGCCTTACTGTGCATAAAGTGGACTTAAAACAGCAACTCACACACAAACTCACTAAAAGTTAAAATATACAAAACAGTAATTTTGCCTGTAGTATTATATGGGTGTGAAACTTGGTCCCTTACATTGAAAGAGGAACATAAATTGAGAGTATTTGAAAATAAGATCCTTAGGAAAATCTTTAGACCTAAAAGGGATGAGGAAACAGGTGAGTGGAGAAGGTTACATAATTTAGAACTACATGATTTGTATTCATGTCCAGATATTATTAGCATAATTAAATCAAGAAGACTTAGGTGGGCAGACCATGTGGCACGAATGGGAGAGGAAAGAGGAGTTTACAGGATTCTTGTTGGGAAACCTGATGGTAAGAGACCTGTAGGAAGGCCAAGACGAAGATGGAGGGACAACGTTGAGATGGATCTAAGGGAAATCGGTAGAGATGTAAAAGAGTATATAGAATTTGCTCAAGATAGGGAAAGATGGAAGGCCTGTGTTGCTGCAGCCATGAACCTTAGGGAAAGATGGAAGGCCTGTGTTGCTGCAGCCAGGAACCTTCGGGTTTAAGAAGGCTAGGGAGTTAGTTAGTTAGTTAGTTAATGTTCTGTGATAAAAACATTTTACTCTATTAGTATTTTCCATGTGATTTTCAAACACAGTAACATGAGAGCATTTGCATTATGTACAAAGGACTGATAATGAGTAATCTTGTACCAGGAATTACAGTAATAGAAGAAATAGGTGGAGATATATCTATTCTCCTGCAGATATGTTGATGATTATTGTGTTGGATAACTTAACATGTGTATATTATGGTAAGTTTTCTTTGTGATTTTCTTACTTTTTGTATTTCTGTTATTTAGCATTGCTTTCAGCCACTTTTGGATAATCACAACAATGAGGATGAGTGAGAATGTGATGAAATTAATGAATAGACACTCAAAAACTACACCGATGTCCAAGCCAGCTTTTGAACTGGGACCCATGACATTGTCCCATACTGTGCTTACCGCTCCACCATGCCTTTCTTCCTTAAGTTGCTTTTCTGGCTCTTCAATCTAATAATGACGATGAGAATAAACTATGATCAGATAAAAGACATGGATAGAACTTAACAATAGTAATAGGCAAATTAGGCAACAATTTTGGAAGGCTATTTTTTCTTTTATTACATTCCTTGGCACCCCCTGTACCTCCAGAGAAAAATCACACAAAATCGGGGTAGGGAATATAAATTTTGAAAAATATCTGACATTTTGAAAAATTCGATTTTTTTTGTGATAATGGTGATGCTGCTTGCACTATTTTACTTTGAATGTTTTCATAAGCCTAAACTATAGAAAAGAAAGCAGAAATGATCTAAATTCTAAAAAATTATTCACATAAATTTGATCCAAATACTTGATGATATCGAGTATCTTGATAACCTATTCTTGGAATGGCAACCCATCCACTCTGAACAATAATCAAGTAAACTGAATGAAGAAATAAATTGTAATTCTTGATTTTCGATTAATACACAATTATTAAAAGATGTTGCCTAGCCCATCGTTGTGCATTCACAGACAAGAGCTGTGCATCTTCCACCCTATCCATTCGCCACTCGTCTGAATTGCAGTATCAATGCCTGCAAATGCATTGCTCTGATTGTCTGTCATTGCAGTTCCTGTTCGAGTATGCTGTTTTGTGAAGCAATTCAATGTATGCATGTCTCCCCTTAAGTCCTGGGTGCATAAAGTGGAATTAAAACAAAAATTTGATTATTCAATAAATGCTGATTTATGGGTTTACAGATGAAACTTCCAGTCGCTTGTTCTTTCAGCTGTTATGAAATGTTGTATCCAAGGTTTAACTGAATGGACGGTTTTTTTCTGCAAATTCAGTTTTGTTTTGTGTAAAGCTAGCTGATTCTTCACTGTAGGAGTCTAGTACATTACTGTGTAATTCACAGAGAGTTTCGGCATCATAGTTAGTGAGAGTTCAGTTGTTCTGGCATCTTGCAAGAATTTGAGGAAGTCACATTTTAGGCAAAGTTTCTCAGAAAATGGAGAAATAAATAAGTTAAAATTTTTGGGTGTATCAGCACATCTGGTCATTTTGCACACTTCAATATATAAGGGGAAAAATCTGCTTACCTAAAATCTCTATATGAGAGTTAAATAGAGGTGTAAAATGACACTTGAGAAATGTTAAAAGTGTAGGTTCCAAAGGGACCTGCACAGGACATATATGGCACATTAAAAATGTAAGGATGCACTAAAATAAGTGTAAATGGTTCACTCTTCCCAGAAGGCTAAGGACATTTGCTGAGACACTGTCATTATCGCCTAACATGGATGATAAATCACTGAGAAGGTAAAAACTCTGTCTGAGGAAATTTTAAAATGGCATATTCAAGAAGGGCTTTTAAATCGACATTATAGACACAACACAATGGTCACAATTATACACACACCCTTGCTGCAAATGGTGATGTGTGACATTGCTGTAAAAATTTCAACCATGTTAGGATATAACTTGCGATACATGAAAAGGTGGTAAAGTTCAGTATAACACTATATATAATAAAATAATACATAATTCCCTCCCTTAGGATAATTTATCCAATTTGGAAATCCCTAGTCATCAGTATGTCTTAAATACATAAGCAGACAATTTTTTGTTTAAAGTGTTTAAGATTAGGTTATATTACGTGTTCACAAATGTTAGGTCACACACAGATTACTGTTTATTTTCTGGGTTGGCAATACTGCTAGGGTGATGATGAGGATGATGAAGATGTGGTGAAGTCTATAATCTTAGGTACATGCTGTAAGATCCGCCCTGGATCATTACTTGGTTGATGGGTCTATTGAGCCTCGGCTTCACGCTCTGTAACTCTTTGGGGCTTGAGTCTCCTCGGTTCAAGGTTTGTATTAATCTGGCTACTTTAATTCTCGATGAAAGGTCCCACGTAATTCTGGGTCAAAGGTTCTCAATCTACTTATAGATCTTGACCAAGATCCTACAAGCAGTCGACAATCCTTCATCCCACTAGGTTCTGTCGATATCCAGTTAAGTATCCAACTTCCTTTTCTCTCTCCAGCCTCTGACCAGAGAACCGAACATTCTTCCGTGACCACCAAATAAGAAAAGGTGTACCCTGACCAGGGATACAAACATTGACTACCAACAGTCTATAGGCCGATCCCGAATTCCGGCATATCTCAAGACAAGCACTACTCTCTCAAATGTATCTCTTGACCAGGAGCATAGAACAGAGAGAATATATGCCTTCTGACCAGAAAAGTTAAGTAACTGTCCTAAGGTAATCCCAAAATGAACTAATTTCTAAGATCGAAGTGAATGTAAAGGCAGATGTTCGAGCGTTGAAAGAAAAGACAGTTATACGAGTTCCGCATTTATCAGATGTTCGAATACAAAAGGCCACGAGCCACCAAGCTCCGCTGCTTATATCTGATTTCTCGGTGCCATGATGGATTTACAAACTTTTATTTTTGCACAAATATTACCTCACAATAAAATACAAATCCATAAGGTATCAATGAGAAACATAATTAATTACATGTATAAATTATCACTTTGACCCTTTTGTGATATATAAACATACAATGGAATATTAAACGTTACACACAGTATTTAATTTCACTAGGGAGTATGGCTTGTTGCAACTCCCCTCTCGCCCTGCAACGGCCACGCGATAAGGCAACAAACAAAAAAGAAAATTACAACTTGAAAAATGTTGAGTAAAATAAAATATACAGGTCTTGTTTTGCGCGGCCATAACTTTCTTTTGAGTCCACGTAGCTAAATTCTCGCAGCTAAAGAATCAGGAATTATTATGATATAAATTAAATTATTATCCTCCAAGGGACACGACAGATATAGAGTGGGAAAGACAGCCTAATCTTTCGTCTTTTTCCCTGTAACAACATTTTCATAACATTGTGTCTGCTTGGCTCTTACACAATAGTAATAACTTTCCTGCATTGTTGTCACCTATAACAACTTCCAGCTCAGCTTGCTGGCAGAAAGAAACAAACTTTTGAGACTTATATTAACACCAAGATGTATAGTTATATACGAGGTGTGTTCCACGTCACTAGGTAATCCATCATTAATATATAGAAGTATAGATACAAAAAAAAATAATAAGTTTATATATTCTTGTAACGGGGACACTGCTACATGTTACAATGCCCTACGTAAGATTCAAACCTAGGACATCCTGGCTTCAAACTGTATAACACAAACTACACCAACACAGATGCCTTCTTCTTTGTATTCACCACTTCACCAATTTCATTTTCTTATCTTTCATCCAGTGCCAGTCCCATTTTAACTTGCACACTCCTTATGCATATGGACCATGGAAGACAGTAATGCTTCCACCAAAAAAGTGAACCTACACAAAACATAATAATACTATTTGCATTCTGATGTGCATCCTATATGTTTCACTTCTGTCACTGAATTTACATGGCAGCTCTTTACTTGTCATGATAGCAATTTTCTGAAGCTCATGTCAAAATTTAAACTCTAATTGGTCTGTCATTAAATTCAGTCTTGATCTTGACATGATGTGGTGTCACATGCAGAAGACATATTATTACTCCTGGAAAATTTCATACAGAATAGGACTATCTTAGTACACATGTCCTAAGGCAACAGAACTGGTTCTTTAACACTACCACCTGACACTACTCTGTCAAGTAAAATATATTGAGATTGTATTTAGTTTATTTGCATTTCTGAATTCAATTGACTTTATTGCTGGGAGAGGTTCAGCTGTTGCTGGTCTACCACCTAACTCCAAAAAGTACAGATAAAAATTAAAATCAAATAAAATTCAAGATTACAAAGAAATTGAACAAGAAAGTACAATAAAATACAAAAGGAAATAAAATCCCATAAATTTTCAATATACAGGGTGAGTCACCTAAAATTGCAACTTGAAATATTTCATGAACAACAATAAATATTGAAAAACTGCTTTCGCAGATATAGAAGTATGAGAGGGTCTCATGAAACTAGTGGGCACAATACGTTCAAGTACGTAAGGAAATGTGGTTTTCATCACAAACTTAGTTTTTTTAAAAAATATATAAACTTAATTTTATTATTAGCTCATTTGAAAGTATGGAAAAATTCATTAAGAATGGCGTTTGTTACATTGTAATACGTCAAATAGTTCTCAAGTAATTGTATCCTGAAATTGAAGCTTGAAACAAACATTCTCACAAGTTGATTCGTGTGTCATAACATATATATCCCCCTTTTGACACCATTCGTGTATTGTAACAAACATGTTACTCTTCTACATGCTATGGGATGTGGTTAGTTGTTACGTTCCAACAACTGTAGGTTACAATAAAATGTGTAGTTTGTACATAAGTAAGCTTTCACAAATTATCTAAAAGGTTCAGATACATCTTTGTGAGTTAAAAAATATTAAAATATTTGTTAACTAAAAAGTATAAATTTTAAACATTCTGCCATCAGTTACATACATAAATATTAGTACATTAACATCTTTCTAATTTTTAATTGGCATTCATTAATTTTCTTCATAATTTTTAATACATTGGAACAATGAACTTCTCTCGTTTTGTCATGACAAATCTTTTGGTTTTCAAGTTTTAAACTTTGCACCTTATACATTTTTCTTCTTCAAATTTACTTATAAAATTTATCACAAATAATGCAAGGACATAACAAAGTACTCTAATTAACAAGATGTTTGTGATAGTGTACGTACGACAGAACTGTTGCTGAGGAAATAGTATTTTCAAACTCTCAAAGGGCAGAATGATACTTATTTGTGGTGAGTGTAGGAAAAATGCAGCACAAGCATGCAGGCTGTATGCACTACGGCATTTGCGCTCAGCTCTGTCGACAGGCATAGTGGAGGATGCAGCATTACGCTCAACTTCAGGTCACAAGTACTTGAGAACTACTTGACGTATTACAATGTAACAAACGCCATTCTTAATATTTTTTCCGTACTTTCAAATGAGCTGAATATATAATGGGGTTTCCATTAAAAAAAAAAAACTAAGTTTGTGTTGAAAATCATACTTCCTTGCGTAGTTGAACGTATTGTATCCACTAATTTCATGAGCTCCTCTCATATCTACATATCTGCAAAAACAGTTTTTCAGTATTTATTGTTGTCATGAAATATTTCCAGTGGTAATTTTTGGTGACTCACCTGGTATACGGATGGTATAACTAACTAACTCCCTAGCCTTCTTAAACCCGAAGGTTCATGGCTGCAGCAACACAGGCCTTCCATCTTTCCCTATCTTGAGCAAGTTCTATATACTCTTTTACATCTCTACCGATTTCCCTTAGGTCCATCTCAATGTTGTCCTTCCATCATCGTCTTGGTCTTCCTACAGGTCTCTTACCATCAGGTTTCCCAACAAGAATCCTGTAAACTCCTCTTTCCTCTCCCATTCGTGCCACATGGCCTGCCCACCTAAGTCTTCTTGATTTAATTATTCTAATAATATCTGGACATGAATACAAATTATGTAGTTCTAAATTATGTAACCTTCTCCACTCACCTGTCTCCTCATCCCTTTTAGGTCCAAATATTTTCCTAAGGATCTCATTTTCAAATACTCTCAATTTATTATCCTCTTTCAATGTAAGGGACCAAGTTTCGCATCCATATAATACTACAGGTAAAATTACTGTTTTGTATATTTTAACTTTTAGTTTCTTAGATATTAAACGAGAAGACAAAAGTTTATGAAGAGAGAAGTAACATGCATTTCCTGAATTAAGCCTACTTTTTATTTCCTCTTTAATATAATTTTCATTTGTTAATATTACTCCTAAGTATTTGAATTTGAAAACTGGTTCAAATGAGTTGTTATCAATAATTAGATTTTGATTATTACCTAACACTTGGTTTCGGCCTGTAAGCATATAGTTAGTTTTCTCTTTGTTAACTTCCAAACCTATCTCTTTAGCAGTTTTCAAAAATATTTTAGCATTATTCTTAATCGTATTTATATCATCCCCCAGTAAGTCTACATCATCTGCATATGCTAACAACTGAGTCACACCATTTAATTTTAGTCCTTCTTTAGTTTCTTTTACCTTCCTTACAGCATATTCTAAGGCAAAATTAAAGAGCAATGGAGATAATGCATCTCCTTGTTTCAACCCATCATGAATTGTAAATTTGTCAGACATATTAATACCCACACGAATTTTACTTTCTGTTTCCCTGGTGCATATTTTTATCATACTAACAAGCTTCTTAGGTATTCCAAACTCTACTAATATATTATATAATTTATCTCTTTTGACCGAATCATATGCTTTTTTTAAATCAATGAATAGCTGATGGACATTTTGATTATATTCCCACTTTTTTTCAAGTGTCTGTCTGATGTGAAAAATTTGATCTGTAGTTGATCTGTTACGTTTAAATCCACATTGATAATCACCTATAATTTCATTAGCATATGGGGTTAGTCTTGTTAAAAGAATGTTAGACAATATTTTGTATGTTGTTGAGAGTAGAGAAATTCCACGGTAATTATTGCAGTTCATTTTATCACCTTTTTTAAACACAGGAACAATTATGGATTCTTTCCATTGTTGAGGGATTTCTTCTTTATTCCATATTAAACAAATTAATTTATGAATTTGACATATTAATGAATGTCCACCATATTTAATTAACTCAGCTGGTATTAAATCAATGCCAGGCGCTTTGTTATTCTTTAGCCTTTTAATAGCATCCTTAACTTCAGTCAAGTTAGGTTCTGGAACTAAAGGTTCTGCTGTGTGTACTTTATTTACTTCTGATTTATCTCCTACATGAACATTTAAAAGGTCATTAAAGTAGTTCTTCCATCTATTTAGAATATCGCTTGGGTCAGCTAGAAAATTACCGTCTTTATCTTTAATCAAGTTTACTTTAGGTTGCCACCCCTTTCTAAACTCATTTACACCTTTATATAAATCTCTGATATTTTTATTTTTGCTGTTTGTTTCAATTTCGTTCATTTTGCTTTTCAAGTAATCTCTTTTTTTACTTCTAAACATGCGGTTAACTTCTCGCTTTATTCTATTATAATTGTTTAGATTTGTATCATCAGAGTTATTTAACCACCTAAGTCTAGCCTGATTTCTTATTTCTATTAGATTATGACATTCATTATCAAACCATGGCTTACTTTTTCTTGGTTTATGGTATCCTATACTTTCTTTAGCTGCTGATTCTATTGCATTACGTATGTGCTCCCATTTCTTATTTACGTCTGTTTCATTTATATTTTCATCATCATTTAAATCCTGCAAAACATCAAATCTATTTGACAGTTTAATTTGGTAATCTTTCTTAATTCTTTCATCAGTAAACTTTCCTGTATCAAATTTTAGAACTTTTAGATTTTGTTGCTTATGATTTATCACTGAGTCTTGCTCTTAATTTAGCAATTACTAACTAAATAATGGTCACTGTCACAGTCAGCACCTCTATGCGTACGAATGTCAATTATACTAGCATGCCTTCTCTTATCAATGAGAATATGATCTATCTGATTATGAGTTTTACCATCTGGAGAAGACCAGGTATATTTATGGATATCTTTATGTTTAAAAGTGGTACTTTACACAATTAAATTCTTTGAGGTTGCAAAAGTAATCAATCTTATACCATTATTCTTAATTCATGAAGACTTTCTTTACCAATCGTGGGTTTAAATGTATCTTCTTTGCCAATCTGTGCATTACAGTCACCTAACAGAATTTTCATATCATACTGAGAAAATTTATCAAAGACCTGTTCTAACTCTGTATAAAAATCATCTTTAGTATTACCATCTTTATCTTCCGTTGGTGCATGTATGTTTATTAAAATAATTTTACACCACCTACCCTGTAAAACTGCATATGATATCCTATCGTTAATAAATTCTACTGTTTTAAGAGCCGAGATAATTCTATTATTTATGAAAAAGCCTGTTCCAAAATTATGATTTTCAGTACCACCATAGAAAAAAGTATAATTTTTAGTTTTACAATTCCCTTCTCCTGGCCACCTAACTTCCTGGACATCTACTACATCTAATTTATGCTTAACTATCTCATTAACTGTACACTGAAATGCCCCAGGCCGGTAAAGGCTCAGAACATTCCAGGTGCCTAATTTAATATCCTTATTCCTAACGTAGATCTTATCCTTAGTCCAGGGACCTCCCAAAGTAGTCCCCACCCTGAGATCTGAATGGGGGACTATTTTACCTCCGGAATATTTTACCTTGGGAACATCCATGGCCTTATATTGCTGTTTTTTGACATTTTTTTTTACAGTGCAGAGTTGTCAGCACTACGCCTAACCCCCAATATGAATGGAGGAACTACTACACAAACACATTAGACAGCACAACTACTACACCAGACGAACACAAACACATTACAACTATAACACAATATAAACACAAACACACCACAACTACTACACAATATAAACATAAACAAACTACACACCACAACTACTACTCAAGATACGGATCGTATTTCATGTGTAATTAGCTTTAATATATTTTTATATGTATTTAAATATATATATGTATATTTGGTTGTAGCTCGTCAGCTATGCACTAAATACATTTGTTTTACAATTCATAATTTTACAATTTCATAATTTTATAATACAATATTTTATCTTACAATATAGTTGGTAAGTACATATACTATTTTCTTAGTCAGGTTCCTCAAAAGTGTTGACAAAGAATATGGCTCATTATATCCTGCTTCTTTTAGGTCTCTTAAGAAATACTCATGTGTAGTTACATTAAGATGACATTCAAATATAATATGATCAGGTGTTCCTTCAGTTGAACCACACTGACACACAATCTTCTTAGTGTGCAAGTCTTTAGGGGCTTTACTGGATTCAATGTAACATGATTTTGATAAAAGGAGTTAATTGTTAGATAAGTAATGTGTTCTATTGTTGTGGATTCTAAGGTTTGCTATGGAGACAGCAGAGAATCCAAACTGTCGTACCACAGGATGGTGACAGGATAAGTGAAACCATCAGCTCTCTCACCTTAAAGTGAAATTAGGTTGATAGGGATACCAACCACTTGGCTCTAATGAAATAGCTTAGACTAAAATGCAGAATGCAAGCAGCATTCTCTCTGAAGAAGGTTGGTTGTGTGTGTATGTGTTGAGCAATCTCTAGCTTTACTTAGAAAAATTATATTTTAGCTACTATTTTCCACCAGCAAAATTAAGGTTGTGAGGCCTGGTCCTTTATTTACCACTTTCTTCTAATATAACTTTTGTTGTACTCAGGATAATATGTGTATATGTAATATATATATTCTTATATAAAGACATTAAAAATAAGAAAATAGTCACTTTGCTGGCAAGGAATGTTGAGTTGTCAACCAACAATTTCACAGTTTTCTGGTTAGAGCTCCTGTTTTGATGCATGGATTTCATCTAATCACCATTCATCTTCATCATAATGAATAAACTAAAGAAGAAGAAAAACAACATCAAATAAGAAAAATAAGAAAGAATACCATAATACAAACATACATCAGAGTTATGATACATAAACTTGTATGTGCATATAAACATGTACAATGATTGGTGAGACATAGGAAGAAAAATCTAAGAAGACAATTGAAAATAGAAATAAATATCAAGTTAGGCAGAGGTGAGAATATCTTTAGGTGTTATTATTGAGTACACAGCCGTAATATGTTTTTACCTTGTTTTTTACATTACAAAAATTGGGGAGGAATTATGGGAGTCGACACTTCATTCCATCCTCAAGCAAAGAAAAAAGTAAAAGTGATGTGAAACTGCAATATTTAGTGCTTGGAAAGCTGAAATCCTTTTTTTTTGCAAACAAGGGCAAGTCGTCTGTAAATCTTATATATTTCATTCTTCTTCCTCCTATTATTAACCTTCTCTTATTCTAGAAAGACTTAATGTAGGTGATTGACAACATCCTTGTCACACTACCATCCCAGATTCACATCTGTCTGTCATTTCTTCCCTACTCACACTTTAACTCAATGTATTATATACTAATTGCTTAAAAGTTCCTATCTTCCTAATCTAAAACAATACTTTTCAGTATCTCTGCAAATTTCATCCAATTCATTCTACCAAATACCACAAATACTTTTATTTCATTTCCTAAGTATCTTTCTCCAATTATCCACAGTACGATAATTGCATCTCTCATACCTTTTCCAGTCCTGAAACCAAATCGTTCTACTTCTATCTGTGAATTTTATTTAATAAACATCTATTTAGTACTCACATGACAATTTCCACTGAATGCATTATCATGCTGATTTTCCTCTATTTGGTACATTTCTTGTTGATACTTGTCTTCCAGTTCTTTGAGACAATTATCTATCTCTTAGTTTTCATAACATAAAAATAAGGTATCTTTCCTTTCTTCACCCAGGCACTTAATTATTTACATGGGAATTTCGTCGATTGTTTTTTTTAATTTCCATTCTTCATATTGTTCAGTGCTCGTAGATCATATCATACCATTTCTCATCTCCAGTAAATTAGCAAAAAACATTTGGCGATTTTTCATTGAAACAACACAGCATATGTATAGCAACTTGAATTTTCTTATGCAATTTGTACTACATCTTTCATATGTTTGCCGTCACTGAAATCTATCTCACATTTTTAACTTATAAAAAAGGTCTGCATTTTGTGTTATTTTTAAGTGATAAAATCTATCGAAGTCTATATATTACAACTAACCAATGAACAGATTCAACTGTACTACTAGAATAGATTGGTGTCTCAAACCAAATTTCGATATTACAGGTATTATTAGATAATGACATCAATAGTTTGAATGAGTAAATCAGAAAAAAAAAACATTGCACACAGGATTTTTAGATCTTTGCTAACACAGAAAAATATAATCATTGTATTTTGTAAAATAAATTATATTACTGTCTTCAACCCTAGAGAATCCATGCTTTATGAAGAACTTACTATCCTGAGGGGCAGCCTCACAGGCCTACACTACTTCTTTTTTACTAAAATTCAAGACACAAATTTGTTATTGAATCACTAATTCCTTTGTTTGTTATATATTTGCAGTCCTTATTATAATAATAATAAAAAATACTATCATTACTAAGAAATAATAACCAATTATTGCATGAGTGTCACACACATATTTTACCATTTGATAAGCTCAAATATATTTTTTCATTAATGCCATTATGTTTAGAAGTGCAGTTGTTTTTAATTATAATATTAGTAATTACAAAAGTTGGCATCATCACCAACCACTTGTACACATTCACTGGCATGAATGTCTCAAATGACACACATTCAAAGATGGCGCCTCATAGGCTCTCCTAGTGCATTTTTCTTCCTATGTACATTATATTTATGTTGTTATGAACAAAATAACAGAAAAATATTGAGAACACCACAGGGAACAATGTAATTTATTTTCAATTATTTACAAAAATAATCACAGTACAAAAATCGAAAAAATATACGTGGTAAGACTGGGTTAGTAATGTATTTGTTTTGCCTATAAGTTAACAATATAGCTTTAAATTGAAAAAGTGCACACAATTAATGATCATTAATTGCAATAAACTAATATATGAAGACCTACCTGTGATTTTAATAATATAAGTCTTCATATATTTATATTATTAAAACAAATAATAAATTGATGAAACAAGGTGTCAGCTTTGCTTTAGTGATTCTAATTTGAAAAATAGTTTGTAAGCAAACCATGGTTTTTTGTGTGGGGCCTCATCAATTCTACTTGTACCTGTTCTTTGTCTTCCACTCTAAACTCAGGAAGATCCATTCCCTTGAGAATAGCTTCTTTCTAGCTTGAACACTTAAGATTTTGTGTGCAATCAGAAGTGATAAACTACAATTAAGCATGGATGTTCTAAATTTGATTTCCAATGAAGCCCAACTTTCCTGTCTTAGGCGATTGCATGGACATTTTTCACCTTATCATTCAGAGTTACCGAATTTAGATTTTTTATGAGATATTTTTACCTTTATGAAAAAGTTGTAAATTGTGCACACTTTCTTTGTTTTTCTGCTATATATCTTGAAGTGTATTGTGAAAACAGTAAATTAGATGCAGCCAGTAGAGACACATAGTGGTTCGGATCCCACTTGAAACTGTAGATCCAGTCTCGATAAGCCTTTCTGTGCATAAAGGAAACTTGAAACCAAACTCAAATCAAATCATAACAAATCAAAGTAATTTAGATGCCACATAATGCTTTACAAAAGCAATTTTTTTTTGTTTCACAAATTATTATTTACACACTTCTCATGTTCACTGAATATCAGTTTTCATTTTCTGTGGCAAATTACCTATGAGTCCTACAAGCAAAATATTGGGGTGTCTTTCCTTCTTTCTTGCTTCTCTTGGATCCAAAATGGAAGGGGGAGGTGATTAAAAATATACAATGGAAGGTGAGAGTCTGCGTTCGCTAGCCACTTATTCCCTCAGAGTGTAGTGTTTAGGTAGCCTTCAGTGGTTACTGCTGTCAGCTGTACCAACCTGTGGCTTGTGGTGTTGTGATAGGAAAAGCTCAGCTGTGGATACGAGAGAGTATTTGGCTGTTGCTAGAGGGTCACAACAAACTCCTATGCAGAACTTGGTATTATCACATACTTTTCTGAAGTTCATCACAATTGCATCATATTTTTCTTAAACAATGAAGTCTGCCTATATATGAACAAATTGGAAATATACAAGGATAATTACGAAAAAAGTGATAAAGCTCATAACTTTCTACTTATAATATTGTGGAGGACTTTATTGCATTCCTTCATAATAGTCTCCAGCCGAGTATAGCACATGTTGCAAAATTTCTGGCAATTGTCTCACAATGTCAGAGCAATCGTTATCCTGCATATCACGGAAGGACCACCATATGGCCTGCACTATGCCATGGAAGGGCTTGATGCAAGATCCCCGAAGAGGATTTTATAGCTTCTGATAAAAGTCATAATCACAAGAACTTATGTCTGAACTACATGGGTTGCGCTAGCACATACTAATCCCAATGTTCAAACAGTTTCCCCACTTCATTTTCAACTTGGCACCTTGAGTTGCAGGGTGGCACAATCAGATGTCTCATCAGAAGTAATTATTATTTCTGATGAATAACTGGACGAAGGTGATTCTCCAGAAATTTACTGTAATACTCACTGTTCCCAGTAAATCCATTCAGCATAGAAAACTCCACACATTCATAGGAAAAAAAAAGGAAGCATCACCAACTCTTGCAGTCTTGGCAAATAAGTATGGCTAACCACTGAACTATTGTTGGAGGTGGAAGTGCTTCATCACCACAAGCTTGCACAAGTTCTCTGTGATACTTAACAGCATTTCTACTATGTGTAACTTGACTTTCGATTAACAAAATTTGTTCCATTTGTGAGAACATCGTTTTAGAGTACACTATGAAATAAGGCTACAGTTAGCACAATGCTGCCACTACATGTCAATCTTTGAAACTACATCATGTCACGTGTAGAGGCAGGAATAAAGCCATTATCTGAATCCGCCATTCATTGTTGCTACCAGCAACAAATAGTGGACATGTTGATCAGTAATCTCTCTCTCTCTTTTTAATGATCCTCATAGCATGAGTTATCAAGAAACATTGCATCGAGAAAAGTGATTGCTTGTTCATAAGAACCACAAATTAAAAGAGGATTTCTACACACAATCTACAATTCAAGCAATAGTTTAATATATCAAAATTATATGCTGCTAATGTCTCTCTGGTTTTAAAGTTTGTGATTTTCAGCGTGATGTAAGAAATTCTTGAATTGTATGAGGGTAATCCCAAAACAAAGAAACTTTTGATTTGGCAGTTGGCAACACTGTTGTGTTGGTTGCTTCCCCCACTCCAAAACAAGCCCACGCACACCTTGCTGGGATGCTCAGTCTTGGCTTGGCAGCCGTTTGTAATGGAGCTCCCACTCCGTATCAACGCCAAGTGAGAAGTTTGCACAGTTATTCGGTTTTTGAACGCAAAAGGCGTTAAACCATTTGAAATTCATCACCAATTGACGGAAGTGTATGGCGAGTTGTGCATGGATGTCAAAAATGTTCACAAGTGGTGTAGGGAGTTTGCAGCTGGTCGTGCTGAAATTCATAGGAATTTGACAGAAAAGTTACAATATCAAAAGTTGTGCACATGATGGGTCCCGCAAATGCTCACTGAAGAACGAAAACAGCAAAGATTTGACTCTTCCCGCAACTTTTTTGCCGCTATGCAGACGAAAGGACATTTTTTTTTGGATTCGATTGTCATGGGTGGTGAAATCTGGGCATTCCACTTCACACTTCCACTTTAGTATGTTGACTGTTTTAAAATGTAAAAGATATAAACATTTCTGTGAATACAAGAATATTACTCCATGTTCATAATAATACATCTATGTTGTCACTGATGGCGATTGGGTTCAAAAACTGTGGGGGAGCAAGCACATATTACTTTTCCTTGTAGATAAGGTTTACTATAATGTGCGGGCAAAAGTGGTATAAAGTGAGGGGACAACTAACCCCCCCCCTGCAAATCACCGCCATGTATGTTGTATATCTTTGTCATACATCAATGCTACATGTCTATTTTATTCATGCATATTAAATGCAAGACTAGATCGGGAATTAGTTGCATAAATGAAAATTGAAATATGCTACTAATTAAAGTGCTATTGCCTATGATCCCCACATGGGGATCATACAATAAAAAGCATTTTTGAACAAACTTTGACATTTTTCGTTCTCCCATAATCACATTCATGGTCAGGTGACCACATGCAACATTTTTGATTAAAAAAATCCGAGATAAACATTTGGCCGTTAATGGGTTAAAGTGAACTTAAAACACCAACCCAACAACAACAACAATTAATCTGATAAAATTAAAAGTGTGCTCAAAGGATAAGGGGTGAAGACAGAGAAATGAAATCCACTAATGAGAAGAAAAGAAATAAAACAAATAGAGGGGGGGATGTTAAGAAGCATGTCCTACAAGGAAGAACAATGGAATAGGATGAGCAGGTCCTTAATAGGGACGTATGTTTTTATCTATTTTTTGATTGTTTGTTATTTTACATCACTTATCTGTCACATTTGGCAAATTGCAATGAAGGTGATGAGTGGCTATTTGAAGGCACACTCACATGGAGCACCAATACCCAAGCTGGACTTGAATATGGAACTTCTGTGGCAAGATGGAAAGTCCACCACTAAATATACCTCTCCACTGAGTATGCTTAATGAAGGGAGGGTAATGAGAAGCATGTTGTCCAAATAGAAGAGAAGGAGATAAGAATATTGGGACAAATGTTCAATAGGTAGATGGGATGGAGCTAAGATGATGCAAATCTTTAAATGAGAAAGATATAAGAAGAATATTT
The DNA here is from genome assembly GCF_977018435.1 of Lepisma saccharinum. NCBI lineage: Eukaryota > Metazoa > Arthropoda > Insecta > Zygentoma > Lepismatidae > Lepisma > Lepisma saccharinum. The sequence goes on from NC_139238.1 coordinate 53,578,962, forward strand.
TTCCAAGCAGATGAAAGGGTAGAGAAAGGAGCAAGTTCCAGAATAAACAGAGTGAGAGACAGAAGGAAACCAATCCACCAAGGAGAAAGAAGGAGATAGGAAGTACTGAGTTTACTGAGGAGAAGGAACAGAAGCAGGAAGAAGTGAATCAACTATGGAGAAGGAAGGGAGAAAATGAAAAGAAATCATAAAGTCATTCACTTACCTCAACAGGATGTTCTTCTATGTACTTCTGGTCCAGTTGAAGCAGGGAATCTGTTATTGCCACGTTGTCTCTCTGTGGTGTCTGTGATGTAAGAAACTTCTTCATACTTCGAAGCCTCATGCACAGACTTTATTTCTTCTTCTCCTTATGAGGCCAACATAATCTCTAGAACAAAATTTGAATTAATACAGAAGCAGAATAGGACACATAAAATGAAAGATACTATCCAATAAATTGATTGATTTGGTGTTTTACGTCCACTTGATGCACAGTAAGGCTAATCGGGACTGGACCTACAGTTTAAAGTGGGATCTGAACCACTATGTGCCTCCTCCAGATATCGATTACAAGGTGACAACTCTACCACTGCACCCTCGGGGAAGCCCCATACTATCCAATCAAGTAGTATACATTGTTTAAATATAAGTTGTTAAATAAAAAATAAATAAAAATATAAAAAAGGTAAAGTGCTCCCCTGTGCTTAGCACCACACCATGAAGGCGTATAGGGGGTGTATGGGTAACGCCCCACACTTTCTTAATCCAGTCGTGAGTGGGGGTGATGTGATCAGCATCATGCAACTGACTGCCTTTACCTCTCAGGGTTTCCCCCATGTACCCATGTCATTCGACGCTGGGTGGGCACCTGAGCTGCTTCCAATGTTAGAAAAGTTCCCAGATTTGAACCGGCTGGGGATCGAACCCGGGACCTTGAGCATGATAGTCAGATGCGTTACCATGTTACAATTAATATATGTAAACATAAAAATTGGAAATTATCACCTGTGTATTGTATCCTGCCACTAGGGGTGCATTAGATCTGGTGTCAGATGAAAAATGCAAATCCATATATGATTGATATTTATTTATTTATTTATTGAACTCAACAGGTACATACCTAATTACAGAGCCCATATGAAGGATACATAGTCATTACAATTACATATATTTCTGTAATATAGAGATAGAAATTATATATATATATATTAAAAATATTTTTATATATATACACTTTATCACACAATTTAAATACGAACTTATGTGTTTAAGCTTAGGCCATTGTGTTAATACTGGCTTTACTGAAGTCCCTTAGGTTCATAGAAAAGATGTCAATGGTGTTATTCTTGATTAGCAAGTTATTGTAACTGGTGCACATTCTCCACAATGGAGATTTCTTTTTAATTTCGGATCTAGCCTTCTTTATAAGAAAAACTTCATTCTTTAGTCTAGTTTTCGACGACGGGATTCGAAAATTAATCTGGCAGAGTAGATGTTCAGCATCTATTTCGTGATTTAACAATTTCCACAAGAATACTATTTCATGCAACCTTCTTCTGTGACACAGCTTTGTAAACCGACATTCATATATTAGGTTGTCGTAGTGTTCAAATGTGGGGTAAACTTTCTGAAATTTGTATTTTAAAAATCTAAGAAATCTCGATTGGACTCTTTCAATTGCTACACTGTACTTTGCTGTGTCTGTATTCCATATAACAGATGCATATTCGAGTTTGGGTCTTACATATGAATAATACAAAACTTTTAGTGTCTCTATACTCTTGAAATCCCTCCCCATTCTAAGAATAAACCCAAGGTTCTTGAACGCTCCACTAATTATTTGTTCTACGTGTTTATTAAAAGTAAGATCTGAATCAAAAATAACCCCTAAATCCTTGACTGTAAAATTTCTTGCTAGAGTATTGTTGTATATTTGATACTGAAATTCAACTGGGTTTTTCTTTCGAGTATATGTTACATAATGGCATTTACTGATATTTAGTGTTAAATCATTGATTTTTGTCCACGTTTCTAACTTTGTAACATCATTTTGAAGTTGCACACTGTCATCTTGTTTGCTTATTTTCCTGTAAAATTTCAGGTCATCTGCAAACAGAAATTTGTGTGAGTTTTCAAATGAATCCGGCAAATCGTTAATAAGTAATGTGAAAAGAAGTGGCCCAAGGTTAGACCCCTGAGGTACTCCTGAGGTGACTCTTATCTCGTCGGATGTGTGGCCTTTATACGTCACGTACTGCTTACGGTTCTGCAAATTGGAAGCGAACAGTTGACGCAGTGGTTCAGAAATATTGAAGCATGCTAATTTACTTAATAGAATATCGTGGTTAACCAAGTCGAACGCTTTGCAAAAGTCGGTATATATTACGTCAACCTGACCTCCTTCGTCCAATGTTGAACTAATAAAATTGGTAATATCGGAGAGATTGGTCAACACCGATCTACGTGGTACAAAGCCATGCTGAAACGATGATATTACAGGTTTTACGTGGGTAAATATGTAACGGTGCATGATTTTTTCGAATATTTTTGCTGGGGCTGATAATATACTTATTGGTCGGTAGTTTAGTACGTCATTAGTGTTATTGCTTTTGGGAAGTGGACAAATTGCCGTGGCTTTCCATTTTTCGGGAAATTTGTGTTTTGCAAGAATTAAATTGAAAATGAGATATAACGGGTATTTTAATATATTACTGCAACCTTTGACTACATAGGGCGGTATCTTGTCCGGTCCGGCTGATTTCTTAGGTTTTAAGTTTTTAATTGCTTTTTCTACGTCTTCAATTTGTATCTCTGTAATATTAAGATTATCCAAAGTTTCATATTGTTTATGGTTAGGCAATACTTTCATGTCATATCTAGGGGGCTCTTTTTTATACACCGACTGAAAATGCTGTGCAAAAGCTTCGACTACTGATAGTCGGTCTGACAACACTTTATCTTTGAACAGTACAGGATCTTTGTTACTTTTCCTGCGTTTATTTGAAACAAACGACCAAAACTGGGTGCTATCTTTTGCAATATTTATTTCCGAATTGGCAACATAACTGTTGTATGCATCAATAATTTCTTTCCTCACTATTGTTCGAAATTCGCTAAATTTATTGTAGTGGTATCGAAAGTCTCCCACCTGTTTTTTCCACTTCTTGTGGTGATAATGTTTCCTATTTATATTTTTAATAATGCTGCTCGTAAACCAACACGGGTACTGTCTTTTGCGGCTTTTCTTTAAGGGGATACATTCATCGAATATTTTATATATAATTTCATAAAACACGTCTGTAGCTTGATCAACGTCATTCTTTGTTTTCAATACATCCCAGTTCGAGTTAAGCAGCTTGTGATAGATGGATGGAAAGTCGGCTTTACTAAAGTTGTACTGTAGCTTATGACAAGTTTTGTCGCGGGTTTCTTTGATATAATTAATATCTACTAGCAGCGAGGGATGGTGTGTGTCTTCAGGAACTAGTGGCTGTGTGTTTCGTGTTACTGTTATTCCCTGCCCATTTATCAAAAACAAATCGAGCGTTTTCCCATTGCTATTTTTAATGTCGTTCAAGCTTTTTAGTTGATATACATTGATAAAGTTGTTTAAATCGAAATACGTTGTTGCTGATGAACTAGTTAGATTGTAATTGCTACCAGTTATATCTGTCAGATTAAAGTCCCCACCTATCAGGAGTTTAGCGTCACCAGGTTGACAGTGCTTTTCTATGAACCTAAAGAATAAAGTGTATGTGTCTTTGTTACTACCAGGTGCTATGTACACAACGCAAATATATACAGTTCCTAATCCATTTAACCATAGTTTAATCAAAATGCAGTCTATATTCGGATGTAAACACGGCGAATCTATTAATGCACTCTTAACGTTTGATTTCACTGCAATGATTACACCACCACCCATTGTTTTACCAGACACTTTTTTGCTTCGGTCCCCCCTATATACAACATATCTTTCATCGAAAATTTCACTATTCTCGTGGGAATCTGCTAACCAACTTTCAGTTATCATTATTGCACTAAAGTTATTACAAAGGACATTCGTGTAAAATTCTCTTGTTTTGGTTGGGAGACCCCTAACATTTTGGTAACATAATTGAAACAACGAAGTGTCAAGTTCTTCTGAAATACATTTGGCGTTGCCTGTACTTACTTGGCCGTTATTTTTGGTGAGATCTCTTTTGTCACCGGGTTTGCTGACCTCTAGCCTGGTAGGTGGAGGGAAATCTTCTATTGTGCCTCGGGGGTGAGTTATTGTGACTCGTTGAGGGAGGGGGAGGATTGAACACTCTTCTGTCCTCGATTCCTGCTGCATACCTGCGGGCGCCGTTCTGCATCGCTGATTGTGGTGCGTCTAGTTTCCTTGTTGCTTCACTGTACGATTTCCTATTCTTGGTTTGAGCTTTTTTGGGGGAAGGGGGTGGATGCTGATCAGCAAAGTTCTGTGACGATGTTGATGCTGGTTCTGTAGGTGATTCAACGGGGAGAAGGGGCTGGGTGCGGAGATGTTCAGTTTCTCGACCATCACTTGGAGAGACGACACACTTGTCGTTAACTAAATGATTTGAAGTTTGAGAATTGGCAACACTTTCACTTATTACGTCACACGCTGCACAAGGAAGTCCATTTTCACTCAAATAACTTAAAGTGTACGATCTGCCTTCTATCACCAACTTATCAAACCTCATGACTGCATATAGGTTCTGTTCTCTTGCCTGTTGCAAATAGTTTGCCAATTCCCTCCGGGTTTCGCGCACGCCCCTTGAAAAATCCTCATGCACACTAATTCCTGTTCCTCTAAATAAGCGAGCCCTTCCAAGAATCAACTGCTTGAGTTTATAGTTAGAAAATTTAACTATTATTGGTCTCTTAGACCCAGTCCCTAGCCTGTGAGCTCTATCTATATCAAAATCACCGGTGTCTATTTCCAATAGGTCCCACAAAGCATCCCGCACTAGACGTTCCGAGCATTCCCACGTTTCACCTTGCATTTCGTTGAACCCTCTAAATATCAAATTATCTCTCCTCGATCGGTTTTCGAGATCGTCTAATTTGTACTCACAAAACTGAAGTTTTTCCTTTAACATGGCGTTTTCTACCTTTAATTCTCGCAGTTCCATTGTTAACGACCTTACATCATCTTGGACGTTTGATGTTGTTCGAGCCATATTATCAAGTTTTCCGTCAATCGATTGCAACTTTTGGATAATATCATCAGTAGTGTATGGACCGGGATTCTGTTCCACACCCGAAATAATCAATGTCATTACGATCACCAATCCCAGGAAGAACAAGCCGCTTAGATTGAGAACAGTTTTTGCTTCCACTTTTGTCACTGGCAACTTCCTGGCCGATGCATTCCAAGCACCGATCGCACAACGCCACTGCTCTAAGGAATTTCCCATCTTCGCACACTTCACGCTTCACTGAGCACGGGAGCCTCGAGATAACACGTCTGAACCGAACGAATTACGAACAAATTATTATATCCATTAACACATTTCAACTATTTAATCCCGTAAAGTAAGATTAAGAAACATTCATTTTGAGGCAAAATTGTCAAGTACTAATTCGTTAATATTGATTAGCTATATTGAGCATTATCAGAAAGTACGAGGGTGGTCCCAAAAGTAAGGTCTCCATTTTTTTTAAATACAAAGAAACTTTTATTGTCAATAATGTTTACATCATTTAAAGCTTGAACATTTATCTATTTTTCTACATAATCGCCATTTCGGTCGATGCATTTTTGTAAGTGCTGCGGCAGTTTCTGTATGCCCATGTCATACCAGCTTCTTTGGTGTATGCCAATGTTATTATTATCCTTCTTCATTAATATCAGCAGAGCAAAGGAGAAAGTTTTTACGAAATATTTTGCAAATCGACAATAGTATTGATATTGTAGATCAGTATTTCTATATTTTGAGTGATTATCGAATGCTGGATTACATACTGCACAATAACATCGCTCTTCTCGTGATTGGCTGGATAATTTCCGAAATATTTGAAATTTGTAAAAAAAATCAGTGTTAAAAAAATCATGAAATACGTCATAGCCTCATTTTCAGTAAAAGATGATCAAAACTTGGGTTGCCAATATATTAAGCTTCATTATGTACACAAAAACGGGTGTGAGTATTTCACAGGGGTGGTATAACACTTATAACACTTCTGGACGATAGACTGAAGTGCACACCCATAGAGCCAGACCACAAGCCGCCACTGTTCATATGTCCTTTCCATCTCTTTAAAGGGAGATTATTTCTTCCTTTGTTCCTCCCATTTGCTTTGAGGACCTGTTTCTATCTATCTTCTTGTCTTATCTTGCCTCCTCTTACTTTTCTTCCCACATCTTGCTCTTATATCTTGTCTGGAGAATTTGCATTCTTTCTCTTCCATTGAGTGTATATTTCTCCTCATCTGCCTACTTCCTTCTTGGAGGACTTATATGATTTTCATTTTTCCCTTTCTTCTTCTTTAAGGGCATATTTTTCCTTACCTCTCCTTCTTCTCCAAATTGGAGAACATCATTTATCCTTCTCTCCCATCCTCGTAGCAATTAATCCTTCTTATCACCGAACTTTCCTTTTGGAGCACTTCTCTTGTGCTATCTCCCTCTCTTTGAGACAAGATAGTTGAAGGGGAGATAGAGAAATAAATGAGTCCATCATGGAGAAGAGAATGGGAGGAAATAGATGAAAAGGAATTCAAGAAGTGGAAGAGGGGAGATTCAAGGAACTGAGTCTGCCATGGAAGGTGATAGAAGGGAAGGAAACCACGAATTGGTAGATGGGACACTGGAAGAACTGAGTCATCCAATTAGATTGGAGGTGAAAGGAGGAAATGTATTCACCAAGTGGAAGATAAGAGATATGAAGAACTGAGTCCTTCATGGGGAAAAGAATGTGAGACAAGGAAATTAATAAACCGAGTAGAAATGGTGATATTGGAATAACTGAATCCTCCATGGAGGATGAAAGGTGAGACAAGAAACAGAATTCCGCATATGGAAGCCAGGAGATAGGAAGAAATTGGTACTCTTTTCTTCTTCTAATCCCTATCATCATCTCATCTCTCTTCACTCTCCTTGGAGAATTCAGTTTTCCATTTCCACTTGGTGGATCCCCTTCCCCCTTTTTTCTCCTATCCACCTTGGATTACTCATCCCTTGTTTACGATTATGGATTGAGTTATATCTCTCTCACTCACTTTCCTTGGGGACTTAAGTCTTGATATAACCCCTCCTCCATGTGCTGGTGTCCCTTCCTTATATCACTTTACATTCTCAATGTAGCACTAGATTCTTCCCATATACATCCATTGTCGTGATTGATTTACCATTTCCTATCTCATCCATACTTCTGGTATGCTCCATGGAGAATGTAAAGTGAAGGGAGGAAAGAAATGCACCAAGTGGAAGAGGGGAGATGGGAAGAACTGAGTCCTCCTAGGAAAATTGAAGGAAGAAAATAGAAGGAGATTTGCCACAGGAAAGAAGGGATATAGGAATAATTTAGACTATCACTTAGAATAACTTAGCTAACGAGCAGAGACATGGCAGAAATAAATACACTGAAGACAAGGAAAGTGATAGGAAAGACTGAATTCTTCAAGGAAAATGAAGGAGATATACCATGGGAAAAAATCGGATAATGAATGAACTGAGTCCACAAAGAAAAGTGAGGGAGAGAGCATGAAATAAATCCAACAAGCATAAGTAAGTTTGTAGGAAAAATTGAGTCCCAGAAGAGTAAAAAATAAGGGGGAGGAAAAATCTAGCAAGAGGAAGAGGGGAGATGGGTAGAAGTGAATCGTCCAAGGAAATAGGAAGGAGATAAGAGAAATGAAATCATGTTGATAGGGAAAGTAGATGATGAAAGAACTGGTCCATGCAAGAAGAAAGGAGAGATCTAGGGGGTGGGGGGATTTAACTGAATGATGGAGAAGAATATTGAAGTATAACTGAATCGTTCAAGAAGTAAGTGATGTTGGAGAAAGAAGTAAAACCACTGAGTGGAAGAAGTTAAGGAAGGACTTCATCATGAGAAGAAGGAGAATGGGATAGGAAAAATGTATTCCTCCAAGGACAATGAAATGATATTGAAGGAAGAGGGTCAACTAGTAGTATGGGAAAGATTGGAAGAATTTGGTCCTTGAAGAAGAGGAGAAAGAGAGATAGAAAGAGAGGAGGAAATAAATCCATAAAAGAGAAGGGAGGAAGAGAGGAGAAAGTCAATCCACCAGAGAAAAGGGAAGAGGATAATAATAAAGAGAAAGTAAGGGAAACTTCTTACCTCAATGTATTATTCTTGCCATCTTGACATAGTGGGTGGAAGGTAACTCTTTACTTGCTCCAAGATCTGATGCACTGTGTATCTTCTACTTCTTCTTGCAGGGTAAATGGATTTTCTAGAATAAAGTAAAAAATGATGCATGAGCATAATAGGAAGCACAAATCAAATGATGTGGGTAATGGTCATACAGAACACATTGTTATTAATATGCATTACTTTCAGTTTCATTTTATAGGTCTCTGAATTTTTCAGAATCTTTTTAGGTGATTCATTGATTCTAAGTTATTTCTATTCCTCTTTAGACTTGTGTATATTCCACTTAATGTTATCTGTGCATAAAATTCACTTGAAACATAATTTTTCAAATTACATACTTTTAAATCTACCTAAAAATAATGTAAAATACTGGGAATTTATGACTTCTTAGCAACAGGTCATAGTCGTGATTGTTTTACCTCAAATATGGAACACATTTCTCTCCCAGCAAACACTAGGTGGATGAGATGGACAGAACAAGGTACCCGACGCTTAACAGCATAAGGGAAAGGAAGAGAAGAAGAAGAAACACTAGGATTTAGGAGCAATTGAATTGTTTTAATGTTCATTAATTTTTTTATATCAAACGCTGGATTACACCCAACCTCTCTTCCCTCACTTAGAGTACTGACTGCATTTTAAAGAGCTCTTCAGGAGCTCTCATGCAGATAAATAGCCATAACTCACGCATTTTATGTAAGCTGTTCTACGTTCAATCCCCATTGAGAACTACAGTATTTCATTGTAAAGAAATACTGTACAGTGTACTGATGGGAAATACAATGGGGAAACTACTGGAAAGGATGAAGTATTTAAAACTTGTCCTCAAAGTTTTAGGCTTCAATGTTCAAATAATTTCCGTTTTATATTTTAGTGGAAGTTATTTTTATTTTCATTTTTGCATTTTATTTTCCTTTCAAGAAGTTTCATAATTGTCTTCACAATGCTAGGTCAACTCTGAAACAATGGGACTCCAAACAGACATCGACTCTGGGACATAGTGAATAAATACATCAATATTACATGCACAATGCATATTTATGGATCATCAAGAAAGATGCACACCAATCAAATTACCCTTCCATTGATGATATGTAACTACAAAAAATAGTCTTGTATTCAAGTTGTAGTCTTATTTAAAAAATATTTGTATTTCTACTCTTGGATCTGGCATTATTTAAATCAATTGAACTCTAATTTAAATCAATTCAAACACTTCTAATTTATTTATTCATGTATAAATGAATTACAACATTTTGTGGGGAAATTTGAGTAGAGTTTATTTCCTATCAATACATTCTATATGAACTTAAGATTGAGGATGCCTATGTCATTACACTTGAGTAGTTTGAAAGTGATATGTGATAACACACAAAATTTTGAAACCGAGTAAAATACAAGTGAAGGCTCGGCCATTGCATTGTGTTCCAAAAATTCATGTGTATTTTTGACAGTTACCACTACTGAATAGACTTTGTTCACCAATATGTGAACAATGGAAGACTGTGTTGATAATGTCCCTAATGTTATCTCAAATTTGAATAGAGAGTGAGTCATCAAGTTTTACTCCAAGTCACTCAATTAACCAGTGCACCATAGAGAAGGAATGTAAAATGATAAAAAGTAAAACAAACAGCATTATGTAATTAATGTCTGCTGCTATACACATATTGTGGCTGACTCTGTGGGTGAGTGCATTAATTGATTAGCTTTCGATCTCATCACTAGGGAACAGAACTTTATGTGCTAAAAACTCAGAAATATTTTTTTGTGCCATAAATATTGAAAATATGTGATTAAAACACGTAAATATTTTACAAAAATAAAAAAAATTGGTAACAGAAACAAAATATTACATGCATTTTAAACACCTGAAATCAGTTTGTAAATGCTTACCTCTTAACGAGCTATTTTTTGGAAGAGTTGCAGTGGATCACCATAGTTTTTTCCAAATTCTCCATTGTAAATCTGTGACGATTATATCTAAAAAGCATCTTATATTGTTAGAAAGATCGCTCCATATTACAAGAAACAATTCTTGCATATTTGAGGCCTCCCTGATGGCGCAGTGGTAGCGTCGTCGCCTTGTAATCAAGGGGTCCCGGGTTCGATACCCGGTGGAGGCACATACTGGTTCGGATTCCACTTTAAACTGTAGGTCCAGTCCCGAATAGCCTTACTGTGCATAAAGTGGACTTAAAACACCAATTCTTGCATATTTGAAGCACAAAATGTCACTAACGCTGAAGTTTTCCAAAGCTTCCTCTTCCTCTACTTCACCTTCCAAAACACGTGCAATTTGGTACAAAGTTTGAAAACCTTGGTTTTTCCCAAAATTTTCTGTACATTTAGACATTAGCACTTGTGCGTTAGATTCAGTGGGGGTAATATTTTCCCCCAATAGGATCGTAGGCGAGGTGCCAGAAGTCTGCCAGCGAGCATGTTCAAAGACAAGACAACAACCTAACACTCTCGATATGAAAGAGGTGCGGAGAATAAACATTTTTCCTTCGAGGATTTCGAGGTAGCTGAAGTCAATGAGCGATTTTATGTATTTAAAATGAAAATTATCAAAATATGTATTTACATACGGAAAACTGGAAAATATGTGTTTTTATGTAAAATGCATGAGTGTTGGTTGTGAATGTTATCAAAGGGCGCCGAAAATCAACCGGTATTGGGAGGGTTACGTAATGGCCCTTTTCCATGCTAAGTTTTCATACGTACACATTGTGAAACAGTGTCGGGAGAATGGGTTAACACTCGGGGTGAGTACTGCGAAAGCTATTGTGGCCCGTTACACACAACAGGCTCTCCTTGCGACATTCACCCACGAAAACCACCAGGAGAAGTGCTGCAAGCAAAGTGTCACCCGTAGTGCTAAGGGGGATTAGTCGATTGGCGTGCCAAGAAAATCCCCCGACTCAACGTGATATGGCCCACAGATTTCACCTCGCACTGTCAACTGTGAACAAAACAATTCGCAAGCACCTCAGGTTGAAGTGTGTGTGGAAGGCCAGTGTACACCACCTTCTACCGCGTCATTTTGCCGAATGTAAGACGAACTTCAGGAAACTGTATGAAAAGTACCTGGCAGGTTCCAAATGGAAGAAAGTTGTCACAATGGATGAATCATATGTCCATCTCACTGCTGGTGGTCACATTCAGGCGATCACATACCGTGACATTGACAGCAAGGGGCGCAGCAACTTTGTTCATCAGTGCAGGGAAAGTTTCCTTCGTGGCTTGATGGTTGTGACGGGATTCGAATATGAGGGTAAGTTGATGATACGCAAGGTGGACAAGAACATGAAGGTGAATGCCAGATAGTTCCAAGACTCCATTCTGACACCTATCTATCGGAGAGACATCCCAAAATTGTATGGAATGAACGCGAACCAGGTGATGATCCATATGGACAATGCTTCGAGTCATACCGCCAGAACATCACTACGTTTTTATCAGGAAATGGCAGAGGAATTAGGAATTTGTGTCATTCCGTTTGAAGGCATTCCTGTGAAAAGCCCAGATGCCAGTCCAATGGATTTTTGCACATTTGGACTGTTGAAACGACATCTTCAACATCGCCGCCCACTCACCCTGGATGGTCTATGGAAATCTTGCAGGGAGGAGTGGGACAGAATTCCCATGCCTGTCCTGCGTCGGAGCTTGCTGCAATGGAAACTGCAATGCTGGGCAATAGCCTACAATGCTGGGGGTCCAATAGAACATGATCGGTGGTGGCGGCACGGTATCTCTTAAGGTGAGTAACCATCAAACGTGGTCGGATATAAAGTGAACAACCTTCTGTATATATCCACAAACATTTATACCTAATGCAATTAAAAACAATAAAAATATCCAGATTGATTAATTTTGTTATTTATGTGGGATGCAATGACTTTTGTGATAAGGTAAAAGGTAAAGTTCACCATGCATATACCAGTGTGCCATAAAGGCTGAAGGCAGATTTAAGGGATGTGGGTGTAGGGTCCACTTTTCATGTAATGTCCCAAATATATATTGTGGAGTTTTTCAATATCTTGATTGTTAATAACACATATTATTCTAGTGTAGCATTTTTTTCCAAGCAAAAAGGCTTTGTTGTGTTATTTATTGTATGGACAGAAGTGTTGCAGTCAAAATGTTGGTTCCCATCTAATTCATAGTCGTAACTTTACATGGGCACTGGACCTCACAAAAATTTAAGTTTATTGAAGTTTAGAAGGTAAGAGATAAGAGTGCTAACCTATAGGGACTTGAGGAGCAAAGTAATAATGAGTAATTACTCTGATTTCACAAATGTAACAGTTATTTAGCAAATAATTCTGGATGCTATTTTTGTGAGGTGGAAAACTTTTTGATTCTCCCCAAAAAAGTTAAGCCTCAAGTTCGATTCTGTCCGCCAGATGTTAGAGCCCAAGTTGCAGTCATGAACTGATTAATTTGTTTGTTTTTGCTTAAATCATTTATAGGCATGTTTTGCAGAACAAGTCTCTGCGCAAGTAGTGATGCGAGACGGCTCCACCAATGAACAGTGAGAGAAACAGGATTGTGTAATGGGCAACTAGAGTTACCTGCTTTCCCTGCTTCACTCTGTCAGCATTGCAAACCTTTGAAAAAGTTAATACCATACGCACATACCGAACGAACCGTATTTTTGTCTCCAGGTCCATACGCTTCGTTTAGGAATTTCTTAGGGAAATATTAGGGATAAAACTTCAAGTGCAAATTTTGACAAGCCATGCATTTAGCATACGGACTAAGGTCTAGACTATACATCTGTACATGCCATGAAATTTATGTAAATGTACGGTCAGGACTGTACAGTTGGCAATGCTGCACTTTCACCACTCGATTCCCTTCCTCCTCCTCTATGTACGACTTTGCTCTGCAGGTAGCTGGGACAGGGTATAATTATACATAATGTAAAATAAGACTTTTACTTATTAAATTTTGAACCGCACAATGTGATTTTGGGAAAACAATAGAAGCATATTTTATAACAAATTTCAAGTAGATTTTCTTCTTCTCTTGTGTGTCATTTAACTTTGAAAGCAGACTTTCTGGTATGATATATATTTTCTGTTTGTAAATTTAGTTTTTTGAAGTCTTTACGTCAGTGAAAACCAAAGATGTATTGTAATTCAAACCTTCCAATGCAATTTGTATGTTCTGCTATATTCAGCAGGCAAGTATTATGTGATTTTATATAATATGATAACATTAACATGAAGTTGTTTTGGAGTCAATTCAATTCTCATAAAAGTTACACTACTAGGATTGTATTCTGTACTAATATTTTAAAACGTGCATCTCCAGTGTGTTCAATGCGGATGTTACACAAACCTTTAAGTAATCAAGTGCTGCCTCCTTTCTATTGCTGATGGCATTATAGGCTTCCTTCATTACAATTAGGTTGTATTAATTATGACTTGCAAATAGTAGAACTCTGATGATTTAACTGCATTGATCTTATGAATAATCCTCTGGGAGTTGTGTCTCCATAGTATTCATACCAACTATGACAATGAAATTCACTACATAACTAACAATTTGTTCCTCTGATCAACAATAACATTTAATTGAGATTAAGTCAAGTCAGTGCCATTGTTAGGGTTTTGCAACATGTGACATCACACAGCATGCTGGAAATTTGTACTGTTTTCAAATGCCTTCACTGTGTACTATGAATTATATCAACCCCCCTCCCCCCGTAAGATTATCCTTGATGTAAGTAAGAACTTGACAATATCGATTAGAGCCTGCAGTTTTCTTCTTTAGATGTAAATGTGTTTTTTTGTCAAGGTCGTGAAATTGTATCCTTAATTTGTACATTTCCTTTTGCCATAATATGTAATATGTGAGAATTTAAAAGATCACTAGAAAGAAGGCCCTTTAATCAATTTGTTGTTACATTTGATACAAAAAATTAAAAGTCATCTCTAACCTCAATCCCTCCCCTCTCCACTGAATGCCATATTTCCACAAAAATTGTGCATAAATGGCATTTCTTCCTTAAAATGCCTATATTTACCACTTCTCAGAAATTCTGGCTAAAGTATGTCACACAACTGCAGACCTTTTCTCTCTCACAAATATGAGTCACTCTCAGTAGGTGGAGGTGAAGGGAGGGGAGGGTCATGTTTCCCATGACTACATTTCAATGGCAAGAAAATCTCTCTCTCTTTCTCTCTCTCCCTGAGTCTTGTTCGACGTGTATTTCTGGGTGTCGGTTTTGTGCTTTCTGTGGCAGTAACCATGCTTAAAGTAGACCTTTCAGAAAGAGGCAAGCTACCCCCCATGCGAGAGTGGTTAGCACATTATGCTATGATGCCAGGGGTCCTGGGTTCGATTCCCTACCTAAGCGTGAATGTTTGTGAGTGTCCCTTCATAAATTTCATCTTGTCATCACTCATCCCCATCTTTGCAAATTAGCCAAAAGTGCCACAAGGAGCGAAGTAAAATAAAGCAAATCAATCAAACCAACAGGTAAAATGGTGAAATTTGTTATGGAATTGGGATCGAATGCATTTTCAACAAATTAATGGGTGCTGTTCTGAAAACTTTATGAAAGCAGTTAGTGCTGAAAAGTGATATTTACGCAACATTTAATCACTGCCAAACATATGATCACAGCTAGCAAGAAGGGACACAAGTAAAGCATTACAGCTTTTACCAGCGTTAGCAGAAGCTTCTTCATGTCACTTTCAGGTTACCTGTGATTTATCTAAAGCTTTTGTAGAGGCAGACATTCCATTCGAAAGTTGAAAATGAATGAGTCAGTCTCTAGAAAACTTTTTGGAAACTTATACAAAACAAAATGTTCCCATGGAATCAAGCTTAAGATTTCATTGTTCATTCTTAATTGTAATATGTCTGTGTATCTTAAAAGGTCAACACATGTCTTTTTAATTCCATTTTTAAGAGCCATTATCAAGGTTTACTTTGCCCTTTGTTCACATCAGATTTACTAGCTGTGATCAAATATAATACAGTCCATTTCTACACAGACAAAACCCAACTATAAACTTCCTCTTTCCAACAAAATCACCCCATGCATTAGTTCATTAAGACTTAAGATCCATAACTACTTTGAAATAATTTAAAAAAATAAATAAATGCATTTTTCAATGCTGTACAAAATAATCTGATCATATCCTCCCAACCCTAAATGAGAGTGAAATGCTGAAGATGACCAGATAATGAAACTCGATCTATTGCAACACTTCTGTCCATACAATAAATAACACAACAAAGCCTTTTTGTGATAAGGTAAAAGGTAAAATTCACCATGCATATACCAGTGTGCCATAAAGGCTGAAGGCAGATTTAAGGGATGTGGGTGTAGGGTCCACTTTTCATGTAATGTCCCAAATATATATTGTGGAGTTTTTCAATATCTTGATTGTTAATAACACATATTATTCTAGTGTAGCATTTCAAACAGTAACACCAGAAAACCTATTTCAGAAATTAAAATTCAAATTAAGAGATTTTATGATTATGCTGGTTAGGTGAAATTGAAGCAGAAAGGAAAACCATGCATAAAACAGGAGCTCTAATCTAGAATATGTGCCTGCAAGTCAAGTTGCAAGTTGACAACTCAATATACTTTGCTACCAGGATGACTATTTTCTTATTTTTAACTTACATAATATGTTATGGCTCATTTCACAGAAATTGAAACCAAGGTGACAATTTTTTTCATTGAATTATGGTGGCAAACACTTTATTCTCTTTAAAAATAAGTGATCTTTCTGGTAGTTAATTTTCTTTTAGCGCCAGAAGTTCAAATGTTGGTATAAATTGCATATTGCAAATATTTTGTAGATGCTCAGATATCTTGTAGTGAAATATGATCAAGTTCCTGATACTCTATTCCATCTATTCTGCACTTGAAGTGTTAATTATATACGTATTCTCCATTTTGAATATATATATATGATACTACAACATTACAAAACTTTGGGTGTATTATGGGTGTTCTGGGTATGAGATATTGGTGTGGAGATTTTCAGGTGTCACAAACATGACCATTCACAAGTTGCTTTCCTCTCCATACTACAATGGTTCCAATGTAAATCTCCAAATATTGTGTGCAAAAAGCTATCATGGAAGGTTGTCAAAATATACAACAAATTAATTAAAATTTCAATCAATATTACAATTTCTGGTGTTCATGTATGTGATAGTAGGCAGGTTCGTGACCTGAGAGAGATATGTGACATAGTTATTATGCAGATATTAATGACTAGAATAGTGTATTTTATTTCCTATTTAATACTGGCAGTAACAGTAGTGAATACAGAGTATCAGCAGGTATTAGTGATAGTGTTATTATACCATTTGGACACTCTTCCAGGTATGTATGATGAGATGACTATATAGGAAGATGACATTAGATGGAATTGATTGAATGAATTGTTGATCTAAGTCCACTTTATACACAGATAGGCTAATCGAACCTACAGTTTAAAGTGAAATTCTAACCACTGTGCATGTGCCTTCGATGGGTATCGAGCCCAAGATGCCTTGATTACAAAGCAGATCGCATTAGAAAACCTGTTCAATTTACTACTGTACAGTGCACATTCTTTGCTCAAAGCAGAGAATCCTGATGTAAGTATTAGGTATTCAAAGTTTTCTCTTTAAAAAACACCTAGTGACCAATAGAAAAGCATTCAAGCTGCAGCCTTAGAAATCTAACACACAAAAAAGCAGTACCCTTGATTTTGCTATGATTTATTTATATGAATGACAATATGAAATCCAATGAGCACCTTGAAGTAGACTGTGTGTGACCCAGGGGCAGCATGAAGGGGTTATTGCACACCCCTTAATTTTTATCTGCACCCTCTTCAGCACCCCCTATCCAAAATATATATAGTTTACTGTCAGTTTTTGTGTTTAACACAGTTTTGTTGTCCGCCTACTTGTTATTCTTCTTTTCTTCAAGTCGCATTGGAACAAAAATGTCAGTTGCTGTCAAGTATCATCAAGTCACCCTGCTAGAAATTTCTGCTGTTTTCAGTAGACAAATTCTACTGTTTTCAAATGTCTCCTACTGTGCCTACTGTGTACTGTGAAATGTACTGAAATACTATTGTAGATCTACTGTACAGCTACTGTACTGTGCAGTAAGGCTACTGTACTGAAAGAACGATGTAAATAATAATGCATAATACTTGCTACCATATATTATAAAATCATTTATTGACTCCAATTTTGACAAATTCATTCTTGACAACACTATAGTTTAAGTGATTTTGAAGTGAATTGAAAAAACAGTACATGGACTGAATGTCTACTGTTTTTGTAATGAGTACTACTGAAGTCAGATATATCTTAATGAATAAGTTATTATAATTCTTGGAATTCATGGAATTTCCCTGGTTATTATTATATCTGTGTAATGCAATTGCAGAAAGGATCTATTTTTATGATCAACGTAGTTCAACAGTGTTTGCTTGCTTTGATTTTTCAAGCATTGAGGATCAGGTCTTCATTTAAACTAATTTTTTGGCTGTTTTCAAGTGAATATAAGAATAACAATATGTCGACTCATGTATAAGACAGCATGTTTTTTCAATTTTCTAAAAGTGCGTTAACCACAATGAAACTACACACTTAAAAACGTGTTCACTTTATTTGATTTCTTTGTTGTGTGAACGCATTCCTAAGTAGCAAGTTCCACATGCTTTACCATACATTTATTTTAGCTGTTTATATGACTTTTGCATTGCATTTTTAGTTGTATAGATAAGAACATTTTCATTACTGACAACAGTACTGTTTTCAGACTCCAATATACTGAACACAATAAAGTATGTTAGTTGTACAATTATATTACTGCAAACGTAAAGAGTACAGTTCAACTACTTAAAATAGTAGAAACAGTTGGGTTAAAAAAACAGTAGAAATCATTAGCAGAACAGTTCAGCCACTGAAAACAGTAGCCTACTAAAAACAGTAGAAGACAGTAGCATTACAGTTGATCTACTGAAAACAGTAGCCTACTAAAAACAGTAGAAGACAGTAGCATTACAGTTGATCTACTGAAAACAGTAGATGTTTCAAAACACCCATTGATCTACTGAAAACAGTAGACAGAATTTCCAGTAGGGCACCCTCGGGAAATTATTTAACACAAGTTGTATCGTGACTGTAGTTTCCTTGTTAATTCATTCTATTTGTTCTAGTAAATGTACCATTTCAGACATTTTCAAGGACAGTTATGAAGAGGCCAAAAATTCGAGGAGAAATGTTATAGTTTGTTGTTGGGAGACAGTGCACCCCAAGGAATTTTACTAAGAAGTTCTGTGCCCTTAGCATTTAATTCTCACACCACAGCATCTGGGCAGATGGACGGTAGACTATGTAATATGTAAAACAAACACATATTAAAAGAGAAGTAACAAAGCAATGGAACATTTTCAGAAAAGTGAAGCAGTCCAAAAAAAAAGTGAATTGATAATTACATGAAAGTGATTACATGATTTCATATTTATTGTTTTGTTTTCTTTTTCAAATTGCAGAACTTTAGGTTGCATAGTAGCATTTTTTTTCTTTTAGCCAACACACACAAAATGAACACTCAGAAGTTGTTGTCACCTATGTAACGTATTTGACATTTGATTAATAACTGAATTTTGTACCTCAATTGGTTGCACCTTGTAAAAAAGGGACCCTGGGTTCGATACCCGGTGGAAGCACATATTGGTTTCGATCCCACTTTAAAGTGTAGGTCCAGTCTCGATTAGCCTGTATGCAGTTGCGAAGCATGCTGTCTCTGGAAGGGTTGGAACAGGGGAGGGGGAGCTGTGAATTTATTGAAAAATAGTATGTTAAAATATAGCCCCTAGAAAATAAAATATAACATATTGCCTGAATCTCATCTACTATCTACTGCTGTTCGAAAAAGTCGGGATAGGTATTGAAACGGATAATGTAGTGATTAACACTCTCCCCTTATAATCAAGAAGTAGAAGGTTTGATTCCCCCTTGAGGCATTGGTTCCGATTCTATTTTAATCTAGTCTCGATTAGATGTCTGAGAATAAAGGCACTTCTGTCTCTAAGGTCAGAAAACAGTGAATATGGGACTCGATGTTCTGACCATGTGTCACCCAATGAAAGAGCCATTCTATCAGACCCTAGCCCTCTTACATTTGTTATATTAAAGCTGCTTGTAAAAATTATTTGTTACTTCAATAACAGTATTGTAAATGTTTCTCCCATTAAATAAATGGATCAACGTGGATTTGTTATAACAGCATGCTACAACAAGTGCTTCAGGTTCGAATCCCCACTTGGGCATACTTGTTCTTTGTGCGTGTCCCTTCATCAATGTTATCATATCATCGTTCATCCTCATCTTCCCAATTAGCCAAAAATGGAAGAAAACCAAGTAAAATAAACTAAATCTATCAAGCAATATTTTTTCAAATTCTTTTATGCTTTTATTCTTCTTTAACACGTGACTTTTCTTAAATATTATAATACGATTTAGAAAATGATGAAATGCTAAATGAGAACATGGACACCTTTCTGTGTAACATACCGACCAGAAAATTTCAGAAACATGGATTCTCTCAATACGTTTGCACTGTACTTTGCCCCTTTTAAAAGTAGCTCATTTTCAGTTATGTCACTAATCATGAAAGAAAATTTCAAAGTAATAATTTAAAAATAATTTCCCTCTCTGAATCGAGATTGGTGTGGGGGCACATACAGCAGCTAACACTTCGCGAAAAGCAGTTCCTCAAAAAAGCATAAAGTACCAAACTTAACACTGGTAACCAAGTTACATGCATTATTTGCAGTTAGAATTCTAATAATGCATACGTTGATAGGTTAGGAGGCCAGGTTTAGAGGTGTTAGCAACACATTTTTGTGACGTGTTAGCAGCAGGGTGTGCTCCGCTCCCAGATCGGGATACTCTGAATCTTCCATGGAAACACTGCTTCAACAAGCTCTGTGCATCCACTGCCTGCTTCGTCATGTGCTTGTACATGATCGGTACTCTTCGCCAATGAGGCCGGCCTTGGTGTGTACGTTATAGGCAAATGCACCCCTGAAATTATGTTTTCTTGCACGAATTACTTAGGTAGTTATGGGACCAGCTGAGGCACTCTCAGGCGGGCCTCGCTGAATGCACAGATCGAGTTTACTTGCAGTAATTATCGGAAGACCTAGAATTTCAGTTTTCTTTTATTAAGAGTTGTTTATTGAAATTATATGTAATAAAATAATCTGTCCACCCAGCGTCGAATAACATGGGTACCCGGGGGAAACCCTGGGGGGGTAAAGGCAGTCAGGGCGTGGTGCTGCACATCACCCCCACTCACGACCGGATCAAGAAAGTGTGGGGTGTTACCCCCACACCCCCTATATGCCTTCCTGGCGTGGTGCTAAGCACAGGGGAACACTGTACCTTTTTTCTTTTTTTTTTTGTAATAGATAAATATTTTAGGGTAGACCCAGCCTCATAGGATGCTTTGCCACTGCCTGTATGTGCATAAAGTGGACTTAAGACAATCTAAAATTGTCCATTACACTCAACCTAATTATGTTAATTATTATAAAAGTGTTGCAGGAACTTCAAACAGAAGGATTTCTTTTTAGAAGGAGTGAGCAACACTATTAGGGGGGGGGGATATACCTCGACCCCTCTCCATGGAAAAATGCATTTGCCTTGCTTTCCTCTCCATGGAAAAGAAACCTCCAGTCATCCACATATGTCATTGGCCTCCTTTGAAAAAGCTCTTCCTTTCAAATTTCAAATGTCGTTGTTGTGCTAAAATCAGGCAAAAATGAAGCAAGTTGCTAGTATTATTCAGTTCCATTAGCATATTATCATAGACGTCAACCAAACGTTTATTGATATTTGATTTAGGGACTAAAACAGCATTAATATTCAATGTTTTCTGTATTTTCAACAAAGCACCCCCCAAATTTAATTCTGCACCACCTCAGCACCCCTAGATGATGAATCCTGGTACTGCATCTGGTGTGACCTTATTCACTGCTGCTCTTTTTTAAGACAAGCAAAAGACACAGTGTTATCTTATTGTTAGTCACACAAAAGATACATCAGGTATAGCAGTTCCTGTCTGCTGTCATTTTGAAACTCATTGAAGTTCTCAGGTTTCAAGTTAATAAACCAAAACTGATAATCTGGAGTGATGCACCATTGAGTCAATTTAAAAACAAGCTCATCTCCTACTTTGTCTACATGATATCCAGATCACAAGAACGATTTTTCAGGTTTTAAATGATAATATTCACCAACTTTGCATTGAAAAGGAGTTATTGATGATATTTGTGGCAGTGTAAGTCTTGACTGTATGAAGGAGTCATCATACAATTAGCTGCAGTAACTATGAGCAAAAGTAGTTCTAAATGTAAGTACAGTCCCTACCAAACATTTAAGACAAACTTGTCATGTGTTTTTCAGAGAAACAGAAAAAGTACATATGCAAGTGCTTTTCTTGAAATAAACACTTCAATACAAAATTGGAATTATTATGTAATGTTATTGAAAGGTACATCAAGATCAAGAAAGTGTTAGGGCATATTAATGCACTTATAACTAATAGATGCAACTAAAGGTACAATTTGTAAAATCATTAAATCTGAAATTTGAAAATATACTTGGAAACAAACATTTCTCCTGAAATTAGATGAATGAAGTGTGAAATTTTAATAGTCAGTAGGTCCATCTTTAAGTTTCAAGCACATTTGCACATGTTTTCTCATGCTGCGGACCAATTTCTGACATTCTTGGAGCATAATCTCATTCCATACCTCAGAGATCTGTTCATGAAGATTCTGGACATTCCTTGGCTGACGTCTGGCTACACGAAAACCAATGGTATTCCATAGGTTTTATATAGGATTCAGGTCTGGACTTCATGCTGGCCAAGGAAAAAATGGGATTTCCCTCGCTTGAATCAAAGCCATTGTTGCTGCTGATGTGTGGCAAGTCTCGCGATAATCTGCTCCTTGCGTACAGACATTACCCTGGGGCAGCTCCAGCATGGTTTATCAACCACTGTACCTTGCTGCTTGAATTTGTTTATTGTGTTCGACACACAGGTTTTACTCACATTCAATGTGACTGCAATTTCTCTATAGGACCTATTGCATTTGTACATACCAATTATTTGCCATTTCACTGCCACGGCACAGACTTTTTTCCCCATTATCACGTAGCTTGCGATTCAAACAGCCTGTTTATTATCAAGCGTAATGGAAACAGGTTTGGACTTGCACAATGCTGCTACTTGAGATATGTCTTCTTGAGCCATCTATTGATACACATTTCAACTAACGACTGATAAAATTTGTTCACTCCAGCGCAGTCATTGAGGAAGATATTGTTATCTGAAGACATCTCAGTTTTTGCTGGTTTTTTTTTAATTTGGGAATTTTAGGAAAAAAATATAAAACATGAGAAAATTTTTGTGGATTTCTATTTTTTGCGCCACAACCTTTGTTCATGTTCCACAATACTGGAAAGAATTCAGTACTGTCATAGTGCTGGATTTTCAGTTAAGAAATTTCATTTTCCACTTTCGTATCTCAAGAACTACAAGACATATACCAATAATTTTTCGGCAATATATGCCTCACACACTATATTACTTCCATACAATTTCACTCCATATTTGTACCAAAAACTTTTGGTCAGGATTCATTTATATGAAAAAAAAAGTTGGTGGTCATAAACTTTGGGTAGGGACTATATAATTTCAGTGATGCAAAAATGTATAGATCAAGTCCAAATTGAGTGGAATCTCAGTAAAGAAGCTCAAGGAATTAAGAAGAAATATGCCATCAGATCCTGTTCCAGGGATCATGTTGGTTCATTTTGCAGTGAGGAGATCTGTACCTGTGAGGATAGAGAGTATGCAGTGATCATCCAAGTAGTGCACAAGGTATTGAATCTCCAGTCCTTATCTGCTACAAAACACATTTCATATTTCACCTGGAGCTATCCTGCTGTAAAAAGATTTAGAAAAGAGATGTGGAACCCACGTGTTGTACAAGTGTCTGCAGTGCATGGATATCAAGAAAATGATATAGGCACCATACAAGTCAATAATATAATTCAAAGATTGCCTAATTATCGTGGAATTATGGTATTTTCATTCTCAGTTAAGTAAAAGTAATATCAATGCCACAAACTTGATCACCTGTCACATACATGTCTAGCATAATTTTATTATTTTAAAAAACTATAAATAGAAATCAATTCTGCTAAGTGATATTTATTTTTTAGTAATTTTGCAGTTTGTAAAAAACATTCAACATGCATATTGTTTTGTATAATTCATAGAATTTTGAAGAAGAATAATCGTATGTGAAATATAACTTATATTTCTTGTCACATACATGATCATTACAAAAAAAGCAATCTAAACAGTCAAACAATAAATTTAGTCTCTTCTCTCATATTATTTACTGTTACATTCTAACTTTTGTAATAAAATAGGTTTCATTTAAATACTTCATGAGCCAGATTACCATTATTTGTGTCGGTATGCGAAGGTATGTTTGTCACATATGTGACTTTCGAATCAGATTAATACATATTCACATATTATCCTGAATGTAACAAAAGTTCTATTAGAAAAAATAAGTGGTACGTTAAGGACCAAGCCTCACAACCACCATTTTGCCAGTGCAAAATGGTAGCTAAAATATCATTGGAGAATGCTCAACGCACACAAAACCAATTTTCTTCAGTTTGTATGCTTCTTATATTCTACATTTGATTGTAGTCTAGGCTATTTCATTAGAGGGCCTCCCCAATGGTGCAGTGGTAGCATCATCGCCTCGTAATCAAGCGGTCCCGGGTTCGATACCTGGTGGAGGCACATGGCACAGTGGTTCGGATCTCACTTTCAACCATAGGTCCAATCTCAATTAGC
This sequence comes from Lepisma saccharinum, assembly GCF_977018435.1. Taxonomy (NCBI): domain Eukaryota; kingdom Metazoa; phylum Arthropoda; class Insecta; order Zygentoma; family Lepismatidae; genus Lepisma; species Lepisma saccharinum. Next base: position 53,603,232 of record NC_139238.1, read on the forward strand.
CTTACTGTGCATAAAGTGGACTTAAAACACCAACTCAAACCAAGCCAAGCTATTTCATTAGAGTCAAGTCGTAGGCATTCCTCTTAACCTCATTGTACTGTAAGCTGAGAAAGCTAATGGTTTTGCTGATCCCTTCATCATCCTCTGGAAAGGCAGTTTGGTTTCTCTGCTGTCTCCATAGCAATCTTAGTATTTACAACAATAGAAAACATTACTTATGTAACAATTAATTTATCTGATCAATACTGAAATTCGTCTTGTATTAAACCTAGTTAAAGATAAATTAAAGCCAGTTAAACATGAAATATCATGTATATACTGTAAACATTAAATGGAAATAAACTGCCTCAAAATCTCAATATATTTGTTCTACTATACATACAACAGTACTGCCAGCTGATAGTATTAAAGAAATAGTCCTGTAACTTTGGACCATGTATACTAAAATATTTGTGTCTGTATGAACCTTTCCAGAGGTGACACACAAATACACTTATCCCAACATTTCACTAGTGCTTACCAGCAGTGTAGAAATATTTTCTCAGTATGTCAGGGCCCTCCCCCATGGGCAAGTGATAGCGTCATTGCCTTGTAATCAAGGGATCCCGGGTTCGATACCCGGTGGAGGCACAAGTGGTTCGGATCCCACTTTGAACTGTAGGTCCAGTCCCGATTAGCCTTACTGTGCATAAAGTGGACTTAAACACCAAACCAAACTCAGTATGTCAGACCATGATCATACTGTTTGCTTAACCTCTTTGCCATTGCTGAAATATTGACCTATGAGGAACTCCTTTAAGGGTACAAAGAGGTGAAAATCACTTGAAGCAAGATCAGAAATTTAAGGGTGTGTGAGGCAGTAACTTCCAGCTGAGTTCCTGTAGCGTGCAAATTGTGTGGTGAGCAGTAGTGGTCATGCATTAGCTTGTAGCATAATAATGCCTTAAATGATGAAACCAGGCTGATTTTGTGACTGTGTTCAAACTTGTGACAGAAAGATGCAATCTGTTCAACAAGTTGACGAAATGTTAGGCATCAAATTTCCACTCACTGCAATGTTCACAAGAATGACTGCAGTGTACTCTGAACCATCTCAGAACAGACCATCTTGCACTGATGTTTGAATGTCTATATATTGTTAACCCCATTCAAAAGTTTTACTATGGGTAAGAGTTCCATCACCATACTGTGCTTGAAGTCTTCTGTGAACTTCACTTGCTTTACACCACGGAGATGGAATTTCATCTTAATATTTTATTCCATGTTTGTGCTCACAGGCTTGTCTGCTATCTTGATTTACAAGTGCTCCTTACAGTAACAGCAGACATTCGTCTCTCATAAGTTATCTCTATGAGTCTGCTTGTGTTCCATTGTTCTTAAAAATCAAAAGTTCTGGTTCGACTTGAACAACTAAGATAGGTGATGAAAATAACATCAGTTCCATTGCAGTTGTGGACTGGTGTAAGAGGGGATGAACACCCAGGTCAATGTGGACTAAGGTGTCCCTCAGTTCCTGGAAGACAACTCTGAGTTTAGTACTGAAAACTGAACTAATATTAGTTCAGATTAGAAGACATGGGAATGTAACTGATTGGTGGGATTTGATTTTGTAAACTGGATGGAGTTGATAGAGAATAATACGAGGTGGAATTACACATTGGAATTTGCATCGAGGGGGATTTGTGAATCACGCCATTATGGAGATGAAAAATCTCTGGTTATTGTAAAATGTTAGATCATTAGAGTAGTTTATGTATGACCTTTTTGATATGATGGAATGGCATCTGTTGAAGTGCATGTGCTGAAGATGATTGGTAGGTTTAATGGGAATGAATGTCTTTAAGGATGCTATCGTTTATGTTCATGTTTATTGTTGCTGAACTCTCTTCTGCATAATATGCTTTCAAGTGCAATTGAGTATGAAAAACTTGTTACGTTCATCCAGGAAAGGTCCTTTCCATATGATCAGAGGAAAAAATGTATTGCTCATGAAGCAGAGAATGATTAGTAGTTGTAATGCACTCCAGAGCAGAGTGGTTAGTCTAGCATACTACAAAACCTGTGCTTCAAATACTAGGTACTGAATTGACATTTCCATTGCATTTTCTTCCTTTATTTATACATTCAAAATTTATCCTGTTTTCATGAAGTCTGTTGTGTTGATATATGATTGTAACATATTCACTGTGGTTATATGGGCATCATATATTACGAATCACTTCCTCCACAGTGCAAGTTCTCATCTTTGAGTGAGAAATCTTAATTAGGAAATGTACCCTGTCACTAGTAAATACCAGGCCAATCCTGTTGTATAAATCACCTTGTTGAGAGTTCACTTTTTTTTGAGACAACCTTCATCATATTCTCAATTCTGCTCTATTCACCTTCAGTTTTGCCCATGTTGCCACAAAACTATGATTAACACATGCACAAAAACTGAAACAAACACAAATTTCTGCATGTCTTCTCACACCGAAAATCATCTTCATTACATCACAATTAGTTCACTTTCGAAATCCCTTGACCACAAATTTTTACACCTACACATCCATCCCTTACAACTGGCAGTCTAATAGGTAGCATATGCGATTATGAACACTATCAAGAATGGTGGAAAAAGCTAAGAGAATAACTTAGAAACAGAAGAAAATATGTTGAAACGATATGAAGGAAATAAACAAATTAAATAATAAATGAATTATTTTTATAGAGCTGCAAGTAATATGCACTGTCTCATTCTGAAAAGTTGACTTTGTTTACCACAACAATTCTTATTTATTACATATATTTTTATATATTAATTACAGTAATTATTCTACATTAGTTATATAATAGATTTATAGTAAAATGTAATGTAATAATTAGTAAAATAGTCAAATGTTATTATTGTGGATAAAGAAATGCAATTGAACAAATTAATTTGCTATCTGTAGAGTTTTAACAATGATAACAATGAAAGTTAAATTGAATCATAATTCTGTAACTATGGAACATGATATTTACACTCAGAAAGGTGTTGAGGGTGAGATGAAATAAAAGAAGAAAGATTTATAGAAATTTTCCATGGATGCAAGAAAACATTCCAATGCTCATGGTAGTGGAGAAAATTAATCTTGGTCAAGCAACGTAATAAATTTCAGGCAAGTACAAAACAGATTATAATTATTTATACAAAAAATAATTATTTATTAGTTATTTCCTTCAAAAAATAATAAAACAAAAGAACATTTTTTTCTTCATTAATACTTTGTTCCACAAAATTCTTTAATTATTGCTTATTTTATTGTAAAATTTTCTCCTTTAATTTGATGTTAATATTTTTTCCCTACAACATCTGTGATGTAGTGATTAGATAAGCGTACTAGGATGACAGGTGTCACAGTATTAAGTCCCCTAACTATGGATGTACTTTGCGAGTGTATGTTCATCAATTTCATCATATCATTTTTCATCCTTATCATTGCGATTAGACGAAAGTTGCAGAAAAGTAATTCTAAATAACAGAAAAAAAATAAAATTACATGACATTTTTCTTTGCTGAGAAGACAAAGATACGTGATACAATACATGTTAATGTGTACAATTTGATGTTAATCTTTAAAAAATCCCAGAATTTCAACATGCAGTAAATTTGAAAAGTGTGTGTGGGTTAGCAGTAATCATTGTCTCCATCAGTGGCAGCTTAAGTTGAACATGCACCAGTGTGGTATTTAAGAAATTTCCAGAGGGTGGGGTGGAATTCCACTGACTGTCTATAGACAGCATGAGATAATGCTTTTATATATATATATATATACATACATACATATATATATATATATATATATATATATATATATATATATATATATATATATATATATATATAACTAACTCTCTAGCCTTCTTAAATCCAAAGGTTCATGGCTGCAGCAACACAGGCCTTCCATCTGTCCCTATCTTGAGCAAGATCTATATACTCTTTTCCATCCCTACCGATTTCCTTAAGGTCCATCTCAACGTTGTCCCTCCATCTTCGTCTTGGCCTTTATACAGGTCTCTTACCATCAGGTTTCCCAACAAAAATCCTGTGAACTCCTCTTTCCTCTCCCATTCATGCCACATGGCCTGCCCACCAAAGTATTCTTGATTTAATCATTCTAATATTATTGGACATGAATACAAATGATGTAGTTCTAAATTATGTAACCTTCTCCACTCACCTGTCTCCTCATCCCTTTTAGGTCCAAATATTTTCCTAAGGATCTCATTTTCAAATACTCTCAATTTATTATCCTCTTTCAATGTAAGGGACCAAGTTTCGCATCCATATAATACTACAGGAAAATTTACTGTTTTGTATATTCTAACTTTTAGTTTCTTAGATATTAAACGAGAAGACAAAAGTTTATGAAGAGAGAAGTAACATGCATTTCCTGAATTAAGCTTACTTTTTATTTCCTCTTTAATATAATTTTCATTTGTTAATATTACTCCTAAGTATTTGAATTTGGAAACTGGTTCAAACGAGTTGTTATCAATAATTAGATTTTGATTATTACCTAACACTTGGTTTCGGCCTATAAGCATATATTTAGTTTTCTCTTTGTTAACTTCCAAACCTATCTCTTTAGCAGTTTTGAAAAATATTTTAGCATTATTCATAATTGTATTTATATCATCCCCTAATAAGTCTACATCATCTGCATATGCTAACAACTGAGTCATACCCTTTAATTTTAGTCCTTGTTTAGTTTATTTTACCTTCCTAACAGCATATTCTAAAGGAAAGTTAAAGAGGAATGGAGATAATGCATCTCCTTGTTTTAACCCACAACGAATTGTAAATTTGTCAGACACATTAATACCTCACGAATTTTACTTTCTGTTTCACTGGTGCATATTTTTATCATACTAACAAGCTTCTTAGGTATTCCAAACTCTACTAATATATAATTTATCTCTTTTGACCGAATCATATGCTTTTTTGAAATCAATGAATAGCTGATGGACATTTTGATTATATTCCCACTTTATTTCAAGTGTCTGTCTGATTTGAAAAATTTGATCTGTAGTTGATCTGTTACATTTAAATCCACATTGATAATCACCTATAATTTCATTAGCATATTGGGTTAGTCTTGTTAAAGGAATGTTAGATTATATTTTATATGTTGTTGAGAGTAGAGAAATTCCACGGTAATTATTTCAGTTCATTTTATCACCATTTTTAAACAGAGGAACAATTATGGATTCTTTCCACTGTTGTGGGATTTCTTCTTTATTCCATATTAAACAAATTAATTTATGAATTTGGTATATTAACGAATTTCCACCATATTTAATTAACTCTGCTGGTATTAAATCAATGCCAGGTGCTTTGTTATTCTTTAGCCTTTTAATAGCATCATTAACTTCAGTCAAGTTAGGTTCTGGAACTAAAGGTTCTGCTGTGGGGACTTCATTTACTTCTGATTTATCTCCTAGATGAACATTTAAAAGGTCATTAAAGTAGTTCTTCCATCTATTTAGATTATTGCTTGGGTCAGCTAGAAAATCACCATCTTTATCTTTTATCAAGTTTATTTTAGGTTGCCACCCCTTTCTAAATTCATTTACACCTTTATATAAATCTCTGATATTTTTGTTTTTGCTGTTTGTTTCAATTTCGTTCATTTTGCTTTTCAAGTAATCTCTTCTTTTACTTCTAAACGTGCGGTTAACTTCTTGCTTTATTCTATTATAATTGCTTAGATTTGTATCATCAGAGTTATTTAACCACCTAAGTCTAGCCTGATTTCTTATTTCTATTACATTATGACATTCATTATCAAACCATGGCATACTTTTTCTTGGTTTATGGTATCCTATACTTTCTTTAGCTGCTGATTCTATTGCATTACGTATGTGCTCCCAATTCTTATTTACGTCTGTTTCATTTATATTTTCATCATCATTTAAATCCTGCAAAACATTAAATCTATTTGACAGTTTAATTTGGTAATCTTTCTTAATTCTTTCATCAGTAAATTTTCCTGTATTAAATTTTAGAACTTTTAGATTTTGTTGCTTATGGTTTATCACTGCGAGTCTTTCTCTTAATTTAACAATTACTAAATAATGATCACTGGCACAGTCAGCACCTCTATGTGAACGAACTCATGTGTGTATATTTATGTACGTTTGGGGCCACTAGAAGAGAGGGATTGGGGGGTATCTCGACAATTTTAAATGGTAAATGGGGTCACTCAGTCTTAGAAAAAAATAGCTTTGACCAAAACTTATTTTTAATAATTTCTGAAAAATTGCCGATATAGATTTGTATCTTGACAGAAAGGAAGCGTTTCAATGTATCTCTTTAAAATGTGTCACTTTGTTGACTAGACAATTATTCAAACGACAATAAGCTTAACTATTGTAAAATGTTTTATTGGTAAGAACAGGGAGACAATCCAGATGTGAATTATCGGGGACATTTATGCGGGGAAGAAGCCGGAAAAATTCCAACCAATTACAGGAATCGAATCCGGATCTCCCGCGTGATTGTCACTTGTCAGACGCTCTACCGACCAGACCACCGCAGTTCCTTGGATGAGTTCCATACTTTGATTATTTCAATTTATTTTAATATATTTTCTTGTATTTATGGATCTTCTTCACCCTTGAAATGTCTCACCTCGTTGACCAGACAATTATTTCGTAACAAAGAAACAAAAAAATGCTCCCAGGATTTGATAAAAATCGAATGAGTAGAAAGTAATTTCGTTCTAATGTTTTCATAAATACTATATTTATGTAGATCAATACTACTTAATAGCAGTAGTAGTGGTATTAGTAGTATTATTAGTATTAATTTAGCTAATTAATTAATTATAAGTATTATAGTTGTGATGTGTTTGTGTGTGTCTTGTGTAGTAGTTGTGCTGTCTAATGTGTTTATGTTCGTCTTGTGTAGTAATTGTGCTGTCTAATGTGTTTGTGTAGTAGTTCCTCCATTCATATTGCGGGTTAGGCGTAGAGCTGACAACTCTGCACTGTAAAAAGACATGTCAAGAAACAGCAATATAAGGCCATGGATGTTCCCAAGGTAAAATATTCCGGAGGTAAAATAGTCCCCCGTTCGGATCTCCGGGTGGGGACTACTTTGGGAGGTCCCTGGACTAAGGATAAGATCTACATTAGGAATAAGGATATTAAATTAGGCACCTGGAATGTTCTGAGTCTTTACCGGCCTGGGGCATTTCAGTGTACAGTTAATGAGATAGTTAAGTATAAATTAGATGTAGTAGCTGTCCAGGAAGTTAGGTGGCCAGGAGAAGGGAATTGTAAAACTAAAAATTATACTTTTTTCTATGGTGGTACTGAAAATCATAATTTTGGAACAGGCTTTTTCATAAATAATAGAATTATCTCGGCTCTTAAAACAGTAGAATTTATTAATGATAGGATATCATATGCAGTTTTACAGGGTAGCTGGTGTAAAATTATTTTAATAAACATACATGCACGAACGGAAGATAAAGATGATAATACTAAAGATGATTTTTATGCAGAGTTAGAACAGGTCTTTGATAAATTTTCTCAGTATGATATGAAAATTCTGTTAGGTGATTGTAATGCACAGATTGGCAAAGAAGAGACATTTAAACCCACGATTGGTAAAGAAAGTCTTCATGAATTAAGTAATGATAATGGTATAAGATTGATAACTTTTGCAACCTCAAAGAATTTAATTGTGAAAAGTACCACTTTTAAACATAAAGATATCCATAAATATACCTGGTCTTCTCCAGATGGTAAAACTCATAATCAGATAGATCATATTCTCATTGATAAGAGAAGGCATACTAGTATAATTGATGTTCGTACACATAGAGGTGCTGACTGTGCCAGTGACCATTATTTAGTAATTGCTAATTTAAGAGAAAGACTCTCAGTGATAAATCATAAGCAACAAAATCTAAAAATTGTAAAGTTTGATACAGGAAAGTTTACTGATGAAAGAATTAAGAAAGATTACCAAATTAAACTGTCAAATAGATTTGATGTTTTGCAGGATTTAAATGATGATGAAAATATAAATGAAACAGACGTAAATAAGAATTGGGAGCACATACGTAATGCAATAGAATCAGCAGCTAAAGAAAGTATAGGATACCATAAACCGAGAAAAAGTATGCCATGGTTTGATAATGAATATCATAATCTAATAGAAATAAGAAATCAGGCTAGACTTAGGTGGTTAAATAACACTGATGATACAAATCTAAACAATTATAATAGAATAAAGCGAGAAGTTAACCGCACGTTTAGAAGTAAAACAAGAGATTACTTGAAAAGTAAAATTAACGAAATTGAAACAAACAGCAAAATTAAAAATATCAGAGATTTATATAAAGGTGTAAATGAGTTTAGAAAGGGGTTGCAACCTAAAGTAAACTTGATAAAAGATAAAGACGGTGATTTTCTAGCTGACCCAAGCGATATTCTAAATAGATGGAAGAACTACTTTAATGACCTTTTAAATGTCCATGTAGGAGATAAATCAGAAGTAAATGAAGTCCCCACAGCAGAACCTTTAGTTCCAGAACCCAACTTGACTGAAGTTAAAGATGCTATTAAAAGGCTAAAGAATAACAAAGCACCTGGCATTGATTTAATACCAGCTGAGTTAATTAAATATGGTGGAAATTCATTAATATGTCAAATTCATAAATTAATTTGTTTAATATCGAATAAAGAAGAAATCCCTCAACAGTGGAAAGAATCCATAATTGTTCCTGTGTTTAAAAAAGGTGATAAAATGAACTGCAATAATTACCGTGGAATTTCTCTACTCTCAACAACATACAAAATATTGTCTAACATTCTTTTAACAAGACTAACACCATATGCTAATGAAATTATAGGTGATTATCAATGTGGATTTAAACGTAACAGATCAACTACAGATCAAATTTTTCACATCAGACAGACACTTGAAAAAAAGTGGGAATATAATCAAAATGTCCATCAGCTATTCATTGATTTAAAAAAAGCATATGATTCGGTCAAAAGAGATAAATTATATAATATATTAGTAGAGTTTGGAATACCTAAGAAGCTTGTTAGTATGATAAAAATATGCACCAGTGAAACAGAAAGTATAATTCGTGTGGGTATTAATATGTCTGACAAATTTACAATTCATGATGGGTTAAAACAAGGAGATGCATTATCTCCATTGCTCTTTAATTTTGCCTTAGAATATGCTGTTAGGAAGGTAAAAGAAACTAAAGAAGGACTAAAATTAAATGGTGTGACTCAGTTGTTAGCATATGCAGATGATGTAGACTTACTGGGGGATGATGTGAATACAATTAAGAATAATACTAAAATATTTTTCAAAACTGCTAAAGAGATAGGTTTGGAAGTTAACAAAGAGAAAACTAACTATATGCTTACAGGCCGAAACCAAGTGTTAGGTAATAATCAAAATCTAATTATTGATAACAACTCGTTTGAACCAGTTTCGAAATTCAAATACTTAGGAGTAATATTAACAAATGAAAATTATATTAAAGAGAAAATAAAAAGTAGGCTTAATTCAGGAAATGCATGTTACTTCTCTCTTCATAAACTTTTGTCTTCTCGTTTAATATCTAAGAAACTAAAAGTTAGAATATACAAAACCGTTATTTTACCTGTAGTATTATATGGATTTGAAACTTGGTCCCTTACATTGAAAGAGAAACATAAATTGAGAGTATTTGAAAATAAGATCCTTAGGAAAATCTTTGGACCTAAAAGGGATGAGGAAACAGGCGAGTGGAGAAGGTTACATAATTTAGAACTACATAATTTGTATTCATGTCCAGATATTATTAGAATAATTAAATCAAGAAGACTTAGGTGGGCAGGCCATGTGGCATGAATGGGAGAGGAAAGAGGAGTTTACAGGATTCTTGTTGGGAAACCTGATGGTAAGAGACCTGTAGGAAGGCCAAGACGAAGATGGAGGGACAACGTTGAGATGGACCTAAGGGAAATCGGCAGGGATGGAAAAGAGTATATAGATCTTGCTCAAGATAAAGAAAGATGGAAGGCCTGTGTTGCTGCAGCCATGAACCTTCGGGTTTAAGAAGGCTAGAGACTTAGTTAGTTAGTTAGTCAGAAAGGAAAAGCCAAGTCCACTTTATGATGAGAAGCAGCTAATCGGGACTGGGTCTATAGTTTTTAAAGTCAGATTTTGAGACCCACCCTCAGAAGTCTAGTCTGGAACCTAACTTTTGGGGATCTGAATCGAACTTGGGTGGGGGGCATAATCAGAAAGTTTTGTACCCCATAAAAATAACGCCCAAGATAACATTGCTAAATTAAAGTTACATTTGAAAAATCATAAAAATTACTCATTAACTTGCTTCTCAGGTCCTAAGGGGCTTAACACTATCGTGTATTGATTCGAAGAACTTATTCAATGAAACACTTGGGTTCGAACATTTTTATATTAACTCCATAACACATGTATATAAAATCAACAACAAGTAATCATAACAACAATATATATTATCATTTGAAATTTATGGCTGTTTCAGCCCATGGCTTCATAACTTAACTTCCACTAATATATAACAATATTCCCCTTGGTTGCAAAATGAAACATAATAAATACAACAATCATAACCATTCTAAACTGTTTCATATCTGCAAGGTGGTTTATGTATCCTTGCAGACCTTCATAGAAATGCTGCTGCTGTAGTGGACTCTTGTTTCGAACATCCTGGCTTCTCCAGGCCCTGCATACCTCCTTGTCTCTGCTGCTCCATTTCTTCATTGTGAGCCACAGAAGGTAATTCCAAATAGTCCAAGTTAACAAATTGATGATGCTCACCACCAAACTCTTCTGTAGATCGTTTCGAGCGTTCACCATTTCATATCTTCCACTCTCGTTCCTTCTGGAAATCTCTGGCTTCAAAAACAAAAAATTAACATTTCTTGTGTAATTGTCCCTCTTAACTTTGAAAATTGAGTGCGATAATTATCCTACTATCTCACCTTTTTCATACTGCTTTTCTTTCCGGACAATAATAATATACTCCAGATCCTTCCTTATAATGCTCTGCTTCATAAATAACCCTTGTTCTATCATTATCAATTAATTTATTGGCGTTTACTTTGTATGAAAATAAAATTTCATTTGGTGATTTCCCCATAATAACATTTACAGTATTATTGTGATAGAAAAACATTCTCTTTAAGAATTTATCCACAGAAGCATTGCGTCTGTTGACGTTGCCTTTTGTTATCTCTCCTGTTAAAGTCATGTACCTTTTGATGAATTGTACGTGCCTTTCAACTTCTCCATTTGCACAGGGTCTATATGGTGGACTGTGAATTAATTTTATTCCATGATTGTTACAAAATCTCTGGAAATCCCTGCTGGCAAATGGAGGGCCACCATCAGAACATATGGTATTTGGTATTCCAAATATGGAAAAATGATTTGTCAACTTCTCAACAGTATCTTCAGCCATTAAATGAACAACTTGACAAACATTTACATATTTACTAAGTGCATCCACTAAAATAAGAAATTTATATGCATGGAAGAAAAAATGATCTATGTGTACTTTGTGAAATGGTTTATCTTCAGGCTTCCATGAAACATACTCTTGTTTATTTGGTGCTCTTGAATGTCTTCTGTACATATCGCATGACAGAACATAATTCTCTATATCCTGGTTCATGTTTGGCCACCAAAAGTACTTTCTTGCAACATGTTTGGACTCCACAACTCCAGAATGAAATTTGTGCAAGTCTTTTAGAACCTTATTTCTCAATAATTTTGGCACTACAATTCGCTCACCATGGCATTACATTCCATTATTGCAATTTAAGACATTTTTATTCTGAGAATAAATTTTCAATTCTCCATCAGCTTCTTTACATGCTATATTCCTCCAATCCTTCACTGTGTAAATGCTAGTAACCATGTTTCATCCTGTTTCATTGCTTCAATTACTTCCTCAACTCTTAAAGGACCTTCACTCATCAATGTCTCATTTTCCAAAAAAAAAAATCTTCTTCATTCACTAAACATGACACAGGTAATCTGAACAAGACATCCCTACATTATTCGTGTAATGAATGAAATAATCATAATTTGCTAGAAGTAACCTCCATCTTTGCCATATCATACTGTAGGAGAAATTGCTTTGTCCGGATCGAATATCGATTTACCTGTTGAAGAATCTGTTAGAATTTTAAATTTGTTTCCTGCCAAATATATATGAAAATGTTTTATACCTTCCACTACTGCCAAACTTTCCTTGTCAGCTTGAGAGTAGCTTTTTTGACTATCTGTTAAAGTAGCTGAAAAACATGCAATAGGTTTCAGCACTCCTTCTATTTCATGTGTCAACTGACAACCTATCCCATAGCCATTAAAACTAATGGCAATCGAGTGTCAAATGATACTGAAACAGGTGCAGAAACTAATAGCTGCTTAACTAGCTGAAACTCCCTCTCACATTCATCATTCCAAAACCATTGTACACTTTTCTTTTGCAATAAATAAAGATTAGGTATCATAGAACTCAAATTAGGCAAAAATCATGCATGATACGCCACTAAACCCATGAAAGTCGCCAATTCCTTTTTATTCTCAGGTACCTTACATTTTAACACTGTCTGAACATGTTCATTTCTAGGTAAAATTCCATGTTCCATGAATTTCCTTCTTAGAAAATTTACTTCATGAACAAAGAATTCAGACTTCTGCAAATTTTCTTTCACATTGTACTGCATCAATCTTTCCGAAACTAATACAGTTAGTTTGTAACAGTCATACAATGTATCTGCTCCTAAAAGAATGTCATCAATAAGTTATACCACTCCATCAGTGCCACCAAGTATTGTGTCCATGGCTCTTTGAAATACTTGAGAACTTGGAACTTTTAGTTCCAAATGGTAAACGTTTATGTAAATATAAATGACCATCATTTACAATGGCAAGAACACGTTGAGACTTTTCTTCAACTAATAATTGATGAAAAGCTGAACGTAGATCAATCTTCGTATACCACTAATGTGAACCTAACTTATGATAAAGCTCGTCAAAAGTTGGAAGTGGATATTGTAAAGTATCTACATTTGGATTCACAGTTTTGCTATAATCAGCACATACATGAATACTTCCATCTGCTTTTCGCACAGGAACTACAGGACTACTCCAATCAGAACTTTCTATTTCTTCTAAGATTCTTTGCTGGCACAAATCTTTTATTGCCTTGCCTACTTCATCACGCATAAAGTAAGGTAGATTGTAACCTTTCCTTTTCACAGGTACAAATCCAGGCTTCAATGGAATTCTAACATTAATATTTCTTATGGGTTCTGAAATGTCATTATTGAACAAAATTTTAAATTTTACATAAATATCAGATTTTAACTTTGCTTATTCCCCATTTGATGTGTCTGTGTATAAGCTCCTTGTAATACCATTCCAAAATATTTCTTCCATTTGCCCTTGTACAGTATCAATTACCAAACTTCTTCTCCAATCGCCAAAGAGAATAAGCAATTCTGCTCGACCAAGTATAGGTTTTAAATCATTTAAATCTCCTACTATAAACGGTATTTCATAAGAAAATCTACTGAGGATCTGTTATCAAATATGATTCTATTTGTGTTTATATATTTAATTAGTTCTGAAGATAATTAGTACACTGAGTAGAACTCTTTCTTTTTCAAAATCACCTTGTATGTTTTGAATTTTTATAATATCTGTTTTGGATTTGATATAACTGACAGACAGGACATGACCATAAGAAAATTTAAATGAAAATGAACTAACATATTCATGGATAAATTTCAATTTATAATTCTCAAAACAGAAAACACTTACTATAAATGAACCATGAAGAAACCAACATTTCGACAGCAACATGCATGTATTTGCACTTCCCTCATGTTTTAGTCCCAACATTTTCAATGGGTGTATGCTTAGTTGCATGAAACCTTAAGGGAAAACCATGTTTCCAATAACTTTGGATTATGTTTCCATTAAAAATATGGAGCAGTCATTTAATTTCTCCAAAAAATGGCATTCATGTTAGAATACTGATGGCAATGGTAATTGGTATAAATGAAGCACATTGCAATAGAAAAGGCATTCTTAAAATAATAAAAAAAATACATGAACACATTATTTTAATGATTGCATTTAAACATAAAGGCAACAGTTCAGCATGCTTTTGTATTTCATTTTCTTGCTGATATTACTTGTGTACATTATCAATAGACCTTGGATTTCAGGTTTTTAGCCTATTTTCTCCTTTGTAGGTAAATAAGAAATAACAAGTTATGTCAGAGCTTCATTAAAATATGCAACAGCTGATGAAGTTTTGTAGTGCCTAAAATAACTTATTGTAGGTTTATGCGCCTAAATCAAACTTTTTTTTTAAGTCTTTACATATTATTTTAAGGTTTTACAGGATTTTTATATCACACAGAGGTTTTTGCTGTTTTTGGTGCACAAATTTGAAACATACTCTGTCAATTCCCTATTGCTAAGTCCATGATGTTTTTTGAAAGTTCTAAAGAGAGCAAAAAGCCTGGCAGCACTGTTACCTGCACAGTCCCAAACACAAACTCCTATTCCATGTGATCTTGTTCAATTTCACGTCTTTCAGTGCTTTGCGGCAGTCACGCCTTGCAAAGTAACGTTTCAGCACTCAAAATTGCACCACCGACTATATTTCTGTGAAAGATCATTTTCAACACACAAGATTTTCTCAGGCAGAGTTTGATTATGGATAACATGAAAAAAATTGTTAGTGCAGCAAACTATACATGCCTAATTTATTCTTCACATTAAGAAGTAACTTTTAGTAACAACACAAGTATAGTATTACAAAAAATGTGTGGATTATTTTGAAAATGAATTATACAAATGAAAATTTGGTTAGAAAATTAATGAAAACATAATAAAATTATAAAAATTGTTGTGTTTTCCATGATAAATTGTCTCTCACATTAGGTAATCAGTAATATTGCAATATAAAAATATCATTTTGTTATTATGTAGTAAATAAGATAAATTTTAACATGTAAGTGATATATGTTAGGCAATTTATATTTATAAACTATTTTTAAGGTGATAAATGTAAAATGATATTCGATAAAATGCCAAAAAGTATGACATTCATATGTGAGCGCCACACTCACACATATACCAAACTTGTCACTCTGAAACACTTATACCAATGGAGGATTAATATGGAAACAAAGCTATATTATATTCCCATTTTAAAAACCATGTAGATCATCAGTTGTGGCTAGCGGTTCGAGTCTGTTGGTGTTCAAATCAGCCTCACATGAAGTAGAAGAAGAGCTATCTCTCCCACCAATTACTCACACCCATTTTTGAGTACATATTATGGTAATTCAATTGGCAATCCAAGTGTTTTTATAATATAATTATTTTCAAAATTTTGCAAAAAAAAAAAAATAAAAAAATCCACAATACCCCTTAATCCCTATGATCTAAATTTAGTTATCACAGAAATTTTGGAGATTTAGAATGATGGTTAGTAGTGTTTGCTTGTAGTGTATCATCTACATATATAAAGCAATCATATTCATCTACTTTGAATCATTTAGTGAAGAACAAAGATACACTTCCTTATTCAAAATATTCAAAATAAGGAAGTGTATCTTTGTTCTTCACTAAATGATTCAAAATAGATGGATATGATTGCTTTGTATATGTAGAAGTGTTCTGGGCTTAACAGGGACAGTGCGATTTTTTGAATAAGGAAGTGTATCTTTGTTGTTCACTAAATGATTCAAAATAGATGGATATGATTGCTTTATATATGTAGATGATACACTACAAGCAAACACTACTAACCATCATTCTAAATTTCCAAAATTTCTGTGAAAACTAAATGTAGATCATAGGGAATAAGGGGTATTGTGGATTTTTTTTTTTTTTTGCAAAATTTTGAAAATAATTTAAGTAGCACTTTCATCTGTGTATAAGGAGTTAAATCTTTTATGAAATACAATCTCTTAACTTTCTTTAAGAATAAGAAATAGTTTTGAACTATTTATGAATATTCACGAAGGGTCCAATGTTGTAACTTTACTACACAAATTAAATTTTGTTCAATAAGCTTGATACAAAAACATATTCATGCTTCCATAGAATATCATGCCGTATGATCATCTCAACTCAAATAACTTTACACTGTCTGAAATTTTATAAAACAAATTTCTCCTTTGTTCATTCAGATCTGTAGTTACATATTCAAGTTTTACATCAGACATAAAGCATCCACAATTACGGTAGCAATTCCCATTTCAAGGAACCTTTCATTAACCTCTTAACTGGGTAATTTTCTCGTCGAAAGCCCAATCTGCCCTGGGAATTTTTGTTGATAAATTGATGAATTTCGTAAACCAATATTTGAGTTAATATTTCTGTGCTCCATGGCATACCATTTAGGTATTGTTTATTCTTTTATTGGTCCTTCTTGTACTTTTTACAATATGCGAGATTTACAACTATAATATATCTCGGATTTCCTCAGCAGGGAAAACACGCCGTCGCTTCCGATTTGCCTGAGCCTTTATTGCATACGCGATAGAACTGAACGTTGGGCTGTGTTCATTGCTTCCCGCTAACTCTAACGGTTACAACAGTCTGGAAGTCAGAGCCATCTGGTGAAACAAAGAAGAAAGTAATTGTACGAAGTATCTCGTCATACACAACAGATATCAGCAGTAAGAACATGAGAACGTAGTATCCCGTCATGCCCATTATAAATCAGTAGAGCCAGAATGGAGTATTACGTCATACCCAGTTAAGAGGTTAAGTAAAGACTGTCTTTCTCCTTGTTCTTCCTTTTTCCAGGGCAGGTAACTAAGTTTCAACCCTGATTTATCTGTGAAATGTCTTTTCTTCCTCCCCTTTCCACCACACACTATCATCAGTTAGTTTCTTTTACATTCAATGCAAGAAGCCAAGAGTTTGTGGGGTATTATGATCCTGCCATGATCAGAACAGGGTGAGATGAGGAAGATTAACTCTGCCAAAATGAGAAAGATCCTGGGAAATTTGCGAACTAAAGTGAACAGTCACTTGTTTATTATTCTGCTACCTGTGTGCCTGTGCCTGTGTGCTCTATGTTACCACATTCATTGCACTAGAATGTGTCAAGGAATGTAAAACATCTGTTCACATGCAACTGTAACAAACATGTGCCTTATTTATTTATACACATTCGTTATACATATATTTACACTGGATAAAGATGAAGACAATGAGTTTTGACGACACTGTACAATTTAACAATGCAGAGGCAGGATAACAATGAAAGCAACTGAATTAATCATTCACTCTCCCACTGCTAGTGTAGATTTGGAAACTTGATGACAGCGCCAGAAGGTTTTCCCCTTTTTAACACAAATTTGAACCTTTGAAATTCCATTTTTTAAAGAGAGGGGGGAGGACAAATCAAATTGCAAGGATGTGTGGGTTTCTCTCAATGATATATATAGTCTGCTAGACAGTTGTCTTGCTTGTGAAGTCTCACAGGAGGCCTCTGTGTAAGGCAAGAACCTGTTGGCTGTATGCGTGGTAGCCATAAATATGGTTATTTCTTGCAGTGCATATAACTGCATAACCCTGAAAAGCCAGGGTCGGATATTTCCTTTCATGGATATGTATTTTTTAATTGTGTACCTCAGGCTTGCACCAAAGGGGGGCCAAGGGGCATGCCTTCCCCCCTTGAGCCATGAAAAAAATTAAATTTAACGTATAAAAACCTACAAAAATTACGTTGATGGTTTTTCAAATTTTGCATGATTTTCGATTTTGTCCTTGAACAAATGACTAGGTTATTTCTGGACAGAGGCAGGCTCTAGAAGTCTGCAGTCTGCAGTCTGTAATATTGGGCTATATTGTTTTTTTTAACCATTGATGTTGGGACAGTCCATTCCTTTTAATTCATGTCCCGACATTTTAGCCTCAGTTCAGACACTACTTGCTATAAGGGAAGAAAAAGACTTGCACCACTACAGACTTTCTGTAGAACACTGTGTACATTATTAAAATTGTCTGAACTTTTTATGAGTCAAAAATAGTTGTTTGACACTTGACAAATAGGAACCCCTTCATTATTGAATGGTTTCTTCTGTTTCAGTGTCACAAATTTTTCACATAATGAGAATAGAGGGGAATTTTCTATACTCTTTAGATAATGGAAGAAAGGTTCCTCAATGACTTCAATACAATACCAACCATATAAGGGGTATTTAGCTCCACCCACACATCAAGGTCTGTGATCCCTTTTTGCCACCACTGAGCAGAAGGATAAAAACCTTTGTTTTCTTTCTCCAACATCAGGGGTTTTCTGCAACTGATGTCCATTCTGCCACTCAATGGCTTAGGGTTAATTAATATTATGTAAATAGGAAAATCCACTTCACAGCAGAATCGTTGCTAGATTTTTGAGGCAAAACTTACCTGAAGTACTTTTAACATATACATATTGTTATTTTTCCAAAACACTCAAGAAATTAAGTACATTATTATTTAGGAAATTCTGTCAATCGGAATTTGTTTTACTGCAACTTTTCTTCTTTTATACTTGTAATTGTCTTGAACATAAGTACACAGTGGTGTGACAGTACAACAGACAACTTTCACAGTGTGCAGAAGACATCAAGGCCAAAAAATTCGATGCTATGAGCCGTTGATAATGGATATTTTATATTCCACATGTATGCATCCACATTTAATAGCTTCTTGGTTGCCACTGGCATTTATTTTTACTGTCGAATAAGATTCTAAAAGCAAAAATACAACATAGAAACAATATTACACCAGCAGACACACTGCCAGAATGAAGTCACTTAGCCGTTCTCTTCAGATAATGTATATACAAGGTTCGCACTGACTTCAAAGTCCTGGACAACTGGAGGAGTTAGAAAACAATGCTAGGACTGAGGTGATATTTTTAAAAGGTTTCAAAACCTGGAAAAGTCAAGGCAATTAAATGATTTTTGCTTGGAAGAATTTGTAACCGGAAACACGTTTCGTTTTTTCTCCCCAACAATCTTCCATTTTGGACAATATTTCTTATAATAAAGTTCTTTCATTTTACTTTTCATTTATTTTCAAAAATGTTCAACAAACTTGATTCGTTGGATTAACTTAAAAAGTTGAAGTGTAACTATTATTTTTTAGCATGTTAAATTATTACACAGTTATGTAAAAAAAAAGAAAAGGAAAAACCAGGGACTTTGTAAAGTTGGTGTGAACCCTCATCTATCAACCCCACACACATATGTTGCTTTTCATACCCTATTTGAATTGTTTGTATTATGCACACATGTAACCTACACTTTTTCTTTTTGCTCTCTGATACACCCCCCACACACACACACAAACAGATACACAAGCACACACACACACACACACATTCATATATGTGCATGTGTGTGTGGGGGGGGGGTGTATCAGAGAGCGAAAATAAAAAGTGAAGGATATATACAGTGTATAATATGATAGAAAATTTATTTAAAATTCGCCTATGGGTACGAGCCTGCATTTCTGCTGTGAAATACGTAAGTATTTTATGGATATGTTAATGGAAATGTGAGAATGCGTGAAAGGAAACCAGTCTGTCTTTCGCTCTATATATTTTTATATTATTTGTTGGACAAGCCCAGGCGCTGACTTACGAGGATGAGGCACTTTCTGCCCCACAATTCCTCAAGAAGAATATCAATTATGCGTAAAAAAAATATTGTCAATCTTCCCCCCCACTCCCAAATATTTATATGAAGTTGCAGCCTCTGGCAACAAGCCACTTATATGCTGTGAAGGTATTAATATTTCCCAACACTCTACACTTGAGATCAAGGTCTCTTGCGTGTATACTCAACACAGTTTGAAAAACCCTGGAATTTTCTGTTAATTTCTTATTAAAAAAAGACAATGAAGACAAGTATTTCTTTTCCAATCATGGCATGACATTTTTTCATGGTGACATATTTGATATTTCTATTATAACTGCTAGCCCTTGGAATAATCGGTTAACTTGTCAAACAAAATGAATCTTAGGTAATTTCTTTTTTAAGAGGAATAAATTTAGCAACATTTCTCACAGCAGCTGCTCAGTTTTAAAAATCCCTGGATTTGTCTGTTAAAACTTCTTTTAAAAAAGGCAAGGGAGGTTATTTTCTTTGAAAAATGTCCAATTAACATGTTTTTTGTGCAGGTTTAAGGAATTTAAAATGTACAAAACCTGTTAACTTGCCAATGTTTCAATAATTATTTATTAATAAATTAAGCGAACTGAATAGTATATTTTATGTTCAGGCATGTATCCAGAAATATATTTCAGAGGCTGAGGGTCTGAACCAAGTAATTCATAAAAATAATGTTAGTAATAATAATAATAGCAATAATAACAGTAATGCTTAAAATTATATGTTAATATAATTTATAGATTTTTCATAATTATGTGTAAATACAATTAATATTGTATTGTTATTATTACAAGAATAGATAAAAAATAATAGATTTAAGAATAAAGATCTAGCACCTGTATTCATTATCTAGCTTGCGCATAGTTAAGATCGACAAAATTTATGTAAAAACAACTTTTCTGGCAAGGAACAAAAAATAAGGAATGGGATATTTTTTTAAAAAAATATACAGAATGGAGTATTTATTGAAAAGAAAAAAAACATTGTTAGATCCAATTAACAAAATGTAAAGTTCTTTAATATTTTATGCACATTATTATAAAAGTAGCGTACATAAATCTTGCTGTACAAAGCAGTATGATCACAATATAATCCTTGCCTTCCAGTAAGTTCGGTGGAAATTAATAAATCATCGATTATACCAGTGGTAAACAAGCATATTTTCATTATTTTTAGTACTTGTTGAGCCTTTCAGGGGGCCCAGACACCCTGGACGAATACGTCCTTGTTTATGTTGCATTAAGGCAGTGGTTCGTTTAGCCAGCTTACTTTCTGTAAAAAGACGATTTATTTTTTCTTGACTTTCCATTAATTTAATAACAGTGAATGAATTTTATTGCATAAAAGCAACTCACAATATTTACGAATTCATTTCTCATTGTTACAATATTCTTCCCAGTGGAAAAACCTGTCAGAAACTCGAAATGAATATCCATAAGCATAGCTGCTAATGGAGCGTTCCGCTCATTCTGCAGTATATGGCTGCGTGCTTGAGTGGCTTCACCTGTGACCATTGCGGAGAGGCTAAGTTAGCTATCTAGCCTTATGTGTATAGCATTGGTTGCTCTAAACTCATCACGTTGTCTCAAATGAAACAGGGTCTCAATACTACATGACAAGAGTGCATGTCTGGCAATAGATGGTCACAAATTTTTGGTGGTAAGTGGAAAATGCACTTCGACCGTAGTTGATGCAAGAGACCAATGGCAGACAGAATGCTGGTGAAGCAGAGAAGCAAATGGAATGTGAAGTGACATGAACACATTTGGTGCTTTGGAGGAGATGGCACTCAATGAATCAGTATATTAAAAATTACTTGGTTCACATCTTAATTGAGGGTGCAGTTATGACAGTGAATGTAGGCTGAAGCTACCACTTATGGACACAATGATTACTGCTAGTTCACACAAACTTTTCAAACTTACTACTTATCAATAGTGCTGTGACATTTTTATATTAACAATAGTACAGAAAAGCTGAGGAAAGCAGGATAAAGGTTGCAAATACGTTTGAAATGGTTAAGGGGACAGACTTTTTTGCTTTAGAACCACAAAGAAATGTAATTTTACATTTTCCAAAGATTAACACATCTACAAACAGGGTGGCTCAAAAAGTCACTTAACACCCCTGGTACAAGGCCACTGCAGCTCGCAACATGGAAATGGTGATGACCAATCATTGCCAGGCCAAGGGGGAACCACATTGACGCCACCCGCATGGTCGGTGGCCATCTTGAATTCAACTTCAGCATTTTAAATGGGAAGGGGGTGATATGATATATCAAATCAGGCAACAATTTCACGAGAAATGCAATGGTGAAGGTTTTTTCGATGTATCTTTAACCAGTAAAAGGTTATGACTGAATTATTGTACCAATTTGCTCCTTTTCGAGGTGTTAGAAAAATGCCTTAAAATTTGTTTATCACATCGGTAATGCATCGAGATCAAAGTGAAGTCTATGGAGAGAAGTTCACATGCCATTGCGCACAATTTTAATCAGATACATCCATGAAGAGCTGCGCATTATGAATGGTTGTCGCGAACAATTTACATTGTGACGCTTCCATTGAATTAAAAGTCCTTCACAGTGACAAGGCTAATTTTTATGTTCATAAGGAAGTTCATAAACAGAATATGCGACCCTTGTCATCTGATAACTAACTTTGGACAGAAACTGCTTCACAAAGTTCCCAGAGTGTTCTGGTGTTCCCCCCTATGGAAAAAAAACCTCTGTAAAAAGTACCTTCTTCCACAAGCAAGGATGAAAAAAACTGTTTATTTAACAATTCCAAGTAACCCTAAGCATTTAAGTTTCCGTTGATGGAAAATTGACTAACCAATCGTGTTCCACACAGCACGCCACACAATTAACTTACCAGCACCAACCATTCAACTTTGATCTGTCAAAAATGGGTTATCAGATAAAAAGCATCGAATATTCTGTTTATGAACTTCCTTATGAACATAAACATTAGCCTTGTCACTGTGAAGGATTTTTCATTTAATGGAAGCGTCATACTGTAATTGTTCGTGGCAACCATTCATAATGCGCAGCTCTTCATGGATGTATCTGATTAAAATTGTGTGCAATGGCATGCAAACTTCTCTCCCTAGACATCACTTTGATCTCGATGCATTACCGATGTGCTAAACAAATTTTAAGGCATTTTTTATCACCTCAAAAAGGAGCAAATTGGTACAATAATTCAGTCATAACTTTTTACTGGTTAAAGATACATAAAACAAACCTTCACCATTGCATTTCTTGTGAAATTCTAGCCTGATTTGATATATCATATCACCCCCTTCCCATTTAAAATGCTGAAGTTGAATTCAAGATGGCCGACATAAATATGGCCGCCGACTGTGCAGGTGGCGTCAGTGTGGATCCCCCTTGGCCTGGCAACAATTGGTCATCACCATTTCCATGTTGCGTGCTGCATTGGCCTTGTACCAAGGGTGTTAAGTGACTTTTTGACCCACCCTGTAGAATACATGGAACCTACTAATAAAATACTAACTTTGTCTTATCAGGAAAAATAAAATTCATTAGATTTGATTTAATTTTTGTTATTAAGCATTATTTAAGCAACTTTTGTCTAATTGCAATGATAAGGATGAGTAAAATGTGATGTGATAAAATGATGATGGTATACTCACAAAGAACATCCATAATGACCATGGGGCTTATCCTTAGACACTTACATTGTAGCATGCTGTGCTCACCACTACGTCACAGAGGTTATAGGAGAAAAATATTTACATCAAATTAAAGGAGAAGATTCTACTATGAACGATGCCATAATAAAATAAATTTGTTCTACAGGGTATTAATGTTAAAAAAATCTTCTTCTGTTTTATTTTTTATGACGAAAATAACTCGTATATGTATATAATATTTATATATAGTTTTCATGTATATAAAATTTATCTATTTTGTACTTGCCTGAAATTTATTACATTCCTTGGCCAAGATGAATATTCTCCACTACAATAAGCATTAGAATATTTTCTTACATCCATGGTTAAAAATCTTTCTTTTGTTATTTCAGGACTAAAAGTGGTAAATTTTGTAAGTGCCAAGTGTTGGGAAATCGCATCGTTCCACACATCAGCCCGTAAGAATGTTCACACTAGTGACCTCTTAACATGCCCTTTGAGCTACTTAGAGGGCTACCAACCACTTTACATGTTTACCAAATTATAAATCATGGCACATTTCACAGTTTAACGTGGAAAACAGTGTTTGAATTCTTGTGGTACTTACAGCATTTACCAATTTTAGTCTTCATTTCATCTCGCCCTCAACACTTTTTTGAGTGTAAATGTCATGTTCCATACTTACAAAATTATAATTAAATTTAACTTTAATTGTTATCATTGTTAAAACTCTATAGATAGGAAATTAATATGTTCAAATTAATTTCTTTTCCTCAATAATAACATTTGGCTAATTTACTAATTATTAAATTACAGTTTACTATAAATCTATTATATAATTAATGTAGAATGATTACAATAATTAATATATAATAAATATATGCAATAAATAAGAATTGTTATGCATTTTACTTGCAGCTCTATGAAAATGGTTCATTTATTATTTAATTTGTTTATTTTATCTGTTTCTAAGATATTCTCTTAGCTTTTTCCACCATTCTTGATAGTGTTCACAATTGCCTATGCTACCTATTAGACTGCCAGTTGTAGGGGATGGATGAATTTTCACCTACCTTGACGTGTAGGTGTAAAAATTTGTGGTCAAGGCATTTCCGAAGTGAAATAATTGTTGTGCTGTAATGAAGATGGTTTTCAGTGTGAGAGAACCTGCAGGAGCAAAAATTTGTGTTTTGTTTAGTTCTTGTGCATGTGTTAATCATAGTTTTGTGGAAACATGGGCAAAACTGAAGGTGAATAGAGCAGAATTGAGAATATGATGTAGAAGATTGTCTCAAATAAAGTGAAACTCTCAGAAAGGTGATTTATACAACAGGATAATTAGCGTCACCGTCTTGTAACCAAGGGTTCCCGGGTTCGATACCTGGTGGAGGCACAAGTGGTTCGGATTCCACTTTAAACTGTAGCTCGATTCCCGATTAGCCTTATTGTGCATAAAGTGGACTTAGAACACCAACTCAACAAGTCAACAACAACATACAACAGGATTGCCCTGGTATTTACCAGTGGCAGGGTACAATTCCTAATCACAGCTGGGGCTGTGAAGGAGGTAATTCGTAATATATGATGCCCTTTTCACTACATTGAATATGTTACAATCACATATTATCACAATTGAACACTACAACAGACTTCTAAGCCCATGAAAAAAGAACAAATTTTAAATTTATGAAATAAATGAAGGATATAGATGCAATGGAAATGTCAATTCAGTACCCAGTATTGGAAAGTAGAAGCACAGATTTTGTAGCATGCTATACTAACCACTCTGCTCTGGAGAGTGGTTATTACTTTGTACTGAGAGCTGATGCAGATTTAGAACTATCTTCTGAATAAAAAACCATAACCCACAATATACGAAACATTCCTCTAGTATCCAACTGGCTTACGTAGTTTTCACATGTAACAATTATGGTTTCAAGATCAACACTTTAGTACCATCCAGAAGATGACAATGGGAAACACATCGATATCAAAACCACTACTGAATTTGATATTGTTTTGAGTTAAATATTTCTCTGCTTGCACTATTATACATGCACACACTCACACATTACTGTGTGTGTGGGGGGGTGGGTGTATGTATACACAGAAATCTCTGAAATGCAAGTATGCGGTCAAGGAGACAAAAATGCGGTCCATTTTATATGCTTGTATTGTTTTGACAAGCGAAAAGGTTGGCAACACTGTTGTAACTTCATGCTACTACTGCTACTATCCTACGACAGGAACTGCGTTTCGCCTTGAACCGAGCACGCGTTCAACTGCATAACGATGACCCACAACCCAAGACAAACAGCATTTCTTCCTGAAATATGAAGTTCTGAACAGGAAATTAGGACAATGGGTTTCTACAATAAGATGCTTCACCTACTTTCTTCCTGTAGGTAATATTGTGCCACTTATTAACTCTACATACTGTCCGTTTGCTGAAGACTAGACTAGCTCGAGAGGACGAATCTACACAGAATAGGGGAGTCAGATAGAAACATGCAAACGACGCTATAGGTTTCAGATCAGCTTGGTTTGCATACGTTTTATGGTTTGCTTTGTTATCGCTCGCTTTGTACGTGTGAAACTTCAGAAACAGATGATTTTTTACGGAACCTGCTTCCCTTTTGCGTTCCATCCCTATTTTGCCAATGGACTCTTCCACTCAGCGCATGCGCACGATGGCTGCGACTAATCGTCTGAATCGGCAGCATATGTCGCCTAGAGCACCGTTCCACCCGAGGAATCAACCTAGCGACGTTGTCCGAATTAGTGGCATAGTGGAGTTGGAGGGTAGGGTGGAAGGCGCCACAGGTGCACGGTTCAACTCACTGTGGGCTTGAGCTTGGCAGCCATATTGCAACTTTCACTTTGCAGAGGCAACGATTACTGAATAGACGATGTAAAACTCATGGAAATCGGAGGGAGAAACAGGGGTCAAATGCCCACTTCAATTTGTCCTCATTTTGACATTTGAGGGGGGTTTTGCTCCCTAAAACAGTTTTGCTCCCTAAAACAGTTTTTTTTAGCTGAAACAAAAAAAAGTATTTCTTCCTTTGGGCCCCTCTATACACCTGCCAAGTTTCATGGAAATCGGAGGGGGACACAGGGGTCAGATCCTCACTTCAATTTGTCCTCATCTTGACATTTGAGGGGGGTTTTGTCCCCTAAATCAGTTTTTTACTGAAAAAAAATCACGTATTTCTTCCTTTGGCCCCTCTATACACTTGCCAAGTTTCATGGAAATCGGAGGGCCCCTTTTGGGAGGGGCACAAAGAAACAAAATATCATCTCTAGTTATGCTCAGTTTATTTCCACGTCTCTTGTGGCGGGGTGAATCTTATTGCATTACTTCTGAGATTCAAGAAGGTTACCAAAAATAGCATCAACTTGTAAATTTTAACAAACCTGTAAATTTGGAGGGGGCAAGTGGCCACATTCCCTTGCCAAGCTACGCCTATGCGTTTGTGCACAACATTTACATTCCTATATTAATTAGTGACGTATAGGTGAGATGACGCATTCCAATACATCAATGGCCGTCTGTACTTGATTTGTTTTCCTAAATTTTAATGGAAATACAATTTAAGCGAATGGAAATCACACAAAGTGTCCGAAACATGCCCCATTTGTTCACCTACATGTCCGGCGAGCTCGCCAAACTTTCCAGCGTGTACTCAGTATGCAATCAACGTTGTATTTATAACCGCAGTTAAGATTCTCGGACGCCTGTTTACCCACGTACCCCTCGTAACAACCTACTCGCGTTTTGTTTACCTCCACGTGAGTTTGATAACTGACGTCACCGACATGAAACTCCTGCCCACGGCTTGGCGAAACACGTCATTCACTGCTTGAGTAAAGATAGCATTTCTTAACACCAACATTGATTTCATCGATTGATTTAGTTCGTTTCATTCCGCTTTTCTACCACTTTTGGCTAATCGCGAAGATGAGGATGAATGATGATAAGATGAAATGGATGAATTGACAATCACATGGTTACACTGTCCATGAGTCCATACACCAGAGCCTCGTTAGCCTGAAAAATACAGGCTGTACTACATGGAAGTGAGGTTGACATTTGGGTCACCCCTTACACCGTCAAAGAGAACAAGAATTGCATTTGTTAGAAATCAAGGGCGTCCGTAGAACTTTTTTTTATGAGAAAATTCTCATAAACCATCCCCGTTAGGATAATTTGCATAGACATCCCCCACCCACTGCTTTTCTCCATATTGATTCATACAAGCATCTCCCCACCTTTCCCCTAACTGGGCAAAGCATCCCCTCCAGCTAGAAATTTTCATTTCAAGCACGGCGTTTGGGGTAAAGTAACATTTCATATCTTGCCCTTCAGTCTTTGTGAATACTCATATTTTAACTTTCATCATCATCATCATCATTATTATTATTATTATTATTATTATTATTATTAGTACTAGTAATACAGAGTGAGTGAAAAGTCCCTGGCCACCCCTTATAAAATGAAAGGGAGTGTAGATTGCAGCAATTGGTCATGGTAGTAATATGTTAGGCCTAGGGGGAAACTTTTTGGTGCATGTCATGACAACGTCCGTCATCTTGGATCCAAGTTAATTTCTTTAAATCGGAAGGGAGGCATGTGGGGTATGATTTTGGGCTAGAATTTCACCAGGAATTCGGTGGTGAAGTCAGATTTATGAAAACTTTAATATCGTATTTTACAAATCAAAACATTTGAAATTGAATTGAAAATTCCTAGACGTTGTCAAGTTCACACTTGAGTCCACTATTTACATAGATACTGAATATAACTTCCTTCTTTAAAAAAAAAACTTCTATCACTTTGTTGATGAACAGTTCTTTGTCTCTTTGTACTTTTTCACGATGGCACAGATACCTTAATCAGCTGTCTTTTATTCCCCCCCTCAACAGCGTATTATTAAGACTTATAACTCTGAGTTATTCACATAAAGTATTATAGAGAGTTTTTCTACAAGATCACTATCTTTATTTTTCAAAAATAGATTTATTGATATATTATGAAAGTTTACACTATTTGGAGCATTTCTGAAAAATCCTGAAGTTGACAGGTGCCAACGTTCCCGAGATATATCAAAATAAAAAATATCCAATATGGCGGACTCTTTTCAAGATGGCGCCCATCAGCACGCAGATGGCGATTGGCTACTGCACTAAACATGTCTTAAGTGGTATAACAATTGATTCTACCAAGTCTCGTGCTTTTATCGAAAAGTCAATGATTCCGGACTTAACCGCCGGACTGTGATCAAGACACTTTTTTGGTGCTGTCCTCCATTTGAAGACACATTTTATGGCGTATCTTTCATTAATATATATTAAATCTGATATCGTTTTAAAGCTCATACATTAGGCTACAACTTTTATTGGAAACAAGTTTTTGTCATTTAATTTGTTCAAAAGTTACAAGGCAAAAACCTCAGAAAGTACAGGAACAATTCACTTTTTGAAGATTATGTTTTAAATTACGGCAAAACCATCACATTATCGAGAAATTAAACAGAATCCTTTTTGTAGCCCATCTATTGAGGATTAAGACTAAAAAAAGATTTCCTGTCTACGATGATTGGCTACGGAGATATAGGTCAATAACTGAGAGTCTGCGAAATTGATGTTTGGAGGGCGCTGTGCGGGAAGCGCCGCGAGAAGGGCAGGGACTTTTGGGATTTTGCACTACTAGTAGTGTTCTAACAACTGACCAAAATTCAGCTTCTACGGATTTATTCCCGACATGAAACCTTTATTGGCTGGGCTAGAAGTGTTTGGATGATGATGGCCTCTCTCTGCTGAGAAATATGGCAGTGAGACAGGCACTTGGGTCTGAAAAGCAAAAGCTCCACGGGATATTGTTTTATTTCATTTTCTCGTCATTGGTGCGTTACCGTTAAGTACACAGGTCTGCCTGATTGGAAATATGAAAGCGTGTGAAAAGTAAATCTTTTGTATAACATTTCGTGCTCAATGTAATGGGCTTTTCGCTAATGTGATATTATTCTGCTAGTTGAGAATTAAAATGAAGTTTTTTTTGGATTTCTTCCGAGCAGAGATCGTGTCATTTATGTTAATGAAGGCATCATTGAGTGATCTCCTCTCAAAGCCGATTTCAAATTGATCAGAAGGTACAGGTATTTTTGATAGAGATGATATTCAACGAAGTACTATTGGAAGTTAACGGTGTTTCCTCACTTGCCTTTTCCTCTCCCTCTCTCTCCTTCACCTCTCTCTATCTTTCCTCAATGAAATAGAGAGAGAGAGAGAGAGAGAGAGAGATAGAAAGTAGGAAAAGAAAAGAAGAAAGAGGGGCTTTCTCTATTTCCATCTCTCTCCCTCTTTCTTATTCTTCTTTTATCTCTCTTTTATCTCTCTCTTTCTCTTTTCCTCTCCGTCTCTCCCCCTTTCTCTCTTTCGTCCTCTCTCTCTTTCTTCTCCCCCATCTCTCTTTCTTCTCCCCCTCTTTCCCTCCCTCTCTCTTTCTTTCTTCCCCTCTCTCTCTCCTCCCTCTCTTGCTCTCTTTCTCTCTCTCATATCCTCTCTCTCTCATATCCTCTCTCTCTCTCTCATTCCCTCCCTTTCCACCAGGGGACCCATTGAAGAAAGAGATCTTTCTGACAGAGAAAGAGAGGGAAGAGAAAGAGAGAGGAATCATGAGGTTTGATATGTGCCCCCGATAGGTTCTTGCCGAGTTATAGTTTCTGTTTTCAACTTCAATTTGTCATTTGAGTCTTGGTTCCACATGTTTCTATCTTTCTCAGCATCGCTGGAAATTTTCCTTAATGAAATCATAGGCATTAAGTGGACGCTCCTGAGAGGCGAATTCGTAACTAATATTACATTTTTCATTGTTTGGTTTTCTGTACCTCACTGTGGCCGTGCGGTCTAAGGCGTCAGACTTTGAACTCGGGCTACGGGGCGAGAGCTAGTTCAAGCCTCCTGTGTGAAGCGTATAACTTTCTCCTGACATTTCCTGTTTCGAGATTCTAAAACTATTGATTGGTGGCATCGGAGCACCTTCATCGATAGTACGTTGCATTTACTAAAGTTTTATGTTTTCCTGAAGTTTGAATTTTTTTTAAAAGTAAATAGGGTGTTTACTCTGTTTTCTTTGGGCCGGCTCCCGTGGCGGATGGTTAGCAAATCGCGCTACGAGGCCAGGGGTCCCGGGTTCGAATCCTGGCCTGGGCATGGATGTTTGTGAGTGTCATCAATTTCATCATCATCACTCATTCCAATCTTCGTAAATTAGCTAAAAATGGCACAAAAAGCGAAGTAAAATAAAGCAAATCAATCAATCTGTTTTCTTTGGAATTTTAACACTGCTACTTTTGGTACTCGTGGTTACGTTCTATTTGGAAATTTCATATTGGTGAATTTTCGTAAAATAGAAAAGGTTTTGTTCAATGCTACGCTTGAAGTCATTTGTGTGAAAAATGTTTCGTTGTATCTGGATTTCAATCATATTAATTTTTCTCTCACGAGAGGGCCTGAATTTCTCTTGAGATTAATCAAATGTGCAGGCGAAATGCTCCTTATTGGATAATAACTGGTATCCTACTCCATTGTCTTAAACATGAGACACCTGGAGAGTTGAACAAATTCACTTTGCATGTGTGCGTGGACGGTTGGTATGTTGGCGTTCCAAGGGTTCATAAAATTGCATTTTGAAGCTGATCTGCCTGTTTGGATCTGTGGCCGAGAATAGTCGACCTCCGTGGAGGAGTGGTTAGGACAGCGTGCTACGAAACCAGAGGTCACGGGTTCAAATCTCAGTTCGGACATGGATGTTTGTGATTGTCTGTCCTGAAAAGACCTGAAGTAGAAATTTGATTGAAATGATATGAGTAAATGAAGTGTGATCAGGGAAGCTTCCGATTTATATATATAAAAAAAATATATTAAAAAAAAATCCCGGCTCGGAAGTGAATGTTTGTTTTCGTCTGTCCTGACGAAAATAAGAATTGAAAGAAATTGACATGTATGAATTTGATGTGTGGGGAAAAGCTGCCGTGTAGGGGTCTTCCTATAAAAGAAAAAAACTGTCTGAGGCGTCATTATTTTTGGACCCGGTAACGGTCTGTCGGTGGTTTGAATCTACTTCTGGGAAGTTGGGGTTATGTGTCTGCCATGGTGAGAAGATTAGTGAGCTACGAATGAGTATATTCATATTTGTGTTTTTTTCTATTTTAGTTACTTAGCGTCGCTTTCTGCTATTTTTGGCTTTTCACAACGATTGGGATCAGTGATGTTTAGATGAAAATGATGAAGGGTCCACTTAGATATAACACATGGCCAGGCTGGAACTGCGGTGATGAGATTCAAAATCCAGCACTATACGAGGCCGTGTGTGTTTGTGTGTGTGTGTGTGGGGGGGGGGGGTTATGTATACACAGAAATCTCTGAAATTCAAGTATGCGGTCTAGGAGACAAAAATGCGGTCCATTTTATAAGCTTGTATCGTTTTGACAAGCGAAAAGGTTGGCAACACTGTTGTAACGTCATGCTACTATAGTGGAACCACAAGCAAAAAACCTGCGCAGAAGCACATCGCGCCGGCGGGTGCGGGAAAGGGCAGGGGGAAGTAACCAGGGGGTGCTATTCCGGCTTCCCGCGCTACGGCGGCACGTGAAGGTCTTCTGCTAGAGTGACGTCAAAAAGGGGATCCCTCAGTTGCGGGCCGCTTAATAACATGTAAAATCATACAAGTTTATCGCC
This sequence comes from Lepisma saccharinum, assembly GCF_977018435.1. NCBI lineage: Eukaryota > Metazoa > Arthropoda > Insecta > Zygentoma > Lepismatidae > Lepisma > Lepisma saccharinum. Next base: position 53,635,374 of record NC_139238.1, read on the forward strand.
TCATAGAGGCGATTATAACTCTTGGGAAGCAATGTTTATAACATGTAGTTCTTCTTCACTGCTTTCCCGTACCTTCTCAAGTTAACTGAGGATGGCAAACGAACAAATTCATGCTGAATTCAGCAAAAAGGGAATCAATGTCTTTGGTTCTTTAACACTATTTGTCTACACTTGTACACGCAGCAATAAAGTTGGTTGGTTGGTTGATTGGTTGATTTGGTGTTTTAAGTCCACTTTATGCACAGTAAGGTTAATCGGGAATGGACCTACATGTTAAAGTAGAATCCGAACCACCATGTGCCTTCACCGGATATCGACCCCGGGACCCCTTGATTACGAGACACAGCAATGAAGTTAAATGATTATTAGATGAGAGTCTCATATTGAGACGAGCACAATAGAGAACACCCGAAAAATCGTCAAGTGAAACAATTTGAAATGCCTCTGTGTGCTGGAGGGGGGGGGGGGGTGGGAGTAGTGTCTCGTGCGCATATTTTCATGCAAATAGTTTACTAACTTAATTAATTATAGCGTGGACATAACTGCAACAGGATCGAGAGAATAAGATTCAACGGAAAGGATTAAGTAAGTCCCTCTACATGTATATAACGGGTCTCCATGACAGCATAACGCTTTAGGAAGCCAGAGGCCCCAGTTTGAACCATAGTAAGGCATATAGCAATGTTTGTCTCATTCTCCACTCATTAGTTCATCATTCATCCTCAAAGTAGCGATCAACCCAGTAGAAATTCGTCTTTAAATGAACGACACATACATACATATTGATTTATTATTATTTCGTTTTTCTGCTACTTCTGGCTAATCGCGAAGATGAGGATGAATCGTGATAAGATGAGGCGGATGAAGGGACAATGATAAACATGCAAGGACAATACAATACGAGCCCCACCAAGGATTATAATGGCCACGAGTCCAGACACCAGAGCCTCGCTAGTCACTAGTATGTAAAATGCAGTGGTATGAGTCCTGTCGAGTTGCATCCACGGGAAGCTCCAAAATTTCGGTGTTGTGTGCGTGTAAATAAAACAATTATTATTATGAAGTTACAGTTACGCAATAATAAACGTCTAAGCCGTATGAATGCAAATATTGCCATCAGGTAGTGTTGTATTTTAAAAATTTCCAGCAGTAGAATTTCAGCAACTTCTTTGCAGGGGCAACTTATTGTTGACAAGAATTAATTGAAGTTACTGCTGCATAACATAATAAGTACGAGTATATTGCAAAATCATAGACAAAATGCAGTGGGTGGAGGATGTCTATGCAATTTATCCTAGTGGGGGAATTTTCTTTAAGAGGATTTTCTTAACTAGAGAGAGAGCATTCCAAAACCTTTCCCTCTTTGAGCACAGCTGCCTCTCCTGTGAAAAAATTTTGCGGTCGTCCTTGTCAAATTGCGTCATTACAAGGCAAATATTTTTTTCTTATTTTTGGGTTGCTTTCCTGTAACTTTTACCTAATTGGAAGGCGAGGATGAGTAACGATAGATGAAATTGATGGACACCCGCAAAGGGACACAATGTCCAGGCGGGACTCGAGCCTTAAACCTTCGCTGGGTAGCGAGATCGTTACTGAACCATCTATTTCTATTTTGAGGGCCTCCCGGATGGCGTAGTGGTGGCGTCATCGCCTTATAATCGAGGGATCCCGGGTTCGGTACCCGGTGGAGGCACGTAGTGGTTCGGATCCCACTTTAAACTGTAGGTACAATTAGCCTCAATGTACATAAACTGGACTTAAAACGCCAATTCAATCAATCTGTTTTATTATTTCACGTCGCTTTTTGACATATAGAGCAAACTAGGGCAATGAAATGAAAATGAAAGATGAAATAGATAAGACACACAATGATACACACCCATGCCTCAACCAAGGTTCGCTTCTGAGTTCATAGAGCGTTACGCTAGCGATTCCTCCAGGTAAGGGATATACGATAGACGATTTGACGTACACCGAGGGGGTTCATACCTGCAGTTGGGAACATTCAAATGGAAAGTAATTTCTTCCAGTTTCCGAAAGCAACATGGCTTTCATTGTTCGGTATAAGCCAACTTCGAGGCACAGATTTCTCCCAGATGTCAGAAAAATCTGCAGGTCCAGTAGTAGCGATCAGGTATTCGTTTACAGAAGTGCTTGTGCTGCTTGTCTTGAATATTAAAGCGAGTAATTTTAGGTCGTATTACGTTTATTCGGTGTCTGTACCATGAATAAGCGTGCGAAAGGTAAACATTCTTGTGCTGTTTCAGAGTTTACCAATTGGGGCTTTAAGGAATCTGGCACCACATCTATTTCTATTTTGAGGGCCTCCCCAATGGCGTACTGGTGGCGTCATCGCCTTATAATCGAGGGATTCCGGTTCGGTACCCGGTGGAGGCACGTAGTGGTTTGGATTGTGTTTGCATCCTGTTGTGTATTTGGAACACATGCAGATCTTACACAAGGTGTCGAATATATTGTCAATGATAAGCACTCATAATTCAACAATATTTAATTGATCACAAAATTCCATTCAACAAACTATAATGAACTCCATTTATACCAGACAAAACACAATCTGTTTTTACCTACATTTTGACAACTTCCAAGGTCTTATAAACCATACAGACTATTTACGCAATAAGCGTCACACATACGACATTCCCCCGCGTCGATGAAATTTTGCATTAGCAAAATTTTGGTTTTAATGTCCTTACTTCTTTTAACCATAATCACTCAAATCGAATCTGTCAGGTGGTTTTCTTTGCCTCTGACTTCTCCTTAACACTCTTGACTCTGCTGCTTCACGTCTATCTAAATCTATGTTACCTCTTGCAGCTTCTTCCACCACTTCATGATTGTCTCCTCTCTCGTAATCCTTAAACGTATCATTCGCATCTAAATATCTTCCTTCGTGGACTTCTGAAGATGCGTCATTATTCTTATCGCCTGTTTCATCACTATCATGATGATATCCTCTATCATTTTCTCTCACATTTCTCCATTTTATCTGGTTCCCATGCACTAACTTAACATCTTTACCAACTTTAATATACCAAGTATATGTCCCTGCTCTCCGGACAACTTCACCTTGAACATAGGATGCACCACTGGAATCTCGGTTGGCAAGTTTCACCCAAACTTTGACACCTCCTCTGGTATCCTCGCGTTTGCTTTTATCAGGAATATCCTGCAACCGACCTATATCATTTTTCGGTCTCGGCTCAAATGCATACATCATTTCAGCAGGAGATTTCAAATTAACGATGTTTGGAGCCATTCGGACACAATGTAGCACATCCAGCAAAGCATTATTTAAATCAAAATGCTTGTCATCTCTTCTAGTTTCGTACAATTTACATGTCAGAGCACTTTTTATAATTTGTACGTGTCTCTCAGCTTGTCCATTACTAGCCGGATGATAAGCTGGTGAATGCATCAAAGCAATCCCTTGATCTTCACAATATTTCTTGAATTCTGCAAATTGGAAGGGAGGACCATTATCCGTAACTAAAATGTATGGCTGATTATACCTTGAACTTAGTCTTGACATAAATCCTTTTACATCCCTGAATGATGTAGAAGATACAACTTCACATTCTGGCCATTTTGTAAATGCATCAACAACGAGAAGCAACACTTTTCCTTGAAAATAGAAAAAATCCATGTGTGCTCTCTCCCACGGCTTATTTACTTCCTTCCAATCAATGTATTCTTTCTTTTTGGTGTCAGGTTTCACAGCATTACAAACGTTGCACGATTTTACGTGATCTTCAACGCATTTGTCTATACCAGGCCACCAATATCTTTCACGCAATAGTAACTTCATTTTAACTACGCCATCGTGATTCTCATGAGCTTTCTCCAAAACGTGTTGCCTCATTGAATTAGGTACAATAACTCTAGAACTCCACAGCAATATATCTTCTTCACATTGTAGTTCATGTCTTCTTCTTCTCAGCGCTTCGAATTCACTTGCATCTATATTTGGATCCTTAATCTTAGATTCTGGCCAACCTTCCATAACGTACCTTTTGACCTGTTTCAACATCACATTTTGTTCTTGCAAAGTTCGGAAGACATCTTTCAGACGATCCGTGAGCTTGATTGCATTTACAAACTGAATCCCGTCGATATCAACTGTTTCCCCTTGCAATGGCAACCTCGACAACAGATCCGCTACTTCAACATTCTTCTTGTACACAATTTCATATTCATAATTAGCCAAGAACAAACACCAACTTTGAATCCTGGATGAAGCCATAATGGGTATAGCCTTTCCATATTGAAGTAGTAGTTTGGCGGGTAGTGAATCAGTCCATATTTGAAATTGCTTTCCATAAATATATTTTCTAAATCTCTTCACGGCAAATATAATTGAAAGAGCTTCCTTTTCATGATGAGGATAAGCCATTTCATGTTGCGAAAGAGTAGTAGATGCACACTCTATTGTTTTCAATTCACCATTAATTCTATGGCATATCTGAGCTCCTAGTCCATAGCTCGAAGCGTCACATATGATTACTGTATCCTTGCAAGGATCAAACGGAGTTAAAGTTTCGGATGACTGCAGTGCTTCTTTAACCTTTTTGAACTGACTTTCACAGTCATCACTCCAATTCCAATGCACATTCTTATTTAATAAATTGTACAAGGCTGGAATCAGTACAGCCATATTTGGAATGCACCTTCGAAAAAAATTAATGCCTCCCAAAAACGACTTCAATTCCTTCACGTCATGCGGACGTGGACAATTAAGCAATGCTTCAATCTTGCACTGGCATGGTTTAATTCCTTCCGCAGATAGTTCATATCCTAAGTATTGAATGGATGATTTAAAGAACTTGCACTTTTCCAAATTAACCTTCACGTTATATTGTGCTAACCTGTGCATGACCTCAATACATCTGCTAACCGTTTCATTCAGTCCAGATCCACAAATTAGAATATCGTCTTGATATGGAATTACATAATGCAGACCTTGCAATATCTGTTCAATTACTCTCTGAAATATTTGAGACGAAATTTTAACTCCAAATGGTAATCTTGTGTGTTGTAATAATCCCCATGGCGTGTTCATTACAAGCAACCTTTTTGCTTTTTCACTCAAAGCTATTTGCCAATAAGCTTTTTGCAAATCCAAACTAACAAATACGGCATTTCCTCTAACTTTCTGGAAAATATCCTCTAACAGTGGTAGGGGATAAGAAGCATTTTCTACATATCTGTTCAATGTACTTTTTAGATCGCAACAAATGCGTAAATCTCCATTTTTCTTTTTAATGACAACCATCGGACTGGCCCATTCACTAGTATTGACTTTTTCATAAATGCCATTTTCTACCAATTTATCCAATTCTGATTTTACTTTATCTTTAATTCCATAAGGTACATTGTAAAATCTCTTAAAAATTGGAGTTGCGTCAGGTTTTAATGGAATATCAGCTCTAAAATCTTTTATAGGCAAGCTTAAATCGCCATCAAATGTAGAATGAAATTCTTCCTTTATAATATCAACGATCCCTTGTACATTATTAGTTTTTATACAATTGTCACATTTATTTAATATATGCTTGACATTACGAAGATCAGAGTTCATTGCATTATTTTCTGTGACATTGTGTGCAATAATATCAGACTGCGGATAACAAGTTCCCCTTGCACAAATTTCAGTCAACTCACAATGTAACTTGGGTATCATAATTTGAATCCAACTTCTTCCTAAAAGCGGATATTCTAAATGACAGTTAATTATGTACAAATCTAGACAATAGAACTGATTTATCCACGCAACATTCACATTAACTTTTCCCAGTAAAGGTATTACATTATTATCAGCACCTTTCAATGTACAGTTAGGTTCAGACATTTGTACATTATGCAAAAACTTTTGATAAAAATCTTTACTAGCTACAGATGCATAGGATCCAGTGTCAATCTCAAACGTGGCTTCATGACCATGTACATTAATATCTATTAAATATGTACGCTGGTTAATGTTGGAATCTAGTTCCCTTGTACACACTTTTATATCATTTTCCGAATCATTGACCACATGTTGTGATGATTGAAGTTTGGATGCATGATCCACGATTTCTTCTTTATCAACTTTACTATTAAAGTTGATTTGAGTATCATTAGAATGCGTAAAAATAGTGGCAATAAATAAATCTTGAGTTGCAGCTGTGTTTGTTGGACTAGCTTCAGAGTTAGGTGCGGATTCTAACTCAGTTGTATGAGCAACAAATTTGTTATTGAGTTCATAATTTGCGGATTTTCTGCGTTCAATGTTAATCCTTTTATAACATTTCAAATAATTATGTCCTTGCTTCCCACAAAACGAACAAAAACTTCCTTCATAATGTCCTTGCACTTTGGACTTTGATTTATATGATTTTGAATTATTACCTTGACCATGAAGATTACTTTGCTGATTGCTAAATTTCGAATCAATCTCATTTTTACGTGAAACGTTATTCGTTTCATGAAATCTTCTGTCATTGCCCTTGCACTTAATATTATTCATTGTGCCTTTTAAGTTCACTTCACGGTAATAATCCTTCATATCACACTCGAGTTTTTCCATTTGTCTAGCTAACTCAAAAGCTTTCTGGAATTCCATGATATTTTCTGCTATTATTTTCTTCATAATAATGTCAGACCTTAAACCGCTCACGAACGTGTCAAACAATGCAATAGGTAAAAACTCACCATATCCACAAGCTTCACCTATCTTTCGGAGCCTTCTTGTAAAATCTTCAACCTTCTCCACGTCCAATTGTGTACATTTTCTTAGTTTTAGGCGTTGTACTATATAATTACTACTTGGATTGTAATAAGAAATGAGCCTATCAGAAATTTCCTTGAACGATTTCTTCTCTGGTAATATTGGAGAGAACAACTCGCGTAACACTTCATAAGGTTTGGGGCCAATTACAGATATCAATCTAGGAACTTTGCTTTCCTCAGATATGTTAAAAACTCGGCAATAATTATCATATCTTTCTAAATAAGAGTTAATGGTTCCTTCATCTGGATCATATTTGTCAAATCCTGGCACATATGACATGATGCCTACAGCAACGATTAAATCCAATTAATCATAGACAAAACTCATCTAAATCTGTACTACGCCCTTAAATATTTTTCTCGTCGCCATTTAATACATCTGTTGTGTATTTGGAACACATTCAGATCTTACACAAGGTGTCGAATATATTGTCAATGATAAACACTCATAATTCAACAATATTTAATTGATCACAAAATTCCATTCAACAAACTATAATGAACTCCATTTATACCAGACAAAACACAATCTGTTTTTACCTACATTTTGACAACTTCCAAGGTCTTATAAACCATACAGACTATTTACGCAATAAGCGTCACACATACGACACATCCTTCCATGGGTCAACTGTTTCCAAGCAACATAAAGTTATGGACACTCTAAAGACAGTACTTCAGTCAAAATTTCCTGAAGTTAACGAAAAGATTATTTCCCTGTATGTCAGAACAAGAACTTTTATTAGAATTCGACATTTGAATAAACTAATGAAACTCAAGTCCATGGAAGCAAGTGCAGCGAGAAAAAGACGACAGTGGGTAGCATCGTCTTCAAAATCATAAGTCTCCAGGAAGGGTAAGTTGTAATGAATTTTTATTCTTACTGATATTTATTTCCGCCTCGGCCTCCACCGTATAGTGATTAACAAATCACATTGCTAAACCAAGACAGAGGCCAGGCCTATTGTTCATGTATTTGTTATTTGACGTCGCTTTTTTACCACTTTTGGTTAATCGCGGCGATGAGTGTTGATCACATAAAATTGATGAAAGGGCAGGCACAAATAACACCAATGCCCACGACGTGACTCCAAGTCGGGAACTTCAGTGATGGGATTCAAAGTCGAACACGCGGTTGACCAGATTCGCCATCGAGCTGGCACGAGTTTCCTTGAATTTATTAAGGGATTACGCTTTCCCACGACATTACATTTTATCCATTTATTATTTATTTATTAAGTTCTAAAAAAACATATTTTGGTGTTACGGTTTTTTAAACACAAATCAGTTTAGGTAGAATATTTCTGCAATTTTACCATAGTGTAAACTTTAATGTAAGCGAAAACATGTGTGCTTCACTATGGTGTAAATCAAAAACCCTGAGACCTTCTGTAAACAAACGGTCTCACCGATTCGATGTATCACTCCGCGTCAGCTGATTCATGACCGCAATCATCTGCTGTTACACTCATAGTTCGCCGCACTTATTCATTTTATATAAGAGCCTCTGAATGTGAGAACCCGCTCTCAAAACATCAGACGAATATGCAGCCGCATACAATGTTACTCTCCCGATCATTCTCTCTTTCATAACCCTTAAAACTGCAGACACTGACACACCACTGCACTGGGATACGAACTTAACCACTTCATTTACTGGTTTCTCAGGATACCACTGACAGAACGTTACATAAATATTGAGTAGAATCTGTTTCTCACCCCTTTTCAAAGGCTGTCCTTGCTGGTGTTTTGAAAACAAGCTCGGAGAACACTGAGACTTTCCCGCACGCACAGAACTCGGCATGTTATTTTTCTAACGATAAGTCAGGCAATATTACTAAGTTGCACTACTTCCTTCCTGTTCACATGATTATTTTTAGAAAATAACCAATGTTATAAAATATCATTATGTACACAAATCTCTAAGCTCATTGAAAGTTACAATGCATATTACTACAAAATGTTCACACTTATCTTTCCTTGTCATGTCACCAAGTTATTTTACGAAGTGCACTATATTTGGAGGAACAAAAATCGTTATTAGGATGCTTGTCAAAGTTTCCAACCGCAATAAATTTACGAACATTTTGTGTTGTTTTGATCATCATCATGAATATATTTATTGGACTTACAGCAATGCATATGGCTGTTTATGCCCATTATATATTTTATTTACATAAGATACAATTTACATAAAATCTACAAATAAATTTCAAATACACTCCTATCTTTATCAAACCTTAGAAATATACATTACCATGTTATATCATTTTGTCTAAAAAAAATGCAAGTAAAATATATTCAATTCGCATGCAAGAAAGAAGCCAAATTTATGGGAAATGATTACTGGTGCAAAGAGTTAACCATAAAGGTGAAGCAATAAGTAAAAAAAGAAAGAGCATTGGGTTTAAAGTGAGACGTCATTTGTGGCAGCGTATCCCATACTACAAATTGGCTGTTGTTTTACCTTACGTAATGAATCCTGTAACAACGCTGGATTTTCGTGTGGATTATTTTACTTCTATGAGTTTGCAATGCTTTCTGCATACAGGTGGTTTTGTTTACAGAAGGTGTCAGGGTTTTTGATTTGAACCATAGTTAAAGATTTTCACATCTACAAAAAAAAAATATCCAAAACCCATTTCCACCTCACTCAAGGATTATGTTAATTCAATTCAAATTGTACGCGGGTTCAGTGCCATGAATCTAACCTTTACTGAACAGAATGAAATTGGTTCATAGAATGTATCGCCGAAAATCAATTTCGCTGATATCCCGTTGTCGCTGTTCTATTTTCATTAGATACGAGCTCCAATTACCATTTTAATCCTTCGTTTTGAAAGTTATTCAAACACAAAAATAGTTATTGGGGGTCATTTTAAAGTTGTTTTTTTTTACTTCATTACTGGTGTTATAATTCATTACTGTCTTCATTTGATTTTTTGATTTTCTAAGAATTTCGGCGGGCTGCAGCCCCTTAAACCCCCCTGCGTACGCCAGTGCTTGCCACACTCATCTAGCCTACGCTCCCATCAAATTTATCATTTCATCATTCATTTTTATTGTTGCGGTTACCCTAAATACGTAGAAAAGCGACGTCATATAACAACAGCGACAGTAGATGAAATGCCCGGGTTCTGCACCCCGAAAATGGGGCTCGGTGGGGCTCGCCTTAATGGATTTCTCTTGTAAGGCATGAGCCCCATTTTCTCGCAGTGTTGCCAACTCCTCACTCGAAAAAAAATCACCAAGGTTTTTTTTTGGTCTAACCTAACCTAAAGCAAGGAGCTGGCAATTTTGCTTGAGGCTTCTTAATGGTTTGCTCTTGTAAGGCATAAGTCTTATTTTCTCGCAGTGTTGCCAACACCTTACTCGAAAAAAATCACCAAGGTTTTTTTTTCGGTCTAACCTAACCTAAAGCAAGGAGCTGGCAACCTTGCTTGAGGCTTGCCTTACAGTGCATAAAGCAAGGTTGCCAACCTACTGGTGCTTTTGCCATAGCTTTTTACAAAAAAAGAGAGAGGGGAGAGAGAGAGAGAGGGAAGAGTTAAACAACCGACAGCCTACCTACAACTTTTTTTGGTCTAACCTAGCCTCAAGCAAGGAGCTGGCAACTTTGCTTGAGGCTTGTCTTACAGTACATAAAACAATTTTTGCCAACCTACACACACTGGGCAAGGAGAGTTGGTACTGCCGTAAAAGAGAGAGGTGGGTGGATGGCAACACAGTATGTGTGTGCGTGTGTGTGTATAATATGTAGCATTATTAACTAGAGTGTGTTGGCAAACCACCTGCAACTAAAAAATAGAGATGCCAACGTTGCTGTAAGATGAAGAGAGAGAGAGACCTACGGCTGGCAACAGTAATAAGCGAATGCGCCATATCGTAATTTTCCAACTCCGTATATCGTGATTTTTGTAAACCTCTCTCGGGGGAACGATGTGCCACACACACACACACACACACACACACACACGCGCGCGCGCGCACACACTTATATTATAACACAAACAAACAAACAAAATAATAATAATTGTTGTTTTTTAGGATTCCTGGCCCCCATAACCCTGCCAGGAGTGCGTGGTGCCCAACCAAAAAAGTAAAGGTTTACAAATAGGAATTGGCAACACTGACGAGGCTCGAATTATTATTTGAGGCTCGAAATCATTATTTGATGCTCGTCGGTGTTGCCTACCCACTCTACAAAAATTCTACTATATGATCTTTCACAGGCTAAGCTAACCTACAAATAGGAGTTGGCAGCACTGACTTATAAACCCACTGGGTCCTCTTGGCATGTTTTTTCATGATGTGTTGCTAGGCTATTGAGCATCTTGGCGTATACAATGTATATATTTTGAGAGGGGGGGTTATAGCTTTTTATGCTGTACGAATACTGGAAGCTTGACAGTGACAACCAACAGAGTAGGTAAACCTACATCCAGGAACTGGCAACACTAGTTTCTGACAGTGAATTTGAAATAAAATATTAAACAAATAGTACCAGTGTTATGCCCCCAACTCCAACTGGGCAACTGGGGGAAATAATTGTACAACAATTTGTACCTAATTGTACAATACTTGTACCTAATTGTACAACATACATATACACAGACATAAAACTTACTTCATGTACAATTTATATGATTTTACAACTGTGAAAAGAAAGCATATGTGTTCTGTATGCACATATTTATTCTTATTTTTCGAAGTTGAATGAAAGCACATGTTTTTACGTTCTCGTAATACTAACCTTGCTCCACTGATTTTAAATTGCTTCCATCCGCTTTTTTTTTTCTGTGTTATTTCCGTATGCACGCAACATTCGCTTTCAATAGTATAATGAAACACAGAAGGAGTGTTAGTATAGCAGGCTTCGAGTTTACAATTTATTAAATTAAACAATAATTTATGTAAGAATATACTTGTACTTACCGAACACAAAATAATAAAAGCACATGTGAATGTTTGCGTGTGTTCATGTTATATGACGACTGAGTAAAAAAATAATGTTGACTCCCCGAAAGATAAAGTTCCTAGTTCGACATCAGATGCATGCAAATTTTATGGTTTGCTCTCCAAAGTCTTGATTTTATGTTTGTGCTATTTGTCATACAGCAGAGGAGGAGGAGAAAGAGGGGGAGAGGAGAAGAGGGGGGAGAGAGAAAGGATAGCAAACAATAGAAATAAAAAAAATAGGTTAAACTTTTTCAACACCCAAACATTTTAAACGTCGTCGCGTAGTAATACGATCTAGCTGAAGACGTTTAAAAGAGTACTCTTAGTCGACGAAGCTAATTGCTAGGGCCCTTATATTACTAGAATATTCTTTAATTTGCATATTTCTCATACCGCCATATGTTGTTCTAGTTGACTTCTTCCAAAAAAATGCTAATTAGCGAGAGTTAATTAAGCAAGGCAAGTAAAAGAAGCAAAATAGAACAACATATGTGCCGGCGTGAGAATATGTAAAAATTCGATTCAGAGGTGGATCGAATTAAAATTGGGGATATTTTGCATTTTTTCCCTATAATGTACAAAACATTTACCGTACATAATCTTTTCCATTTACAACAGTATAAAATAAGAGGAATGTGTGACAATATCCATATTAATTAGGAAAGTATGTTGTATGCTAGGTTAGCTAATTGTGTCTTCTACAGCTTCACTGTATAGAGGGAAGATGGAAAAAGAGAGCTCTACGGAAACTGACGCTCTTAACAATATTGTACGCCCGTGAAAATTATATATAAATAAGACTTAAGCGTATTACCTGCTTTCATGTCAGATTTTGCCAACCTGTGAGCTGTAGTGTTTAGGTGACAAGCGACCTGCTCAAATATGATACTGTTGACAATATTGTACGCCCGTGAAAATTATATATAAATAAGACTTAAGCGTATTATCTGCTTTCATGTCAGATTTTGCCAACCTGTGAGCTGTAGTGTTTTGGTGACAAGCGACCTGCTCAAATATGATACTGTTGACAATATTGTACGCCCGTGAAAATTATATATAAATAAGACTTAAGCGTATTATCTGCTTTCATGTCAGATTTTGCCAACCTGTGAGCTGTAGTGTTTAGGTGACAAGCGACCTGCTCAAATATGATACTGTTGACAATATTGTACGCCCGTGAAAATTATATATAAATAAGACTTAAGCGTATTATCTGCTTTCATGTCAGATTTTGCCAACCTGTGAGCTGTAGTGTTTAGGTGACAAGCGACCTGCTCAAATATGATACTGTTGACAATATTGTACGTATATTGTATTGTATAGGAGACTAGAAGCATATAATTTGGCGAAAAAAAAACAAAAAACCCAAGTAAGGTCATAGAGAATAGTTAAAAAAAAAAGTGAACAATTATATTTTGCATTGCACAGCATTGGATATTAAATAACATACCCTCAAAAAATCTCTGCATTATACGTTCTGTAAAAAATTGCCCTACGTACCAAACTGCTGTGTCAAGTAAACATTTTCAAAGGCACTGTCGTACTTGTGTGCCGGGAAAACAAATATGTGCGACCAAACTGTGCTCTAAGTGTGGAAAAAATATTTCTATTGCCAACTTCAAGCGACACCAGCTTACTTGCCACTTACACTTACTTGTAGCAAAAATAAGCTAAATAGAATTACACATGCATACAATATTTATTGTGTTTTTTCTATCTACAATCATATTTTTCTTATATATTTTTTTAAATTTTTTATAGGGTTGACTAAAGCACATATTTGAGGAAGACAACACCACCCATATATAAATAAACCCCCCAAACTAACGCTAATTAGAATTAGCTTACAAAATTTTTGTCATAAGGCATTTTTCGTAAACACTCTACCACCAACAGATCACATATAAATAAACATGCCCTGTGTGCAAAACAAGCATATCAAGCAAACATTTTGCAAGACATTGTCGCACCTGCGTGCCGGGCAAGCATTTGGCTGCCACCGAACTGTGTTCCGGATGCAATAAACGCATCACAATTGCGTATGCCAAGAAGCATAAGCTTACTTGTCTAAGCGAAAGTACATCTGGGGCTCAGCCTTCGACCTCCACCAAGAGGAAGGCAGAAGCAGCCTCCATCAATGCACCACCCACGAAACGCGTCAAGCGTATGACGAAAGCGAACCAATCTGCTTTCGAGCGTTTGTTGGAGGATTTTGTCCTCACTTCGGAGAGCTTATGCGACGTTCGTAGCTTTTTAGAGGAGAAGCGAGCAGAGATAATTTCTATTCTTTGTAATGCACTGGCTACGTACTCCTCCACTAAATTCTACGCATCGCTACGTTGCCAGTACAAGAAGCCGTCCGATGAAATTTACAGCTTCTGCCACAACACCAAGGCGAAGACGCTGCATCTGGCGGATGTCGACAACCTCGAGGTCATCTACAACCAGTTTGCCGAGGAGCTGGTGGTTAAACAAGAAGAACATGAAGCTGAGGGCTCGGGGGGTTCGCTGTGTGGCGGGCCTCACGAACTGTGCGTCAAACTTTGCAAGTTTACGCCTCTCTCCGCCTCCAGCTACGTCCCCTTACCACCTTCCATCGCGGCAAAGAAGGCCGTCCTGAACATTCAGAACAGTGGCGCCAAGTGCTTCGTATGGTCGGTGCTTGCAGCGTTGCACCCTGTCAGCAGGAAAAACCAACCACATCGAGTTAACCACTACCTACCCTACGAGTCGGAACTGGAAGATGCTATGGCTGGGATCGACTACCCGGTGGAGGTCGGGGACATTCGCAAGTTCGAGGCCCGTACACACAACCCTCGGTTGGCCATCAACGTTTACGGCCTCACTGACAAAAATGTGGTGTACCCCATCCGGGTGAGCGACGTAGACGACGATGGTGCTCTGGAAATTCACCTTCTGCTCATCAAGGACGAGACCCATCACCATTACACCCTCATTCGCTCCCTCTCTCGGCTTGTTTCGAGCCAACGGGGCAGAGACAAAACCCGCATAGAAGTTTGTCGCAGGTGCTTGTCCACATTTGATAATCGAGAACAGCAGGATTACCAGCGCATCAGAGGTCCCAACATCGCTGCAGAGAAGCTCGCTCGCCACAAATTTTATTGCGATGCCAACGAGCCTGGGGTGGCAGTCTTGCCCAAACCTGGCACCGTGGAGCGTTTCCACATGCACGGTGCCATGGTGGAGCACCCCGCTATCATCATCGCGGACTTCGAGGCCTTCCTCAAACCCCTGTCCACTTGCGATCCCGATCCCGAAGTTTCCTCCACCACCCCTTACCAACTCCACGAGGCATCCAGTTTCGCCTACGTTGTGGTGCGACGAGACCAGCACGTCGCCCCCGAGCCCTACGTGTATCGCGGTCCCGACGCAGTTAAACACTTCCTCGACAGGATGGTTGTCGAGGCCATCGAGATAGGGAAGGTACTGTTGGCCCCCAAGTCTATGCTCCCACTGTCCCCCGACGATCAACGTAGACACGACGAGGCCATCGCTTGCCCCGTCTGCGTCGAGGAGTACACCGCCAACAACCGTAAAGTCCAACACCACGATCACTTTAACGGTAGGTATGTTGGTCCTTGGAGCAACGACTGCAATCTAATGGCCCGGGACCCGCGCTTCATCCCTGTGTTTTTTCACAATGGCTCGGGATACGACTTCCACCATCTGGTGCATCACTTGGGGTACGACGACATGCGAATCAACGTCCTGGCGCAGAACGAGGAGCGTTACATTAGCTTGAGCAAACGAGTGTCGATCCCGGGATCACGCTCTACCGTCGAGCTTCGCTTCCTCGACTCCCTGAGGTTCCTCCCGGCCAGCCTCGATGCTCTCGCGGGGAAACTCAGCGACGAGCAAACACTCATCACCTCTGCGAATTTTCCGAACTTGGACGCCGGTCTCTTCAGGCGTAAGGGGGTCTACCCCTACGAATACGTCACGGACCCTACCAAGTTCGCGGAGACGTCGCTACCTCCTCGAGCAAACTTCTATAGCAAGCTGCGAGGCTCGGACATATCTGAGGATGACTATAACCATGCTCAGTCCATGTGGCGCGAGCTGGATTGCCAAAATCTCGGGGACTACCACGATGCGTACCTCAAACTTGATGTGACGCTCCTCGCCGACGTGTTCCAGGCGTTTCGTGCAACTGCGAAGACCATCTACAAGCTGGACCCTGCATACTTCTACAGTCTTCCCGGACTGGCTTGGTCGGCCATGCTTCTTCTTACGAAAATCAGGCTTGAGCTTCTTTCGGACGTGGACATGATGCTGTTCGTGGAACGTGCCGTGCGGGGTGGAATGGTCCAGGTGCCGCTGCGATACGCACGCGCCAACAATCACCACATGGCCACCGGTTACGACTCTTCGCAACCGTCCAGCTACATCATGCACACGGACGTCAACAACCTCTACGGATACTGCATGATGCAGCCACTCCCCTTTGGAGGCTTCGAGTGGGCCGATCCCTCCAACTTCGACGTTGAAGGTTTCGACGATTCGGAACGCGGATTTTTTGCCGAGGTGGACATCGAGTTCTCCGAGAAGGTGCAGGATTTGTTCTGCGATCTTCCGCCAGTCCCGGAATTCAAATGCCCACCCGGCTCGAACCAAGCAAAGCTCATCATGGACTTTGTGCCCAAAGAGCGTTATGTCCTGCACTACCAAAACCTCCGGTGGTTGATGAAGCAAGGGGTTACCGTCCGCACGGTACATCGAGTTTTGATGTTCGAGCATTCTCCATGGATGAGGCCATATATCGAGCTCAACACCGAACATCGCACAGTCGCCACTTCTGATTTCGATCGCGATTTCTTCAAGTTAATGAACAATGCGGTGTTCGGGAAAACTATGGAGAATGTGCGAAATCGTGTAGATGTGAGGTTAATATCAAACAAAGCACAATGTCGCAGGCTCGTAGCAAACCCGTTATTCAAATCAAGGACCATTTACAATGAGCAGCTGGCTCTGATTCACATGAAGCGAGGTGAGGTGAGGCTCAACAAACCAATCTACGTTGGAGTCACGGTTCTGGATCTGAGCAAGCTACACATGTTCGAGACGTACTACGACATATTACGTGCACACTACGGCCACAACATCTCGCTTCTCTACATAGACACGGACAGTTTAATATACCAGGTTTACACGGCCGACGCGTACGAGGATATGGCCACGGTTCCATCTTTGGTTAACCTTTTCGACACCTCGGGCTATCCCCAGCCGAACAAGTACGGCATCCCGGCTCGCAACAAGATGGTGCCCGGCAAATCCAAAGACGAGAAGAAAGGTGATGTGGCTCTCGAGGATGTCGGTCTTAGCTCCAAAACCTATGCTATTCAGGCAGAAGGATCCATCACGAAAAAGGCTAAGGGTGTGGACAGGCGGGTCGTCCGAGAGTTACTCGAGATAGTGCATTACCGCGAAGCCCTTATAAATAGGACGTCAATTGCAGGAGTGGAGCAGCGCATCCAGAGCGTCAACCATGTGTTGACAACCAACCAGGTGAGAAAGGTTGCCCTGGACGCACGCGACGACAAGAGGTGCGTTCTGAAATGTGGGATTCACACGCTCCCATGGGGCCACTATCATCTAGAAATTAGCTTAGAATGTGGTAAATGGCATGTATGTATATATGTATGAAAAAAAAAAACAATTTATGTAACAGAAGTTCTAATTTAATATAGCCAAAATATTAGAACAATAGTGTTTATCTTCAAATGCAAAAAAAAAACAGGTGGAGGTTTGGAATTTTTAGCGGGACTAACTCCCTGCCGCGCCCTACGGGGTGAATATGGGGCACACGCAGGGCCAAAGGGGAAGTTCCTTTGTGCGTTCAAGTGTGATTTATTATAAATGCATTAAAATTAATTTTTTTTTATTATTATTTTTTTATTCCAGATTATTCTCACAAATGTAAGAAGGTGTTCCTCGCAGTACATCCTAAACATTGCGTTGCAGGTTAATCTAATATTTGAACCTGCGGTCAGTATAATTTTTTGAGAATTATGTGATTTTTTTTTGTACTTAAAACTGTTCGGTCACTCTTTCATTTTTGACATCATACACAAAAGACTTCTCTGCAATCAGGATGACGCTGCACAGAGTATCGGCAGGCAGCGCGTCGTGGAACTCGCACACGACCTTGATGTTGGTTCGATCGTTGACCACCACCTGCTTTCTCTTAGATGTGTTGATGACGAACATCGGCCTGCGTGTTTTGAATTCGCTGGGCGCGTAGTACACGTCCACGCTTCCCTCGGTCACGCGTTTGTAAGCCGTGTAAGCTTCGTAAAGTTTGAGGTAATCGTTTTTGGTCATGTCGAGGTTGTAATTCTCGCGCGGGAACACTTCGTTCCTACCGTTCTTCAGATAAACGTTCTTGATCTTGCAGTCGTCGAACTTGCTGGAATCTTTTTCCTGGTTGTTATCGCGTCCGGTCTGAAAGAGCACCACGACGAAATCTGGCATGTCGAACTGTATGTTGTTGAACTGCGTCGTCACGTCGAATTCCATGTGACTTCCCGACGCCATCTTCTGCACGCACTGTTAACCGTGAAAGTGAATCGGCACCTGCGGACTTTTCAAGATCTCCGCTTTGTACTTGAGGGCGTAGTTCGTTTCGTATTCCACCACCGGCATTCTCAATTCCATGCTCCGGATGACGCACTTGGCCGCTTCGGGTAAAGTGTTGGGCAGCGGCGTGGTGCCGTCCGGACCCAAAGTAGCGTATCTCATCAGTGCGTCGTTGTCGTTGGCCGCTCTTCGAAACGTGACGCGCAGTCCTCCCTTCCACATGATCTCCTTGTAGTCCGAGAAGAAACCAGGCAGCAGACGCATGGGAAAGAGCACCGTGTGACTTGTCGTCGATATTTTGGCCCCGGCTTCGAATCCCCCGGCCTGATAGTACGCTGCGTCCGTTTTGGATAATTTCAACGTTCCCACTGCCGTCGACGTGATGCCTGGATAATCTATTCTGTCGATGACGGTGTTGTGTTTCCTCACCTCCACCTGCGAGAACAGGTGAGGCACGAAGTTGTCCACGAGTATCAAATTTGCTGCTGCGGGAAACGCGTCTCCGCTTTCCTTCTTCACCACGTCGAATTGAAGGTAGAGGTCCGCTCTGTGAGGATGAACAAACCCGTCGCCTACGTCCACGTCGTATTCGATCTCCCTGTTCGCTTCGTTGAGATTGGCGAACGTGCGACGGTTGGGAGGGAAAGATTGCAATTCGTAACTTTCGATTTGCTCCATTTCACTATGTGTGTTATTTATTATACGTTGATCTCCACGATGGCCGTCGTAGTGGCACCTGCGAAATCCACCACGTCTCCTTTCTCGTTCGTCACCACCAACTCTATGTCGTCTATGCGGTTGCGACATACTGGAAAATAGATCGGCGAAGAGGGCGTGTAGATGATCGGTTCCATGAACTCGGAACTTGGTTTGAAAGTGGCTATGATTCCCGTCTGCTTGTGACTTCCTAATAATCCGTCCGAAGATTTTGTGATCATGCCTTCCGCCACGTTGCAGTGTACGTTCAGAGTCTCTATGGCCAAGAATTTAGGAATGTTTGTTGCTACGTGCTTGATGCCAGCTTCGAGTTTTGGGTGGTTGTTCTCGAAACCTAAAAGTTCTCCCATGGTGCCCAGGTCCACGGTCTCCGTCGCGGATAGGATTTCCACTCTGTGCGTGACCGAATTTTGAGAAAAGTACGTGCCTTTGGGTAATTGAGCTTGCAAAGTGGAAAGATTGTATTGGCCTGGCGTGACGACGATGTGTTCGCTTCCGACGCTAATTTTGTTGTTGTGCTGCGTGACGTTAGGTATGAGGTACATGCTGTAGAATGCACGCAGAGCCACGGATTTAGGATAGACGATGTCGTCGTGCAGCGTGAGTTTCAAGATTGAAGATTCGCTCGTGAGATGGAACACGCCCATCCTAGTGATGCTGTTTGAGGTTCCACAATGCTTTCTGGAAATCTTCGATCGTAGGGTTATTTATTTTAGAGAGAAACGCGAGCATGGAGAGGCAGAGATGACCGCAGTTTGAATGCGGTCGTCGTTGTAGTATATAGAGGTTTTGTTCGTTTTCAGATAATGAATTAAATTTGTAGGTGGAACACCTCCGAAAGAATCGAAAACGAATGCTTTATCATTATTTTTGTGGTAACATATCCAATGCGTGCCTGGATTTTCTTGACCGTCCAAGTTGACTACTCTGCATTCTCTTTTTTTAACGCTTGAAGGTAACGAGTTGGACATGAAAACTCCTCTGAAGTGTTTGATTTGTAACGGTTCGATCAGAGATTCAATATCTCGGTTGGTGAGTGCTGTTGTTTCTTTTTTTTAAACTTTTTCATCACGCCCTTGCCTCCTTTTTTCTCCATGGCCAGGTTGTGACGTTTCTGTTCTTCCAATTCCGCCTTGTTCTTCTTCGAGTCGATGACGGTTTTCGCGATGGCGGCGCTACCGCCGGCTAAACTTCCAACGGCCCCCAATGCTGCCAGGATGGCCGGGATGCTGAATATGAAACCTCCGACCTTTTGCTGTTTCCGCGAACGCTGCAAGCGTCTCAATTGAGGTGTGCTGAGAAGTAATTTCATTCCGTGTCCTTTGCTCAAGCAAGAACGTTTCTTCTCGCGTTGTTTCTTGGTGAGTAACCCATCGAGGGCACCTAGATTTTTAAGATTGGAGTATGGTATCTGGTACACGACACCCTTGGGCTTCATGTTGATGCTCTATGTGTTATTTTTACGGTATGTTATTTATATATATATTCTGAGATTTTTCACGTGTAGTTTTTTACGGTATGTTATTTATATATAAATGTTCTGAGATTTTTTTTTCACGGCCTCGCAGTCGTTACACAAATTCTATTACGTGCTTCGTTTTCTTGCCAAGAAGTTCCTTTGTCCCCTTGTACACGATTCGAGTTTTGTTCTCGATTAAAATAGATAGCTTCTC
This sequence comes from Lepisma saccharinum, assembly GCF_977018435.1. Taxonomy (NCBI): domain Eukaryota; kingdom Metazoa; phylum Arthropoda; class Insecta; order Zygentoma; family Lepismatidae; genus Lepisma; species Lepisma saccharinum. The sequence continues at coordinate 53,656,106 of NC_139238.1, forward strand.
GTCGGATAACATGTTAGCGTATCGATCTGGTAAAAATAGACTGTATTGTGCGTTGAGCAACAGGCGTACCTTGGGACCATACTGGGTAGAAACGATTGAACCGGAAGTTATCGTGTAAGGTTTGTCGACTTCCAATTCCTGAATTTTTACATACTCGACTGACAAATTTAGCATTTGTTTTAATGCTTGGAGATCACTCATTTTTTCAGTCGTCGTATCAAAAAAATTTCAGAGTGTTAGAGAGAAATTTAATTGTTTTTCACTATGTGTGTTATTTATATATACCGAAGATTATTTTTTTATGATGTGTGTTATTTATATATCAAGTTTTTTGACACGTATATATATATTATTATTTTTAACAGCGGGAGAAAATCCGTGCTTCGGAAAACGCGATGATGTGCGTAATGAAATCCTCCGTATTCTGCTTAGACTTGCGCCTACATCCTCACAATCGCCGTTTACTGCATGTTTAAATATTTTACATAGTAGCTCTGGCGGCAAATCAGTTATACGAGACATGTTGTTATTATTATTATTTTTTACTCTATGTTATTTATATACCCCACCCCAATTTTTGTTTCGTGTTCATGGCGATGGTGGTACCCAGTGCTGCAACTCTTTCACCCAACGAAGCGTCTCTGCTCACGAACCTTTCGAAAGCTGCATGTTCCAATTTTTTGTCTGCTTCGTGACGTGCATCCAGATCCGTTTGCGTGGTGTTGTAGGCGATGTCGTGATCTTTGCATGCGGCGTCCAACGGATTCACACCCTTGTCTCCTCTCTCCAATCTTTTCTCGAGTTTGGTACCCGGTCCGCAGTACTGGTAGCCAGGTAGATGCATCTCGAAAGGTAACTTGTTGATGATGTCGTTCACGAGCCCCTTTCCTTCGGCCACGTTCCAAAATTTCGGAGGCAGCGTGTTGATGATTTTGATCAGGTAACCTATGCCCTTGTCGTCGTTCACGATGAAGTTGGAAAGTTTCGTGCTGATCATGTCCACGATGCCAACCTTCTCGTTGTAGAAATTACGGTTGCCTGCATTCTCTTCGCCGGCTATCACCAACAATCGGTCCACGAGTTTCCTAACGTCGTCCACCCAAACGAATTCTTTGGGTAGCGTGTTGTAGCGTTTGACGCCGCTGCCTGTTTTGACCTGGTTCCAAATCGGTTTGATGAGATTCCTGTACTTCTCGCCGCTGCTCGATTTCACCCTATTCTGCGAGGCGTCGTTGTTCTGGTACAAGGCATCCGTCATGATCAGAATTTCCTTGTAACTCTGGTAATCTTCGTCGGTGTAATCTTTCGGCTGCTTTTTGGCAACGAGTTCCCACAGTCCCACCGTACCCGGATACCTGGTCCAACTATCCTTCTCGCCTAAATTAACTTTAATGTCGTTGCCTTCGAAGGTCACCTTCGATTTCCCAATCTTCCACACCACACCGCCGCCTTCGCTGGTTTCCATACTGGGATACAATCCGAACACTTCATCCTTGTCGAATTTCCCCGTACTCAGGTAGTCTCGTGCCAAAGGTCCCAACTCGATTTTATCCGAAGACGACGACGTGCTACCTATGGCTCGACGTCGTGCCGGTGCATCCTTCAGTTCGAACGGCGTCGAAGGAATACTCGAAATGGGTGTGGGTACGGCGTAACTTTTAGCTGCGAGCGGTACGAGTTCGTTGATCAAATTTTTATTTTGTTCCGTGACACTTTTAATTTCTTTACCTAGACCGCTGATGGCATCGATCACAGGTTGATCCTGACGTTTCTTCTCTTCGTAGAATCCGCGATTCTCGGATTTCCAACCTTTGAAGCGTTTCGCGAGGTAATCGCGAAGCTTGAGATTTTCGTCCTCGATTTTTCGTTTCGTCATGACGTTATTTATATACGTCGTTTCTCACAACGTTGCAACGTTTAGAAAGTCGTTGATTTTGTTTCTGTATTTTCCGTCGTTGGGTTTCCTCGTCATGTCGATCGTCGCGAATCCGAAATCGTCACCGTTCCAGCAAGTAGAGCAGCAGCGTTCCGAAAATTGATTGTAGTTCATGTCTCCGCCTACGTAGTCATCGTACGCGTGCTTGAGGTTGGTGTGATCTTGACGAAACAAACATATGAAATTAGCGTTGTCGCGTACTAACTGTTTTGGAATTTTGGAAAACGTTTGAGCTAGGTAGAAGCAATCCATTCCTTTGTGACGACCTTGCGTGAAAAAGTTGCGAATTTCATTTTGATTTTCCAGGATGGCGTCGTCGAACACAACAACTGAATTTTCACGACAATCGTCGAGTGGTTTTATTTCCGAGGCGAACGTTGCAATGTCCAGACCATCGTACAGTTTCATCAGTTGCTGGTATTTGGTTTGCTCCAAACTTTTCGAGAACACGTACAGGTGCCTGTTCTTCCAATCTAACCAATTCGGTGCGAGGAGAAAATTGTCCACGAGCAGTGTCGTTTTCCCACACCCCGAAGGACCTACAATCAGACAGCGGATGCTGTCGGGAAGCAACTCGCCGTTCTTTTTCTTCGTTTGACTTTCCGGATCCGGTAGACGCTTCACCACGTTCCACGTACTCACAAGATCACTTCGTTCGCGTCGATCCAACTCTTTTCCGGAAGTCCCAGCCATTTGACAAACAGTTTGTCACCTTTCCTACGCAATACTTTCTCGATGAGGTACGTGTCGGGGTGTTTCGTTTTAGAGAGTTCCTCTTCGTAAAATCTTCCTTTCAAAATCTCGCCGCTACTATCTTTTATTATATACGTGTGTCGGTTTCCGGGTAAAACTCGAACCACCGTAAAGAGTTCCGTGCTCCAATTTTTTGTGAACCCCTTCTCGAAGGTGCGTTTGAATTTGCTGATCCTCACCCGGTCTCCAATTTTGTATTTAGCTTTTTTTGTTGTGGGTGTGTACTTTGGACAGTAAACTGTAGAAATTAAACGCTGCTCGTCAGATTTCGTAACGTCAACTGGCTTCATGCCTATCGTTCTGTGTACCGTATTATTATAGGTGTCGACGAGTTCCGGCAGGATGTCGACCCATTTGCAATTTCCCCGAAGCGTGAATCGTTTCCACATGTGTGTTTTCAAGGTTCGATTGAATCTTTCCACGATGCTGGCTTTGATGTGACTGAAGGTCGAATAATGTCGAATGCCATGTTTTTGAATAAACTTTTGGAATACGGCGTTGTAAAATTTTTTACCGTTGTCCGTTTGCAAAAACCGAGGTCGTCTGTCGCCGCTTTCGCGAAAAATTAATTTGAATGCTTCCGTGACGCACGATCCCGTTTTCGCCTTCAAAGGTAGAGCCCATGCGAATTTCGAAAACGTGTCTATGACGGTGAGAAGGTACTTGTTGCCCTTGTTCCATTTATGTACGTTTTTCAAATTGCCGCTACTCATCTCCACGAGGTCGCTTTGCCAGAGGTCGTCGATGCCCTTGGTTACCACAGCCAAACGTTCGTAGTTGCGGCGTGCAGGTTTATGCAATTCTTCGACGATGGCTTGCCTAGACATTTTTTTGTTTAGAGATTGCGTTTCAAGAGAAGCACCAGCGTGATGGGATTCAAAGAGGGTGGCACCTCGCTCGTGTTTTGAATGATCAGCTTATCGCCGGCACTCACGTCGAAAACGGTGAGATCTTCGTCTTCGTGTATTTCATATATGTTGAGCGTTTCGTTCCAACGTGCCAGAGGAATGTTTCCCGCTTTCTGGACACCACGATTCGATATTAAGGTCATGGTGGGAAAGCTAGCTTTTCTGCCGTGAGACCAGTACGAAAATTCGTTTATCTGAATTGTCCCATCGAGGAGAAACTTGTAGTACGGATGATAAGGATGCAACATGTACAGTTTGTTACCTTCGACGAACGTGGAGATTCTCTGTTGATTGGGAACGCTGTTGATTTCGATGGCTTGCAAGGTGAACAATTTGGCGAATTTAGTGTCGAAGGTGACGAGATTACTGTGAACTTGTCCGAGTTTATTTTCGATGGGCAGCAAATGCTCGATTATGGTATCCGTTACGGTAGAAAACGACGGTTTGATTTTCACTTCCACGTTCAACTGCTTGTAGTTTTCGTTGAGTTCTTGCAACTTGGCACCGAAAGAGGCCAGCGTCGATTCCTGCGTGGATTCCAGCACTCCAACTTGATCTCTGACGTTGACGACAATGTTCTGAAGGTTCTCGACTTGATTCAATTTCGAGCTCTTCTCGGTAAGATCGTTCACGATGCTTCGCATCTCTGTAAACTGCGCGTGAAGGTCGGCGACGCTCTGCGAAGTGGGCAGCGTCGACACCAGCGAACTAATTTCGTCTCGAATCTGTTCCACGCTCGCCGTTTCCGTTTCTAGTCGTTTCAGCATTCGAGATATGTTCCTTTTCAAAGCGTGCAATTCTTTGGAGGTGGGGAGATTGGCCACCCTACTCTCGAGATCGCTCAACGAACTTTTGATGTCGCTCGAATCGGATAGTGCCGTCACCGCCGTTTTCAATTTTTCCAAATCTTCGCTCGAAGGCACGCTCGTCCGTAACGATTCCAAGTCACCCTGTATGTTGTCGAGTACGTGATGAAAATGAGCGAGATTCGTTTCGACGTTCAAATTTTCTAAATATTCGATCTTCTGCTGAACCGTGCTCAACGTGTCTTGAATGCTCGTCAACGCTCTCGCTTCAGCGTGAATATTTTTAATTTCTTCGTTGATCAATTCCAGAGACGCCTGAAGCGTAGCGATGGTGGTTTGAATGTGTTCGAAATCTCGATACGCCTCCAATTGAATTTTTATGTTCGCGACGCTTTTACCGATGACCTGCAGTTCGTCTGACGATGGTAGGTTCGTCATGGTATCTTCCAAAGTCTGCAACTTGGATTTAATTTCTTCCAAAGTGCTGGTGAATTCTTCTTGTAATTTGGAGACGACGACATGCAAGCGTTCTGCGTCTATATCGTTCACGACGGTTTGAAGTTCAGAGAAATTCTTTTCGATTGCGGAAGTTCGTTCTTCGATTTCGAGTTTCAATTTTTCCAAATCTTCATTTTTCGATTGAAATTGCTGTAATTTGGCCAAATCATTTTGAAGCGAATCCACGCTCAACTGTATATTTTGAACGCTGTCGTAAGAAGGTACGTCGATATAATTTTTTATCAGCGTCTTCAGTTCGGAATCAATTTTCAGAATGGGGTCGAGACATTGCGTTTGGAGCGTGGCGATTTCCGACTCTAAACTTTTGTTTAAGGTCTCCTGCAAAGCGATCAAATCGGTCCTCAACTTCTTAACTCGAATGTCCAACATGAGAATCTCTTCTGCATGGTCTACACGCTTGGTGTTGCCGAAAATGTCGTTAGGCATTTTTGGTTAACGGTTATTTATAATAGGATAGACGATTCGTAATTCTACGAAGAGAGGAATAAGTTTGTCGTAATCTCCGAGGAGTTCCACGTACAGGTTTCCTGTGGAAACATCGTACGTAATGTTAGAAAGCATCTTGTCGTGCTTGATTCGAAAAATATTCTTGCCGGTAGAAATTTTGATTTCGCCTGCGTTCACCGGATTCACGGTGATTTGAAGTTTCCCGTCGATCGGAATTTCGTAGAAATGTAAATTGTTATTAAAAACATAAAACATCTTGCCCACATCGTCATTCAGTTTCGTCCAAATGCTGTTGAGGTGAACGATCAGTAAACCATTGAGTTTAGATAACACGGAAGGTAAGAGGTTATTGAAATTTGGCGGTGCAGTCTCCATATTGATCTGTTTGCGGAAGCCAAAAAGATTCATTGTTCTTGTTAGTTATTTAAGAATACAAGCGCGCGCGCGCGCGCGTGTGTGTGCGTGTGTGTGTGGCACGTCGTTCCCCCCGAGAGAGGTTTACAAAAATCACGATATACGGAGTTGGAAAATTACGATATGGCGCATTCGCTTATTACTGTTGCCAGCCGTAGGTCTCTCTCTCTCTTCATCTTACAGCAACGTCGGCATCTCTATTTTTTAGTTGCAGGTGGTTTGCCAACACACTCTAGTTAATAATGCTACATATTATACACACACGCGCACACACATACTGTGTTGCCATCCGCCCATCTCTCTCTTTTACGGCAGTACCAGCTCTCCTTGCCCAGTGTGTGTAGGTTGGCAAAAATTGCTTTATGTACTGTAAGCCAAGCCTCAAGCAAAGTTGCCAGCTCCTTGCTTTAGGTTAGGTTAGACCAAAAAAAGTTGTAGGTAGGCTGTCGGTTGTTTATCTCTTCCCTCTCTTTCTCTCCTCTCTCTTTTTTTGTAAAAAGCTATGGTAAAAGCAGTAGGTTGGCAACCTTGCTTTATGCACTGTAAGGCAAGTCTCAAGCAAAGTTGCCAGCTCCTTGCTTTAGGTGGTTAGACCGAAAAAAAAACCTTGGTGATTTTTTTCGAGTAAAATGTTGGCAACACTGCGAGAAAATAAGGCTTATGCCTTACAAGAGCAAACCATTAAGAAGCCTCAAGCAAGATTGCCAGCTCCTTGCTTTAGGTTAGGTTAGACCAAAAAAAACCTTGGTGATTTTTTTTTCGAGTGAGGAGTTGGCAACACTGCGAGAAAATGGGGCTCATGCCTTACAAGAGAAATCCATTAAGGCGAGCCCCACCGAGCCCCATTTTCGGTTTCACAGGTGGCCCATTTCATCTACTAGCGACAGCGACATCCTATGTATACTAGATTGATTGATTGATTGATTTAATTTATTTTACTTCGCGTTTTGTGCCTCTTGGCTAATTTGCGAAGATGGGGATGAGTGATGAAATGATGAAATTGATGAATGGACATTCACAAACAACCAAGCCCGACCGGGATTCGAACCCAGGACCCTTGGCGTCGCAGCGCGATGTGCTAACCACTCGGCCGCAGGGTCGGGCTATGTATACTAGATATATAAATTATAATGAACAAATTATTAATAACAAACATCTGTGAAAATTTGAAGGTATGAAGGATAATAAGTATTGGTGTAGTAGCGAAATATTTAATACGTAAAATTGTATTTATTTACCCATACGCAACTTCAGATTTCAATGTAGGAGCGATATAAGAGGAATGTCGTGATTACTTTTTGTTTGATTTGTATAACGCCATTTATTGTAATTGCGTGCTGTAAACTTCTTCGTATTATTGCCTAGGTCTTATTCCTTGCGTTTTGCTTATTATTCTGCCTCAAATGGTTAATAGAACCAAGATATGGACAATTAAAAATGAAAATATTTCCCGTAAGCTTCCATTGCTACGCGAGCCCCGCCCCTTGACAGATCCCCTTGGTCACGTCAGAGCTCGTTGCGGCTTCTGGCCAATGGGAGAGCTCCGTGTCTCGGAATGCTCTTCCTAAAATACTTCTATATTCCTTGGGAAGTAACATTCAGTGCGGCTCACGTCAGCGTTGCCAGACCTATTGATTTCTCGGGAGAATTCCTTAATAAACTATTGCTATGGAACCTCCAACGGCCAGCTCAAAAACACGTTTCCGGCTCATATTACTTGAACATGGAGGGGAGAGGTAGAGTGGAACTCCACTCAGCCGTGAAAAGTGCTGTTTAAACTGTGAAATTATGTCAAACGCTACTCAATTGTGCTAGGACATTATTTTATTACTTTTACTACATTACTATTTTTAGATGACCCACCCTAAACTCTATTTCTATTTTAGTTATTTTACGTCGCTTTTGTGCCTCTACGGGTAAGTACGACAATATGGATGAATGAAAAACTGATGAAATGGATGATGTGACACAAACACAGTTAAAAGTCCTTGCCTTACGAGGTAGAAACACTGACTTCGTAGCGTGGGCAAATTATGTTATACATGTATGTGATTGTGGGTGTGTGTGTGTATTTCTACCAGATGGGGAGGATGGGTGGCACCCTAGCATAAGCGTTGCTATCTTGAATTATTGAGGAAGACATGCTGTCTAATTCACCAAATATATTTCACATACGTAATGCATTTTCTCATTATGGTGCAGGGCGCGTGCCCACCCCTATCGATAGCTGTACACCGAACACCAGCAGAAGGGAAATTGATTTGTTATTGTTAGCATTCGACTTGAAAGATTGTGGAAAATCGCCGACAACGAATAGCTTCATCTGTGAACACAACTTTCTTCCATTTCCTGTCATAAAAATTCCTCGCGATAATAGAAGCATCACAAACCCCTTGTGTCGGTGCTGAGAAAGGGCAAATTTGAGGGTGTTTTCCACGCACCCTCTAACCGGAAAATGCGGAAGAGATGAAAGATGTTGGTCGGTTCCCTCGGGCGGTTTACTTTCTTTTGTTTGAAACATGTCCACTCCTGAAATGGAGATCTTCGGTATATTTTCGCCAAACACAGGGTGCTGGGTTTAGCACCATTGTTACAAAAGTATCTGTGACGTTTACACCGTAAACAATGCGCGCCACTCCCCTTGCCCCCCTCCTCCAGTGCGCACGACTATGCCGCCCCTCCGCCCCCAAGAACGTCGTTCATCCGCTACTATTAGATCATCGGATTTTGTAGCAGATCTTCTGGTTTCCCAAGGAACAATCTCCCGAATTTTTCAAATCTGACCTGGCAACACTGCCCCGAACACCGATAACGGCAGGGAAGTTGCGCGAACACTTTGGACGAAAGGTTTTTTTCCTTGTGGTCGAGCTATACTGCTACTATCCTACGACAGGAACTGTGTTTCGCCTTGAACCGAGCACGCGTGCAACTGCATAACGATGACCCACAACCCAAGACAAACAGCATTTCTTCCAAAGTGTTGACAAAGGCGACCATTGTTGACAAACCGCAAGGAAGCGTCCACCATACGATCGTTGCTAGGTTACAGAGTGCTTGTTTTCGGGGAGGTCTTTTGAATCTGTCGCAGGTATACGCAGCATCCCACTGGGCCATTCGATGTGTGTTCAAATGCATCACACAAAGGAGACATATAACAAAAGCACAGTCTATCGTATACATTTGTGAGGTTGCCCTGTGGATGGGGATCGTATCCTGAAATATGAAGTTCTGAACAGGAAATTAGGACAATGGGTTTCTACAATAAGAGGCTTCACCTACTTTCTTCCTGTAGGTAATACTGTGCCACTTATTAACTCCACATACTGTCCGTTTGCTGAAGCCTAGACTAGCTCGAGAGGACGAATCTACACAGAATAGGGGAGTCAGATAGAAACATGCAAACGACGCTATAGGTTTCAGATCAGCTTGTTTTGCATACGTTTTATGGTTTGCTTTGTTATCGCTTTTTGCAAACTTTGCTCTGATTGGCTGTTCCACAGAATCCAGTAGACGAAAGCCAGTAGAAATTAGAACATGTCCTATTCCTCCAAACCAGTCAAGCAGCCAGCCAGGCAGCCATCGCATCCGGGAAGGTAGCCAGTTCAGCGCCAACTAACTGGATGTCCAGTTCCGTGAGATTCGGCCATTAAACAGACTAAAATCTTGGCAATCGACAGTCAAACCGCAGATTAAGCAGTTAAGACACTCTCGCCAGCTAAGCAGTAAGAGAGATTTGTAATATGACATGTTTTATTCGTTAATTTCATATGGAAGGGAAGTCGAGTAATTTTCTTAACGGTCATTTTTAGTTCTTAACATGCGTTGTTCTTCAGAATGTAAACAATGAAAGTTTTCACGAAATAAGGGAATACGAACCATTATGTGCCTCGACATATCGAACCCGGAGCCCCTTGGTTACAAGGCGACGACAAAAGATATGTATCAAACAGCAAGCTATTGGCAATTAGTTCTTTATTTACTGAAAACTTGAATTTATCCGCCATTTTTCAATATGGCGGACTTTGTGGCAGGGTGATTGCCGGGGACTTTTGGTATGTTGTTATTAATGTCATAAAGACGCTACGTACCAAATTTCAGCTTATAGTTCCTTTATTTTTCCTATTTTGACTGCACTCCCTATACGCCTTCATGGCGTGGTGCTATGCACAGGGGAGCACTTTACCTTTTTTACCTTTATACGTCCTAGTATCAAAATATACTGGTACCAAAATGTCCGGCACAAAAATATCCGACTACCGTACCAAAACCAGTACGCCGCCATTGTTAGCCTATATAGTCCGACAAACTAGAGAACATAAGTTCAAAAGTCAAACTTGGGTGCCCCAACAATACACTCCTGTGTTTCAAGGACCAATTCCATTGTTGTAACGGCTTCAACTTCCTACAAGAAGAGTTATTCAATTTCCCTATCTCTTCATTAGTAATCAGAAACTTTCTCCTTCGCGTTTCTCAAAACCGACGATGCTGAATCGGGCTGGAGCCAAATTAGTTTTACCTCAAGCATTGACAGTCCGTAATCGGATCCCCCCTACTGGGATTTCCAGCGATAAGCGTTTTCCAATGGGAGGAGAATTTCTCACCCTCTGCTAACTATTGTGCTTGGGAATTCATTTCCAGGTACTTTCTTTTGTACACGCATTTCCGTTTTCCAGACATTGAGCTTCAATTAGAAGTTCCCAGATAAAGCTTTACAGCTGCCAGAATAGGTTTCTCAGCAAGGGGAATGGTATAGCATAAAAGCGACATGAATTATTGCCAGACTTAATCCATACAATGCTTATTGGATTCAGAACAAGCTTATCAAGCACACATATTTTAAGACCATGCGGAACAGTTTCCGGGAGGCTCGTCCCTCCAAGTCATTGTTGCCAACTTAGCTCTTTTGGAGCCAGATCTGACTCTTTCGTGCACTCGTGTGGCTGTGAACTGGGGCGTCCGCCGTCATGCCCCATTTAGTGTTGCTCACGGGACGAGACGGGACAGGCTTTTAAAAATTCGAGACGAGATTGATCATTTGTCCCGAGACAAACGAATATTTTCGAGACGAGACAGCATTTCACAGCATTTCCACGAGACGAGACAGGCCAAAGTCTCGTCTCGTGGGCAACACTAGCCCCATTATGACGCCATCACTTGCTAAGGCCCACATAGACCAACTTTTGCCATGAGTATGCCTAGGTGCATTTTGCACGTGACGTGATAGCGCCATGGAGATAACATAATATTGTTATCCGGGAATCCTTTATTTTTGATTTCATACTACCATCGGTGGATTATTGAGATGGGTGATGCAGCCGGAAAACTAAGAATAAATTGTCATTCCTTTAAAGTTAACGGTAATAGCAGCGTCCCCACCTCTTTGACAAATAAAATTACCTTACGAGACACTTTATCCAACCTTAGTAAATCTAGCTCCTTGAAAGTATTTTAAAACTCAATTTAATGTGAAATTTACCTCTTTTATGCGCATCAGGTATGGCAACACTGCCAGGATGGCCGTAGGAAACAAGGAGAAATGCATTGCGATTATGGGAGTATTATTTGATTTGTTCTCTTGGGAATATCAAACTTCCGATGTCATAGAAAAATATATCAACGGAAGGAGGGCAGTTTGATGAAGCTTTTTGCCAACGTAAAAGTCGAAACTTCCATTTGATTAGCTGCAACATTGGGGAAATTCATACACTCCCATACGCCCATTTTTTTTATTAGTAGATGTGCCCATTCGGACGATATTGAAATAAATGCACTACTGGTGAGAAACTGTAACTTTTAAAACAGTTTCTTCTCTAAACGTAACCTTCAAAGCATAAGCTTATTGCGCTTTGCAACTACTACAATACCAAGGCTACAAAGGTCTATGATAGGAATCCGAAGCACTTCATTCACATTACTATATTTTAAGACATCTACTGCAAACACTTGAAAAGAAAATTAGAATTTCAAAAGCTCAAAAAATATAATTACTGTTGAGTTTACATGAATTTCCAATGGTGCTGTTCTCTTCCAGCTAAGATGGACGGAGTCTTTTGAATGTCCAGATTTGCTCATTTATTTGTTGATGCAAGAATGGCTGTTCTTTTCCCTGACTTATGTGCTGTACACGTTGCTTGATGTTATTGGTGAAGTATGCAATCCTACTGTGGACATAAATTGAAGCCAATGTTCTCTTTTCTCCCCTGTCTCTTCCCTATCTTCTATTCTCTCCTTGTTTTCTCAGGTTGTGGCTGAAGATCGCTCCTAGCTATCTTCCTCTTCTCTCTTAGACGAGTGGCATGTATCGGAAATAAATGGAGAAAACAGGAATTAGAAATTCAAGAAAATAAAACTAATAGACTAGACTCTACTTTACGTCCTTATTGCCTTTTGGTGGTAACCGATGGGAGTTAACAACACTGCAAGGTCGTCTTTGTGTCCGCGCTGTGAATGCGTGTGCTTTGCTCGTTTGCGTTCTGCGTGGTGATTGCTTCTCTGCGTTCGCGGTGCATTGTGCGTGTGTATGGTGCGTGAAGAAGAACAGGCTCCAAAAACTTGTAGATAGTGTAAAATACGTTTATCCCCAGTAATAATTTAGTGCATCGTTCAAAACCGTGCTTGCAGACAGTTTTGTTCTACTTACTTCGGGTAAGTACCTTTTTCTTTTTACACTTTCTGTTCACGATAGCCGCACTAACCATTCACGGGTAGCCCCACGAACCATTCACGATAGCCCCACAAACCATTCACGTTAGCCCCAAAAACCATGCATGGGTAGCCCCACAAACCATTCACGTTAGCTCCAAAAACCATGCACGGGTAGCCCCACGAACCATTCACGGGGACGAGGTATGCCTACTAGGTTAGGTTAGGCCTGTTAGGTTAGGTTCCATTAGTACTCATTTAACCCCTAAATATGTGCTTCATCATCGAAAAATTTCCTCAGTACGTTCAATTATGCATATCCGGACAACATCGGGTTTTATCGATTTCCTCCTCCAGGTAATTTTTCCTCGCTTTGGGATTTACGTTGTTTAATTCCTTATATAATAACCTTTCCAACGATATATGACACGTATTTCTTAGGAAAAGGGCGTAAAGCAGCATCTTACCAACTAATTATCTCACAATAGTACGACGAGAACAATGAACGTTGTTTATTATTATTATTATTATTATTTTTATCACTGTACGAACTAGGCAAAATATCTCACTGCAGTTTCTATTCGACCAAATTTGAATTGTTCCCTGAACTGTTTGAAATTAAAATTTAATTTTCAACTATTTTGTACTTTTACTTCCTAAAAAAACAAGTCTTCTGCTGTAATAGTTTGCCAACAGATGTCTTTGTATGTAGCAAGAGATTTTTATTCATTGATTAGAATTCCAATCCTTACTTATGTTCTATTTCCACAAGAGAATTCTCAAGGTTATGATATTTTTTTTATAAACAAAACGAATTATCTGCAATTCTGACGGGGATAAGACATCATACTCAATCCAGGGTGTCAACATTACCATTGCACGATTGAAATATATGTTGATGTAATGTTTCAAAAGCTTATTCATGAAGGAAATATATGTTTTTCTGAAAACAGGAGACCTTATAAAGTGTTCACCACGTGTTAGTTATATGGTATGTTTCTCAACTGCGGGTAAAGCTATTGTGCAACATTAATTCAATTTTTAGCACTAGATGGAAGCATGTAACATTTATGTAAGAAGCTTAATACTCTCTGAACTTTTTTCACAAAGATAATCATAAATTCGAAGCATTAAGTTTTAATACTTACAGATTTTATTACAAGTATGCTTTATATTGGAGTGATCTTGAAATATTGCTTCGATGCATAGTTGTACTTACTTTTCATGTTGACTTTTAATACAAACCTCTTGAAAGAACTCGCAGGGAAGCTGGAAAGCGAATGGTGGAAGACAGGGAACACGCGCGTGTTCAGATCTCTTTTTAAAAAGGTGATATGGGACGCCACACTCACCTTACCACAAAGAAGCAGAACGTACTGTTAAAATGCCATGGGAATAGGCAAGACGTGCACGATATACAAAACAGCTAGAGCATAATTAAACATATGAATTTCCTCTCATTAAATCCAAAACAAGTGATCTGATTCCACGGAAAGAAGAGACAGTTGTTACTGCTGATAGTTTGGCAATGACACGACACAGGCAGATGGATAAAGAGGAACGAATCGAGATTGTTACATAATCTAAAGAATGCATAGAATGATACCGTTTTCCTAATTGCAAGGTAGCAGCACTTCTTTCCTTTGCAGTAAGGTGTCTGAAAAAGAGAAGTACAGAGCTTCCACCGGGATCTAACCCGGGAATCCTTGATTACAAGGCGACAACCTTAACCACAAGGCTGTCGGAGGAAGCTCAAACAATTGTCTCGAATTAAATCTTGCTGAAAGAGAAGTGAGTTATTAGTATACAGTAGTAATTTCTGACCGCGACACAGAACAACATACCTTCCTTCTTGTGTACTCACGTATGGGAATCAACTTCTGGATACGAGAACCAACAGAAATAATGAAATCCTTTGTTCCTGTACTTCGGCTTTCAAACTCTCTAGTTTCCAGTTCGGCTAATACTTCCCCTTGTGGAATGTGTAAACATATGCAAATAATACAAATATTCTTCAACGACATCTCTTAAACTTACCATGTTACTTTGTCCCTTTAAATCGTATATGCTTACGCACAACAAATTTAAACTTTTTATATCTTAATGTCCGTTTTAGCTCATGTCTGTAAACTACGCAATCGGATTCAAAAGTAATATATAGGTAACGGATTTTAAGGTGATAAATTATGGTCGGGAAAGGGAGAAAAAAAGTTCTGAAAATGTTTTCAAAAAGGTGCAAAAAGAAAAAAAAAAGGTGCTGGTAAAATACCTTTATTCAGGGCTAAACCAGTTACATTAACATTCTTTATTCAACACTGTAGCAAATAACATAATTAGTAATAATTACATAAACTAACCAGTATTTAGGAAGTAAACATGACATTTACTGGATTTCAGTCAACTTGTTGTACTGGATTACGCTCAACATGTCTGTTTTCGAATATAAGTAGCTGACGCTTTGGGCTCAGGAGATCCTTACGTGTGGAGAAAACTACATTATCTTGAGAACTATTGGGGCTGCAATGATTATATCATACCATTGTAAAGCTACCGTTCTGCTCTACAAAATTAGACTACAGGATTTTATGTAGCTGCTCAAGGAGAGTGGAAACCATCTGTCCAATTTTTTTTTTTAATAAAACATGAAATAAAAGGATTGAGGGTAAATTTTCCATATCCGGAAAACGGATTTCTTCAAATTTACAGGAGAAATTACTTACCGAATGCAGTTTCTTTAGAATTGTGGAAGTTCGGAGAAGTGTTTTCTCGCATCATTCATTGAATTTTGCCGCTAAATCATCTATTTTTCGATATAAATGTGTGACCGATGCACGAAAGCTCTTGCATCCATTTACTTCCAGGTGAATGTAGCCTGTGTGTAATGACGTAATCCGGGCCAGTGTTACCAAACACTCGTTTAGGTAACTGCGTAGCATATCCGTTCGGTTAAGAAATATTGACCCTGGCAGATCTTGTCAGCTCCTGCTCAGAAATGTGTAGGATAAGCCTTTTACAGGAAATGATAAGAACACTGGCCTTTGGCTAGAGGTGACGAGAGGCCAAGCGAGGGTTTAAATAGGTGCGCATGAGAGCGACACCAGGTCTTTTTACTTGGAATCATCTGAGAAGCAGGAGCTATTGGTCTATTTTCTAAACCGAACAAGGTAAGCTAGTCTACACCCTTTATCTGCCATTCGCATTGCTCACTTCAGTAAAAAAAAAGTAAAGTTCTCCCCTGTACAAAGAACCACACCATGAAGGCGTATAGGGGGTGTGGGGTTAACGCCCCACACTTTCTTGATCCGACCGAATCATGAGTTTACTTTAATGTTAATTGAGATAATTGTACCTGGCCCTTTCAGGGCTGTCTCTACCATCAATAGTACTAATCGGGAGGGGCAAGTTACATCCCTATTTAAGATCCTCGCGTTCATGTTGGAACGCTACGACTGGTCACACGTTTCAATACGTAAACTGTGACCGCCATTTCGCGTGTTACGGAAGGGAAGAAACAACGAAGGAAACTTACTCGATATGTTGCAAATAGAGCTTATTTCCGTGAAATAGGCGAAATGCCACATTCAACAATGTTTCTCAATGCAGAATACGTAAGTACGAATATTAAAATTGACACAACTAGCTACTTTCATCCGTTTTCCGGATATGGAAAATTTACCGGAAGGGGAAAGGTCATGGGTCAAAGAAGGGCAAGAAGGGGATACATCTGCTAATCTCACCAAAAGGTGCAGAGAGGTGCAACAAAGTGTGTTCATTTTACTTGATTTCATGTCCTAAAATACATATCTCAAACGATCGGTATGAAAACAGCTATATTTTTGGAAAGGTGATGCACCTTAAAATCCGTTCCCTAGTCATATATTCAGATTAAAGTAAAATATGACGTTGTTTGCATGTGGGTGAGATAGATACTACATTTACAAGGATTTCTTGGACTAAGGAACCCTTGAAAGGAGTAAGGTGATGTAGTGGAAATAGGAAATATGAAAAGATAATGGAATAAGCTTTGACGTATAAGTACTTAGGAAATACTTAGGTAAATAAATCGAAATAATCTGCTGACTGATGCATTAGTTCTAGTTGAAAATTCACGATTATAGTGGCACACTTCATTTACCTTTCTCATAGACACATGATTGTAGAGAGAACTTGCATTCCTCAATTTGCACAGTTGGGATAAAGAATATGTTCAGTAGACAAGTAACAGTATTTGGAAAGCTGTATCCATTTTGCTTCATGTTAATCTATATAGTGTTCATTCCATGGCAACAACAATAAATAAAAGACAAACTATCAAGTATTGTTGAAACAATGCAATAATTGAGTATCTGATCTGATTCAATAGACTAATAATTTTACATTTACATTTTCACTGACTTTTTCTAAGCAATGTTTGAGAGTTGGCTTCCTAGGAATAGTGTTTATTATCTTACAATTAAGCCATATAATATTTATTTTTAAGCATCAGTAAAGCAAATAAATACCTAGATGAAATGTATTAGGACAACTACATTTTATACTAGACAACCCAACTTGATTATTTAAAATCATTATGATTTCAAATATCTCTTGCTTTCTTTTAAGTCTACTGTACTGAACCTACAGTTTAAGGTGTCATCCGAACGACTGCGCGAGCCTCCCATATACCATAGCAGTAACATCATCGCCTTGTAATCAAGTGGTTGCGGGTTTGATACCCGGTGGAGGTACATAGTGGTTCGGATCTCACATTAAACTGTAGGCCCAGTCCCAATGACCCTATCTGTGCATAAAGTGGGCTTAGAAAATGAAACTCAATGTGCAATGTGTCTTCACCGGGGATTGAACCAGAAACTTCTTCATTACAAGGTTCCGTCTTTTTGTGCATTGGACTACATTTATACCGAGAAAGTACATATAATTTATTTCGATTTTCTGATACGCCTTCCTATGAGCAAATTCATTTCGTCAAATCTATTGTATTTCATTGTCTTGCTGTGGCAACACTGTACGAATTTGGCTTTTTGCTTTTGGGGATGCCCACTATGTGGCGTATTTGTGATTTCATATTGGTAAGTAGGTTGTTTTGGGTATGCAAACAAGGGCGCCCGCAGGAGTGGGCCAGGAGGGGCACTTGCCCTTCCCTTGAGATTTCCAAAAATGTAATTAGAATAGTGAAATTGTAGTGAGATATTACAACAAAAAAATATTGTTTTCTGTGACTTACGGGTCGTACGTTGCAGCAAGTTTTATTATTATTATTATATAGCTATTATATTATTAGTATACTGATCATGAACAAAGTGATAGATGTTTATCGTGAGGAAGCAAGGCGAATCCAATTTCTATCTAAATAGTAGACTCGATTGATTGATTGATTTGATGTTTTAAGTCCACTTTATGCACAGATAGGGTAATCGGGACTGGACCTAAAGTTTAAACTGGGATCCGAGCCACTATGTGCCTCCGCTGGGTATCGAACCCGAGACCTCTTGATTACAAGGCAACGACGTAATAGACTCAAGTCTGTACTTGTATACAACGCCAAAATATTTTCAATTCAATTTGAATTTTATATTTTGTAGAGTAGTAGTAGTAACTAATAATAAAGGAAATAACCAAAGTCGGACCCCACTCCCTAAGCCTTCCTGTTTCCGTAAGCAGGTGCTGCCGCGTGGTCGCAATGGGCGAAACACGTCAAGAATAACGAGAAGATTGTGTAGGGAAGGTATCAGCAGTAATGTGCAAGTATCAGGTGCTGTAGTCCGCCATGACTTGTTTTCGTGTGAATGAAAGTTTGTACTTCGGTGCACAACATTGAGAATTTGGTAATTAAGAGAGAGATAAGTAGCAATCTTGTTCAATTTAGACACTAGTAAGTATTGTACTTTGAAATTATGGTAATGGTTTGTTTGAGGATACGTGTGGTTTTATTGTATAAACAATAAGACTCCACGAGTAAAATGCCCTAAGTAGGACCCCTCAATAAAATCCTAACATTACAATTGTAATTGAAGCAAAGGGTCGTTACTCGTTAGTAAAATCATTTTACATATTGTTTCAGATGTTCAAGGGAAATGGCAATGCACGTGGGAGAAGGTGGGATGTCCAAGAAATGGAAAGGGTGATTAACGCAGTTAGGATATTGGTAGTGTTTATTATATTAGTTTTGTACATCTATATTCTTTATGCAAGCTCAATAAATGTAATTCATTTACTACATATCATATATTTACATTTCTTTGCGTCTTTTCCAATTTTTGGAACTTGTTAAAGGAGGGGTCCGAATTTGGCCACTTTTTCTCCGTTGTTACTTTTCGTCCCTTTTTACAGAAATGCTTACTGGCAAAGCATCATTCGATTTAAAGTGGATTACGTTACTCAAAACGTTAACAAACATATCAAAGAACCCATTTGATTAAATTTCTAATAGAAATAATATGCTATAATGACATCAGGGATGAAAAACAAAACGGGGGTCCTACTTTGGTCCTTTCCTCTAATAATAATAACACAAATAATAGCAATAATAATAATAATAATAATTATAATAATAATAATAATAATAAAAAGTTTCTATGACTTAACCCCGTTGTATGCAAATTTGAATATATGGTACCAGTCAGTAAACTCGACTATTCCCTTGCGTCCCTAAGTATCGTATAACATTGGTTCTAACCTAGGTCATTAAATATAATTTAATATATTTACACGTAATTTAGAAACGGTATATTTACATTCTAAGAAAATCCAAATTCGTACACAAAAAGAGCTATCGAACTAGTAACACCAAAACTTTGACCACATTTCTATTGACAAGTTGAAACTTAATGTCCACCTAACCAACCTACAATTTTCTTGTGAACACTTTAATACATGTACGGTGAAGTTGGTCAGTTGAAGAATGGCGCCCTCTTCCACAAGGCTGCATATGTTACGGAATGGAAATCTTTATTGTGTTCGTTACGTAGTTAGGAAATGGTGTTCTAAGAGGACCATTTTTTCTTGTAGTGCCAACACTGTTGGTATACGCTTTTCAGTTGTCGCTGAGACAAATAACGATCGGGTCTTGTTTAGGCCGTGTCTGGATTGGCAAGCGCTCCGTCCCGTTCTCTCCCGTTGCTCTCGCGTGCCGTCGAAGTCACGTCCAAGTCGTCCGAATCTACATGTCCCCTTGTAGTACGGTTGTCACTTTACCCGCCAGGTGTCAGCCCGAACTTCACCCACCGCGCTTTGGAGTGCAGGCGCACCGTACGGAAGCAGAAGGCAGACGCCAAACAAACATCACAATGATTTCCACCTATTTACTACTCATGTTAAAAATGTAACATGCTATTTCATCATTTACAATTTTTCTACATTCAGTATTATCGATAAAATGTTAAAGTATCACTGAGTTTTACATCGTCTAATCAGTAAATGCTGTCTGTACAAAGTGAAAGTTGGAATATGGCTGCCAAGCGCAGGGTCACAGTGAGTTCAAGCGTGCATCTGACGCGCCTCTCTGCTCTCCCCTCCGACTCCACGTCTACCGCGAATTCGGACAACGGAGGTTGGCTGAGTCCCCGGATGGAACGGTGCTCTAGGTGACATCTGCTGCCGATTCGGACGAGGCTTTAATCTTGTACTACGGATCGTGTGTAGGTGTTTGGTGCTGTATAGTACTGTTATATGGTAGTTAGAAGACGTTACAGTGAAGTGTGTGTATAATACCGCCCTGAACAATGTTCACGCGTGAAGAACAGCGAATAATCATCACATTTCAGGTTGCACGTGGAAGGAATGTACAGCATCTTGTATACAGAGGATGGTGAACTCTTCAGTTCATTTGCTAATTTACTACATGTCCAACGCCGATCATTCTCCAGCAATTTGCGAAGTGCATCAAGGAGGTGTGGATCTGTTGCCGTGCGAGGATGCCCGCCACCATGTTCTATCGCGGCTGATTCACGACCACTTTCAAATGCCTTAGCCCATCTTTTATATACGGTAAAACGTGGTCCCCATTTGCCTCGCGTAAGCCCTTGCGCCAGTAGCGGCTCGTGCCTAAAATAACAGGTGAAGAAGTATATTTATAGGCAATGAAAACAAATAGTAAGTGCCAGTGCCCCCCCCCCCCAATTTAAAACGTCTTTTTTGTCTTCATCCGTCCATCTGGAAAATGGTGTCTGCAACAAATTACACACTAAGTCATTTACTGGGTTCATTGTAGAAACCACAGCTCAACACATGAACACAGCACACGATAGGAAACGCGAAACACACACGCGGAACAAGATCTCGCGAGAACGCGAAGATTTTGCCACAAGCACTGGATGCCATGTTTTCTCCGACGAGAGAACTGCTTCATCTAGAAGGCGACACCCGTTCAAGGCCAACGCTAGGTGACGTCACCGTTGCCATGACAACCGGCTAAGTTTTCCGCAACCTAGCGGTGTTTGCTCTTGGGTTGGGACGAACTCAATACGTGCGTAGCGCCGAGCGGCGTGTTATTTGAGTATTATCGTGTGCGTTCTGCTGGGAAATAGTTTAATTTAACAAGCAAATGAAAAATGTCAATATTAATTTGAAAATTAGGTGAAAACATCTGCACTTGTTGCACTTGGCCAGCCGCCACTGCCTTGTGCATTGCTTCCACGTGCAACCTGGAATTTGATGAATATTCGCTGTTCTTCACGCGTGAACATTGTTCAGGGCGGTATTATACACACATTTCACTTTAACGTCTTCTAACTACCACGCAACAGTACTATTCAGCACCAAACACCTACACACGATCCGTAGTACAAGACTAAACAAGACCCGATCGTATTTTGTCTCGGCGACAATTCACAAACGTATACCAACAGTGTTGCCACTACAAGAACAATAACCCTCGTACATGGTGATTCAAAAGTCGCGTGCGTACGCCACTGGCTGGTTGTCGAGTTCGACAATCACTGGATTGGCCGCCGTGGACCGTGGTATGGCCGCCACGCTCCCCGAACTTGTTACCGCTTTTTTTTATGTGGGGGGTCAGTTGAAGATGATCGTGTATCATGAGAAAATTAGAGATGCTGGCCGCTTGCAACGCGTTGTTCTTGATGCATGTTCTAAGATCTCTGTCAAGATACTGCAGGCAGTGCAAGATGAGTTGGAGGACATGATACGTATATGAATTCACAACGGAGGTCATATTGAACATATTGTGTAACCACAAAACTGTTTTAATAATAATAATAATAATAATAATTCCTTTATTTAGTGGACAAGGTTCAGCCGCAGGCTGCTCTGCCACCTAACCCATGAGCTACATAAGAAAATAGAAGTATATATAAAAAAAGGTAAAGTGCTCCCCTGTGCATAGCACCACGCCATGAAGGCGTATAGGGGGTGTGGGGGTAACGCCCCACACTTTCTTGATCCGGTCGTGAGTGGGGGTGATGTGATCAGCATCACGCCCCTGACCGCCTTTACCCCCCAGGGTTTCCCCCAGGTACCCATGTTATTCGACGCTGGGTGGGCGCCAGGGCCGCTTCCATTCTTAGAAAAGTTCCCGGATTTGAACCGGCCGGAGATCGAACCCGGGACCTTTAGCATGGTAGTCAGACGCGTTAATAATATCTGTATTAATATAATAATATATGAATACAGATGGAAAGCTTGATTACACTAAAGAGAAATAAAAATTCACATTACCTACAATTACGAATATTCTCATTTCAGTAATATTAGTCATAGAATGATATAAATGTGAAAGAACAAGAAAATATTAAAAATATTTTGTGAAAATACAAATGTGAAAAGAAAAAAATATAAAGTGCTCCCCTGTGCATAGCACCACGCCATGAAGGCGTATAGGGGGTGTTGTAAATGTTAGCATAAGGCTGCATTTAAGTAAATAATAATAATAATAATTTGAAGATATTAATAAAATTCCAATAGTTACAGTTATAGAATATGAGTGTTTTGTCGTTTGTTGAGTGCCAGTTCACTTCTAGTATGTGCTACTGTGCTGCTGCTGTTCCTTTAGAAGCATTTCTTTCAATTTAATTTTGAAACTCTTATCGAGTTTTATGGATTTAACATTCGTTGCTAGTGCATTCCATGCTTTCGGCGCAGATATAGAAAAGGATGATGTATATAGCGTACTCGAATGGTGAGGAATGTCAAGTTCGTTGTGACGACGTGTCCCGTGTCTGTGAATTGTGTTGCGATTACATAACTTTTCAAATAAGTACGCGGGTTTACGTTCGGTTTGCAGATCATGAATGAAATATAGATACTGCAGTAGCCTGTTGTTGGCCATTGTTAAAATCAGGGTTTCGGAGCGGAGCGGATCAACGTTCCGGCTGTTGCCAACGCTCCGGAGCGAGGAGGGAGATTCTAAGAAATGGTTCGCTCCGCTCCGCTCCGAATCGGAGCAGCGGAAATCGGAAAATGTCTCGCTCCGCTCCGGAGCAGATTTCTACCTTGACACGCTCCGCTCCGGATCGGAGCAGAGGAAGTTGGAAAATTTCTCGCTCCGCTCCGGAGCGTGGAGCGAAATTTTAGGGAACGGTTCACTCCGCTCCGGAGCGGAGCGATACCTTCTGACGCTCCGCTCCGGAGCGAGGAGCGATATTCTAAGAACTTGCCCACTCCGCTCCGAAGCGACTCCGGAGCGCTCCGAGGTTGGATAATACGAGTGTATACAGAAAACTAACGATCAAAGGTTCCGAGAACATTTGTAATTTTGTTTGTGGAATTTGTACGGCATTTGAAAATCGCCTGTTATTGTTGTTATAAAACTGATTATTACTAAAGCTAACGCCACGGAAACAGTCCAGACAAGATTACGTCACTCACCTACACTGTTGCCAATAAGCAGGTAATAATCCTTATACAAGACACCAGTGAAGGCACAATCAACCGCATACGTACAACGCAAAATGTGTCAACTGTGAAGCGTAGAAGAAGTGTGGCAAACCTGGAGGGCCAGGGGTGTGAAGGAGGCAAGTGGAAGCTTCGATCTTCACTGCACTGTTTTCGTGAAGAGAGCGATATTATTATTATTATTATTACATTTTCATTATCACTTTTACTACTCTACTACTACGTCTGGGGATAATATATTTCAATAGCAGGTGTGCCACCTGTGGTTTTATAAGTTGAGAGAATGGAACCACTCTCTCATTTCCTTCCACCATGGATCGCGACTGAAACTCATTTCGGTTCAACTAAGCACTTCGGCATATAGGCCCGACGTTTCAGTCCACGCCGCGGGAGAAGTGAGTTATTCCGGAATATTGGTTCGAGTAACACTGGCGAAACTACTGCAGAGAATCCATTCGACCTTCTAAAGGCCAAAAGCTCGCAGAGGAAAGGCGAAGCAACTTGTACGGAGGAAGATAAAAGGCAGACAGGTGTTCATGCAAAACACTCGCTGGTGCACGATTGCCATATCTAACTTTCTTTTACGCTGGTTATGTATGATACTTTGAATGTAGCGAAAGGGAAGAGTTTCAAGTAATTGGAAATTCAGGTTGCTAATTTTAACTTTTCGATTTTTGAATGTTTGAAGTTGAAAACCGGAATAATGGTTATTAATGTTACCGTAAACACGGCCAATTAGGAAACGTTTTAATTTGAAATACAGAGTTTTCATATCTAACTTTTTAAAAATCCTGACACTAGAAAGTTGAAAACCGGCTTAACCAAAAATGTAAGTTGCCACGTTTGGTTTAATTTTATGAAGGTATAAAGTCGAAAATCGGAATGCTGTTTGTATACAGCCGAACAGGGGAATTTCAATAGTATGAAATACAGGGTTGTCATATCGATTCTTTTTCCCAATTTTAAAGGCAGGAAGTTGAAATAGGTATTTAATGGTTACATACGTATACTACTGCAAAAATTACAAAATGTCTCTTTGCCATATCTAACATTTCAAGTTTGTAAGCAGTAACCTGGAAATAGGCATGGTGGTTATAAGAAAAAATTTGGAAAAACGACGAGTGGAATGTTGCTATATTTAACTTTCTGAGTCTAGAAAGCCAGAAAACGTATACGTATAAAATTAATATTTTTTTATTAAGTACGTTGTACACAGCAAACTGAAAGCAAGTTTTCAGTAATGAACAATGTGTAGTCAGCAGATAAGTCGAAACAAGATATATATAAACCTTAATAACCGTGATAAACACAAAATGAGTAGTGTATATTAGTCGTTTCAACGCAGTACTTAGTAGGTATGCCTTTTTTTTATCAATCGAATATCACTTTTTGACATATTTTGACAATTTTTTGTCGATGTTTTAGCGTTTAGCGATGTTTTAGTACAAATTTTCACCATACTCATTTTTTTTCCACTCGTACTTGGTAGGTATATTATGATCTTACGTGATACAACTTAACCTATCCTTTTTTTACGATTATTTAATTTTTTTTACGATCCTAAGTGATATAACTTAACCTATCATTTTTTTTATTTATGCACTGTTTGAACGTTATTATTTGAGGATCATATTTTGTAGGTATTTTTTTTTATCAATCGAATATAAGTTTTTGACATATTTTGACAATTTTTTGTCGATGTTTTAGCGTTTAGCGATGTTTTAGTACAAATTTTCACTGCACTCATTTTTTCCATTTATACTTGGTAGGTATATCACGATCTTACGTGATACAACTTAACCTATCTTTTTTTTACGATTTTTTAATTTTTTTTACGATCCTAAGTGATATAACTTAACCTATCGCGGAACTCGCAAACACCCACTCTACAAAAATTCTACTATATGATCTTTCACTGGCTAAGCTAACCTACAAATAGGAATTGGCAGCACTGACTTATAAACCCACTGGGTCTTCTTGGCATGTTTTTTCATGATGTGTTGCCAGGCTATTGGGCATCTTGGCGTATACAATGTATATATTTTGAGAGGGGGGTTATAGCTTTTTATGCTGTACGAATACTAAAAACTTGACAGTGACAACCAACAGAGTAAATAAACCTACATGCAGAAACTAACAACACTAGTTTCTGACAGTGAATTTGAAATAAAATATTAAACAAAATACATGAGTAAGCACTGTGATTACAAATAATACCAGTGTTATGCCCCCCCAACTCCAACTGGACAACTGGGGAAAATAATTGTACAACAATTTGTACCTAATTGTACAATACTTGTACCTAATTGTACAACATATACACAGACATAAAAGAGAGAGCCTTCCTGTAACTTACCTCATGTACAATTTATATGATTTTACAACTGTGAAAAGAAAGCATATGTGTTCTGTATGCACACATTTATTCTTATTTTTCGAAGTTGAATGAAAACACGTGTTTTTACGCTCTCGTAATACTGACCTTGCTCTACTGATTTTAAATTGCTTCCATCCGCTTTTTTTTTCTGTGTTATTTCCGCATGCACGCAACATTCGCTTTCAATAGACAGAAGGAGTTTTAGTATAGCAGGCTCCGAGTTTTACAATTTATTAAATTAAACAATAATTTATGTAAGAATATACTTGTACTTACCGAACACAAAATAATAAAAAGCACATGTGAATATTTGCGTGTGTTCATGTTATATGACGGCTGAGTAAAAAATAATGTTGACGCCCCGAAAGATAAAAGTTCCTGGTTCGACATCAGATGCATGCAAATTTTATGTTTTGCTCTCCAAAATCTTGATTTTTATGTTTGTGCTATTTGTCATACAGCAGAGGAGAAGAGGGGAGAGGGGAGGGGAGGGGGTACTATCAGCGCCATCTATTAGCAAACAATAGAAATAAAAAGTAGGGTCAAACTTTTTCAACACCCAAAAATTTTAAACGTCCTCGCTTAGTAATACGATCAGCAAAAGACGTTTAAAAGAGTACTCTTAGTCGACAAAGCTAATTGCTAGGGCCCATATATTGCTAAAATGTTCTTTGATTTGCATATTTCTCATACCGCCATATGTTGTTCTAGTTGACTTCTTCCAAAAAAATGCTAATTAGCGAGAGTTAATTAAGCAAGGCAAGTAAAAGAAGCAAATAGGACAATATGTGGTGGCGTGAGAATATGTAAAAATTCGATTCAGAGGTGGATCGAATTAAAATTGGGGGATATTTTGCATTTTTTCCCTATAATGTACAAAACATTTACCGTACATAATCTTTTCCATTTACAACAGTATAAAATAAGAGGAATGTGTGACAATATCCATATTAATTAGGAAGGTATGTTGTATGCTAGGTTAGCTAATTGTGTCTTCTACAGCTTCACTGTTTAGAGGAAAGATGGAAAAAGAGAGCTCTACAAAAACTAACGCTCTTAACAATATTGAACGCCCCGTGAAAATTATATATAAATAAGGCATAAACGTATTATCTGCTTTCATGTCAGATTTTCCCGACCTGTGAGCTGTAGTGTTTAGGTGACAAGCGACGCGCTCAAATATAATACCGTTGACAATATTGAACGCCCCGTGAAAATTATATATAAATAAGGCATAAGCGTATTATCTGCTTTCATGTCAGATTTTCCCGACCTGTGAGCTGTAGTGTTTAGGTGACAAGCGACGCGCTCAAATATAATACCGTTGACAATATTGAACGCCCCGTGAAAATTATATATAAATAAGGCATAAACGTATTATCTGCTTTCATGTCAGATTTTCCCGACCTGTGAGCTGTAGTGTTTAGGTGACAAGCGACGCGCTCAAATATAATACCGTTGACAATATTGTACGCCCCGTGAAAATTATATATAAATAAGGCATAAGCGTATTATCTGCTTTCACGTCAGATTTTCCCGACCTGTGAGCTGTAGTGTTTAGGCGACAACCGACCTGCTCAAATATAATACCGTTGACAATATTGAACGCCCCGTGAAAATTATATATAAATAAGGCATAAACGTATTATCTGCTTTCATGTCAGATTTTCCCGACCTGTGAGCTGTAGTGTTTAGGTGACAAGCGACGCGCTCAAATATAATACCGTTGACAATATTGTACGCCCCGTGAAAATTACATATAAATAAGGCATAAGCGTATTATCTGCTTTCATGTCAGATTTTCCCGACCTGTGAGCTGTAGTGTTTAGGTGACAAGCGACGCGCTCAAATATAATACCGTTGACAATATTGAACGCCCCGTGAAAATTACATATAAATAAGGCATAAGCGTATTATCTGCTTTCATGTCAGATTTTCCCGACCTGTGAGCTGTAGTGTTTAGGTGACAAGCGACGCGCTCAAATATAATACCGTTGACAATATTGTACGCCCCGTGAAAATTACATATAAATAAGGCATAAGCGTATTATCTGCTTTCATGTCAGACTTTCCCGACCTGTGAGCTGTAGTGTTTAGGTGACAAGCGGCCCGCTCAAATATAATACTGTTGACAATATTGTACGTATATTGTATTGTATAGGAGACTAGAAGCATATAATTTGGCGAAAAAAAAAAAAAAAAACAAGTAAGGTCATAGAAAATAGTTAAAAAAAAAGTGAGCAATTATATTTTGCATTGCACAGCATTAGGTATTAAATAACATACCCCAAAAAATCTCTGCATTATGCGTTCTGTAAAAAATTGCCCTACGTGCCAAATTACTGTGTCAAGTAAACATTTTCAAAGGCACTGTCGTACTTGTGTGCTGGGAAAGCGAATATGTGCGACCAAACTGTGCTCTAAGTGTGGAAAAAAATATTTCTATTGCCGACTTCAAGTTGTTTTTTTTGACACGTATATATATTATTATTTTTTTAACAGAGGAAGAAAGTCCGTGCTTCGGAAAACGCGGTGATGTGCGTAATGATATTTTTCTTCTTCTGCTCAGACTTGTACCAATCTACTGTGTACCGTCTTCTTCCCTGCCTCGCCTCGTGCAGTTCGTCCGACCTCTCGTCCAATTTTTCCCCTGCAGCCGAAAGCAGAATGTTGAGATCACTGCACCTCAGGCCACTGATCCCCCGAAGATGGTCCTTGAGAACCATTTCACAAGGGATGCGAAATTCCGGCGTCGTTCTTGCTATGATTACAAGTTTCCCTACATCCTCACAATCTCCGTTTACTGCGTGTTTAAATATTTTACATAGTAGCTCGGGCGGCAAATCAGTTATACGAGACATGTTGTTATTATTATTATTTTTCACTCTATGTTATTTATATACCCCACCCCAATTTTTTGTTTCGTGTTCATGGCGATGGTGGTAGAGTGCCACACACGTAAATTTGCCGTTGCGTAGAAACGAATTTTTGTTTCGTCCCCCTCTCTCTTAGCATCATGTGTTCTACCCTGCTCGATAATCTTCGCTATTGTTGCCATATTGTCATTCCATTCCTGGACACACTCGTGCAAACATTATTGAAAACAATTGAATAGCGCTCCAGCTTGCGGTTCGGTAGGGACGCTAATGTGGCAATATAGCACGGCGTAGTGCTTGCTTTTTTTATGCAGTGCATGTTTATTGGCTAGCTAGTAACTAGTGTTGCCAACTGTAATAATGAAGCACTATTTCTGTCATGGAAGGGGAAAAGGCAGGTAAAGTGGCGGTGAGTTTTTGTTGGATTGGAAGCACCATATTTTTATTTTATACTAAGTATTTGACCGGTTTGACGTGTGTGTGCGTGTATTGTGTGTGTGTATGTAAAAGTGTGTGTTTGCTAATGAATGTTAAATTCCATAATGCCTCCAGTTCTGTCGAAGTTGAAATTAAAAACCTTGCATAGCCAAGCTCGGGAAATTCTAAGCAACGTGCACGAGTTCATGAAGGAGGAAGCCAGTCATGGTGTTAGCATCCCAATAAAGCATTTTGGCAAGAGAGCAGCGAACAGCAGCAACAAATTGTTCATATTTCATAATTTTGGAATTATTCAAAATAAATAAATTATGTAGCTCCAACATCATTTCAACTCTGGCTCCGGCACGTGTTCTTGTAGAAATTGCATAGAGGAGGCTGTTATTTTTGCTGCTTAATGCGATACATATTGTTTTCTGTGTTAAAATTGCCATGCTTTGATGGGTGATAAGCCTATTGAAAACTGTGATCGAGCGAGATATTCTTTTGCGCTGAATAGTATTGAAATAACATAAGAAGTCTCATTATTTATTTTATATTTTGATGTTTTAGTTAGGAATATATTGATTTTCAATTTTCCGTTGCTGCGTAATGACCGGGGGGGTCGAAATAGAGCGGCATCTGCCGCCACCTCCCAGGGAGGCAAAATGACTAGCGCCGGCCCTGGTTCATAACAAAAGAAAAAGCCGCGCATCTTATCGTCTAGTGGCAGTATATGTACTTGTTATTGTTGTGGAAGCCGGCATCCTTTGTAAATGTACAACAAAGGCAACCGACTGTCGCCGATCTCAGAGAGGAAATAATAATACTGCTTCAGGAGGAGTGTTATGGTGCAATTGTAGCGGTTTAACACGTTGGCATGTTATTATCTGCCGTTGCAGTTCCATACCAGTGTATACGGGTTTTGGAAGTGAAAAGTTAAAACGCCACCAGTGCATTAATGCAATGAAAAATAATATATATATTTTTTTATTTTGTTTGAAATTACTCAAATAAGGAATCGTATGAAGAAGTCTTTTTTGCAGCATTTTTGGTAATTTTACTTATGTGTTAGTTCATATTTTGCGAATTTTTAGTCTATATGTATGTAGCTACATACAAAGTTACTTGTTAGTACATATTAATCCTAGTCCTGGTATAATGCATGACGTTTAAAACTCAACGTTAGATAGACCTGAATTCTCTAATTTTATTGTTGTACGTAACAGCTGTGCATCGGCGCACTGCAGTGATTTTTCTATCTGCTCTATTAGCAACACTGCTTCTTTAGTTGTTTCGCTCATCGCACGGCAGAATTATCTGCGCTGGACTCTACCCAGTGCGGTGACCTGTTCACCCAGTGATGCGTCTCTGCTCACGAACCTTTCGAAAGCTGCGTGCTCTAATTTTCTGTCTGTTTCGTGACGTGCATCCAGATCCGTCTGCGTGGTGTTGTAAGCAATGTCGTGATTTTTGCATGCGGCGTCCAACGGATTCACACCCTTGTCCCCTCTCTCCAATTTTTTCTCAAGTTTGGTACCCGGTCCGCAGTACTGGTAGCCAGGTAAATGTACGTGTTCTCGAAAAGTTTGGAGCAATCCAAATACTAGCAACTGATGAAACTGTACGATAGTCTGGACATTGTAACGTTCGCCTCGGAAATAAAACCACTCGACGATTGTCGTGAAAATTCAGTCGTTGTGTTCGACGACGCCATCCTGGAAAATCAAAATGAAATTCGCAACTTTTTCACGCAAGGTCGTCACAAAAAAATGGATTGTTTTTACCTAGCTCAAACGTTTTCCAAAATTCCAAAACAGTTAGTACGCGACAACGCTAATTTCATATGTTTGTTTCGTCAAGATCACACCAACCTCAAGCACGCGTACGATGACTACGTAGGCGGAGACATGAACTACAATCAATTTTCGGAACGCTGCTGCTTTTCTTGCTGGAACGGTGACGATTTCGGATTCGTGACGATCGACATGACGAGGAAACCCAACGACGGAAAATACAGAAACAAAATCAACGACTTTCTAAACGTTGTAACGTTGTGAGAAACGACGTTTATTTATAAACGTTTATAAATAAACGACGTTTATTTATAAACGTTTATAAATAAACGTCGTTTCTCACAACGTTACAACGTTTAGAAAGTCGTTGATTTTGTTTCTGTATTTTCCGTCGTTGGGTTTCCTCGTCATGTCGATCGTCACGAATCCGAAATCGTCACCGTTCCAGCAAGAAAAGCAGCAGCGTTCCGAAAATTGATTGTAGTTCATGTCTCCGCCTACGTAGTCATCGTACGCGTGCTTGAGGTTGGTGTGATCTTGACGAAACAAACATATGAAATTAGCGTTGTCGCGTACTAACTGTTTTGGAATTTTGGAAAACGTTTGAGCTAGGTAAAAACAATCCATTTTTTTGTGACGACCTTGCGTGAAAAAGTTGCGAATTTCATTTTGATTTTCCAGGATGGCGTCGTCGAACACAACGACTGAATTTTCACGACAATCGTCGAGTGGTTTTATTTCCGAGGCGAACGTTACAATGTCCAGACTATCGTACAGTTTCATCAGTTGCTAGTATTTGGATTGCTCCAAACTTTTCGAGAACACGTACATTTACCTGGCTACCAGTACTGCGGACCGGGTACCAAACTTGAGAAAAAATTGGAGAGAGGGGACAAGGGTGTGAATCCGTTGGACGCCGCATGCAAAAATCACGACATTGCTTACAACACCACGCAGACGGATCTGGATGCACGTCACGAAACAGACAGAAAATTAGAGCACGCAGCTTTCGAAAGGTTCGTGAGCAGAGACGCATCACTGGGTGAACAGGTCACCGCACTGGGTAGAGTCCAGCGCAGATAATTCTGCCGTGCGATGAGCGAAACAACTAAAGAAGCAGTGTTGCTAATAGAGCAGATAGAAAAATCACTGCAGTGCGCCGATGCACAGCTGTTACGTACAACAATAAAATTAGAGAATTCAGGTCTATCTAACGTTGAGTTTTAAACGTCATGCATTATACCAGGACTAGGATTAATATGTACTAACAAGTAACTTTGTATGTAGCTACATACATATAGACTAAAAATTCGCAAAATATGAACTAACACATAAGTAAAATTACCAAAAATGCTGCAAAAAAGACTTCTTCATACGATTCCTTATTTGAGTAATTTCAAACAAAATAAAAAAATATATATATTATTTTTCATTGCATTAATGCACTGGTGGCGTTTTAACTTTTCACTTCCAAAACCCGTATACACTGGTATGGAACTGCAACGGCAGATAATAACATGCCAACGTGTTAAACCGCTACAATTGCACCATAACACTCCTCCTGAAGCAGTATTATTATTTCCTCTCTGAGATCGGCGACAGTCGGTTGCCTTTGTTGTACATTTACAAAGGATGCCGGCTTCCACAACAATAACAAGTACATATACTGCCACTAGACGATAAGATGCGCGGCTTTTTCTTTTGTTATGAACCAGGGCCGGCGCTAGTCATTTTGCCTCCCTGGGAGGTGGCGGTAGATGCCGCTCTATTTCGACCCCCCCGGTCATTACGCAGCAACGGAAAATTGAAAATCAATATATTCCTAACTAAAACATCAAAATATAAAATAAATAATGAGACTTCTTATGTTATTTCAATACTATTCAGCGCAAAAGAATATCTCGCTCGATCACAGTTTTCAATAGGCTTATCACCCATCAAAGCATGGCAATTTTAACACAGAAAACAATATGTATCGCATTAAGCAGCAAAAATAACAGCCTCCTCTATGCAATTTCTACAAGAACACGTGCCGGAGCCAGAGTTGAAATGATGTTGGAGCTACATAATTTATTTATTTTGAATAATTCCAAAATTATGAAATATGAACAATTTGTTGCTGCTGTTCGCTGCTCTCTTGCCAAAATGCTTTATTGGGATGCTAACACCATGACTGGCTTCCTCCTTCATGAACTCGTGCACGTTGCTTAGAATTTCCCGAGCTTGGCTATGCAAGGTTTTTAATTTCAACTTCGACAGAACTGGAGGCATTATGGAATTTAACATTCATTAGCAAACACACACTTTTACATACACACACACAATACACGCACACACACGTCAAACCGGTCAAATACTTAGTATAAAATAAAAATATGGTGCTTCCAATCCAACAAAAACTCACCGCCACTTTACCTGCCTTTTCCCCTTCCATGACAGAAATAGTGCTTCATTATTACAGTTGGCAACACTAGTTACTAGCTAGCCAATAAACATGCACTGCATAAAAAAAGCAAGCACTACGCCGTGCTATATTGCCACATTAGCGTCCCTACCGAACCGCAAGCTGGAGCGCTATTCAATTGTTTTCAATAATGTTTGCACGAGTGTGTCCAGGAATGGAATGACAATATGGCAACAATAGCGAAGATTATCGAGCAGGGTAGAACACATGATGCTAAGAGAGAGGGGGACGAAACAAAAATTCGTTTCTACGCAACGGCAAATTTACGTGTGTGGCACTCTACCACCATCGCCATGAACACGAAACAAAAAATTGGGGTGGGGTATATAAATAACATAGAGTGAAAAATAATAATAATAACAACATGTCTCGTATAACTGATTTGCCGCCCGAGCTACTATGTAAAATATTTAAACACGCAGTAAACGGAGATTGTGAGGATGTAGGGAAACTTGTAATCATAGCAAGAACGACGCCGGAATTTCGCATCCCTTGTGAAATGGTTCTCAAGGACCATCTTCGGGGGATCAGTGGCCTGAGGTGCAGTGATCTCAACATTCTGCTTTCGGCTGCAGGGGAAAAATTGGACGAGAGGTCGGACGAACTGCACGAGGCGAGGCAGGGAAGAAGACGGTACACAGTAGATTGGTACAAGTCTGAGCAGAAGAAGAAAAATATCATTACGCACATCACCGCGTTTTCCGAAGCACGGACTTTCTTCCTCTGTTAAAAAAATAATAATATATATACGTGTCAAAAAAAACAACTTGAAGTCGGCAATAGAAATATTTTTTTCCACACTTAGAGCACAGTTTGGTCGCACATATTCGCTTTCCCAGCACACAAGTACGACAGTGCCTTTGAAAATGTTTACTTGACACAGTAATTTGGCACGTAGGGCAATTTTTTACAGAACGCATAATGCAGAGATTTTTTGGGGTATGTTATTTAATACCTAATGCTGTGCAATGCAAAATATAATTGCTCACTTTTTTTTTAACCATTTTCTATGACCTTACTTGTTTTTGTTTTTTTTTTCGCCAAATTATATGCTTCTAGTCTCCTATACAATACAATATACGTACAATATTGTCAACAGTATTATATTTGAGCGGGCCGCTTGTCACCTAAACACTACAGCTCACAGGTCGGGAAAGTCTGACATGAAAGCAGATAATACGCTTATGCCTTATTTATATGTAATTTTCACGGGGCGTACAATATTGTCAACGGTATTATATTTGAGCGCGTCGCTTGTCACCTAAACACTACAGCTCACAGGTCGGGAAAATCTGACATGAAAGCAGATAATACGCTTATGCCTTATTTATATGTAATTTTCACGGGGCGTACAATATTGTCAACGGTATTATATTTGAGCGCGTCGCTTGTCACCTAAACACTACAGCTCACAGGTCGGGAAAATCTGACATGAAAGCAGATAATACGCTTATGCCTTATTTATATGTAATTTTCACGGGGCGTTCAATATTGTCAACGGTATTATATTTGATCGCGTCGCTTGTCACCTAAACACTACAGCTCACAGGTCGGGAAAATCTGACATGAAAGCAGATAATACGCTTATGCCTTATTTATATGTAATTTTCACGGGGCGTACAATATTGTCAACGGTATTATATTTGAGCGCGTCGCTTGTCACCTAAACACTACAGCTCACAGGTCGGGAAAATCTGACATGAAAGCAGATAATACGTTTATGCCTTATTTATATATAATTTTCACGGGGCGTTCAATATTGTCAACGGTATTATATTTGAGCAGGTCGGTTGTCGCCTAAACACTACAGCTCACAGGTCGGGAAAATCTGACGTGAAAGCAGATAATACGCTTATGCCTTATTTATATATAATTTTCACGGGGCGTACAATATTGTCAACGGTATTATATTTGAGCGCGTCGCTTGTCACCTAAACACTACAGCTCACAGGTCGGGAAAATCTGACATGAAAGCAGATAATACGTTTATGCCTTATTTATATATAATTTTCACGGGGCGTTCAATATTGTCAACGGTATTATATTTGAGCGCGTCGCTTGTCACCTAAACACTACAGCTCACAGGTCGGGAAAATCTGACATGAAAGCAGATAATACGCTTATGCCTTATTTATATATAATTTTCACGGGGCGTTCAATATTGTCAACAGTATTATATTTGAGCGCGTCGCTTGTCACCTAAACACTACAGCTCACAGGTCGGGAAAATCTGACATGAAAGTAGATAATACGCTTATGCCTTATTTATATATAATTTTCACGGGGCATACAATATTGTTAAGAGCGTTAGTTTCCGTAGAGCTCTCTTTTTCCATCTTTCCTCTAAACAGTGAAGCTGTAGAAGACACAATTAGCTAACCTAGCATACGACATACCTTCCTAATTAATATGGATATTGTCACACATTCCTCTTATTTTATACTGTTGTAAATGGAAAAGATTATGTACGGTAAATGTTTTGTACATTATAGGGAAAAAATGCAAAATATCCCCCAATTTTAATTCGATCCACCTCTGAATCGAATTTTTACATATTCTCACGCCACCACATATTGTCCTATTTGCTTCTTTTACTTGCCTTGCTTAATTAACTCTCGCTAATTAGCATTTTTTTGGAAGAAGTCAACTAGAACAACATATGGCGGTATGAGAAATATGCAAATCAAAGAACATTTTAGCAATATATGGGCCCTAGCAATTAGCTTCGTCGACTAAGAGTACTCCTTCAAACATCTTCAGCTAGATCGTATTACTACGCGAGGACGTTTAAAATTTTTGGGTGTTGAAAAAGTTTGACGCTACTTTTTATTTCTATTGTTTGCTAATAGATGGCGCTAATAGTACCCCCTCCCCTCCCCTCTCCCCTCTTCTCCTCTGCTGTATGACAAATAGCACAAACATAAAAATCAAGATTTTGGAGAGCAAAACATAAAATTTGCATGCATCTGATATCGAACCGG
This sequence comes from Lepisma saccharinum, assembly GCF_977018435.1. Classification (NCBI taxonomy): domain Eukaryota; kingdom Metazoa; phylum Arthropoda; class Insecta; order Zygentoma; family Lepismatidae; genus Lepisma; species Lepisma saccharinum. Next base: position 53,692,290 of record NC_139238.1, read on the forward strand.
GAACTTTTATCTTTCGGGGAGTCAACATTATTTTTTTACTCAGTCGTCATATAACATGAACACACGCAAATATTCACATGTGCTTTTTATTATTTTGTGTTCGGTAAGTACAAGTATATTCTTACATAAATTATTGTTTAATTTAATAAATTGTAAAACTCGGAGCCTGCTATACTAAAACTCCTTCTGTCTATTGAAAGCGAATGTTGCGTGCATGCGGAAATAACACAGAAAAAAAAAGCGGATGGAAGCAATTTAAAATCAGTAGAGCAAGGTCAGTATTACGAGAGCGTAAAAACACGTGTTTTCATTCAACTTCGAAAAATAAGAATAAATGTGTGCATACAGAACACATATGCTTTCTTTTCACAGTTGTAAAATCATATAAATTGTACATGAGGTAAGTTACAGGAAGGCTCTCTCTTTTATGTCTGTGTATATGTTGTACAATTAGGTACAAGTATTGTACAATTAGGTACAAATTGTTGTACAATTATTTTCCCCAGTTGTCCAGTTGAAGTTGGGGGGGCATAACACTGGTATTATTTGTAATCACAGTGCTTACTCATGTATTTTGTTTAATATTTTATTTCAAATTCACTGTCAGAAACTAGTGTTGTTAGTTTCTGCATGTAGGTTTATTTACTCTGTTGGTTGTCACTGTCAAGTTTTTAGTATTCGTACAGCATAAAAAGCTATAACCCCCCTCTCAAAATATATACATTGTATACGCCAAGATGCCCAATAGCCTGGCAACACATCATGAAAAAACATGCCAAGAAGACCCAGTGGGTTTATAAGTCAGTGCTGCCAATTCCTATTTGTAGGTTAGCTTAGCCAGTGAAAGATCATATAGTAGAATTTTTGTAGAGTGGGTGTTTGCGAGTTCCGCGATAGGTTAAGTTATATCACTTAGGATCGTAAAAAAAATTAAAAAATCGTAAAAAAAAGATAGGTTAAGTTGTATCACGTAAGATCGTGATATACCTACCAAGTATAAATGGAAAAAATGAGTGCAGTGAAAATTTGTACTAAAACATCGCTAAACGCTAAAACATCGACAAAAAATTGTCAAAATATGTCAAAAACTTATATTCGATTGATAAAAAAAAAATACCTACAAAATATGATCCTCAAATAATAACGTTCAAACAGTGCATAAATTAAAAAAAATGATAGGTTAAGTTATATCACTTAGGATCGTAAAAAAATTAAATAATCGTAAAAAAAGGATAGGTTAAGTTGTATCACGTAAGATCATAATATACCTACCAAGTACGAGTGGAAAAAAAATGAGTATGGTGAAAATTTGTACTAAAACATCGCTAAACGCTAAAACATCGACAAAAAATTGTCAAAATATGTCAAAAAGTGATATTCGATTGATAAAAAAAAGGCATACCTACTAAGTACTGCGTTGAAACGACTAATATACACTACTAAAATGTAATATCGTAGCGTTCCTCTGAACGCGGGGATCTTAAATAGGGATGTACTATTAGAACTAGTTGATGGTAGAGACAGCCCTGAACGGGCAGGTACAAATATCTAACTATACATTAAAATAGACTCATGATTCGTTTCTAGACTGAAGTGAGCAATGCAAATGGCAGAATGGGTGTAGACTAGCTTACCCTGTTCGGTTTAGAAATAAGACCAGTAGCTCCTGCTTCTCCGATGATTCCAGATTAAAAGACCTCGTGTCGCTCTCATGCGCACGTATTTAAACACTCGCTTGGCCTCTCGTCACCTCTTACCAAAGGCCAGTGTTCTTACCATTTCCTGTAGGATGCTTATTCTACACATTCTGAGCAGGAGCTGACAAGGTCTGCCAGGGTCAATATTTCTTAATCGAACGGGGTATGGTACGACACCCCCTCTTGCAAGACAATTTCTAAAATTGAAATTGTAGTCATGAAAAGTTTAAATTGAACCTTCTGCCATTCACCAAAATTTAAAAGGTTTTTGTTTATTACATGAAAAAAAAAGTTACATAAAATAAAATAATAACAAAAAAATGTCGGAGACCCTTCAACGAAAATTAAATGGAACAGAATTAAGCTCAAGCTTGAAAGCTGAAAGAAAGTCTTTTGTTTTCATTAGCCACACGCTGGAAGAGTCTTTCGTAATCAACAATGCTGACGGTTGGTCAACATGCGATATAAAGTGTTGTTCGCAGGTCCGTGGAGTCAGCGGAAAGTTCAACACACTGCATCGTAACGCGATACATGCGACTTGGTTCTGAACAAGTGCTAAATAAGCACAGAACATAATCCGTGAGAAACTTTAATGCCGCATGCTCGCAATCTTCCGCCTCATCAGGATGACAGTTCGAGGCGAGAGCAAAGGACCGTGGTAAACACCAAACTCCACTGGACTGCGCACAACCACACGAAGATTAAAAAATGGATGAAGGTTATGTTTGCACTTGCCACTGACGTTCTTAGCACACTATGTGTGCACACTATGACCTGAGAAATGAGACGGCAGGACAGTCCAAATACATTCCAACCCCGGAGTCCTGGGGTACGAAGCACTGTTCTGTGACATACACGGTCCTTGACCGATCATTTTCACTGGGGGACCGGATTCGAATCCCGGTGTGGAAAGTTCTGGAATACTGTCCAGCAAAGGTCAGATGAAAAGACGTGGGCCGTGGGGCGGGCGAACACAGGGTAGTCCATGGGAAGCCACTCCAAGTCGCGTTTCCAAGCCCCAAAATATGCGTTGTCCAATGGCGAACACTGGGGGGTATTTATGATAGGCCCCCGAAAGTTCACAGCAGACGCCATTGCATATTTCCGGCACACATCGAATGGCGACACATTTCGTACGCTGGTTGCATGTGAAAACGGAAGGTGTACCGTGCTGCTATCACTCCAAGAGGGGAACAGTAAATATGGCCACTGGTAGGATTAAACTGTTCACAGGTGGCCTGGCAGGTTGCTGATCCACAGGGCTGGGTCTCAACACATTTGGGTCGTTGACTGTACCCGGAAAGTTCCAATATGTGGTGAAGGACATTGCCTGGCCTTACAGAGCAAAAGGGGACGATGTACATGAAAGATGTTCATGCTTCTTCTTAAGGGGGTTAGAGTCGTGGGGGGGGGGGGGGGGGGGTTGCTCTGTAAGATGACATTTCTTCTGATGTTTCTGACGCTGTTCCAGTCCTGGGATGTCACTTGGAATAGGATTTTCGGTGCTGCTACGTGACATACACCGCTGAAAACCAAAGGAGGCTGGTGAGCTCCAAAGCCTTCAGGAATGCGTTCTTCTTCCGGCCTCAAAAAATCACTGGACTTTTCGAAATTCCTTGAACTCTTGGAATTCCCGAACAGGGTAGGAAACAGGTTGGACATGGTAAAAACTACATTGCTCTCAGTCATTCAATATTTAAAAATATATAAAAAATGTGTAAAGGAATCGTCTTCTATAGGCAAGTGAAAATCATGAGTAAAGATAAGTAAACTAAAATAAAATAAACTGCCCAATAAGTGATATAAATTATAAAACAAAGTTTGAATGAAGGCTAAAGAAAATAAAAGGCGGAAAATGTCATTTGACGCCGTAACACTGGAACACCATTAAAATGAAAAATCTGACTTCATCAAAGGTAATATATGTATATATTGACTAAATTATATATAGCCCCTGGCTTCTCCCAAATATAAAATAATGTGCAATATAAAACTAAAGTTATGACATGGCACTATAAAATAAACGAAAATATGTAGGATTAAATATTGATAATTATATAAAAGTAGTATGTAAATGGTATCAAATATATCCCCTGGTATCAGAAAAATAACCCGACGAAATCCATTAATATCATGTCAGAAGTGTCAAAGCATTGTAAAAAATGAGGAACTGACGAGAAAAAAAATTAACCCAAAATTTGGTAACGTCACAGCTGCTAAAACGGACCTAACCACAAGTAAAATAAAAGAGTAAATGACATGGCTCCAATGACCTTAAAATCATTAATTACGAAAGGTACATAATAGAATGGATGAATAAATCAAGGCGACATAGTGACGCACTGTTAGCGCTCACTAGTCAAGGTTTGTTTGCGCTTGCATACGCCTGACGTATAGCATAAATAAACAGTTAAAATGAAGTTCCAAATTAGTAATAGCATAACAGTAAATTCAAAACTGAAACTAAACTGGGTTATTGATTTAGAAAACATTTCTTGGCTATCTGTGAAGTAAATTTACGGTTCTGAGAATAAAGGGGAAAAAAATATATATAAGGTATTGCGTTAAACAGAAAAGAGGAATAATAATAATGCTATAACCCGCCGTGGATTTTCTTCGTCACTTAGCATAAATGCTCGTCGCGTAAGAGATTACACTTGACCCATGACAACTGTAGGCGTCTAAATCCACTCTTTTGAGTTTTTAGCCTAATAAGGTAAACAAAACTACTGTTTATGGTCGCCTTAGGAAAAAAAATTGAAACGGAACCGTAAATGAACATCATGACGCCGGGCCGGGAGAAAATTATAGGATTTCGTATGATATTACTTCAACTAAAGTCTATGACGTGTGGGAGATTAAAATATAAGCACAATTACTCGCTATTACCTACTTTACGAAGATTAACATGAAATTAATCTGTAAGAAGTAATTAAATTTCATTCTGGAAACTTTTGAAAATTCTGAAGGAACGAGAAAACGTCGCATAAATAAGCGCCCTTGAAAAGACTCTTATTCTCGCCTCTTTGGGAGGCTAGGAATTTCAGTGTCGACGCCAGCTGAGTGTAAAGTTCATCTACAACAAAGAAAGATGTCATCAAATTCTCTCTCTCCGAGACTGAAATAAGATATGTTTCTTCCGCTAACTCGAATGTGAAAATTTCCGCACGGAAATCTGGTGACTTACATGGGAGGAAAATCCTGGACTTGAGTCTTGCGACTGCACATATCCTGAGTTCGAAGGAACAAAAGGAAAACAACGAATGAATCGTGCTTTCGGTGCAGAGATTAAACTTGCGTGTTTAAACCTATCGTAAGCTGACGGAAAGTAAACGTGATTATACCTAAGGGGAGGGCTTGATTGATTACACTATTCGCAATACTTCATCGTTATTTAATGAAAAAAATGACAATCAGATTTGCCTTAATTTAAACAACCTTTTTAACTTTTATCGCTATTTAGTGATTTAGTGATTTGCGATGCGATTAAATAACCACACGAAATCTGTTGAATAACGCTAAAGAATGTTTATTTAAACATTAAGGAATGCCGTAACTTGAAATATAAATATCATAATATAAATACACATGAAATTTAAGGTATTTAAAATTCAAAGCTAGAAAACGCAAAAGGAGGAATATTAAGCTATCCTTTAATAAATAGCTGAAGGAGACAATAAATATATGGATAATGACAAAAAAATCTCGTTAATATGTGAAATACTCCACGCCTTGAATACCGCTTACGTCTCGTTCTACTTTTCATTACAAGTTGGCTTACGCCTAACTATGGTGTTTTAACAAACTAAAAGTCATGCAGACTAAGTCATTCTTATGTCATTGCGCTACAATGACAGTGTCATTCCTCTTGCTACGGGTACCTCTGTGTACACAATTAATTCGTAGGGGAAGACATAATTAACCTTAAAACTAATGGAAGGGAGCGTCACACTTACTACCTTTAGTAGCTGACATCATTGCTCCTCTATTCCTTAAAACATATATATAAACACTTGCGCACTCTTTTATATTTCACTACCGGTATTTCTGCGCGTACAACTAAAAACACCTATTATTATCCCTTAGCTAGAACATTGAATCAACGAGCGGGTTATACTCTAGCCGAATGGTAGCGTCACTCTTACTACTTACGCCAGCGTATAGTAGCGGACATATAATTGCTCCTCTATTCCTAGAAATATAATTAGCGTTTCGTTTTTTCACATATTAACTTTACTTTAGTAAAAAAAATATTCCTTAAACAAGGTAAAAATAAAAATGCTCTGCGACTGACTCGTGTATTCTCTCGACTATCTCCTTATCAATTTGCACTACAATTATTAGTACCAAGGCTCCCATCTTCGGGGCGAGGAGATTTCAGTCATTTTAAATTACGAGTGAGTCGACCACTGATCCTTGTGCATTTCAAAACTATACGTGATAAAATTAAATACCCTCCTTGCGATAATCTTTAACAGTTTAACTTAAAACACATAAACACAAACGGCGTTACTTTTCGGATCATTAACAAGTTACGGTCTGTTTTAAAAATATATATGAAATTGAAACTTTAAAGGACTTTAATTAATTAAAACACAATTAACTTCAGCAATACTCTCTGCTGTGACCCACTAAGTACACACATCATGGTGTGATTGAGTCGTATCTTTTATAGCCGAAATATCATAAGTCACGCACCAAATTTACGTTTAAAAAAAATACCAAATTGTATTTCAAGAGACTACTGCAAAGACAAGGGTCATCAAAATCAAATGCCACTTTCAAAATTTTGATAAAATCCTGGGAATTGATGATAATTTCCCAGGTGGTAGTTTTGTCATAGCCATCAGGCCCTGACCGAAGGTACCGGGTTCGAGCGAACCACGGCGTTACTAGGAGCGGAATGACAAGGGCTTGTCGGTAGACGTGCCCGGGCTGGCCAAATTCTGGGCGGAATATGACACTCGAATGTCCGACATCGAACCTTCCGGCGCGCGGAATGACGGACGTACCTTATGCCACATCGCATCGACGCGGAAAACCGCGACGAAGCAAAAGCGCCCGTGGCTACCAAAAGGAAACATTCTATTTTCGTTTCCTCCGCATTGTAATGTGCTTTAATGCAGCGGGTGATTAGCCTATTGGGTGGGTGTGGTGGGTAAGGACTGAATTAAAGCTGATTATCGACATTAACCATCATTAACATTAAAACTGCGTGCTACGCAGCTTTCCCCAAAAATAAAGATTCGCGGAGAAAAAACAATTCTGACATGTCACTATTTAACAAATTTCAATTTTCATTTATTTCAGAGTGAAATAAATGAAAAAAATTCCGCAGCCTACCCTTTCAATTTTCATGTCTGTTTAGGAAAACAAGGCATGACGCTTTTCATTTCCAAAAGAACCACGTTGCTCTAATTTTTCATCACATTTCCGTAAAAATGGATGAAAAGCCCAAGCATCTCACCACGTAGCGTTCCTCTGAACGCGGGGATCTTAAATAGGGATGTACTATTAGAACTAGTTGATGGTAGAGACAGCCCTGAACGGGCAGGTACAAATATCTAACTATACATTAAAATAGACTCATGATTCGTTTCTAGACTGAAGTGAGCAATGCAAATGGCAGAATGGGTGTAGACTAGCTTACCCTGTTCGGTTTAGAAATAAGACCAGTAGCTCCTGCTTCTCCGATGATTCCAGATTAAAAGACCTCGTGTCGCTCTCATGCGCACGTATTTAAACACTCGCTTGGCCTCTCGTCACCTCTTACCAAAGGCCAGTGTTCTTACCATTTCCTGTAGGATGCTTATTCTACACATTCTGAGCAGGAGCTGACAAGGTCTGCCAGGGTCAATATTTCTTAATCGAACGGGGTATGGTACGATATTATCAACTTGGATAGGTTCATGTCCTGAATTTTATGGTTTCATTTTGAAAAGCAGGGCTGCGAGCAATACGTGCCTTCCTCACTGATGGCATTTGATTTGATTTTTATTACTTAGCTTTAAATTTTGGCTAATCGCGACGATATTAATGAGAGAATTGATAAATGTGTACTGAAAAAAAAAGTAGCGCGCTGTACCCCGATAACATAGTGTAACAACGTCGCCTTGTAATGAAGGGGCACTGGGATCGATACCCGATGGAGGGACATAGTGGCTCGAATCCCACTTTAGGTAGGATTTAAACTGTAGGTCTATTCTCGATAGCGTATTGTTGAGTCTTAAATTCACCAAAAGTCCACAACAAAAGGCATTGTTTCAACGTATGTTGAATGTATACTTGCAATGTATATTGTGATAAATTAATCCTTAAGCAAATATACATTTGTAATTCTGTTTAACAATAAGAGACTTCACTTTCCTTTACATCTATTCACAAGAGCATAAAAATACAACTTGGAAATTAATTTCCAAATGAACAAACTCTTATTCATATCTTTTACGTATGTGTGTGTGTTTTCTGAAATCTGGCAAAGTCCTAATAATGTATTCACTTCATAAGTGTCTATTACATAACAGAAAGCATCATTGGGTATTCAATGTCAGACGAATAACGAATTCCATGGTGCTGTTGTATCACGCTCCGCTCCGGATCGGAGCGTACGTCTCAAAAAGCTGTTGTATCACGCTCCGCTCCGGGGCGGAGTGGTTCGGCTTTCTGAGACACACGCTCCGATCCGGAGCGGAGCGTGATACAGCAGTACTCCGCTCCGGAGCGGAGTGGTTCGAATTTTTGTGCGCGGGGACTTTTGGCCGAAGCTTTTTTGTTTGTGGTCGCTCTACAGCACATCACCCTATGACGTCAGGGATCCGTGGGGTGGTTCAAATCCCGGCATGGGCTTGTACAGGGTCAACGAAGTTAGCAATAAGTTTGTTTTATACACTTGTATGTTGAATTGTATCTTCTGCAAATACGCTGTATAAAGAAACAAACTGCCGGAGTACTAAGTGAGGCGAGTGTACACTCTTTGTGTGTATCGTTCATCAATTTAATCATAACATCGATCATCCCCATCTTCGCGATTAGTCAAAAGCGACAAAGAAGAGAAGTAAAATGAACTAAATCAATCAATCAATCATGCACATTAAACATTGGTAAAACAATACAAGAATGTTGTTTTGGCTCAATAGAGAGAGAGAGAGAGAGAGAGAGAGAGAGAGAGAGAGAGAGAGAGAGAGAGAGAGAGCTATAGTACGTAAATTGTTCATTTGATGTAAGTTGAAATATGAATTACGTCAATAGTATTTCTGTATTGAGATGTACAGTGTATCTCAAAAGTTTTAGGACAACGACATTTTAAACTAGGCAACCCAATTTACACAAGCCGTTGGTGGGTTGCGTGCAGAGTTAGGCTCAATTTTAGGGTTGCCACATACACAATAGATATTTATAAAATACGCGAAAGAAATATAAACAATTATTATTGTATAAAATTATTAAAAATATCACTATTATATCGCAAATGACAAAATTCTTTCTGAAAGAAAAAAATAGGTTTTCTAGTATTTCATCGCTGATGAGCCTACAGTAAGGAAAAGAGGTGAGAGGAAACGAAGGAGAGGAGAAAGAGAAAGCGAAAGGAGAAGAGGAAGAGTAGAGGAGAGAAGAAAGAGAGGATAGGCGAGGAGAGGAGATGTAGTGAGGAGAATGGAAAAAGATTCGAGGAGAGATGAGGAAAAAAGAACAAAGAAGAGAAAAGAGGAGGAAAACGAGAGGAGAGGAGAGGAGAGGAGAGGAGAGGAGAGGAGAGGAGAGGAGGAGACGAGAAGAGGGAAGTGGAGAGTAGAGTAAAGGAGAGAAAAAGAGAAGATCGAAAATGAGAGTGCACTGGAGTCGGAAATCTAAGACAGGAAAGGAGATAAGAGGAGTGGAGAAGAGTGGGATGGAGATAAGATGCGAGAAAAGTAGGGAAGGCGATATGAGATAAAAGCAGAACAGAAAGAGGGAGAGAAGAAGGAGAAGGAACTGGAGAGAAGAGGTAGTTGCAGAAAATATCGTCTGAGCGTCAAGAATGGATGCATTGGTCAAATTATCGACATGAAACATTCAATAACATTTTGAAATGTATTGGAGAATATATTAGATCGGTGCGAAATGCCTTTTGGCTGAGTTCAGAGCAAATTAAAATCTTCCATGTAAGATCTTTGATTTTACCTGCGATTACACCACTAAAGAAATGAACGTAATTTTTAATATTTATAAGAATTATTCAATTATTCTCTACTTCTCGGTTCGTTGAAATTGAGATTTTGTAATTTAATATTTCCCGTCACCCCATCGTTAATTCCAAACTGATTCATTCCGTTTCACACGGCGTGGACAATGAACACAATGGGATATGTCTAAAACTTACGAAAATGTTCTGCCACCGGAAGGGTTAGAACCTACGACCATCAGATTGACAATCCTGAACGGTAGCCACTACCCTACAAGCTTTCGCTCCTTAAGCAAGGTAAAAGGAGCTGACCAATGTGAAATGTAGATAACTCTCCTGCATGTAACGTGCAAACAAGTATTGTTTGTAACAAAGAAAACGAAAGTAGTAAGACTCGGTGAAAACATTTAATGGAGAATTGCACATGGTGAGAACTTTTCATTCGATATTTGCGGAGGTATCCTTGCATTGAACTCAAGTGGGAAAAGGAGTAAAATTAGCATGTCCTGAATTGCCACACATATAAATAGTTATTTCATTAATATTTGTCCATGTCTTTGAAGCAGTACACAATTATCGTTAGAGTATCATAATTCACGATCTTATATATAAAAATATCCCGTTGAACGTGTGTCAATTCATTTATTTGTTTATTTTTTTTTTATAAATTTCATATGCAGAACAATGTAGCTACTTTACACTGCTATTACAAATAATGTTACCATGCTCTTGTTTAATGGAAGGGATTATTTTTAAGGAACATCTAGTATGGAGGATCGAACGTGGGACCGCAATGCTTTCAAGAACTCTAACCAATACACTACGCTCTTTGTTTTCTTGGAGCTACAGTTCCTAATTATTCTGTCGCCTCAATATTGTAACGTTATCTGCAAAAAAGAAGTTAAATACTCAGATATAGCTCTGTACTTCTGGAATTACTTTATACACATGCATTTGAAATTTAACTCTGAATTTCTTTCTTCGTATTAGTATATCTAAGCTTGTGAATATATTTCATTTGTAATTTTATAACGGTTTCATGAACATCTACGAAATAGTTCCTTATAACTTGGAATATGGTGAATAGATATGAAATGTCTTGAAATTAATTTTCGACCACTAGATTTTGGCAAGGGAATTATGTGTGATCCGTTTCCAGTCATTCATTGCTTAAACAAACGTTTTAAAACTACGTGGAATTTTCATTCTGGGATAAGTTTCTTTACTTGCTACATGTATGCGAACTACACTTTGTCCCACTTATCTCTGGATCAGGTGAACGAAAAAAAGTATCTGAGCAGCGATGAACACGTGAAAGGAATGGGATTGCGTGGAGGGAGGAAAACCACTGCAGGTACCAGCCTTCCCAGCAGCGTGCACTGATTCGCTCTGTCCACTCGATCCCCTCTCCCCACTTCTCTTCCGCTATGCGTGGCTTTGTTCCAGAGATTCTGGGACAGGGTACAGTTAATTGTTTCTCAAAAGGTATCATCTATGTCTGTATGCCACACATTGAATTCTTACTCACATGGAAAAAAAAATGTCAATTTGTATTCAGGGGTAGTTTCACAGTTACAAACTATTTTGGCCTTGATGAGAAGTTTAGTGTAAGTAGGCATTTTGTTTATAATTTTGAAATTGAGGTCGTCTAAGGTTGAAATCCTCATATTTAGGGCTTGAACTCGTCATCCCAAGAGGTTGAAGATCGTCCTCTACTTTGTGCGTGACCTTCTTTATTTTTCTATTCATAATTCATCCTCATCGTCGCGATTAGCCAAAGGTAAGATAAGAAAAGTCCTCCTCCGTGACCGTGCGGTCAAAGGAGCTGTGCTTTGGACTCCGACTGCAGGACGGCATGGATTCGAGTCCGCCTATGCTCGCTCACTCTCTAGGTTCTCGGCCTGTGTATGGAACCGGTAGAAACCCACCATCGTGAAGAATTTGGGGAGCTACGAGTGAGTAGCGTAACCCGGTCTCGGAAATCTCCTATGGGGCATGTTCCTGGGTAAACAAAAAATAATCGATCAGACAATTCGATCATCGAAGGCGATAAAATAACCTCCGGTTGACCAAGTTGCCAATATAAATAAATGGAATACAGATTGTCTTCGAGCTTACATTGTTAAAAAGGAGCGGATACAGGTATTACTATCCCAATAATTATTCAATACGGTTTTTTGTTTGTTAGGAATTATCACTTAAACTATTGCATGTTGAGCTGGTGCCTACCTAGCCGCCTCTGATGAAATCTACCATTCTTCAGATTCTCTTTAAAATTCGACTCTGGTCACTTGTAACGTGCTGGGTGCAGACACTGTTCATCGAAGCACTTTTGCGATAAGAAGCGGCCTTGAATAGCGTGAGTGAGTCACTTTGATCGCGAGCAAGCTAGACTACCAAGCTTGTCTGCCTTTGAAAACCAAGTCATTTTTTTCACGGTTTCCGAACGCGATTGCTATTGTAGAAGTATATATTCTCTCGAAAGAGCAAGAAAGGAAATTCGACCAATGTTCTCCCGTCGTCTAAAACCAAATAGTATCTATTAAACGAAAAGTTCACGATTGTCGATAAACGGTTTAATCTATCTGAGCATAAGCATAGCATAAGGTGAATGTAAATACTAAATTTAATAGAAAGATTCTCCAAAATTTCTCTTCCACTGTCTACGTAAGGTCAGTACCCAGGGGAGTGGCCATGTGGGCCATGCTACCCCCTCGAACCCTAAAATATTTAAATGTGAACCTATAAATAAATAAATAAATAAATAAATACGAAAATAACATCGTCAATTTTTGAAATGTGTAAAAATTTCAATTTTGCTCTTGCATAAATGAATCTGTTTCTTGCGCAAAAGTCTTCAAGCTGCAATATTGGGTGGTTTTAGTTTTATAATCATTGATGCAAGGCTAGCAGACGTCCGATTCACCGATTTAGTCAGGACAGTGCGTTACTTTAAATCCCTGTCCCGACTTTTTCGAACTGCAATCGTGATGCGAAAATGTCTCTTTATTATTGTTTTTTTGTTAACTCATAATTATACATGTTCTTTATTGTATGAATAATTCCAAGTACGCAACATAGAATTATCATGACTTTTTAATGGCGCTCGCACTATTTGAACTATTTTGTAATATCTGTCTGTCTGTCTCTCTCTCTGGTCTACGTCAATGACAGAAATACAAGCAATATTCTTATTTATTTTTAACCCAATTAAAGGAAAGTGTAAGCATTTAAAAGAAATAAGAAAGATCATCACTGTTGCTCTTCCTTAGAAATTGTTGTTCTTCGAGGAAGAAAAATTAAAAGTATTTAGTCCAGCACCTTAACACAGTGTCCCACGAGTCTCTCTTGACTAATACTGTCAAATGTGACATGATTTTATGAATAAAATTTTCCGCCTGTTTACGTATAACGTTGCACAGATTTGGTAGTTCGCACACGGTGTAATTATTTCGTGTTACCTTACGCAACAGCAAATACATTTCATAAGACTGTTCTGGACACAAGACTTGCATCAGTAAATAAACATCTTGTCTGTTACAGTATCACAGGAAAAGAACATCGTCCTGTAATGTTCAAGCCTCTAGATATTTTCCATTAGTAATGTCTAATCACAATAATAAGTTAGAAGAAATAACTGGCATTTTCACAACTACCAATATTCTCGCTTTAATCACTTCGAAAATTATTTCTCGAAGATATCGGTTATACTACAAGAAAGGAAATCAAAATTAAAGTCAAAGTTCAATTACACGTATACCAAAGGACATTTACAATATTAAAGGGACAGAATACTTAAAAAAAAATGTTGTTTCATTCGAAGGTAAAGGCGTGGTGTAGCGGTTCTTCTACCTGGTTTAATGAACGAAAGCTTGTAGGGTAGTGGCTACCGTTCAGGTTTGTCAGTTTGATGGTCGTAGGTTCGAACCCTTCCGGTGGCAGAACATTTTCGTAAGTTTTAGACATATCCCATTGTGTTCATTGTCCACGCCGTGTGAAACGGAATGATTCAGTTTGGAATTAACGATGGGGGTAGGGGAAATATTGAATTACTAAATCTCAATTTCAACGAACCGAGAAGTAGAGAAAAATTGAATAATTCTTATAAATTTTAAAAATTACGTTCATTTTTTTAGTGGTGTAGTCGCAGGTAAAATCAAAGATCTTACATGGAAGATTTTAATTTGCTCTGAACTCAGCCAAAAGGCATTTCGCACCGATCTAATATATTCTCCAATACATTTCAAAATGTTATTGAATGTTTCATGTCGATAATTTGACCAATGCATCCATTCTTGACGCTCAGACGATATTTTCTGCAACTACCTCTTCTCTCCAGTTCCTTCTCCTTCTTCTCTCCCCTCTTTCTGTTCTGCTTTTATCTCATATCGCCTTCCCTACTTTTCTCGCATCTTATCTCCATCCCACTCTTCTCCACTCCTCTTATCTCCTTTCCTGTCTTAGATTTCCGACTCCAGTGCACTCTCTTTTTCGATCTTCTCTTTTTCTCTCCTTTACTCTACTCTCCACTTCCCTCTTCTCGTCTCCCTCTCTCCTCTCCTCTCCTCTCCTCTCCTCTCCTCTCCTCTCCTCTCGTTTTCCTCCTCTTTTCTCTTCTTTGTTCTTTTTTCCTCATCTCTCCTCGAATCTTTTTCCATTCTCCTCACTACATCTCCTCTCCTCGCCTATCCTCTCTTTCTTCTCTCCTCTACTTTTCCTCTTCTCCTTTCACTTTCTCTTTCTCCTCTCCTTCGTTTCCTCTCACCTCTTTTCCTTACTGTAGGCTCATCAACGATGAAATACTAGAAAACCTATTTTTTTCTTTCAGAAAGAATTTTGTCATTTGCGATATAATAGTGATATTTTTAATAATTTTATACAATAATAATTGTTTATATTTCTTTCGCGTATTTTATAAATATCTATTGTGTATGTGACAACCCTGAAATTGAGCCTAACTCTGCATGCAACCCACCAACGGCTTGTGTAAATTGGGTTGCCTAGTTTAAAATGTCGTTGTCCTAAAACTTTTGAGAGACACTGTACTATTTTGTATTGTGACACTTAGATATAAGAGTTAGACTGTTACGTGTTGAATGGGTTAGGAATATTTTCAAGCAATCAGTTTTTCTGCTTTGCGGATTTGTCCGACCCACCTCCCCCATACAACAGACAGCTTCGTTTTGTGCCGTATTCCGTGTTCCTTGCAGGTGACTCAGTGTAATCGGTTAGTGCATTGTTCTTGTGCCCGTTTCAAGAGGGGAGGATGGTGAAACTGATACATAGCTTGTTTGTGTGTGCTTTCGGGGTTGAGAACTTCGTTCGCTGCGCTGTACGTTGCGTTCGACTAATCAGTACATGGTAGAGACATCGCCTTTGCCAGACAGATCCGGTGTTGCCAGTTGTATTAGAATTGTGCTACACCAATTCTGGCTAGATTGTTCTCTTTTAAAAGTATTACATGCGCGTGTTGTTCTTCTCTTCACTGTCATAAAAATAAGCCTTTAAAGGCTGTGTTCCCTTGTATCATTACATGCATATTATCTGTGCTTGTCAACGGTGATGTATGAACATTTAATGAATTTTTTAACGCCGCAGTTACATGAACGTCTTCAGGATTTTTTCCAGGAAGGGACAAGCAAGGTATTTTTCCAAGGGAGGGGGGCAGAATGAGGCAGAATTTCCCCAAAATAGCATTACTCCCTTTAAAAAAATTCTACAGTTTGAAGTTATCATGTTCCTGCAACGCCCTTGCAATAATTAACATATATTACTGTGACTGAAATGAAATTATATGCGTGAAATATGAGCTTCTTGATTGACTTTCATTTCCGGGTGGCGTAGCCCCCTCCCTTCTGGACGTCCATGCGTATGGAGAAATCATTCCAACCAGTCTCGGTTAATGGAATTATAAGGTGACTAGATTTATTAAATCAATATACAAGAACAACAAAGAAAAATCCGTAATTGTTAATTCTATGCATCATAAGCAACGAGAATCATGGAAGATCTATACTGTAATAATGAATTGAAAGAAATCATGCCGAGTTTTTATTTATAGTCTACCTGTTCAAGTAGGAATGGAAAGGTGCACAAAAAGAATTACAAAAATGTATGTAAAAGAAAACCAAGTATTTCGATCAAGTTATTTCTATAATTGTAATCAACAATGACCAATTGTCATTTCAACTAAGTATAAGTTTCAATTTGTCTTTACAGGACTATTAACTTTGCCTTGCCTTTAATCGTATATTTCTCATGATCCGTAATTTTAAACAAATCCTAGATAAGTCGGCAAAAAAATAGGACACCGAAACTATGGAAAATAAATATACTGTGATAGAGAAACAAACACAAACCAATGACATTAACGCGGGTCAAACCAACTCCATTTGTCGTTGAGAGCTGAACTCACATCCACGAACTCGCAGAAATATTCCCATGGAATTCGTTATTCGTCTGACATTGAATACCCAATGATGCTTTCTGTTATGTAATAGACACTTATGAAGTGAATACATTATTAGGACTTTGCCAGATTTCAGAAAACACACACACATGCGTAAAAGATATGAATAAGAGGTTGTTCATTTGGAAATTAATTTCCAAGTTGTATTTTTATGCTCTTGTGAATAGATGTAAAGGAAAGTGAAGTCTCTTATTGTTAAACAGAATTACAAATGTATATTTGCTTAAGGATTAATTTATCACAATATACATTGCAAGTATACATTCAACATACGTTGAAACAATGCCTTTTGTTGTGGACTTTTGGTGAATTTAAGACTCAACAATACGCTATCGAGAATAGACCTACAGTTTAAATCCTACCTAAAGTGGGATTCGAGCCACTATGTCCCTCCATCGGGTATCGATCCCAGTGCCCCTTCATTACAAGGCGACGTTGTTACCACTATGTTATCGGGGTACAGCGCGCTACTTTTTTTTTCAGTCCACATTTATCAATTCTCTCATTAATATCGTCGCGATTAGCCAAAATTTAAAGCTAAGTAAAAAAAGTAAAGTGTTCCCCTGTGCTTAGCACTACGCCATGAAGGCGTATAGGGGGTGTGGGGGTAACGCCCCACACTTTCTTGATCCGGTCGTGAGTGGGGGTGATGTGATCAGCATCACGCCCCTGACCGCCTTTACCCCCCAGGGTTTCCACCAGGTACCCATGTTATTCGACGCTGGGTGGGCGCCGGGGCCGCTTCCATCGTTAGAAAAGTTGAACCGGCCGGGAATCTTGAGCATGGTAGTCAGACGCGTTACCGACTGAGCCACCGCGGCCACCCAGCTAAGTAACAAAAATCAAATCAAATGCCATCAGTGAGGAAGGCACGTATTGCTCACAGCCCTGCTTTTCAAAATGAAACCATAAAATTCAGGACATGAACCTATCCAAGTAGATAATATTACATTTTGTGTTCATCACGGTTATTAAGGTTTATATATATCTTGTTTCGACTTATCTGCTGACTACACATTGTTCATTACTGAAAACTTGCTTTCAGTTTGCTGTGTACAACGTGCTTAATAAAAAAATATTAATTTTATACGTATACGTTTTCTGGCTTTCTAGACTCAGAAAGTTAAATATAGCAACATTCCACTCGTCGTTTTTCCAAATTTTTTCTTATAACCACCATGCCTATTTCCAGGTTACTGCTTACAAACTTGAAATGTTAGATATGGCAAAGAGACATTTTGTAATTTTTGCAGTAGTATACGTATGTAACCATTAAATACCTATTTCAACTTCCTGCCTTTAAAATTGGGAAAAAGAATCGATATGACAACCCTGTATTTCATACTATTGAAATTCCCCTGTTCGGCTGTATACAAACAGCATTCCGATTTTCGACTTTATACCTTCATAAAATTAAACCAAACGTGGCAACTTACATTTTTGGTTAAGCCGGTTTTCAACTTTCTAGTGTCAGGATTTTTAAAAAGTTAGATATGAAAACTCTGTATTTCAAATTAAAACGTTTCCTAATTGGCCGTGTTTACGGTAACATTAATAACCATTATTCCGATTTTCAACTTCAAACATTCAAAAATCGAAAAGTTAAAATTAGCAACCTGAATTTCCAATTACTTGAAACTCTTCCCTTTCGCTACATTCAAAGTATCATACATAACCAGCGTAAAAGAAAGTTAGATATGGCAATCGTGCACCAGCGAGTGTTTTGCATGAACACCTGTCTGCCTTTTATCTTCCTCCGTACAAGTTGCTTCGCCTTTCCTCTGCGAGCTTTTGGCCTTTAGAAGGTCGAATGGATTCTCTGCAGTAGTTTCGCCAGTGTTACTCGAACCAATATTCCGGAATAACTCACTTCTCCCGCGGCGTGGACTGAAACGTCGGGCCTATATGCCGAAGTGCTTAGTTGAACCGAAATGAGTTTCAGTCGCGATCTATGGTGGAAGGAAATGAGAGAGTGGTTCCATTCTCTCAACTTATAAAACCACAGGTGGCACACCTGCTATTGAAATATATTATCCCCAGACGTAGTAGTAGAGTAGTAAAAGTGATAATGAAAATGTAATAATAATAATAATAATATCGCTCTCTTCACGAAAACAGTGCAGTGAAGATCGAAGCTTCCACTTGCCTCCTTCACACCCCTGGCCCTCCAGGTTTGCCACACTTCTTCTACGCTTCACAGTTGACACATTTTGCGTTGTACGTATGCGGTTGATTGTGCCTTCACTGGTGTCTTGTATAAGGATTATTACCTGCTTATTGGCAACAGTGTAGGTGAGTGACGTAATCTTGTCTGGACTGTTTCCGTTAGCTTTAGTAATAATCAGTTTTATAACAACAATAACAGGCGATTTTCAAATGCCGTACAAATTCCACAAACAAAATTACAAATGTTCTCGGAACCTTTGATCGTTAGTTTTCTGTATACACTCGTATTATCCAACCTCGGAGCGCTCCGGAGTCGCTTCGGAGCGGAGTGGGCAAGTTCTTAGAATATCGCTCCTCGCTCCGGAGCGGAGCGTCAGAAGGTATCGCTCCGCTCCGGAGCGGAGTGAACCGTTCCCTAAAATTTCGCTCCTCGCTCCGGAGCGGAGCGAGAAATTTTCCAACTTCCTCTGCTCCGATCCGGAGCGGAGCGTGTCAAGGTAGAAATCTGCTCCGGAGCGGAGCGAGACATTTTCCGATTTCCGCTGCTCCGATCCGGAGCGGAGCGGGCTAAGACATCGCTCCGCTCCGGAGCGGAGCGAACCATTTCTTAGAATCTCCCTCCTCGCTCCGGAGCGTTGGCAACAGCCGGAGCGTTGATCCGCTCCGCTCCGAAACCCTTATTTTAACAATGGCCAACAACATAAAAAAAAAGTAAAAGTGGTGTTAAGGTACACTATTTAGCTTGGAAAGCTAAAATTTTAATCCTCTTTCTTTCATAATGTTGAATTTTCTTTCTGAATTTTGATTTCTCAAATAGGTTTTGAAGTGTTACTCTTTACAACAATATGTAGAGAAAGCAATATAATTTGATTTTTCATAATGTGGCCATATTCAGCATTTTGCTTTCATTTAGGTTTGAAAGGATATGATCAGATTATTATTATTATCTATTAATTTCGATAGCCTCTGCCACCATCCACTGAGGAACTTGTTGCTTCACTGATTGAAGGTCAGTGAGAGTCACACTATTGCAACGACTTAAACCCATCGCACACAGCTCTGGAAATCTCAAATTCTACACGTCATTTTCACCTTAAGTGATTGTCTTTGCATTTCTGGAATGAAAACTAACAATTTCCGATAAGTTCCAGACACTTGCAATGTAGAAAACGTCAAGAATTAATACCGACTGCTCGGGATTCAGAAACGTAGGGAAGGCATTTGCTAAAGTTGTGTTGTTGTTATGTTATTTTACGTTGTGATATTTCTTTAGTTTAGAGTGAGTGAGTAATTCTAAAATTTTGTGTGCATCACATAAGGACAAAACACAGGACAGCACACACACAGTCCTCCGAGTATTATACTGGCCCAGACACCATTCCTCCGAGGATTATACTGGTCCAGACACCAGAGCCTCGTTAGTCTGCAAAATGCAGTCCAGGACAGGCACGTATCCAAGAGGGGGGCTTAGGGGGCTCGAGCCCTCCCGAAAGTTTTCGATTTACACTAGATAAAATGAGATTTTTTGTTTCTTGTGGTGTCAAATAAAATAATGTGACGTTAATTTAAGGAGAGGAATAATTATCGAGGCAAGACGGAGAATATTCTATAACCTTGTTATTGGTAACAGCTCGTATCCAAGGTGGGAATCAGGGGGCTCAAGCTCCCCTTCAGAAAATGTTCAGTTTACGCTAGATAAAATTAGGTTTCTGTCTTCTTGAATAATATGATGATAATTTGAGAGAGATAATTTATCTAGGCAAGACGGAGAATGTTCTTGTAACGTTTTCTTATATCCATATATTACAAACGCTACATATTTGGAAAATTACACGTAAAATATTAGTTTAATTTTCCGCCATCAGAGGCCGTTCGTCCTCGATGGCTCAGTGACCAGTGCTGCCTCTTGCGGCAGACTTGGTACAAGCGCTGAGGACGTAAAACACCTCGGCAGTGCTTCAACGACTTTTGAATCGACGGGAACGTGAAGGTCAAACCCCCTTTTGCACAACTTAGCCAGCGAGAGACGTGCCCAGCGTGCTGCCCTGACGGACGGAAGTTCTCCTCGTTTGCCTTTAGAGGAATGGGTCGATATCAAACAGGACAAGGACATAAATAGGGCAGCGGCCTTACCAGGACTCTGAGGCCGAAGTTTGTTTGGCGTAGGTACGTAAATTCTCTCTGCTGTGATAATGAACTTAACATCTTTGTGCCGAAGTTCCACGTCGTATTTCCCTTTAACCACGCATAAGCGTTATTGCGCATAAAACTTTTATTGCATTCTCATTGTCCTCCCCCCCTTTTTTTCCTTTTGTTGTGCGTCGCCTTTTTGGACATCTTGAACGCTTTAGGTGAATTAATGAGAGATAATTATACGTCAAAGTTAGTGGGAACAGAACAGATTGATTCTTACTTGATAGTTGGCTCTCAAAAAAAACAACTATTTTTTGTCATCAAAGATTCTGGTTTTCGCCGGCAATTACTAACAAGTGAACATTTTGTACAGTGAGCGAGTATTGCAGTTTTGTTTGCCAATCTTGTGATACCTTCCTTAGGCTGGCATTGACGATTTGAGCTGGTAGTCACAAAGGGGCGTCGAGTTGAAGTCCTCGTCGCTAACGCTAAATTACGAACCTTCATTTCTCCCCCCCCCCCCCCTTTTATTAGTTGATTCGGGACGGTTGTTCCAATTGCACTTTTGCACCCTTTTCCACGGTAGCATTAAGAATCAGGAGGATTGGGGGTATATTGTTAAATGCCCAAAAGGCTTGTTAATGTAAAAGTAAAACATCGTGATGCAAAAAGAAAACTTGCTCGTAGTGAACGTACGGGCTATATTGTATTGTTAATTGTTAAATCTTTAATGTTTGAATGGGTCGAGGGAAAGGTCAATATACTGAATACGTGTTGTTAATGAAGTGAATGGGTGAAGTCAATTAAATTTATACACGCAGGACGTGTTTTGGAATTTGGACGTGGACGCACGTCTTTTTGTGAAACTAGTATTGGGCTTATGTAGACCCTGTTAATATTGGGCAATTATTACGTGTTGATTGTTGTTTTTGAAATACATGATATTTGTGCAATGCAATTTGTTGTCGATGATTGAATGTACCAAATAGTAAATTTTATCTTACTAGAAAACTATCGTGCGCCAACAGATGTAAACGCACATGAGATACGCATCACGAGGCAACCTTAGACTGGTACAAAAGGCACTATTGAGTAATATTGTATTTACGTGAGTGCAAGACCTAAGATAAGATTGGATGATATATATACTAATTGAGATTGTGAACGAATTCAACGGAGAAGGCACAGAGTGCTATTCGTTGACGGACCCTCTAATTTTGTGTGTGCATTATACATATATATATATATATATATATATATATATAGGGTGTACATTTATTACAGGGCTTTGTCTCGCGCTTCTCGTCGACGCTGCTTGTAGACTCCTGCGTTGTCGTGCGAGAAGGGCGACACAAAAAAGGTATTTGTGATATATAGTGGGTTTTTGTCCTATCCTTGAAGTTGCGATCGTCGCACTGCCGCTTCCTCTTAAACATCTCGCGCGATCGTGGCTTAACCCCACTATACCATTACATTCTATAAGCCTGTTATTGTTAATAGCGCGTATCCAAGGTAGGGATCAGGTGGCTCGAGGCCCCTCCGCTACCCAAGGAAATTTTTCAATTTTACACTGATAAAATTAGGTTTTTGTCTTCTTCAATAATGTTACGATAATTTAAGGAGATAAATAATTATCGAGGCAAAACGGAGAATGTTCTATAATCCTGTGATTGTTTATAGCGCGTATCCAAGGTGGGGATCGTAACTCGTGCCCCCCCCCAACAGGAAATTTTTCAGTTTACACTAGATAAAATTAGGTTTTTGTCTTCTTGAATAATGTGACTATAATTTTAGGAGAGAAATACTTATCAAGACAGGACGGAGAATGTTCTATAACTATGTTGTTGATAATATTGCACGTAAACGTTTCTTACGCTTTCGGTGTTGTCGTAGCGAACTTGAACACTATGTAGAGACTTGTCAGAATTTGGAAGCTGCACAACAAAGGTAGTGCCACAGGTAGGGCGTTTCGGATTCATTGTAATTTTTTAATCTCTGGAAAGCGCGAGTGGGAACGTTCTTGAATAAGAGAAGGAGTCGAACTACTAGCAAAATTTACGAATCGTTTTATCTGCGGAACATTCTAGAATATGATGAGGATATTAATACGCGGCTTCAATTTCCAAGTTGATCTGTACAACAGAATAGGTGAAGACTTCAGAGATAAGTGTGACAATTCATACAGTCGATTAGTGATCAGTCAGTGTCATTGGTTGCTTTATAAGATCTAGTGATTCGAAAATGAAATGGACTAAATACCGTAAAGTAACGAAGTCTACTACTAGTTCCATTACGGTCCCAAAGCTAAAGACATTGACGACAGCGGAACTTTGAGTAGTGCTACGAGTAGTTCGGGTCGAAAGACGAAGAGATCGAAGGTCTCTCTCTCTCTAAAGTGAATATTTCGGCAGTATCGGGCTGGGCATTGGAGCGATTTATTAAAAAAGAAATAAGCTGATCAGATCAACTGAAAATCAAAGTTAAGAGTGATGATTCGGTTGTGCCAAGACCAAATTTTGTGTACGCAGTTCGAGAATTTCATGGCATTAAAAAATACTTTT
The DNA here is from genome assembly GCF_977018435.1 of Lepisma saccharinum. NCBI lineage: Eukaryota > Metazoa > Arthropoda > Insecta > Zygentoma > Lepismatidae > Lepisma > Lepisma saccharinum. The sequence goes on from NC_139238.1 coordinate 53,715,477, forward strand.
GTTTAAGGCTACTGGGTTCGACACACACTCAACAGACAATTTTGAACACTTGCGATTGCTTAAGCCTGAATATGAACAATATGGTGGGTTTCGGCTTTTATAAGAGCTGCAAACATGGTAGGACAAGACACATTAGTGGTGTTCAGGCTCGAATGAGAGAGAAATATTCGTGAACTGTCTGCGTCCAGTTCCCAGCACACAGATAGAATCTCGCGTTGTCGAGTGGATTATGCATTCCGTGCATGTGTAACACCTTCGTAAAAACACTTCTGGTACATAGATGTTTTGATGCCTGATGAGAAGAAATGGACAAACACACATACTGAGAGGTTCCGGCATACAATGTTAATGCATGGAAACAGAGGAGTTGAGTGGTAGAAAATGTCCCGATTTCACGTTCTGATTAAAATGACAGCTTTAAACAGTGGCAACGATTTAGGAGATAGTTGCTCCCCATTCTTTTGCCTCCACACTATCCCACTATGGCCTCTTAATGCTTGTCCCCTTCCCCTCCCCGCACATTTTGGAACCCAATTGCCACACTGGCCTTAAACATACAATTGTGATACTCAATTAAAAATGGTGTTCAGCTCCCTCCCCCCCCCCCCCGAAAGGAATTCCTGGATACGTGCCTGGTCCTGGATGTACTCCGTGGACGTGTGGTTGAGAATTGGGTATACCATGTGGAAGGGTTATCCCTTACGCACCTTCTTTAGTTTAAGCTCGACGATGAGGATGAACGATGATTTGATTAAATACATTTTCACAGCAAAGACAAATTCACTGTGCCATGTTTGTTTGTTTTTATTTTAACAAATGATGATATTTGCATTCCACTTATGTTTCTGACAAACTGTTAATTGTTATAAAATGGAAAATATATTCACATTCTCATCCGCTAATCATATATTTATGCCGTGCAAATAAGCAATAAATTTGATATTTCATAACTTGAATACATAACTTTAACATTTGAAGCTATGATTCTATCATTCATTTGCATGTCAGAAGTTAAGTTTAAGATGATACAAGGTATATTTATTTAAACTCATCCTCATACCTATGTGGGAATTATGTAGAAATTAATGAAAATTGACAGTAGTATTAATCGTGAAAATATATAGCGTGAATAATTTGTGATATGAAGCCTCGCAGTAGTGGTCCTTAACAATCATACGAAATATGAATTGGAGAATGGTGGAGGAATTGTGCGCTCCTAAGGATAATTACTCATGGCCGGGCATGTAATGGAGTTAAACGAATCGTAAAGAGACATAAATTTCGACTGGAATACTTTCAATCCGTCAATACCTTTTTCCTTCAGGGCAGAAATATAGTTTTCTTGAAACATTAATTTCAAACAAAATTAAAGGCGTACAGCCAACTGCAAATATTAATTCATTGATTTCCATTCACTTGATCATACAAGTATAAATTTCATTATGATGTGGGATATGTCAATAATATTAATGTCTAATTTTGAATAGAAGGAAATTAACCTATAGTCTAGTTATATCTATTAAATTAGTAAAAACAATAATACTTTAAGAAAGTTAAGAAGTAATGTAGTGTATTTTGTAATAATAAGAAAAGGTTTTAAAGTTAATGTTCCTTAATGGAAAACGTGACCCAAATAATCTTCTATAAAACAAATGTTACATTAGCAAGCTCTTTACTGTGATTCTAAATTCAGATGTATTTTTATTCTTGAAGAGATAGACAATAGTTGGCAAATTGTCCATCGCTATTTTCATTTTTTTTTTTGTTCTACATCCTGTGTTGTTTTAAATAATGGAAAGCAGATGTTGTCCTCTGCTTATTTCAATTTGTGATATCCAGATTGGGGAAAACAGACTGGAGGAAAATGGCAATGGGCAATTCGCCTACCATTTCTTTTGCCATTGGTGTACAATTTTATCTCGCTTTTCCCCTACATATTCACATAAAGCAATAAAAATACAAACTGCTAATTTTTCATTCTATTTTGGTTATTTATTAAACGGTACGTGTTTGTATTTATATTTGATAAATTTACTTTGCTCTTCCGGCCATTTAAGTCAATTGAGATGATGAAGAAGTGATAAAATAGATGTATGACCAATCACAGTTCCCCTTACTTATAAGAGCGACCACAAGAAAAAGAACCTTCGTCGAAAAGTCAACGCGCACCTTCCTCCTCTTCCGTTCAACTCGGGCTATAAGAGAGCATGCTCCACTCTCCCCCTCCCCTCCAGACTGGAGTACGGTGCACAGGAGTCGCGAGTCTGCGCAGGTTTCTTTGCTTGTGGTTCCACTATAATAGTCATATAAAATTGTACACTCACCTCACTTAGTTCTACGGCAGTTTGTTTCTTTATACATCATATTTGGAGAAGGTACAATTCAATCTATAGGTGTACACTGTATATAACACACTTTATTACTGACTTCCTTGACGCTGGATGTACAGGGCAAGGAAAACAAAGAGATGAGCATAAATTTCTCTTCGGAGAAGATGTTGAACCTAAACCAAAAAGAACACAAATAACGAACTCGGACAATGTAAATTGATGAGATTTAGTAAATCATTTGATGAAGTGAACTAATTCTGAGTGGACTAATCACAAAGAACATAATCAGCTCAGATCCTATTACTTCTTCATGGTATGTGGCGTAAAGTTCCCGCCCAACCGTTTCACGACGTTAGTGGCTATCGCACCTCCTTTTCCACAGCGTGTAGTGCACATCCTCATCTAGATATTGTTCTTATTCTGGTGTTTAATATCTGCATACTGCAACACTGTCGTTCTGTCATTTCACGTGAATTTACATTCAAGTGATGCATTCACTTGACCGGTTACACGTCATCGCACGCAAAAACTTTAACCGTTACCATGGATATGGGCCAGGGCTGAGAAATATCACACATTCGCCACGGATCGTTGAGGATTTTAAACTTAAAAAGAAATTCTCGGTGTTGTGCATACATCTTGGTATGGTAGTTCGGGGCGCTAGCTAAGCCTATGTGACCAAAAGTGGCCATGCATTGATGCTAAGCACAATACTGCAACCATTCTACGTTAAGAAATAAAGCCAGCCTAAGGATTAATTTGTGATAAAAGTCTAAAGAGCAAAAATTGGCTCAGTTATTATTGCGTATCTCTTGGTGTGGTAGTTCGGACCGCAAGCTAGGTCTATGTGATCATAGGCATGCCGATAGCCACGCATTGAGTTTATACGTTTTAGTTGAGTCAAGTCATCATCAAAGCGAAATCCTCACCTTCGTACTAAGCCTGTTTGCATTATAATCACAATAAATAAAGAATAAAACCTTTCATTATATCTACTGCAATAATGTGGTTTTATTTCTCTGTGCTGTGAAGCATTGTCTTTGCTTAACATTATCCCTATACCTGAGAGGAGTCTGTGTACTTCGCCGAGTCTCATCGTTCACCGCTGAGTATTACTGAGTTATTATTAATAAGAATAATACAACGACATAGTAAAAAATCTAATAATAATACGTCTTAATAATAGAATCTTGAATGTATCGAGAAATAAAACCACATTGCTGCAGTAGATAAACTAAAAGGTTTTTATTTTTTATTTATGGCAATTATAATGCGAATATACTTGAGACGAAGGCGAGGATTTAGCTTTGTCAATGAATTGACTCAACTATAAATGCATAAACTCAATTCGTGGCTATCGGCATGCCTATGATCGCATAAAAAAAGCCTTAAACGTATCAAGTGGCAGCTTAACGTGTTGGCTCGATTGTGTTGGCAAGTTGAGATTCATTGTGCAAGAGCACTGAACTTTCATAGTTGTAGAAAAGCACAGAGCTATTTCGTTTCGAAATGGAAAAGAAGCATTTGCGTAGCGCAAATAAAATTCTTACTTAATGTTCCTGATGGTTGTCGGGACATTAATAAAGATAGAAACACATTTGTGTGCAATAAATGTACAAAGCATCTACATTATGAACGTTGTGGCCTAGATATTCAAACTGAAAACCACGAAGGTACCGATTTGTTTTGTAGAGATTGTGAATCATTGTCTACGAATATTACATCTGATTCATTAAATATGTTTGAAACTTTAAAAGCCATGATTGAAGGAATTAGCAAGCAGCAAGTTGAAAGTATGGAAACATTACAAGCTGATATTAGCAAACAGTCTGAAACAATACAGGCTGATATGTGTAAACAGTCTGAAGCTCTGAAAGCTGATATCTGTAAACAGTCTGAAACCTTACAGGCTGATGTGTGTAAACAGTCTGAAGCACTGAAAGCCGATATCTGCAAACAGACTGAAACATTACAGGCTGATATTAAAACAGACCCGAACTACCACACCAAGAGATATGCAATAATAACTAAGCCTCATGGAGTATCGTCGCATAAAAGTGGCCCAAGGCTAATCGTGATGGACCATGGCCAAGCTTTTAACCCATATTTTTACAGGCAACCCCATCATCCTTTAGATTATAAGTTTTGTATTAATTGAAGCGAAATACAATTTTCCGATATTTTCTTCGTTCTTCCCGATTGGCTTAGAAAATTGATGATTTTTATTTTACCGGCTTTGAGTGTCGGTCATAGTTCAGTTCATTCTTTGGTTTACTAGAAACTATCCAATTTAGCATTTTAGCAGAATTTTCGTTTACGCTACCTACCATTTTCTTCTTTCCAGATACCAACGTGGCTGGCAACAAGGAATTATCATGGAGTTTCTTCCGTTTATTCTTGCTTACCTTTTCCTTAAAACATGCTTGCGCATGCAAATGACAATGAGGATCTTTTCGTAAAAGGACTTGGATTATACTACGAACAGCAAGGACTAATGGTTCATAGTTCTCAATACATCTATACTACAGCGAATATTCACATTGTTATTAACATTCGAACCCACGACCACGCAGGATGTGTCAAGTGGTTTGCAATACAAAATTATACCAATACTCGCATTCAAACTTACTTGCGTGAAATTTCTCTTTGCCTCCCCTGCCGTTTTACGATTGGAGACTCGCTCCCGAATTGTCATGGGGCATGGGCTAACGTATCTACGCACGGCCGTGGAAGAAGATCAATTTTATTTAATTTCTTGAATTTATTCTCCGCAGGTCTCGCTATTTATAACTCTTTTTCTATTCATCATCTTACATCCTGCGTTCAAGCTTTAGCGGATAGTTAACATCAGATACAGTCTGAATTTCAAGAATTAAAAGAAAATGAACTACAGGTTTTCAGGGTTGTCAATAACATTTTAGTCATATAAAACATTCTATAATTGATTTGATTGATAGTAGCTAAATTCTGTGATATCTATGCAGAAGTAAGACATTTATTATTGCTTTTGCACACCTCAGAAATATTTGAATTTGGGAAATTGTTTTCTAAGGAGAGGATCGTAACATCCTAACTCGATATCGTATATATTCTTGCACAAAATTGTTCTAACTTGCCCAGACCTGTAGTTGGATTTTGTTGAGAAAGACGTTTTGCCACAGGAAGCGGCGAGATGGTTACCTTGGGGAAAGGTCAAGGTGAGCACAAGTGACAAAAGGAGCAGGATCGAGAAGCTGTTTAGTTGATCATCGCTAATAGGAGAAGACGGAGGAAAAGAGATATCAAACAGGGTGAGTTATCATTACTCCTCTATCTGCCATTCTCAGTCAGAAGGGTTGGGATAAGACAACTGTTACATCATTTACTTAAGTTAAATCAGTTATCTCGTATCTGGCCCTTATCGGGGCTGTCGCAGCAAGCAAGTGGTGAAATTTAGGGGATGAGCTACACCCCATCGGTTCGATCCCCCGTTGTACAGGGGAGAACGTTACTAGATGGAAACCAAGCCTCGAAGAAGAATAGAGGTAGAGAAAAGATGCTGTGAAGCCTCCAACGAAAATGGAATAATGATTAAAGGTTACTCAAAGTGAAAGGGGGTAGTCAGCCGCCAAGGAATCTAGGCTTCCCACAAGAAAGGGGAGTGCGATATGAGAATGTCAGGCCTGTAAGAAGGATGGAAGATGCATTAAAGATTAGGGCAGGAGACAAGATGAGGCCAGGGCTCAAAGAAGAATAGAGGGTGATATGGAAGCATGTTGGCCTTCAAGGAGAACGGTAGAAGATTAAAGACTATAGAAGAAGAGAGAAGGATGTCGGACTTCAAAGAAGAATGGAAGGTGAGATGGATATTGACCTCCAAGGAAAATGAAGGAAAGATTCAAAATTGTGGGAGTAGAGGAAAGGAAGCCAGACCTCAAAGGAGAATAGAGGATGAGATAGGAAATATAATTACAGAAGGTGAAAGAATAAAGCCACACTTCAAAGAATAATTTAGAATAAGATAAGATGATGTGTATCTGCAAAGAGAATGGAGGAAGAACCTAAGATTGTATGGAGTAGGAAACCAGGCCTAAAAGGAGAATAGAAGATGAGTTATGAGGATGTGTGCCTCAAATATAATAGGGGAAAAATTAAAGATTTGTTGAGGTAAAAGATGGAATTCATGCCTCGAAGGATAATGGAAGGCAAGAATACGAGGCCTCCAACGAGAATGGAAGGATTAAAAATTACAGAAGGATAGAGAAGGAATCCAGGCCCCAAAGAGAATGCAGAATGAGAAAATAGAATGTTGGCCTCCAAGGAGAATGGAAGAAGAATTAATGATTGGGGAAGGAGAGATATGAAAGGAAGAATGGCTAATGAAATTGAATGATGTAACTTCTCCTAGAACAATGGAACAAAAAAGAAATACTGAAGGTGAAAGAGGGAAGCCATGCCTAAGAGAAGAATGGAGAGAGATTTAAGTGGAATAAGGACTCGAAAAAGAATGGAGGAAGAACTAATATTCAGGGAGGGTAGCAGATAGAAGCAAGACTTCAGAGAAGAATGGAGATTTAGATAGATGAATGTGAGGCCTCCAAGTGAAATTCAAGGAAAATTAAAAATTAGGGAAGGAAAGAGAAGCAAGACAGGTTCGAATTAAAATAGAGCATGAAGAAGAAGATATGAATCCTGTGAGTAGAATAGAAGAAGTAGTAAGGATTACAGAAGGAGAGTGAATGAAGCCAGGCCACAAAGAAGAATGGAGGGTGAGATTGGAGCTGCTTGTCCTCCAAAGAGAATTGAGATATTAAGAATTATGGATGGAGACAGAAAGGTGCCAGGCCCCAACGAAAAATGGAGGATGGATGGGCCTCCAAAGAAAATTAAGAATAACTAAATATTACTATAGGAGACAGGAAGAAACCAAGCCTCAAAGAAGAATGGAGGTTGGTTTGGAGTATGGTATGTAAGGCCTGCAAGGAAAATGGAAGAATAATTGAAGATCATCGAGGAGATTAAGGAGCCAGGCATTCAAGAAAAATGAGGAGGTGTGATAGAACAATTTGGGGCCTCCAAATATAATGTAGGAATGAAAAATTACAGAAGAAGACAAAGGGAAGCCAGGTCTCCAAAGAGAATGGAGGGAGAGGTAGAAGGATGTGAAGCTTTGAAGGAAATTGGAAGAAGAATTATATATTAGGGAAGCAAACAGAAGGAAGCCAGGACTTAAGGGAGAATGGAGGATGAAATAAGATAATTTTGGCCTAAAAAATGGAGAAATAGTTATTAGACATTAGTGAAGGAGAAAATGGAAGCCAGGAATCGTAGGAGAATGAAGAATGAGATATGAGGTATGGAAGTATGAAAACATTGAGGCTGTTCGAGTTGCTATGACACATAGCCCGGAAAAGTCTGCACGGCGTGGTTCACAGGAAATGGGCATTTCTCGCCATTCAGTTCAAAGAATCCTTCACAGTGATCTCAAGCTGTATCCGTATAAAATTACTGTATTGCAAAAACTATCCGAACTTGACAAAAGATAAAGAATGGAATTTGCACGGTGGTCAGAAGGAAAATATCATGTTCTTTACAATACGTGGTTTTCAGACGAGACCTATTTTAATATGGATGGGACTGTCAACAAACAATACATCCGGTTTTGGGCAACAGATGCATCACATATTGTGTACGAAGAGAAACAGCATGGAGATAAAGTGATTGTATGGGTAGCTTTGTCCAGTCACGGATTGATAGGGCCAGTCTTTTTTGACGATACAGTCTACTCACAGCAATATTTGAATATGCTGCGCAATGATTTCGTACCACAGCTTCTTCTTCTTGAGGCGCTACAACTTCATATATAGAAAGTTTCGGCCTTCTCAACAACATCTCTCCACTTATTCCTATTCTGGTTGCTCTTCGTCAAATTCTTTACTTTCATGTCTTTCAGATCTTGAATTATTTCATCTTCTCATCGTTTCTTTGGCCTGTCTAAGGCTCGTGTCCCAAGTGGTTTCCATTTATATATTTATCTTACTAATCTTTCATCAGACCTATTTACGTGCCCAACTTCGAATTCTTCACTCAGTTCCCTGTTTACTTTGACTCTTCCTTTATTGTTGGTTAAGGTTAACATGATTAGTCTAATTAGTTTAGATGGTACTTCATACGATTGTAAAGCATCTATTACTTTGTTCCTGTGCACTGAGTCAAATGCATGGGTAAAATCTATAAACAAGTTATAGAGTCCAATATTATATTCATAGCTTTTTAAAAAATCTATCTTACTATGAATATATTATCTATAGTTGATCTGTTGGCTCGGAATCCCATTTGATATTCGTCAATTTGTATTCAGTGCTTTCCAATAGCCTTTTATTTAGTATTATAGCCAGTATTTTATATGCAATGTTTAGGAGTGTAAGTGGCCTGTAATTATCACAATTTAATCTACCTCCCTTTTTGAAAATTGGGCACCCTATACATTCATTCCATTCAGTTGGTAACTTTTCGTCATTCCATACACTTAACTGAACTCTCAACTGGGGGATCGGGACGAGAGGATAGCCCTGGCCTTTGTTAGCGACAAGGTTCAGTCGCTAATCAAGAGCTCCCTGACTCAAATGATAGCCGAGGCGGTGGAGGAAGCCCTTTGTAAAACAACGGAGAAATACGATGCCGAAATCAAAGCTCTTAGGTCGACGGTGAGTACATTACAGTTGCATATAAACTCGATCGAACAATATGACAGAAGACTGAACCTCGTGATCCATGGCGTGGGTGAATCTGAGGGGGAGAACTGAGAGGTGAAGGTGCTGGACATCCTCCGGGACAAGGTGCAGGTTCCCGTCGATGCATCCCAGATCCAGAGATGCCACCGCCTGGGAGCGAAGCGGCGCGACGGGAGGAGCAGGGCGCTGATCGTGCGTTTCGTGTCCTACAGGACTCGTCGGTTGGTGCTTCAGAAGAAGAAGATCCTAAAGGATTCCGCCCCCTACGTTTCCATCACGGAAAACCTCACCCGGCAAAACCTGCAGCTGTTTCACCAGGTAAGAAATAGTGGAACTTTTCAACGCGTGTGGACTTCGGATGGCAACATCCTGGCACTTCACAACAACGCCACAGTTAAAATAGACTGCCTGGATGACCTAAACAAGTATGGAAAATGACAAACTCTGCCCTCGGTTGGCACTCGTTGCATATATCAGCCACCGTAATCATTCATTCACTTCAATCATGTGCTTCTGAATCTTATATATTTTAGTTTTACCTTTCTCCTTTAAATAATTTAATTTTTGTCTCACATATATTATATTTTTTTCAGTCATTTTATTAATAATGAGTTTCGTTGTTTCAAATGTAGGAAGGCAAGAGGTCAATGTGCAGTGTCAGTGCCAGATAGTTCGTTGGACACCCCTGAAAGATGTTCCCTGATATTTGCAAGAATGGTCACTCTCTCCCTTCCCCCCGAGGCCAAGGTCGAGACCACAATGCTGGGGCTGTAAATAGTTTTCCTCCCTCCCCGCCTGGCAATGAGCCGCCACCCCCCGTGACGTTACAGAGGCTGAGCGTGGCAAACCGGAGATTCCTTGCAAACTTGTATCCGCACGTAGAAGACCTTGCTTTCCCCGAAAACGCAGAAAATATCACGGTAGGCCACCTCAATATTAACCGCATAAAGAACAAAATAGATGAAATCGCAGCTTCACATATAATAAACTTGACATGCGTTGCAATCACCGAGACTTGGCTCGATGATTCCATTCCAGACAGACACGTTGAGATTGAAGGGTTCAAAATGTACAGACTTGATCGAGACTATCCTAAGCAAGGGGGAGGTATTATTGTTTACGTAAAAAGAGCCGTAATATTGGAACGTATATATTCTGTGTCAGATGTAGACATTGAAGGATTGTGGGTGTCTTTAAAACTCAAACAGAATGACAAACCTTTAATTCTAGGATGCGTATATAGACATCCCAAGGCCCCCGTCACTTTTAATGAAAAACTAGAAAATATTTTGCAGTCATTTCCGGCTTGCCACGCTTCGGTTCTCGTCGGGGATACAAATCATGACGTCATGAAACCTACTGCAGCGGACAATGCTTTTTTCGATACGATGGAATCAGCGGGGTACAAGCAGCTCGTTCGCCTGCCGACACGCGTCACCGACACGAGTGAGAGTCTCATAGACCACATTTTTACCAACAAGAAAGAATTGCATGATAAATCCGCCGTAGTAATGCATGATTTAAGCGATCATTTTCTGATATATACCTCAATTAACCTAAGGCCACAAAGATCTCCAAGAATACTCGTAACTCAGCGTTCTTTTAAAAATTTCCCTGAACAACAGCTCGTTGATCATTGTTCGTATCTACCCTTTCACAAAACAACAATGATGTCGGATATAAACGATAAGGTGAGTAGTATTGATCTGCGCCAAGGACAATTAGTGCACGGGTGTTAATTAATTTGCATATAATTAAGAACTAATTTGCATAATATGAATAAATTTGCATATCATTAGAATACTTTACATTTATGTATTTGCATGTTTATAACTTTTTATGAATATATAATTATTTATTTTATGAAAAATATGTATATAGAAGGTAATTAGAGGTACTAAACGCTATGCATATGTTTTCATATTCATTACTGCAAAGTATGTAACGTATCAATCGATAATAATTAATGTTTATAATATTGAAAATAAGTTTTCTATGGTTTATGAACCGCTATGAACGGTGGTAATGGCTGTAGGTACAGGTCCAATTACGATTGGGGACGGTCCCGGTACTCGAACCCGCGATATGTAATATTATTAATTAGTACTATGTAATAATTGCATTATATTATGAAACACGGTGGTGCAACACGCTAGACAGAATACTGTCTCCGAATCTCGACTCCGCTCTGATCCCAGACAGAGAGAATGAATTAATATTCCGCGCAGGTAGACGAGAAAGGAATTTGGGGGAAGCGCGTTCAAGGTCAAATGACGTCAGAACGTCACAACAAAGGAAGAACCCGATTCACCAATCAGAGAACGCGTCGGTAGATTTTCAGAACCGGTTTTTTCAAGGTTAACCAGTACGCAAGAACAGGGGAAAGCTATGCAATGCCGTAGGGCAGGGGAGGGATTCAACCAGACAACAAAGGATGTCTGGAAATAAGCAGCAAGGGTCAAATCTCTTAAGCTATGCGTCGCTTGTAGAACCGGTTTCCGCCGCCAATTAATATTCCGCTCAGGTTTGCCTTCAAGGCACAGGACGCTTTAGCGCAGGTTTTTTTTATCTGTACTATGAAGAAGGGAAAGCTATTAGGGACGGGGCCTACAGTTTTCACCATTTGCTTTTATCACGGGGTAACGAACCTAGGACCCTTTGATTATTGATTTAGGTAGTAAATGTATGTTACTGTGTACTATTTAACTTAATTTTGAGTTTATTTTTTACCAAACTTTGACTTTATGTCAAACATTTTCACAGCTTATCCTTATTTTTACAAAAATAACACTATTTGTACTATTCAGGCAACACTTTTATTAAATTTTGGACTCGAAAAGATATTTTTACAACTTTTTAACTTATTATTTTACAATTTTATGTTAATTTTTTACCAAAATAACACTATTTGTACTATTCAGGCAACACTTTTATTAAATTTTGGACTCAAAGACATTTTTTCAACTTTTAACTTATTATTTTACAACTTTAAGTTAATTTTTTACCAAAATAACACTATTTGTACTATTCAAGCAACATTTTTTATTAAATTTTGGACTCACAAAGACATTTTTTTCTACGTTTAACTTATTATTTTACAACTCTATATTAATTTTTTACCAAAATAACACTATTTGTACTAATCAGGCAACATTTTTTATTAAATTTTGGACTCGCAAAGATATTTTTACAACTTTTTAACTTATTATTTTACAATTTTATGTTAATTTTTTACCAAAATAACACTATTTGTACTATTCAGGCAACACTTTTATTAAATTTTGGACTCAGACATTTTTTCAACTTTTAACTTATTATTTTACAACTTTAAGTTAATTTTTTACCAAAATAACACTATTTGTACTATTCAAGCAACATTTTTTATTAAATTTTGGACTCACAAAGACATTTTTTGTACGTTTAACTTATTATTTTACAACTTTATATTAATTTTTTTCCAAAATAACACTATTTGTACTAATCAGGCAACATTTTTTATTAAATTTTGTATTTACAAAGAGATTTTTTCAACTTTTAATTTATTATTTACAAGTTTAGGCTTATTTTTATCAAAATAACACAATTCTATCTGTTCAGGAAAGACTTTTAAGTTACATTTTCGACACACAAAGTGTGTGTTCTCAACTTCTATCTGTTTATTTCACAAGTTTAGGCTTATTATTACCAAAATAATACAATTCAACCTGTTCAGGAAAGACTTTTAGTCGCATTTTCGACACACAGAGTGTGTGATCTCAACTTCTATCTGTTTATTTCACAAGTTTAGGCTTATTATTACCAAAATAATACAATTCAATTTGTTCAGGAAAGACTTTTAGTCGCATTTTCGACACACAAAGTGTGTGTTCTCAACTTCTATCTGTTTATTTCACAAGTTTAGGCTTATTATTACTCAAATAACACAATTCTATCTGTTCAGGAAAGATTTTTAGTTACATTTTCGACACACAAAGTGTGTGTTCTCAACTTTTATTTGTTTATTTTACAAGTTTAGCCTAATATTTACTCAAATAACACGATTTGAACGTGTTTTTTATTACATTTTGGACACACACACACACACAAACATTCACAGACACACACACAGACACACCATCACACACACACCCACACACACACACACACACATACATCCACACACACACACACGCACACACAGAGAGAGAAAGAGAGAGAGAGAGAGAGATTTTTTCCAAGTTTAGGTTTCTTTCCACTCAAATAACACAATTTAATCCAGTCAGGAAGGATTTGTTATTATATTTTGGATGCACAAAGAGATGTTTTCAACTTTTTTACTGATTTTTTGCAGGGTATGTATTAATTTGTATTTATTTTGTTTCGTATCATATATACATTTACAAATTTTTAACTTAGAGTTTAGTATTTATTTAATTTTTTTTCAAAAACACTAAAGAAAAAGTACTTTTAGCTAAAATGTAAGCCACAGAATATATTATTATTATTGTTATTATAGTAGTGGTATTTACGGTAGGGACAGCGCCACTTACAAGTGTAGAAAAGGCGAGGCTATTTGATTGAACAATCAGATTTGCTTACACTTAAAACAATGCCAAGATGGGGCCCGTACCCCAATTCTTCAGGTGTGATATGCTCTGATTTTTAAGAAATTCTGAATTTCTAGTGTAAAAAAGGCGAGGGCTCAACAGATAGATTTACCCATACTTAAGACAATGGCAAGAGGGGCTTATACCCCAATTTTTCAGGTGTGGAGGTTCGGGTTTAAGTCCTCATAAAATATGAAGCCTCCCCTGATGGCAAAATGATAATATTGTTGTCTTGTAAACAAAAGGCTCGGGGTTCGAGTCCTGATAAAATATTTAAGATTGAAATACATGTGGCAAAATAATATGTCCACAAGTGAGATTTTGAGAATAATTACTGCTAGTTGATAGCCCCCAAATCTGAAACCCCCCTCCCTCCTCTGCTCAGACAGATTCGGCCATGTGTGTAAAAGCTATATCTGTGTGATTGTTGTTTATAAACTTGTCAAAAATATGGCTTTTTTGTATGAAAACATGCAATCCTGAATACAATTCTGGTTTTGTATTGTTCTGTTAATATAAACACAAGTGAGACTTACAGAATATTTATTGCACAGTTCAAAATCCAATTTTGAATTGTATTTAGTTGATATAGAGATGAGGTTTTAAACCTGGTGAAGTGTGTTGTACATCAGCAAAACTATCACCAAAACCTAGTTACTGCTGTTGTTTGGGTATAAAAGCACCAGCTCAGCCACTAACTGCTGAACCCAACTGATATTTTTTATTAAGTATAAAGTTTTGAATTGAAGCCCAGAAAATCTTATATAATAAACAACAAGAAAAAATGCCAAAACAAAAATATTGCAATCAGTGTAATAAAAATATATCTAGTTCTCATTGGGCTAGGCATTGCCGTATTTGTAACTCTAAGAAATACAGAAAAGCCACAAAAATGTGTCCAAGATGCCATAAAATATTAAGCAAGGCATATTACAAATGGCATAAGTGTAATTCTTATGTACAGTCATCAGCATTGCCCTCACAACCATCCACATCTGGTCTGAAAAGGAAGCACGAAGCACCTGTTAATGCTGGACCGGCAAAGCAGCCACGCTATGCACCTATCCGTAGCAGTTTTAACGGCCAATTAAGGGATCACCGGTTTGTATCAGAGCCAAGATGTGGTATTGAGAATTTTTTGAACAGTAAAAAACCTGATATACAGGCAATTCTAAATGCACAAAATGGCTCTTATAAGCTGTCCCTCAAATTGTTTGCACAATATAAGAAACCAAATGGCACAAAATTTACACAGCCCCACATAACAGAAACTGTACCGGTTTATTCAAATACAAATTCGGACAAAATAATAAGCAGGTTGATAGATCAACTGAATACTAAACACTCTGAATTTGCGGCAAAAGAGTCAGGATGGAGCCTATGCGGCTCTCCGCACAAGTTATATGTTAATATTTCTGAATTCAGCCCATTAAAAGGTTCTACATATCTGCTATTACCTGCCAATATCAAAAACAAAAGAGCCGTGGTCAATATAAAAAATAATGACCAGAAATGCTTTTTGTGGTGTATATTAGCTGCTCTGTATCCAGTTTCAAGGGATCCTCAGCGAATAACTTATTACAAACAGCATGAACATGATTTTGACGATGCAATGGAGGGTTTAGAATATCCAATGTCTGTTCAGAATATTGATAAATTTGAAAAAAGGGCCAGGCATATCAATGGCAAGCAATTATCTATTAATGTATTTATTTGTTCCACTGGCAATTGCCCGATAGCACCTCTCAGAATCAGTACACTTGATGATGAATCTGCTATTCCGATTGATCTGCTCTTAATTGAAGGAGATAGCACATATCATTATACTCTGATAAAAAATCTTCAAGCTTTAGTGAGAACACAACTAGACAAATCCAATACAATATTTAAGTTGTGCAGAAGATGCTTAACTGTATTTGATGGTCAAAAAATGGTAAATGGGGTTCGGGAAGAGAATGCTGAAATTGCAAAAAACAAGTTAATTGAGCATCTGAAATACTGTGGCAACCATAAACCTGTTCATATGGTGATGCCTAATCCAAGTGAAAATTGCAAATTCAAAAAGTTTGAAGCCTTGTTGGAACACCCAGTATATATTGCCTGTGATTTTGAATCGAACCTCAAACCTATTGCATTTTGTAGCCCAGATCCAGAAGAATCTTCAAGTACACCATACCAGCGACATGAGCCTTCCAGCTTTTGTTGTGTAGTTGTACAGGATGGTGTTGTTATTAAAAAATATTCATACGTGGGACCAAATGCCATCAAAATATTTGCACATATAATAGAAAATGTGTGCCGTGACATAGCATCTAACATCTTATTAATATCAAAGCCTATGTTGCCTTTAACAGAGGAACAGATTGAAGATTTCAACAATGCAGAAAAATGCCCGGTATGTGATTGTAAATTTTCAGATGCAAATATCAAGGTGAAACACCATTCTCATACAGATGGTAAATTCTTAATGGCCCTGTGTAAAAGCTGTAATATTAAGATCAAGAGACCAAAATTTATCCCCATATTTTGCCATGGAGCATCCAATTATGATTTCCATCATCTGATCAGGTACGAGGGGTTTGACAAGGAGAATTTAAATATTTTAGCTGAAAATGATGAAAAATATATATCTATTAGCAAGATAATTAAAGTTAATGGTGTTCCTATTCACATAAGATTTCTTGATTCCTACAGATTTCTGTCGGCTAGCCTGCCTACACTGGCAAATCAATTATCTGATGATCAATTCAAAATCACACGTGCATTGTTTCCAAATCAGGACCTGAAATTAATTAGGCGGAAGGGTGTATATCCATATGACTATGTTACAGATTTTTCTAAATTTGATGAGTGTTCCCTGCCACCACAAGAAGAGTTTTACAGCAAAATCAGAGGATCTGGAATCACTGATGAAGATTATCACCATGCCCAATTGATGTGGAACAATTTAAAATGCCAGACATTTGGTGATTATCACATGGCATATTTGAAACTTGATGTCACCCTCTTAGCTGATATAATTCAGGCATTCAGAAAATCTTCTATGCAAAATTATAAACTGGATCCAATATATTTTTTCAGTGCCCCGGGCCTAGCATGGTCTGCAATGTTTTTAAACACTAAAATGCAATTGGATCTGATCCAGGATCAAGACATGTACTTGTTTATGGAACAATGTATAAGAGGAGGCATGGTGCAATGTTCCCAGAGATATGCCAGAGCAAATAACAAATATATGCCTGATTATGATCCAGCACGGCCATCAAATTATATACTGTATGTAGATGCAAACAGCCTCTATGGTCATGCCATGATGCAAAAACTGCCATATGCAGGGCTTGAATGGGTTGAAGATTTCAATATTGAGAATCTTAAGAATTTTGATGACAGTAACTATGGCCTATTCTTAGAGGTTGATCTGATAATTCCTGATCATTTGCACAATAAATTTTCTGATCTGCCCCCAATACCCGAGGTTCAGTGCTCACCTGGCTCTAAACAGAAGAAGCTCATGATGACTCTGGAGCCGAAACAAGGCTATGTCATATATTACAAAAACCTCCAGTTCCTGATGAAACATGGTGTCCAAGTAACCAAAATTGGTTCTTAAGTCTTAAGGTTCAGGCACTCAGAATGGTTGAAACCATACATTGATACAAACACAGAGCTTCGAACATCTGCAAAGAGCCAATTTGATAAGGGCTTGTTTAAATTGATGGTGAATTCAGTGTATGGCAAAACTATTGAAAATGTCAGAAAACATACCGATGTTAAAATAATTACTGACCCCAGCCTGAGCAAAAAATTGGTTGCAAAGCCCAACTTCAATTACAGAAGAATTTATGATTAGCACATGGCACTTTTCAACATGAAGAAAACAAAGATCAAATTTGATAAGCCTATTTATGTAGGGGCTGCGATATTGGAATTGTCCAAATTACATATGTTAACATTGTATTATGATGTGTTGAAACCTTTTTATGGTGATAATATAAAATTGATGTACATGGATACGGATAGTTTTATTCTTGATATTCAAACAGAAGATGTTTATCAAGATATTGCACAGTCTGAATTGTTTAAATATTTTGATACCAGTGAACATACAATTATTCAACCCCACAACAAAAAGGTGCCTGGCAAGTTAAAAGATGAGACATGTGGTGATGTTATTGTGAAATTTGCTGGGTTAAGTGCCAAGGTGTATAGTTTTAAAACATGTAGTGCTGTTGTCAAAAAGGCCAAGGGCATTGGCAAAGTAACTGTTGAAAAAGACCTCCAATTTGAAGATTAAGAAAATTGCCTCAAATCCCAGAGTTCAATCAGAACATCAGAATCCAGAATTCAGAGTGAGGATCACTTGCTGACTTCAAATGTTGTAAGAAAAGTGGCCCTGGACCCACATGATGATAAGAGATACATTTTATCATGTGGCATACATACTCTACCATGGGGACATTGTGATTTGAAAAATGGGGATCAATGCCCAATTACAGAGCATGATTTGAAATAAATAAACATGCCTATGAACTTATTTGGGTTCAAAAAACAGGCTATTATGGATCTGCCAACACCACAACCCTCTCCTGATATGCTGTCTAAACTGAGTGGCTTGTTAATTATTCATCTGAACAGCATATTTACAGATAATGATGATGAAACAGGCAAAACATTGTACATATTTAACAATAATTTAAATCATTACCAATTACCTGTAGGTGGTCAATTGCAATTTATTACAACCCCTGAGGGTGATGTCAAGATTTCAATAGGGAGAAATATTTATAGAATTAAGCACTCAAACATGGTTTCTGGCACTGTTTATACTGTTTCTGCTGGTGACTGCTTATATATTGAGGTCCCTGGGTCATATGACAAGCTTATACCCTTTTTTATAGAATTAAGAATCAGATACTCTATAATAAATAACCACTAAACAAAAATGCCTAATGATATATTTGGCCATACAAGACATGAAGATCACAGTGATGAGATTCTGATGCTTGATGTCAGAGTCAAGAAATTAAGAAGTGATTTACAAGCTTTACAAACTACACTCAATGCCAGTCTTCAATTAGAAATTACAAATTTGCAATCACAATGCATGGACCCTCTTCTTAAAATTGATTCTGAACTCAAATTGTTGCTTCAAAAATATACTGATCTGGCAACATTAGATAATTTTCAAAGTTTGGAAGAAGCTGTAGCAGCTCTTCAAGCCAAATTTAAGACCCAGGCTAACAACTCTGAGCAATTGAAACAACAATTGGAAGAGCAGATAAATAATGTCCAGGCACAGCTCCAAACAATTGTCAAAAGCATAAAATCACAAGAAGATTTTGATCTAGTGATTTCCACTCTAAAAGAACAGATTAAGTCACTCCGAATACCTAATCTGGATCCTCTGCACAATGCCATAGCCGAGGTTAAAGAAAAAATTGAGACACTTGAAAATTTTATGAACAACTTGCCATCTTCTGATGCTTTGAATGCAATAACTCGGAGTGTAGCAAATATTAAGCTGCAACTTGAAACATATGAAGATTTTGGAAAAATTCAAAGTACCATAACCCATCTTGAAGGTACAATAGCAGCAGTGCAAAGTGATTTGGCAAATGTACTAGAATCCAGATTGCCTGGGATTGTAGATACTCTTGTCAGTGTCCAACAACAGATCACAAAGCTTGAAAACCTCAACACTGAATCTGAGCTATCTCATTTTCATCACTTGATCGATGATATCCAAACAAAGCTTGAAATTTTACAGCAATCAACACCCTCTCAGGCAGATATAGCCCTGCTCCAAAATGCTATGCAAAATGTGGCTGATGCTTCTGAATTAAACAATGTAAAATTGGCACTTGAATCTTTGCAGAATACTGTGTCAAATCTTCCTACATCACAGGAACTTAAAAATATTAAGAGGGCAGTGAATAGGATATTGAAATCAGAAGATATCAAGAATATCCAGACAGAGATCAAACAACTTACTCAGACAGTTGCCACTCTACCAACCAATCAACATATTAATGAACTGCATGCCTTGTTTGAGGATATCAGAAGACAGGTCCATGATCTTACTACTCAAAATTCAAAATTGGCAGTTGTTGAAAATTTACAGCAAATTGTAGCTAATATCAAGCAACAGCTAGGAACCATGGAATCCAATCAAGCAAATGCTCTGTCTGTTTTTGCCACCCAGCTTCAAGAGATTGTGCAACAATACAAGAAACTTGTTGTGGACATAAAGATCAAGCCAGGCCATGATGATGTTGTTAGGACCATCAATGAGCACCTTGAATCTGTAACAAGCAGATTGCTCACAGCAGAAAAGGAAATAACAGGCATAATTGAGAATCCAAAACATACAGTAATTCTTGAATTGTACAGCATCCCCAACAAAGAATATGATTCACCATTTACACCAGGTGGCAAAATATATATGCTGTCCCCTGCACAATTTTATTACCAGTTTTTTGTTGGAGGCACACTGAGACCAATCAAGATCAAATATTGGCTTCAACCACAGGCACACCACTACCCTACCTTATCAATAACAAATGCTGACAACAAACCAAAAATCACCAGTGTAGAGTTAGAGGATTTTACAGATCCCAATACATTAGAAACAGCCTATACTGAAGATGATGGCACTCTGGAATTTAAAATACAAATAGGGGACAAATTATATTTAGAAAATCCTGTAGTATCTGCTGCTGAACACCCCATAGTTGCAATATTCTTGTTTACATATTATGTCTAGACAAATTATTGTTGATGAATTACACAGACAGGCCCGACATAATTATAAGAGACTGCCAGTAGTCACAAAGGGCATAGATGATTTATGGCAGAGCGACTTGATTGAGATGGCAAGTGGACAGCTGAAAAACTTAGACAAAATCAACAAGGGCTACAAGTATCTACTCACTGTAATAGACACATTTTCAAAATTTGCCTGGGCTGTGCCACTCAAATTCAAGACTGGAAAATATGTTACAGAAGCCATCAGGACAATCATCAATCAGAGTGGAAGATCCCCGCGCTATTTGCAAACAGATAATGGCAAAGAATTTTATAATTCTGTATTCCAACAATTTATTAAAAGCCAGGCAATAAAACATTACTCGAGTTACAGTGATCTCAAAGCCTCAATTGTAGAGAGATTCAACAAAACCCTAAAAAATCTTATGTATAAACAATTTACCCTCCAAGGTAATTATAAATGGATTAATATTCTTCCAGAACTTCTACATAAATATAACAACTCGGTCCATTCCACAATCAACATGAAACCCTCTGAAGTAACTTCATCTGATGAGCAAAAATTGATCAGGACTGTTTATTATCCTAGATACCAGCCAACAACAAGAAGGGCCAAATATAGGGTGGGCGATCAAGTAAGAATCAGCAAATATAAGCACTTATTCAAAAGAGGCTTTACGAGAAACTGGAGCACTGAATTATTTACAGTGGTTCAAGTTAAACCCGGGACCCTTAACACATATATAATAAAGGATCATCGAGGAGAAATTCTCAAAGGCCGATTCTATGAACAAGAACTCAGCAAAACTAAGCAGCCTGACACATATCTCATAGAAAAAATTATCCGCAGAAAAGGCAACAAGTTATTTGTCAAATGGCTGGGTCATCCGGAAAACAGCTGGATCGATGCAGACAAAATAATAATATGAGCACCTGGGATGTTATAAAAAGGCTGCCAGAACCTGAACAGCAGAATAAGAGAAATGGCAAGTTGCTGCCTGATAATATTAGATGTCTTATTGTTGGGCCATCGGCTTGTGGTAAAACTACACTAATGGTTGATAATTTTTTATTGGCACCCAACTGGTTAGACTGGAAAAACAGACACTTGTATGTCTTCTCTAAGAGCTTGGAACAATTAAAATATCAGCAGCTAATGAAGCTATATGATGGATTGGATATTGCCACTTTTGAACCAGATGTTAAGCCACTTCATGAATGTCTCGATAATTCTGTTGTTGTGTTTGATGACATTATATTAGATAATCAAAACAAGGTTAGAAATTTCTTTACACAGGGGCGGCACAAAAACATTGATTGCTTCTACCTTGCACAGACTTTTTCAAAAATACCGAAGCAGCTGATCCGAGACAACAGCAATTTTATATGTGTGTTTCATCAAGATCATACCAACCTCAAACACATACATGATGAATATGTAGGTGGGGACTTGAGCTACAATGATTTTTCCAAGTTTTGCAGCAAGTGCTGGAGCCAGGACAGTTATGGGTTTGTCACAATTGATATGACAAGAACACCCAATAGTGGCAAATACAGAAATAAAATCAACGATTTTCTAGACGTTGAGACATAAATAAATAAACATGAAAAGGCCAATCATTGATGATCTTAAATTAAGAGATTATCTTGTAAAAAGATTTAAGGGATGGAAATCAGAGAACCGTGGAATTTATGAAAAACACAAACAAACAGAACAGCCTGTAATTGATGCTATTAATAATTTAGGTAAGAATATCAAAACTGTTACAGAGCAGAATCAAAATTTGATCACAGAGCTTGTACCTGTAGCTGCAAGGAACATATTAGATTATCCATTCACCCCACTTTCCAGCATTCATACACCTAGTCCTGTTGCTCCTAGAAGAATTGAAGCTACACAGGATCCTATTGAATTGGGTCTTCTTGCACAAAAATATTTAACCACACCTAAAGACAACAAAGATGAGGTGTTTGGCTTATATGCTGACACAGAGCTTGATGGCAGCATCATACATAGAATTGGCAATTTCAGAGTAACTTTTATGGGGGATGATCTGATTGTTTATTCAGAATCTCGTCTCGGAGAAAAAGGTGCTTTTGTTAAGTACCCCGGCACACCTGGATTGTGGGAACTGATGACTAGGAAAAGGCCTGGCAGCTATACAGATCAAGATTATGAGCATTACAAAGAAATATTAATAAAATCAGATGCTCTATACCAGAACAATGATCCCACACAAAAAAGAGTCAAGTCGAGCAGTGGGGCAAAATACAACAATTTAATCAAGCCCATATGGTCACAGATCAAGACTGGCAGTGGAATCAAACAATACAACACCCTGCCTAAAGAATTTGTGTGGGTTGATGATGTCAGGAAACTTGTAGATAGGTTATTGGTGATAGCTGGGGAGGAAAATGCTGGCAACCACAATTTTTACAATGAAAAGGTTGGAATTATGGACATGATAAGCACAAAATTGTCTAATTTTATAGTGAATGACACTAAGGGGATTGGATATCTCATAAAAATTATTAATACTCTACCACCTAAATTTTGGAATATTTCTGAGGGTCGGGGGTTGGTTAATGACATTATAAACAAGCTGCCATTTGAACTACACATTCCAGGCTATCAGTATTGTGGTCCAGGCATAAAATTGGACCATAGATTAAACAGGTGATCCTGGTGTAAATCCCCTAGATGCTGCTTGCAGAGACCATGACATAGCATACAACACACATTCTGATCTTGACAAGAGACATGTTGCAGACAAAAAATTAGAAGAGGCTGCATTTGGTAGATTTGTAAGCAAAGATGCTTCTTTGAGTGAAAAAATAGCAGCATTGGGAACCACCATAGCTATGAGCACCAAACAAAAACTGGGGTGGGGGCTGTGAATATGTATATAATAAACCTACAATGAAGGCCAAGGGTGTTATGTATCAAATACCTTATGCAGGTCTCAAATCTCTTAAAAATATTGATAGCCTTTTAACCAAAAAGCAGCGCAAGAAAAAAAGCTCTTGTATTGCCAAGGGACATGGTATGAAATTGTTGCTTAGTACCCCCCAATTAAAAAAATTACAGCAATCAAGAAAAAAATCACATGTGGGGGGTTTCATATTTACCATCCCGGCTATCTTAGCTGCTCTCGGGGCTGTTGGGAGCTTGGCTGGGGGATCAGCTGCCATAGCAAAAACAGTAATAGATGCCAAGAAGAATAGGGCAGAATTAGATGAGCAGAGGCGCCATAACCTGGCCATGGAGAAACAAGGCAAAGGTGTTAAGAGAGCCATGAATAAGTTTAAAAAAAACAAGAGTCGCTTACAAACCAAGATATTGAAGCTTTAATCAAGCCACTAGGCATCAAACATTTTAGAGGTGTGTACATGTCTGATTCTTTACCGGAACAACCACTCAACAAAGAGTGTGGCATTGTTAATTTGGATAAGTACAAAAATCAGGGCACTCACTGGATTTGTTATCTTAAATATTTAAAAGATGAGACATTTGTGTTTGATTCATTTGGAGGTGTTCCACCTGAAAATTTAGTACAATATCTAAAATCAGCTAATCTTTATTACAATAATGCCCGTGTTCAAAACTTCAAAGATGTTAATTGCGGACATTTGTGTTTATCTGTTCTCAGATATATGTCTCAAATAAATAAACCATCAATTGAAAATTTTCAAAAGGCCTTGTGGTATCTAAAACATCATGGGGGTATTCCATCTCACCAGCCAAAATTCAATATTGAAACTCAAATTGCATGATGACATAGTGTATCCCAAAACAATAGCTCTCAGAGCATTTTACGGCATGTACTTGATACCTAATATTACTCACCACAACAACAAAATTGCAGTAGGTAATCAAAATATTGTCATCAGTCCAGGGCAATATAATCTATCCACTCTAAATGCTCAATTACCCAGAGGTATAGTTTTAAGTCAAAATTCTGTCACTCACAGAGTAGAGATTGTATCTGCTACAGAAACAGTGGATCTGGGTACTATAGGAGAGCTGTTAGGCTTTGAGAACAACACAAAACTTGAAGCAGGCATCAAACACACTGCTATTAATATACCCAAATTCTTAGCCATAGAGACTCTGAATATTCACTGTAATGTGGCCGAGGGTATGATCACCAAATCAAATGGCATAGGCACTCACAAACAAACTGGCATCATTGCAACATTCAAACCTAATTCCGAATTCATGGAGCCAATCATCTACAATCCATCCCCAACATTATATTTTCCTGTGTGCCATAATAGAATAGATTACATTGAATTGATGGTCACTAATGAAAAAGAAGAATTAGTTGATTTTGCTGGAGCCACAACAACTGCAATCATAGAGATTAACATTTAAATAAAAATACATACAATGGAAAATATTGAGAGTTATGAGCTACAATCATTCCCCCCAAACAGGAGGACATTTGCAAAT
The DNA here is from genome assembly GCF_977018435.1 of Lepisma saccharinum. Lineage (NCBI taxonomy): Eukaryota > Metazoa > Arthropoda > Insecta > Zygentoma > Lepismatidae > Lepisma > Lepisma saccharinum. The sequence goes on from NC_139238.1 coordinate 53,740,324, forward strand.
TTAAATCAACCCAACACAGAAATCGAGGTTGATCTTGATGTAGGGGACGGCTTTATACACCCCCACAGAGCAGATCTATACATCAAATTTGATGTTGTAAAGCTCGATGGAACAGATTATCCGGCAAATTCAAATATAAGATTAGTAGATAATTTTGTGCCGCATCTGTTCTCTGAAATTGAGATCAGAAAGCATGGTGTTGTTATAAACAGAGTGGATTATCCCGGCATTACCTCCACAGCTTTGGCTACATCAAAATTATCCAAAACAGAGGCTTCATACTACAAAATAGGTGGATTTGAAGCTGGTGATAAGATATTATCTAAGAACCACACAGTGCTGTTCCCGATGCGCCTGTTGCCAGGATTCTTCTCGGATTACAAAGATATCATGTGGAAGGGTGGGTTAAGAATCACATTTAGAAGAGCTGCCAATGATAATAATGCTTTGATGAGGTACAGTACAATAAACTCTACAGGGGAAGCTCTGCCCAATACCCTACCTGATGCAGGCAAATGCATTATTCAGACTATGGAGCTAAGAATCCCTGTTGTTGAATATGAGGCCAGCTATGCTCTTAAATACAAAGCAGATATCCTAAAAAATCCACAAATTCCTCTGCAATTTTATACATATCAATCTGTACAGAAGCCCGCATCTGGTTCTTATTATGAGTTTGATGCCACAAATTCATTCTCCAGCATACAATACGACATGCCTGATTTTGTGGTGGTACTGTTTCAGACTGGGAGACACAATAATCAGGAAAAAAATTCAAGCAAATTTGATAACTGCAACATCAAGAACATATATCTTAAAAATGGCAGAAATGAGGTATTTCCTAGAGAAAATTATAATTTAGACATGTCCAAGGATGATTTCCTCAAATTATATGAGGCATTTTCGGCTTTCAAGAGGGTCACTATTGGCAATACTGACATGTATTACACACCAGATGAATTCATGGCACGGAGACCCATGTTTGTAATCAACACTTCAAAAAGGAAACAAGTTGTGGTGAATGACAGGACAAACATTAAAATTATCTGTGAATTCCACGAGGCATTACCCGATGACACCATTTGTAGTGTTATTCTCATAGGTGAAAAATCATATGTTTATGATGTAAGAAATGAGAGAGTCACGGAGCAATTCTAGAAGCCGATTCAAACATAAAAGCCCTTTGATTACAAAGCAATAATACCAACACTTTGCTGTCAGAGAGGCCCCAGACACTCTACCAGCTTTGAAACCTCAACTGTATTATCAGCTAGCCGTGAATATCTTATGTGTGGGCAGTTGTATATATTTCAATCTTATATCAGGACTCGAACCCAAAGCCCCTGATTACAATGCCACAATATTAGCACGTCTCCAAATAGAATATGCCCACATTTTACTAGGTTCTGAAGACCTTGATACAGACAAAATTGGATTTTGAACTGCCATAATATTTTCTAAGTCTTTGCCTAGGCTTATATTATCAGAATAGAATTGCTTTTAGCATGAAGGGGGTCAGTTCATTGCCACTGTGTGAAAATATGTATTTTTATCTCAATAATCTTTGTTACACTTTTACATGTTGCAGACATGTTACACTTTTTTCCCCCTGTCGCACAGAAAGATTAATGGCCCCTTCAGTGAATCGTACAGAAAAATCATTAATGCTCCCTTCTAGCGTGTAGATTTTATCTCTTGCGTGCCAGCAAGACATGCAAACAATTAATTATGTTTGCCCGCTCTTCTCCTATTGTATGGCTGAGCAGGTGGTTATAAAACATGAAAAAATAAGAAAACTGAGAAATTCAGTTTTTATACAATATATTGTTGTAAAACACTTTTTACCAGGTTTTCAGATCTGGGAGCTATCAACTAGCAGTAATTATTCTCAAAATCTCACTTGTGGACATATTATTTTGCCACATGTATTTCAATCTTAAATATTTTATCAGGACTCGAACCCCGAGCCTTTTTTGTTTACAAGACAACAATATTATCATTTTGCCATCAGGGGAGGCTTCATATTTTATGAGGACTTGAACCCGAACCTCCACACCTGAAAAATTGGGGTATAAGCCCCTCTTGCCATTGTCTTAAGTATGGGTAAATCTATCTGTTGAGCCCTCGCCTTTTTTTACACTAGAAATTCAGAATTTCTTAAAAATCAGAGCATATCACACCTGAAGAATTGGGGTACGGGCCCCATCTTGGCATTGTTTTAAGTGTAAGCAAATCTGATTGTTCAATCAAATAGCCTCGCCTTTTCTACACTTGTAAGTGGCGCTGTCCCTACCGTAAATACCACTACTTATTATTATTAGGGTTTACTGATTTCCACTATGCTATTTTTGGTTCTGTATTTCTATATGTATTTATTTAGGGCAGGTTACGCCTGCCACGTAGGAAAGTTTGTTTATTTTAGAGTTTGCTGAGTATTTTGTTACTTTTATACTAGGTAAAGTTTTCTAAATATATCAGGTAGGGCTCCATCCATATACTTTTGTTTTTGCTATTTTGGAGATGATGCGATCAGCATCACTCTCCATCTGCTTTTTATTTTATGTACCCAATATTATTTTGAGGCTTAGTGAATTTTAGAGCCTATTTATGCAGGAGAGAGGGCTTGAAAATTTTGATCTCAGACAACCCACAACTATTTGTCAGAGTATTTTAAAGGATATTTTATATTTATTATGTGCCACTAGAATATCAAACCTTGCTTAATTTTTATGTCTGTAACGCTGTTATTGTATTTCTAGCTAAGCCTTACTGGAGTACACGAAATGTTTATCATTTCGACTATTTACCTTAATACGAGGCCAAATTTTTAGTGTAACGAAAATTATTGTGTGTCTATAAAGACTGAAATTCTTTTACCGAGGGGTCCACAACTGGACGCTTACCAACATTGTTTTTTTCTTTTTTAAATATAACCATTTATCAATATATTGACAATTCACAGGACAAGACGAAGTTCACACACGACTGACTATATGAACCATAGGTCCACTTGCTAAATTTTTTTCTATGCTAGAAGAATAATTTAGCCTTATAGCTTTTTTCAAGGTATTTTGAAGTATAACTGGTTTTTTGGGTGCATCAACACTTGGGTTATTTCCATTTGGTTTATTACACTAGGCTACAATCACTATCTGAACACTGAAATCCTCTGATTGAAACTAAAAGCTTAGGCTGTAACTAGGGATTTAGTATGTATATCGACAATTTATAGGACAACACGAACCTTACAAAGGATTGTAGGTGATGTAGGCCCACACGCCAGAGCTTTGTTAACCTGCAAGAAGCATTTACAGCTAATGCTACGAGGAAATGAGGTTGATTTTTTACTGTTTCACAAGAATGCTATTTTTTATACACCCAATATTTGCTTTTCAAGTAACTACATGTACCAGAAGCACTTACAGGCCAAGTCTAACTAGACTTCGACTTATTCTATATCAGGTGCTAAATTTATAAAGAACTATGATTGTGTATATTTCTGAGGAAGTACGCAAAAGCAGATTACCCGATTAAAGTATCTGAAAAACATATTTTTCTATGCAAGTATATTTTTATTGACTGGATTATTTAACAGATCAAACAGGAAGACTGCAAAATTCATTAAATGTAGTTCTATAGTATAGGTGGTTTCAGAGATATAAAAAGAACAAATATAAGATTTCGCTTTTTTTTTTGCTTCTGAGGCTAATCGCGACGCTAAGGGTAAATGGCCAGGAAATGTAACGGAGGAGAAACAATCCCAAAAGTTATGGGCTGCATGTAAGTTAATACCACAGAGATATTACAGTAGGTGTAGGTTCTTCCACCAGAACATTTCTATCATAATAATACTGGTTATGCTGTACTGTTAGCTAAAGATGCTGATATTTGAGAAACTTAAAAGCTTATTTGCAAAATTTTAGATAAATAATAATCTGTTAGACTGTAAACATATTTTATATCCATTCTGCAAAAGATCCGATGACAAAATTTAAAAATTGTTATCGTCCAGACAGGGACTCGAAGCCTGGACAGATAGGTTAAAAGCCTAACGCTATACCAACTAAGCTATCTGGGCACAAGGTATTTTTTTTTTGAAAAGTTAGTTATCTTAAGAAATATATTGAAACACTTGAGAACACTTTTGGTCTGGTTCGACAGACAAGGAGACAACGTTTCTCAATTTTAACAGACTGGGTGTATTTTTCCACTATAGAGGCCTTCACTATATGTAATTCGAAACGCTAAAGTTCAGCTAGCTTCCAAAATTGAGGTAAAGATTGTGTTTGGCGAGATTAACAAGTTACAATTATATCCAGTTACGGACAAATAAAGCTAAAAACTCTTAGATTTACTGTACTAGCCAAGTTTTAGTAATATTTTCTTCACTTTAGTACAAATACCAAAGAAATAGGTATATTTTATTTATAATTTGACAAAATGTACTAGTATTTAATTTACAAAGTTAGGTAAAAAGCAGTATTTTAAAAAAATATTGTTACTGCCTTCAAATTTTATGTTATTTAGCCACTAACAACTGATTTACACTGTTTGGCATCCTTTAAATAGGAAAAGAAGGAATTATTTGTTTATTATTTTTACTTTATATTTATATTTATTTAAGAAAACAATTCTACAGTTTAACTTAATTTTAACAAATTGTTACTAATTTATATATCAAAGTTATGTTATTTAGAGTGTATCAAGGCGTATAAAGTTAATATTTATACTTATCAGTTCAACTAACAATTATATTTTACACACAAAAGATGATGTTTACAGTTAAATTACTTGAATCAGAGAATAATATTTTACAGTAATTGATTCATTCAGCACTAGTCAGTACTTTTATGCTTCAGAAAGTTTTCTTAATTTTCTATTACGCATGCTATTTTGGGCTATTTTTAAAATGTATTTCTAAGGCAAACTGGTTTAATTTTCTGCTTATAATGCAAAGTTGACATAGTTTTCGCACAATGCATTGTACATTTGTTATATTCTCTACTTACAATTCAAATATTATGCTTATTTAATGTATAACTAACTAACTCTCTGGCCTTCTTAAACCCGAAGGTTCATGGCTGCAGCAACACATGCCTTTCATCTGTCCCTGTCCTGAGCAAGATCTATATACTCCTTTCCTTCCCTACCAATTTCCTTTTAGTCCATCTCTACATTATCCCTCCATCTTTGTTTTGGTCTTTCTATTGGTCTTTTACCATCAGGTTTCCCAACAAGAATCCTGTATACTCTTCTTTCCTCTCCCATTTGTACCACAGGATCTACACACCTAAGTCTTTTGTTGCTGATTAGTACAAATAGTGTTATTTTGGAAAAAAATTAATATAAAGTTGTAAAATAATAAGTTAAAAGTACAAAAAATGTCTTTGTGAGTCCAAAATTTAATAAAAAATGTTGCTTGAATAGTACAAATAGTGTTATTTTGGTAAAAAATTAACTTAAAGTTGTAAAATAATAAGTTAAAAGTTGAAAAAATGTCTTTGAGTCCAAAATTTAATAAAAGTGTTGCCTGAATAGTACAAATAGTGTTATTTTGGTAAAAAATTAACATAAAATTGAAAAATAATAAGTTAAAAAGTTGTAAAAATATCTTTACGAGTCCAAAATTTAATAAAAAATGTTGCCTGATTAGTACAAATAGTGTTATTTTGGTAAAAAATTAATATAGAGTTGTAAAATAATAAGTTAAACGTAGAAAAAAATGTCTTTGTGAGTCCAAAATTTAATAAAAAATGTTGCTTGAATAGTACAAATAGTGTTATTTTGGTAAAAAATTAACTTAAAGTTGTAAAATAATAAGTTATAAGTTGAAAAAATGTCTTTGAGTCCAAAATTTAATAAAAGTGTTGCCTGAATAGTACAAATAGTGTTATTTTGGTAAAAAATTAACATAAAATTGTAAAATAATAAGTTAAAAGTTGAAAAAATGTCTGAGTCCAAAATTTAATAAAAGTGTTGCCTGAATAGTACAAATAGTGTTATTTTGGTAAAAAATTAACAAAATTGTAAAATAATAAGTTAAAAAGTTGTAAAAATATCTTTGCGAGTCCAAAATTTAATAAAAAATGTTGCCTGATTAGTACAAATAGTGTTATTTTGGTAAAAAATTAATATAGAGTTGTAAAATAATAAGTTAAACGTAGAAAAAAAATGTCTTTGTGAGTCCAAAATTTAATAAAAAATGTTGCTTGAATAGTACAAATAGTGTTATTTTGGTAAAAAATTAACTTAAAGTTTTAAAATAATAAGTTAAAAGTTGAAAAAATGTCTTTGAGTCCAAAATTTAATAAAAGTGTTGCCTGAATAGTACAAATAGTGTTATTTTGGTAAAAAATTAACATAAAATTGTAAAATAATAAGTTAAAAAGTTGTAAAAATATCTTTTCGAGTCCAAAATTTAATAAAAGTGTTGCCTGAATAGTACAAATAGTGTTATTTTTGTAAAAATAAGGATAAGCTGTGAAAATGTTTGACATAAAGTCAAAGTTTGGTAAAAAATAAACTCAAAATTAAGTTAAATAGCACACAGTAACATACATTTACTACCTAAATCAATAATCAAAGGGTCCTAGGTTCGTTACCCCGTGATAAAAGCAAATGGTGAAAACTGTAGGCCCCGTCCCTAATAGCTCTCCCTTCTTCATAGTACAGATAAAAAAAACCTGCGCTAAAGCGTTCTGTGCCTTGAAGGCAAACCTGAGCGGAATATTAATTGGCGGCGGAAACCGGTTCTACAAGCGACGCATAGCTTAAGAGATTTGACCCTTGCTGCTTATTTCCAGACATCCTTTGTTGTCTGGTTGAATCCCTCCCCTGCCCTACGGCATTGCATAGCTTTCCCCTGTTCTTGCGTACTGGTTAACCTTGAAAAAACCGGTTCTGAAAATCTACCGACGCGTTCTCTGATTGGTGAATCGGGTTCTTCCTTTGTTGTGACGTTCTGACGTCATTTGACCTTGAACGCGCTTCCCCCAAATTCCTTTCTCGTCTACCTGCGCGGAATATTAATTCATTCTCTCTGTCTGGGATCAGAGCGGAGTCGAGATTCGGAGACAGTATTCTGTCTAGCGTGTTGCACCACCGTGTTTCATAATATAATGCAATTATTACATAGTACTAATTAATAATATTACATATCGCGGGTTCGAGTACCGGGACCGTCCCCAATCGTAATTGGACCTGTACCTACAGCCATTACCACCGTTCATAGCGGTTCATAAACCATAGAAAACTTATTTTCAATATTATAAACATTAATTATTATCGATTGATACGTTACATACTTTGCAGTAATGAATATGAAAACATATGCATAGCGTTTAGAACCTCTAATTACCTTCTATATACATATTTTTCATAAAATAAATAATTATATATTCATAAAAAGTTATAAACATGCAAATACATAAATGTAAAGTATTCTAATGATATGCAAATTTATTCATATTATGCAAATTAGTTCTTAATTATATGCAAATTAATTAACACCCGTGCACTAATTGTCCTTGGCGCAGATCAATACTACTAAGGTGACATATTTGCAGTCATTAATAACCGAAGCTCTGGATGTCTATGCACCAATAAAAACGTTTCGTGTTAGGGGCAACAACCGTCCCTGGATCACTGGCGGTCTTCTTAGATTGATATCACTCAAGAACCGGATGTTTAAGCGCGCACGTAGTCCAAATAATAATAATTACACGTGGGAACAATATAAGACCTTAAGGAACTACGTAACAAAAACAGTTAAAGATGCAAAAAGAAATTATATCCTTACGCAGATCTATTCCGATAAATATTCAGGCAATAACAAATTCAAGATTTTCAGGTTCTTAACTGGAAATGATAGCAAAAGCCAATCCATCGCATCTATTGAACATAACAAGGAAACAATTACGGAAGATGCGAGGGTGTCGAACGTCCTCAATGACCACTTTGCTAACGTCGGCTCGTCAATATCCAAAACATTCACTAACAATTTAAGGGCGAAGAAAAATGTAAGTAGCAAACAAAATGAAAAAGACGCTAAATATCAAGAAACCAGCTTCAGCTTTAAGCCCGTCTCAAGTGATGACGTTATGAAAATTCTTCAAAAACTTAACCTCAGAAAAGGTCCAGATTTCAATGAAATAAGTAATCGCATAATATATCTACTCGCCCCGTGGATTGTCGAACCTCTCACAGATATAATTAATTCATCCTTAAAAAGCGGAATCTTTCCTAACACTTGGAAACACGCAAGGGTCACACCTATATTTAAAGGGGGGGCCCCGACGCAAGTTAATAATTATCGCCCCATATCAATTACTTCCTCATTAAGCAGGATTCTTGAAAAGGTAATAGACAAGCAATTAGAACAATACTTACATTCTAACCATATACTGACAGACAGACAGTTTGCTTTTAGAAAAAATCGCTCGACAGAATTACTCGTGCATGAACTGATACATAACTGGAGAAATATATTAGATCGTAAAGGAAAGCAATACATTGGCATTATTTCTCTAGATATCAGTAAAGCATTCGACAGTGTTCAACCAAATTTATTAATACAGAAATTACATCAGCAATTTAATTTCTCTGCCCTTGCATGCAACTGGATCAAAAGTTATTTATGTAATAGGAGTATCGACACAAAAGTAGGCAACTCGATTTCAAACCGTGTAAATGTATCTTTCGGTGTACCACAGGGATCTATTCTAGATCCTAAACTGTTTAACACCTAGAATCAAGCAGTTTCAATTTGTCTGCAAATATGTACACCTTGCCCACAAATTAGCGTTCTACAAAGCATTTATTAGGCCGTTACTTGAATACTGTTCCTCTGTACTTTATGGGATTAATAGAAATAACACCACGAAACTAGAGAAAATGCAAATTTGGGCTATTCGTAGCATAAGAAATACAGCGCACACGATCTCACGTGCAAGCAGAGAAGAACTCCAATTACCCACGCTGGAATCCAGACGAAAATATGAATTTCTACTAAAAATTCACCAGGCAAATTAACAAGCACCACCACTTATTAAAGGACAAAGTAATGATATCTAGTAATATACATTATCCCAATCTGCGATCCAACAACACCAACAGTATCCGAGTACCAAAATGTAACAAGGCAAGATACGGATCAAAATGCCTGTCATCACTGGCAAGTAAAGCGTGGAATCAACTACCTGTAAATTGCAGAAAGGAGAGAAATTTGGCCAAATTTAAACAACAGATTAGGACATTAATCTATGAATACTGACACTGTGCCTATTCTACCTCATTTCTTCCTTCATAAAACGTAGCTGCAAAAAATGTTTATTTTAGTCTATTTCTTATATTTTTCAATTATATAAATTTATAATATTCCATTGTATGTATACTTATAAACAAATAGCATAACTGTATATTAATTCATGTAGGGCAAAAAGCTGTTTTGTAGTTCGGAATCAATGTAAAAAAAATGTAAGCTTAATTGTAACCCTACTTTAATAATAATAAATAATAATATCAGCTTGTGCAACTTCTGTTTCATTGTTCTTCCTCCATTTTTAATTAATTCTGGAGGAATGCTGTCTGATCCTGCAGCTATATTTGTTTTTAGATTTTGTATTATGTGGATTATTTCATTCCATGATGGAGGATGTAGTTCTTGTTGATTATTGTCATTCTGTTCTAATGGTGCATGCATACCTGTAGTTACATTATTATTAAGAATATTTCTAAAGTATTCCTTCCATTTACATATATAGGACTAGTGCTTTTTTTAAGATGATGTTACCTTCTGTATCCTTACACATCATTGGCGATACTGTTTGCTGTTGTTTAAAGATTTTATCAGTCAACCATCCCTTCTTCTTCTCTCTACACATTTTATTAGCTTCTTTCCTTTTTATATTATATATTTCTTGGCTGGCCCTGGTCTTTATTTGCATTGCTCTCTTTCTTACTTCTTCTTTTCTTGAATAATCCTTCTGCAATCTTCATCCTACCATTCATTTATGGGGATCTTTCTATCTTTTTGTATAACTTCTATAGCTGCTTCATTTATCGCAGTTTGTATGTTACCCCATTCTTCATTAACATCTTTGCTTCCCTGGATATTTTCATGTAATACTGCTCGATATTCCTTCATTTTTTTCGGGTTTTGCAGGTTTGATTAATCCCGTTTGCTATTTGGCGAGGATTTTATCTTATACAATGCAGGGATAGTCTGTTTTAGGATTCCTCGCACAAATATATGGCAAGAGTCAATATTTGGGGCTCTTAAAGATCTTACATCATTTATCAGATCCTTTTTGCTGCTGTTAATCAAGACATGGTCTATCTGATTAATAGTACTTTGATCAGGTGATATCCACGTTCCTTTATGTATTCGTTTATGCTGGATTTAGGTGCTCATAACCATCAGGTTATTTGCAGCTGCAAATTAACACAATATTTCTCCATTCTTACTTGTTACATCATGTAATGTGTGCCTACCTGATATTTTACTATATATTTGTTCTTTTCCCACCCGATATGTGTTGATTAGGGTTATATTGTTATACTTGTCCTTAATTCTCAATTTACATAATCTTTCGTTGTGAGGTAAAAATCCTATTATGTGATTTTGTATTTGTATTTTTTTCTACAATAAAACATGTACCAGCCAGTCCTCTTTTATCTCTTGCACCACTATAGAATACTGTATAGTCATTTTTGTTTATTAATTCATATCCACTCCATCTAGTTTCTTGCAAACCTACTATTTTAATTTGTGTTTTCTTTATTTGTTCAGACAATTCTTGCATCTTTCTTGGATTCAGGAGTGTCATTACATTCTAAGTTCCTATGTTTAACGTATTCCTAGTCCTTTTCACATGCTTTTTTCGGCATCCATGAATCTGTCTGGCTTTTCCTTGTTGAGAATTTTTAGCTGGTAGTATTTTTATGGTGCTAGGGTGCTGGCCTCGCGCCCAACCCCCATATCTTGGAGGACCAGGAATTTTATTAGGGTTGTTTTGCTTAGGAAGATTGGCTTCTCTACGCCTATTGAGCTCCTCCCGCCCTTGGTTTTCTGTTAGGGTTAGTTCAGTTGTGTGGTGATATTCACGAAGACATGTGCCGTAAAGTGGTAAGAAATATACCTGTAGTATCTTGAAGAGGTTGTTCGACAAAACGGGGACCATACTGAACATGTGATACAGTGAGAAAATTTTCCATGGACAGACTATTCTGTATGTCATAATAAGCACATGTAATATTTAAAAATAAATTGCAATGTAAATTTCAAATGTGTCAACTATTCATGCTCCAACCTGTATGTAGCCTTGCAAAGCGAGTGAATCCTGTGCAACAGAAGATAGGGCAAAATTCTGTATTTTAATGTTGTAATACATAAAATAACAGAATTGTTATCAATTTTACCAATTTATTTTGTAGCAGCCTGTTGGCATGTTTGAGAAACATGTGTATATTTGAACCAAGTTACACAGTTATATCTTTCCATCGATGAATCATTTTATTTTCTTTAGGGGTAAATATTTCGTAGTTTTTAAGTGTCATATCAATGTCAGAAAAATACAAAATGTAGAGAAGAACTTAGTTTACGTTTACCATAACCATTTTTATAATACCGCATCCTATTTAAGTATGTAGCATCACCAGTCACCACATAACACACAAAGTATTTACCATAACTTAGAGCATGAACGGTATTTTTAAATAATGGAAACAGAATAGTAACAAGAAAGCTGTCTAAGAAGACACATGCTCGTGAAATTTTAATTTTGACAACTCCATTTCCTATTCAATGAAATGTGTTACTATCTTACTTGCACATTTTTTTCCTTGCCATGTTGACCTCAACCCTGCAGAGGCTAGACATTTTCTATACATGAACACTTCATAGTGGTACCACATAGATTATCACAATGTGATTACATTTGAGGAAACAAATCATTCTAGTTCTTTCCTGACTGACAATGTTGATGAAATTATATGTCAGTTTTGGTCACCAGTACCGTCGCAAGAGTACTAGTCACAAATGTTCACTGATCACTTGTTTCACATTAATTGTGTACTCATGAGTTTCAATCTCAAACGGTGAAGTTGTTAGATAACTTGGGGAACATAGATCAAGTATAATCACTCTCAACCATGGTAACACAAACAATTACTTTCTAAGGATAAATATTACAACAATGTCATAATAATTTAGACATTTTTGTAAGTTTCTTAATAATATTCACTGATTTTTTTAATGCACAGAATACTATATAAAGTAATCATTCTGTTCTGACAATCCATCTGTTGCTGGTAATGGGTACAGTACCAAAATTTCTCGTAAAATTAGCAAAATTATCTGTCTGACCATTAATCTACAACATTTTCGTAAAGTACACCACTAAAATTGTAACATTGGAAATACATAAACTTCTCTTGTGGATGGGGCAATTTTTTTAATTCATCCACTGCTTTCTTTCAACCGTCCTCCCCTATGTATTTTGTATACACATATGCACACTCAGCTCCTTAACTGTCTCTATACGTATATATCAACATTTATTTATGAACATTGAAACAGGGTTGCATTTCAGACACATATACATGATATGAGATCTGTCTAATATTTTCTGAGGAAGGTTGAGCCAAATCGTATTATAAATTTATCACGTCTTGACTATCCTTCAATAATTTCAGGGAACATGTTAAAGGGTATTCTGGTGGGTGCCCAAATAATTAGGAATCCAAAGAAGCATTGTCAAAAAGAACCCATCTTATGGGAAAAAGTTAATTTTGGAAACAGAAAAATCTAATATTATAGTACTATCTTAATAGGTTGTACAGTCTCTCATGCAGTGTGGCATGTAACCAAAAGCAGTTTTTTGGGGGAGGGGAGGTAATCTATGGCACTGATGACAGATGAATAACTGGAGATAATATATCTTTGTGGACATGAGGGAAGTACAGAGGAAAGTTGTACCGAGTTCAATAGGAGGCATAATAAACCATAGTGCAGCTGAAAAATTGCTAAATAACTTATGATATTACATGCAGTGTTGTGACAGTTTGACAGTAAATGAAATACCAAAACAGTGCTTGACAAGATTTATGACAATTCTAAAAGATCCATGAGTGATAAGTGAGACATATGAGCAACAAAATCAGCCTTTACAGAAGCATCCTGCAGAATTTGAAAGTGAAAATTTCCATCTGTACAAGTAGCAGATTCCATAACATCTAAAAGAGGATGACTTTGACTATAGTGTTCAAATGTCAGAATGGATCCTGCACTAAATTCAAACAAACATGTCTTTCCTGGAGGTAGCGATGTTCTCTGACAATGAAACACTCTCCAAAAGTGATGATGCAGTGTGGTTTATGGGATTTGAAAAAAAATAAGGGAAACTGTGAAAGAAAAGCCCACCTCAACCTGCATAGTTTCTGAGGTATGTGCTTATGCTCTGGTGCCTTTAAATATAAACCAGAATGTCATTTGCTTGAATTTTTTGTTTCCCCAGTCTTGTATCAACTCTATTTATTCATTTATTATTGCACAGCATAGTATAATAGAAAATAGTACACAAGTAGCAAGTTATTTTTATAACCAGATCTGTTCTGATTTTGTCACTGTTGTTTATGTTTATTGAGGATCTCTATTGTTATATTAAATGTGTGTCTATGCTATTATTTCTTTAAAAAATGAATCGACCCATGCCATACTTCAAGTTTGCGTCTAGCTTACCATATCAAGCTTGCTTTGACAAGCTATAAGGAAGCAATCGTAAGCTTGCCACAAGCTTGTGTGCTATCTGGGAAGTGCTTTCTAGATGAAAATCGGCATGATTTTATTAATGATAAATGAGTTACAACTGATTAGCATGTCTGACTGATTATACATGCAATTCTCTAAATAGACGTAATCAAGTTGTAGTTATATGTTTGGATGCTACCAAAGCATTTGATAAAGTAAAGCACTAAGCATGATATGCAAACTTGCTAGGTATGATATTAATCGCCAAATCTGTAAATGGTTTGAGAATTACTTAACAGATCAACCTTTTAGAGTTAAGATTGATAGAAGACTTTCTAAGGAAAGAATGATCAGATCTGGTGTTTCTCAGGGATCTTCATTAGGTCTTTTATTATTCCTTATTTATGTAAACGACATAGATAAAACAATTTAGTAACTATTAATCCTTGCAGATGACTTAAAGTTATACAAAGAAATTATAGGAATCTTCAAACAGATATTAACTCAGTCTTTAACTGGTTATCACTTAATGGGTTAAATTTGAACAAAGATAAATTCAAACATTTAATGTTTGTCATAATGTAACAATATTTTTTCCAAATATTTCATAAAGAATTTCGAAATTGACTATATATGAGATTTAGGAGTAATATTGACTCTGGTCTGAATTTAAACTTGCATGTTTTACAAGCTCTTAAAAAAGCTAGAGTTATTTTGAGCAATATAATACGAGGGTCACATCTATAGTGCATATCTCGAATTGTAATGTTATTCAAACTAAAAGTTATACCAATATTAGAGTTTGCAACAGTTCTTTGGAACTGGAATTGCACTAAGAGTAATAGGCTACTTAAGTCTTGGAGAGTTGTAGTTAGATTGATTTATTTTCAATTTAAATTATTTCGTCTCTATTGTGACTATGAAAATATATTTCAGGTCATTAGTAGATAGGAGAAGTAATATTGAATCCAACTTTGTATATAATATTTTGAAAGCAAAATATCAAGCATCAATATTCTTTATGGGCCTAAACACCTGAGTACATGAGGTTCAAAACTATCAAGCAGTAACAGTGATGCATAAGGGTAATGGAAAGAAGTATTTTTTAACATGATTTAGTAATTCAGTATAATGTCACCAAGAATGGCTGAATGTATACATGTAAAGGTAAAAAGGTAAAGTGTTCCCCTGTGCATAGCACCACGCCCTGAAGGCGTATAGGGGGTGTGGGGGTGTGGGGTGTATACATGTTTTGTTTGGATTATTTTATATTACTGTATATACATTTATATCTTTCTTCTCCTTGTCATATATTTGTATTTTATTATTATGTTCATTTTTTCCTTTACTTTGTGATATTTGCTTGTGAGTCTATGTGTAAAAGTGCTGTACTTCGGAACTTTCTGTATACCACACTATAAATACTGTTTGAAATAAATAAATACATAGCTACATATAATGTTTGAATCCTCCATCCCTACAGAAAACACTTCACCATTTAAGGTTTTACACTGTATCAAGAGTTCCCTATCTCCCTTCACTCAAATTTAATATTGAATCCTCCCACCAAAAGTTTGGACTTACTGATGATATTAAAGAGTAGATATTACTAAAAAAAAAAATTCAGATTTTCGGCAATAGTTTCAGACAAAATAGTAATACACAATATTTGGATATCCTCTCCAATTTTAATGCTCAGTCCCCCTCCTAAAATTCCAGGCATAATCTAAGATTTAACACTGATATTCAAGAGTCGGATGTTGTCCACCCAACATATAATCCTCAATTTCCCACCAGAATGCAAGTGTCCCCATTTGGGGATCACATATATTGCTTCAGTGAGAAAAATATATTGACAATTTTTTTTCTTCTGCAAAGATGAACACATCATTGAAGGTTTTTCTTGCATGACAAAACAAAAGGTAGTAACACAGAAATTTTAAATATATCTATTGATACAGTTCTGTTCAAAAATGCAATATTTTCATCAGTCAATTTTTCTCATTTTGAATTTTTTTTATTTTTTTTATTTTTTTTATCATAACATGCTAATTCTCTCTATATATCACCTTCACCGAGATCTTCATGTATATGAGACGCCATTCTGTTGTACAGCGTAATTTGTCATGATCCCCAATTTCGGATCATGGGAATTGCCATGTAAAAAGAATAACTTTTCTGTAGACGTAAATTTCCCTTTTGTGTAACAATAAGAGTTTGGTCTTTTATTTCAATCAATAAAAAAACTACCTAGCAACATGAATATTCCTCCCCACAGTAAGCATAATGAACTCTCATAAAATCAGCTATATTTTGTCCTGGATATCTCTGGAGCAAGGCCAAGAAGAAGGGGGAACCTAGTGGGCAGAACAAAGCAGTACACACTGCTGCGAAGGCTGGCAACTGCAGTCGCTTTCCTCCCCTTCCGTCTCACGTGTTCATTGGTGAAGCCGTCTCGCGTCACGACTTGCGCAGAGACTTGTCTCCTTTCGCTTGCTCCAGAGAGAGAAATTGGGTAATCATACTGTAAGTCAACAAATGCAACAATATTGTTTCTCGGCTGAGTCGTGTTAGACGCAACAATGAGTCGGCATATGTGTCTGATCTTGAATCAAGCTTTAGATCTTTTGGAAAACCCCGGCTTTGGTGTTAGTGGCAGTGGTTCAGATGAAGGACATAGTAGTACAATAGTTATTGTAGAAATTCCGCCAGAAGACGTGAACATTATTTCAACTGAAACAATTGGGAATATGTGCTACAGCAACTGATCTCGTCAATACACCGTGTATCAAAAAGAATCATCCGATTTAAAAGTTCTATATTTAGGAAACCAATGGATGTAGAACCTTGCAGTAAGTTGTAAAATACATGTTGGAATATGAAGTTTCACTTACAATACGTTTTACGTTGTTGCAGGTAGGTACGTTCCGAAAATCTTAACGAAACGAATTTAACGAAGGTAACTGGGCTCATCAACCTAGTGAAACGAGTTATTTTCCAGACTTATGGGACGCTCTGGACGAAAGCGCAGGCGCAGCGTCCTCGTGGCGTCGAGCGGAAGGCATGTCGGCAGAAATAAACTCTATTGTGGGCATTGTTACTCATTTTAATCACATTGTAAGAACAGTTGAGGCACACTCGTCTTACGCATGTTGCTCACCGAACAAACCAGTATCCTGGCCCGTGAGTTTGGTGAATCTCGTTCACGAGAAGCACGGAAAGCGACTTTTGGGACAGCATAACGAAACGCACGAGAGCACTTATAGGACTGCCATTTACCATAACTCGTTTAACGCGTTGAACTCGTGCGACTTTCGGAACGGACGCCTGGTGCTGCTCACTCTTTAGTCCGCTTCAAGATGGCATCCCAACAACCGAAAGCTTTCTGCGTTCTCCACTTCAACAAATGTGGTCCGTTACAGTTGTGCAGCGTGAGTTTCGTCGTAAATACGGTGCTGCACCACCTACTGCTCACAGTATTCGACGTTGCACGCAGAATGCTGCCTGTTGCTGGGTTGCCATCCTGACGCGGACTAAAGAGTGAGCTGCACCAGTGGCACCTACCTGCAACAAAGTAAACCTTATTGCAAGCAAAACTTTATATTCCAGCATGTATTCTACAACTTACTGCAAGGTTCTATGTCCATTGGTTTTTCTAAATATAGCATTTTTAAATCGGATGATTCTTTTTTATACACCCTGTATAATGAGTAAGTTGCAAGTAAAAAACAAAGAAAACAATGAAGAAAGAACTTCGTGGTACTTATGATTTTAGATTGGTTGATTTGGTGTTTTAAGTCCACTTTATGCACAGTAAGGCTAATCGGGACTGGACCTACAGTTTAAAGTGGGATCGAAACCACTATCTACCTCCACCGGGTATCGAGCCCGGTCCCCTTGATTACAATACAATGACGCTACCACTGCGCAATCGGGGAGGTCTCTATGATTTTAGATTTGACATTAGCAATAAGGTCCTCGGTATCACATGGAAAGGCAACAACATAGTGAAAGTGATGTCAAATCATTAGACACTGCATTAATTTCTGCAAGTTCAAAAATGGTCAAAGTCAGAAAATAAATATGTGGCCATTCCCCAACCAAAAGCAATTTCTAAATGTAACAAGGGGCAGAGCCATGGACGTCCGCAGGATTTTTTCCAGGGAGGGACAAGGAAGGTTTTTTTCCAGGTGGGGCAAACAAGGTACATTTTCCCAAATAATAGTGTTGTTCCCTCTAAGAACATTGCTTAAATTTGAATTTATCATATTCATGCAATAATTAACACATATAATTGTGGCTGAAATTAAATTGTATGTGACAAATATATCATTTTTGGTTGACTTTCATTTTCCAGAGGGGTCCACGGCCCCCCTTCCGGTCGCCTATGGGCAGAGTCGACATGTTTGATTGGTCTATTCATTAATATTGTACAAACGTTTGAGGGGAAAAGTGGTATTTTCCTTTGATAACAAATGCAATTGACGTAGCTATGCTCAATAGACATGTAATGTATTTATTTGTTGAAGCAAAATGCTACGTCTCACCTTATTGGATGATTGCTTCACCATATCATCAGCAGACCTCTTTAACTGACATCAAAATCCCAGGAAGACCATCTTATCCTAATGGAGCAAAATGTGTCTGCAGAATATTCGAAAAGATCTTTGCGACACTTCATACAAAGGACTGGAGAGGAAAAGAAAAGAAAATGTGGAGTTTGCAAGAAAAATATTCGCAAAGAGTGCAAGAAATGCAATGTTGCAAGTTGGTTGTTTCAGAGTGTGCAACAAATAAATATTTCAGTCGAAAACTTAACATGTTCACTGTTTTAGCATATGGAACAAATAAACACTTCTGCAAATACAAGAACATTACTGCGTGTTCATAATAATACATCTGCGTTGTAGGGACAATGAATTTTCGCGATGCGCGAAATCACGAAATGTGAAAAAATTATGCAATTTTGAACATTCTGCACGTAACTACACCCCCAATGATGAAATATGCATGAGTTTTATTCGCGAAGTAATGCGAAATGTGTGCTTTTCCACGAAATAAACGCTTTTCGCGAAATAACCGTGAAATATCATCAAATTAAGTAGAAAAGACGCAAAACCCGGCAATCGAGGTTGTGCGCGCAAACTGTCGATTTGTAACGAAACGTTTGCCTAAAGTTTCCTACCACTTGCAGTTGAAGAATGTTTTATCTTCGATCACATCAAAAAGACGATGCAAATTGGGATTTCCCATGCACATAATCTCAGTTCGAAAACTTCGCTCCCTTTCTTCCTCCGAATGTCTACTCAACTTCCAGTTTCATTGAACTTGCTAGCTGTAGCAGCGATAAGGTTAGTTTGTTCCCGCACATCAAGGGAAACTATGGTGTCATTTGTGTTCAATCATGAATGAATTTTGTTTATCATCATGTGATTTTCAAAATGTGTGTGTGTATGTGCAGTAGTGATTATTTTATTTGTTGGCCAGCAACGATATCCTTTAAATACATACAATGAATAAATCACTTGAGATATGCAATTTAGAAATGAAGTGATTTTGTGTTGGTGTTTTCTTTTTGGGACAGCTAAGTACTTGCGTATGTGTACAGTATATATTAGTATAGATTATCAATTTATAGCTCTTTTGTATGTTGTTTCCTCTCATAATGAAAAAGTGTGTGCCAATTTTTTTTCCACCGCTTGTATATACCGCTGATCTAACCTTTTATTTACCGCTCCCCTCAGTTTTTATTTACCATAAATTTGTCTCCCTATATAGCCTATCATTGTCAGTGGCGACCATTTGGTTCCAAAACTGCGGGGGAGTGGGGGGACAAGGATAGTTTACTTTCCCTTGGTAGATAATGTTTAGCATAGTGCGGGGGCAAAAGTGACAAAAAGTGGTGGGACAATTGCCCCCCCCATACTTTTAATTTTTGCCACTGATCGTTGTTATACATCTATGTTACTTATATCTATATACGTATTCATGTAACATAGATGCATAACAACGTTCAGTAACATCTATGTTATATATATATCTATGTATTCATGTGCCGGCCCCCGTAGCGCAGTGGCTAGCACATCGCGCTACTCGCGAGGAGTCCCGCGTTCGAATCCCAGCCTGGGTATGGATGATTGCGAGTGTCCATTCGTCAAATTCATCATATCATCACTCATTCCCATCTTCGAAAATTAGCCAAAAGTGGCACAAAAGGCGAAGTAAAATATAGCAAATCAATCAATCTATGTATTCATGTATGTTAAATGTAAGACAAGATCGGGAATTAGTTGTGCAAATGGAAACTGAAATGCGTTACTACTTTGTACGCTATTGCCCATGATCCCCAAATGGGGAGCAGCCAATGAACAAACTATGACATTTTTCGTTCTCTCATAATAATATTCATGCTCAGGTGACCAAATGCAAACCTTTTTAAACAATAAAATCCGAGAAAAAAATTTGGGCATTAATGGGTTAAGACCTAATGTTCGATGTCCCCTCCCCCCCACAGATAATACATATTACCCATTACAACTCCTTTGGCAGTATATAAATTGCTATTTACTATATAGCAGCAGTTGTCAGTTGATAACGTAATTCAACTTGTGTCTAATGCTGTAATGTTTGTTCACACCAAATTTCCATAACAAAAAATCCCCTCCCCCCAAAACGTTGAGTGGACACAACATGCTCATTGTTCATTGAGTTTGTGTTTTAAGTTCACTTTATGCACAGATAGGATAATCGGGGCTGGACCTACTGTTTAATGTGGGATCCAAACCACTGTGTGCCTCAACCGGGTATTGAACTATGGACTCCTTGATACAAGGCAATGACGTTTCTATCACACCATTGGGGAGGCCTGGACGCAACATGCGCCCATCATTGAACATCTCTGCCTTTAAATACTTCCTTTTCTTCATCTAATTAGTTAAATATGGTGCACCTAAGGTGTAAACGTTTACTCTAGAAATACAAATACTCGTACAAATACGAATTTGATGGGACCAATGGTGCTGCGGTTGAACGAAAATTCGGTTAAACCGGAATAAACCGCCGTAACCTCCTCCCATGTAGACCACGTCCTTGATTGTCACTTGTTTCAATGTGGATATGATGTCCTGAGACTCTTCATCGTTGTCTAGTATTTTACCAAGGAGTTTCCTCCTGTAGCGCCTCTTCAAAGTTATCTATCGCCCCTTGATCCATCGGCTGTATGAGGGCTGTGACTTTTGGAGGTAAAAAATGCACTCGTATGTCACCACTTTTTCAACTCATCTGTCCCCAGGTGGATAGGGGCGTTATCTATTAGGAGAACGGTTTTAGAGGCAACCCTTCCTTTGTCAAAAATGTTTTGACTGCTGAACAAAATGGTAAAAAAAAAACAGTCCTTAAAAATATTTGAAGACATCCGTGCGGATTTCTGTGACGCATAATGTAGAGGTAAAAGCACTACGCTGAACATTTTTTAAAGCTCTTGGGTTGGCTGATATCCATATGAGAACAAGCGGCAATTTATGGGTGCCTGAAGCGTTGCTACACACCAGTAACGTAACTCTTTCTTTTATTCTTATAGCCCCGAGTTGCCTCATCTAGTTTTGATGCCAATGCTTTTGTAGGCAACATTTTGTAGTTTAGCCCAGTTTCATCTGCGTTGCATATCTGAGCAGGGCTTCGTCATTAATAAGTTTTTCGAACTTCTTAAACTCTTCCGAATCATCCACAGCACCCTAGAAACTTTCCCCAGTTATAGACAGGTGACGCACCCCGTGTCGATCTTTCCACCTACTTAGCCATCCAATATTGGCAGAACTAGTAGGATCTCCACCCAACTTTTGGATTAAACTCAATCCCTTTCCTTAAAGGCCGAATCACACGGAACTGGATATAAAGTTAGTTGGCGCTGAACTGACTACCTGCCCGGATGTGATGGCTGCCTAGCTGACTGCTTGACTGGTTTGGAAGAATATGACATGTTCTAATTGTTACTAGCTTTCCTCGACTGGATTCTGTGGAACAGCCAATCAGAGCAAAATTTGGCCATGAGAAGAAAATCTGTGAGTTTGCAAAGGTTGAGTGTTGTTCCTAGTGTTGGCTGTTTTTATTAGTTTCTCTATAAAAATAAAAACGATACAGATGACGTGCAGTGCATTCGTGTTCAGTTCATTAATATTTAAGTATTTATGCAAAGCGATGAGACGTGTACGTGACAAATATGATTAGCCGAAAATGAAAATCCTTATTATTACAAAAAAAAAAGGTAAAGTGTTCCCCTGTGCACAGCACCACGCCATGAAGGCGTATAGGGGGTGTGGGGGTAACGCCCCACACTTTCTTGATCCGGTCGTGAGTGGGGTGATGTGATCAGCATCACGCCCCTGACCGCCTTTACCCCCCAGGGTTTTCCCCAGGTACCCATGTTATTCGACGCTGGGTGGGGGCCGGGGCCGCTTCCATCGTTAGAAAAGTTCCCGGGTTTGAACCGGCCGGGGATCGAACCCGGGACCTTTAGCATGGTAGTCAGACGCGTTACCGACTGAGCCACCGCGGCCACTTATTATTATTACAAACGTATTAATTTTTTTTTTTTTTTTTTTAAAAAAAAAATATGAATGAATCCTACTAATCTCATGCATGAATATGCATACCCGAGTTTTAATTATCAAGCTTGTTCTGTACGCATTCATTACCATATTTTTTCGAGCCAATCTCTAGTCCATACTTTTCCTTTACAATTTGTAATAAAAGCACAAAACAGTCCACAAGTACGGTGTAACAAGTATCGAGTGAGTCGAAAACTAGCAAATAGGTAGCCAGTCCAGCGCCAACTAGGGCATTCCTACTGGAAATACAGTTACGTGTGATTCAGGCTTTAGTAGATATGGATCCGAAAATACGCACACCACGCTCACGTTCCTCTTCAAACCACATAAAAAGGACCTCGTCTAAGCATTCATTTCTAGTTTTTTTTAACAGTGGACCCATTTCCTAAAGAGTTTTTAGATACCATTTTCGCGCAAAAATTTTCAATTTGACTCCTATTTTTTTCCAGTCACAAACTGTTGCAGCCCCTACTCCGTATTCAATGGAAATGTTTTTCACTGACTCACCCTTGTCCATACGATAAATTGGCTCTTTTCCGCCATAATCACTGCCGATCACCAAAAAAAGATTCACTCACTGAACACAACGCCACGCCACGAAAATACGTAGAGTATAACCAGAGTGTATAGAAGGAATAATGTGCGCACTCCCTGAGTTGCCGTGGTCCACCGCCTAGATGGCAGTGGTGACGTTTGAGACGGCGCGGAAGATGCTCGCGTTGCTTACATAACTAACTACAAAAGAAACAAAAATGCATGTTACTTACGTCTGTAGAAGAGCTCAGCAGCTGGATAGTTTGGAGAATTTCCGAGATGATTTTGCTGTCTTCGATGCACTTAATTCCTTTCTTATCTCCTTGGTGGGCAAGAAACATCGACATTTCAGATAGTGAACTACGAATTTAGGTAGCGTACGCAGCACATGATCTTCACAGCATCCTAATTGCGAAGTTTTTACAGCAATTATATTTAAATTGTCCAAACACTCAAAAAATATATCACCCCATAAAATATTAGCGCATGATAATTTTTCTGCAACAACTTCTTCCACTCGTAACAGCACATCATAAACACTTTTCGTTGCATAGGTAAGGTATTTACAGCCGTCGCCCGAACCATAGTCTTGGATTATCGTAAGTGAGGCAGGTACATTAGTTGGTTCCCCGTGCAGAAAAGTTGTACACAGTTTACAATCCGTCACTTTTGAAATATACCGCACTATGTATCCTGCCAAATGATACACCAAGTATTCTTTACCAACACTTTGTTCATTTAAGTTCGGTATGTTGTTTTCCCAGGCCGGTATTTGAATTTCATCTTCAACAATGGAAATTTTTTCCCTTAATTTATTTTCAGCTTGCTTCTTCACCGAAAAAAAATCATTTTCGGTTGCTCTTTCCAGAGATCGCATTTGATTAACAAAAGACGTCAGAGGAGATTCAGTCCTGTATCCACAGTTTCCGCCCAAAAATAAAGCAAGTTTTGCTTGTACGTAAATTGATTGCAGCATATGTAAGTGCATAAAATCCACAGTGGAGGGATGATCATCACAAGTGAACGACCGCAATATACCAAAATGGCGTTCTAGGGGATCTTGATTAAATTTTCCTGTCAAAACGTACTTCTAATTGTTCTTCCACAAATATTCGGACACTTCTAAAGTACTTTCTAAAGTCACTGTAAGGACTCTAGCGTTTTTTCTGAAGCGAAGGAATTTCGATTATCTCTAAGGACAGCATTCCATTTTATTAAAGTTGTATGTGCTTCTGATCCTTTATATAGTGCCTGTGCAGGAGTGAATGAATTTAATGCGTCAACCAGACAGTTTAGGTCCCTTGTGATATTTTCCGTTGTTTCACTGCCTTCTAACCCCTCTGCAATAATACTCCGATAAAATTTTATTCCATTAGCCATAGATCTGCTGAACAGCAGCAGTGCGAGTCTTACATTCATTCGTTGGAATGAATTAGGATCCAAATGAGCAGAGGTCACTTTGTAGCAAGCTTTCATACGGGAAAATTCGGTAGATGAATCATGTTCATACACTTTTCTGTAAAATGAATAATCAACAATATCACCATTATAGTACACCTGCACTTTATCATGGAAGTTATTCCTTATGCATTTAAATACATATATGTGGTGCGTCTGAAAATGCCCAAAGCTTTCTACTAGAGTCAGCTGGATTGGGTATAGAGCACTTAAGATTGTTTCTGTTTCCGGAAATTCCTAAGCATTCCTAACTTTTTGTTAGATTGGCTACCGTCAGATGTAAAACCAATAATTCTGACCCCTGCTTTTTCCAAATGTATGATAACCTGGATAAGTATTTTTGTGAGAATGTCACCAGGGGTGGCATTCCTGCTAGCATATACTGCTATGGGTAAAAAAAGGTAAAATGTTCCCCTGTGCTTGTCACGTACACAAACTGCGTTGCTTTTCTTTGAAATAAAGGACCATAGATGGCAGCATGCAAGAGGAACAACGGTTATAAAAGATGCTGCATAAATAAGTTTGGAAAGTGGGTAAGAGATGGCACCACCCAGGAGAACTTATGCGATTGTGAATAGAGACAACGGAAAGAGCAGATGTGATTAAATAACGATTGTATATATTAATACTAATTATAAGGAAATAAATAAAGAAGTTTAAAATAATAACAGGATATAAATAAGGAGAAAAGGGGAATTATCATTCAGTAATGACATAAGCGATTAATATACAAAAGTAAAGAAGTCGAATTGTAATTTCGGTTTTGTGTCTATTACAGTTCCCACGAACTGAGAGTTTCGTGCGGCTTTTGGGTTGTTTTCCCCAGGTGTAGCGCCAATTTCTCGGCAGCACCCAAGCACATTTGGAGGCGCATACATTGTAGCTCCAAGTTAAGGTTAGCGCCGGCCAGGCGGCGATCTTTAACTAACCCCTTTCTCTTTGTTTATTTGGAAGATCGATATTTACGTCAATTGGTATAAAGGGATGCCAAGGAAACGAGGAAAGAGAGGAGGTAGAAAAACAAGAGAATCTATTCTGGCAAGACGAGTAAGGGAAGGAGGAGAAATAATACAACCTCCAATTATCAATTATGATCCACTGGGTCTTTTGCACGACGTTTCTAAACAAGAACGTGGATATAAGTTGCAGCATATAGATATACATACCGTTCCAGGGAGTGTATACAAAGATATAAAGGGAAGCTCATTTAATGATCCACGGACAAAGAATAATCCAGATAGCAAGGATATAAAATGTTCCTTGGAAAAATCAAGGAACGAAACAAAAGATGTAAATAAAGAGTAACGAAAGGATGAGGAATAAAGATGTAAATATATAGAAGAAGAAATATTAGCGATTATAAGAAGAAGAAACCTTATTAATTGCAAGAAGAAGGCAATTTAATTATTAAATACAAGGAGAAGAAGATTCATTAATCATAAGAAGAAGATGCCTTATTAATTATAAGAAGAAGATGCCATATTGATCATAAGAAGAGGCTATAAGAAGAAGATGACATATTGATTATAAGAAGAAGAGGCTATAAGAAGAAGAGGCCATAAGAAGAAGATGCCATATTGATTATAAGAAGAAGAAGCCCGAAGAAGATTGGTTAGAATTAATAAAAAATAAAAATAGAAGAAAATTACTGTATGAAAAGACTTCAAAAGTTATTTAATATTTGTACATAATTAATCAAGACTATCGTACGAATTGTACCCTCAGTAGTGGGTTAAATCTGTTGTTTCTTTCCATATATTTGTAGCGTTAGTAACCCTGATCTGTGCCCAGAGGTATCTCATTGTCTCTCCCCTGTGCTAAGCTGGTAGGTGTTTACGCGAGGGACGTGGCATGCTTGGCACCACACCATGAAGGCGTATAGGGGGTGTGGGGGTAACGCCCCAGACTTTCTTGATCCGGTCATGAGTGGGGGTGATGTGATCAGCATCACGCCCCTGATAGCCTTTACCCTCCAGGGTTTCCCCCAGGTACCCATGTTATTCGACGCTGGGTGGGCGCCGGGGCCACTACCAACGTTAGAAAAGTTTCCGGATTTGAACCGGCCGGGGATCGAACCCGGGACCTTTAGCATGGTAGTGAGACGCGTTACCGACTTTTTTTTTTAAACAATATAACTCTATTACATACTACTACTTTTTAACAGGGTTTAACCATACTTCATTTGTAGTTACATTCACCAATATTACATTATATTGTTGAGTCATGCAGTGTATGTTGAATATAGTTTGCATATAGCCTTTTTTAACTAGGTAAAATTTTTCTCCATATTCACTGCGGTAATAGTCCCTTATATTGTTTCCTGTTTGTCCTTTGAAAAAAATATATATCATGTACGTACACTGGAAATCTAAGGAAACGTCCCCTCTTAAGGTTATGCAATCCAGAATTTTATATCATCTAGTTTCGCCAGGAAGAGCAGCTCGCGAGAAGCGTAGCGTTTCCAATTCTTGAATCTAGCCACATATTCACGCAACCGGGTGGAGATCTTGCTTTCCTCTTGATTTGATTTCAAAACAAGTTTTTTTTGTGAATGTCTCTGGTAATAATAACAAGTGTTATTTACATTTATGCTAGAGTTTTTTATTATTATTTTACCACTTCCGAACGAATATGTGAAGAAAGGAACTATCACGGATTTCGTTATCGCTCGGATACTTGACACCTCCCATGAGAGAGTCATGCAGACGAAAATATAGCATTATGACTAATTCTGTTATCTATTTCAGAAAAAAAGCCCCTTCAGATAGCCTAAAGTCGCCTTGTAATCAAGCGGTCCTAGATACAATTCCAACTGGTGGCCCACCACTCTAGATCATAAGTTCCGTTTCCATTAATGTAACTGTGCATAAATTGAAAAAAAAAAATCTTAAAATTTACTTGTGCTCGGAACAACCCTTGAAAGGCAAAAGTAAAATAACGCAGAAATTGTGATTGGTTTTTACATCACACGCGCTAATGCGGACCCCCGAACTACATTGTTGCAGTTATTCTTTTCGAGATTTTTTCTCGTTGGTCCTGCCACCATAGGTAAGTCCAAAGACAGGATTCTGACCCCCATAACCACCCCTTTCCCGTTCAGTGTGTTTATGCCTGTCACGCTTGTCTTTTCCCACTGTATCCTATTTGCACCCATTAGACTTTTTTTTTCATTTTGCAATAACGCTTTCTGCATTATTTCTTCAGAGTTATTCCTTTTGTTTTTAAATTTTTGGCGACATCTGTTTTGGAAAAAGTTCCAGGAAGTTTGTTTTAAGTGTAAATGCATCTGGACATACAGTGTAGAGTGGGATTCGAACAACAAATATGAGCTTCCGTCGCGAATCGAACCAGCGCTCCTTTCATTATGTTTTTTTCCACGTTTATTAAAATTTACTTCCTTCAGCCTGCTTCCGATTGTCGTATATTTCAATTCGTATTAGTTCTTTTCCCGTTTTTTTGTTTCATTTGCATTGTTCGAGACGTGATAACTTTCTCTCTTAATCTGGTTATTCCAATACTTTTATACCCTTTTTTCCTTTTCTCGATTTTCCCTTCGCACTCATTACAGATTTCGGTATTGCGCTTTTCCATATTTTCAGTAATTTAATTCTCTTGTGTATAATTCCTTTGACTATTTTTAATTTGCCCTTAGTCCGAATCAAGAAAATTTGTTAGGAAATGTTTCCCGTGTAAATCTTATTGTATGGTGGTGTAAAATTGATGCCAGCTTTTTCTTGCGATAAGAGTTTTGAAAGTGCAAGGGTCTCATTTATTTACCATGGTGAGAAAGGGGGGGGGCGAGCAGTTCCAGAAACCTTCCAGACGGAATATTCTTGAAACGAAAAGTAGGTGCAGCACTTGACCGTCCTCTTCCATCAGCAGGTGGGGTGCTGAGAATGTTACCTGCGAGAGAGGGAGAGGGGGTGGTGAGCAACACTGCCACAGCGAGTCGCTGTAAATGATTTCATCGTCTGTGCTGGATGAAACCGGTTCTTGGTGCTCCTATACTTTTCCGATACATTTCTGCCAGCCTCTTTAGCGAAGCGAGGTCATATGTTCCAGATTCGAACTCTGGTCAGGCATGAATGTATCACCGAGTTTGTCCCGTCACAATTTTATAAATTGATAATTCATCCGTATTTCCACGATTAACTCAAGAGGCAGAAGAGTGATGTAAAATAACCGAAATAGAAATTGATGTATTTGTGCCTGGTGCTAATGTAACGTCGAAGTTAACTCTTTATAAATGATGAAATAGGTAGCCCTTGCGCTCAAATACACTTATACCTTAGAAAATAAAAAAATCCAACTTTTCGCTGATCTCTTACTACATTTGGAATAGAGCGATGTAAAGCAATGCAATTACATTGTGAATGTTTCACATCCTATAGTATTTCTTTTTCTCGTAGCGGGGGCGGGGGTTCATTCATTAAAAATATCTAGGAAAGGATTTAGCAGCAATCCGGGATATACTTAAATATCATAACATGCTGCGTAGCCAGGGTTCTTGGGTCCTAGCCTCTGATAATTATGAGTTTTTCCTTTTCGTTGTTTCTTCAATCTTCATCAATTTCCCTGAAGCATCATTCATCCTCTGTCGCCATTGGCTATATGTAATGTTTGACATAAAATGAGTAAAATTCGAATAGAAAACACAAGGATCTACTTTTCTCATAGCTCGCCAAAACATACACATTTCCGTATTTTATGCTTTCAGCGCTATCATTATTCTTGACAGACAATGAAATTGAAGCAACTCTCACAACTAACGTAAACTACATTTCACTCAGGCATGACAATTCTCGCGGGCAAAGTGGATTTTTTTTTGTATTGGCACATGGTAGCGCAATAACTATCTTCTGGCATCCTAGATTTAAATCCGTACTTTTTATTCCAGTTGAGTGATTGACTCACAATTTCGCCATTGAAGGTTTGGGTTGTATTTGGGTTATACGTATTGTGTTTTTGGTGCGCTAGGAAAAAGCAATCCCAAAAGTTCGCACTGAGCAGTGTGCTTTCGCTCTCTCTCTCTCTCTCTCTTCCAACCCCGTCCCTATCTCTCACCCCACGTCCCCACTATTTAGTTAAACTGTTGTTAGAAACATATTTTCCGAAGAATATCCACATTGAAAATAACATTCCCAATTGTTTTGATAGAGCATTTCTATTGCTCCGAACGAATTATCTCCGTAAGAGGACTAGGGCCTCCCCGTTGGCGCAGTCGTCGAGTCCTCACCTTTTAATCAAGGGTTCCCGGGTTCGATACCCGGTGGAGGCACATAGTGGTTCGGAACCCACTATAAACTGTAGGTTTAAACTATAAACTTTTGCTCTCTCTCTCTCTCTCTTCCAACTCCGTCCCCATCTCTCACCCCACGTCCCCACTATTTAGTTAAACTGTTGTTAGAAACATATTTTCCGAAGAATATCCACATTGAAAATAACATTCCCAATTGTTTTGATAGGGCATTTCTATTGATCCGAACGAATTATCTCCGTAAGAGGACTAGGGCCTCCCCGTTGGCGCAGTCGTCGAGTCCTCACCTCTTAATCAAGGGTTCCCGGGTTCGATACCCGGTGGAGGCACATAGTGGTTCGGAACCCACTATAAACTGTAGGTCCAGTCCCAATTAGCCTTTCTGTGCACAAAGTGGACTTAAAAAACAACAATTCAATTCAATTCAATTGAATCATCTTATCAATATTCTTAAATCTGCATGCACCTGCTTAATTTAATACATTATACATTTATATTCATTGCGGGCAGAAATGTGAGAGAAAACAATGCATTTTTTTCAGGGAATGCATGAGTCAATAATAATGCATATTTTACGGTAGATACTCTTTTATATTGCATTGATTCAATAGTATCCTTATTTCCTAAAGCAACGTGAGTTTCTTTGCACACACCACTCAGGCCCTGCTTGCCTTAAATCTCCGATGCAGTAACTTCACGGTTGCCTTTTGCCACCACGCTTTGGCTTTAATTCGAGCCCCGGTGGGTGCTTTGTTCGAGATCCTGCAGCAGTTTTACTCGTATCTATGCCTTGAGCATGTCACTTGCAACGGAATCAATAAAATGAAACTTTCTGCACCGGAATGGGCGTGAAACTCTACATGCACCAATGATAAGTTGTTTTCAAGAGGCATGTGCGACGTGTAGCATGTCCCTTCGGTCTGAATGTTCCTTTACGATATCATTTCATCATGCCTTACACTTCGGAATTTACAAGAGAGAAGATAGTCCCGCATGTTCTTGTGCGGCGGATCTGCTGCACTACAGATTGCTACGACCCTTGGTGTGGACGATTCATGCGTCAGGCGTTGGATTCGGTGTTACGAGGAAGAAGGGGACCAAGGAATGAAGTCAAGACCAAAAAAATGGCGGCCGAGGAAGACAACCAGGGAAGAAGAAACAGGCATCATTGAGATGAGCGAGGGCAACCCCTTCATGGCTGCTACGAAGATTCGCCAAGAGTTGACACTGGAGTGCCATGCTACAACAGTTCGGCACCGTCGAGCGGCAAAGAAAGAAGTAATGATGCATTTCCATCAGGAAGCATGGTTCTGTTTTACTTTACAATATTACCAGCTCCTCAAGAATTTTGGCAGAACGTAATTTTGAGCGACGAGAAAGTATTTTCGTCTGACGAAAATGGTCAGGTTTATGTTTGGAAGCGCAACAACACTCGCTAAGGCCCCGAGAACATTTCTACCCGTGCTAGGAGTGGTAGGATATCCGTGGCGGTGTGGGGATGGATCAGTTCGCCTGGAGTAGATGGATTGGTGGAAGTGTCCTCGAGAATGAATTCGCAGGAATACGTAGCAGTGCTGGAAAACATATGCTTCCCAGCGTGCGAGAGAGACACTCTGAAGATGAGATTCCTCACGTGACTTTCGATCAAGACAACAACAGCGTCCATACATCGAATGCGACCACCATCTGGTTTAATCAGCACCCAGGAATTTCAAGAGTAAATTGGCCAGAGAAGTCTCCAAATCGAAAACTTTTGGGCGTTGATGGTGAGAGAGTGGGAACCTAGACAGCTAAGAACAATGGAAGCTCTACTGGCTCACTTGTTTGATGTTTCGGAGAGTTTAAGGAGAAGACAAAAATCTGCTCGTGGAATCCTTGTCTCGTCGACTAGATGCAGTGCTTGAATCCAACCGCGGGTGGACACAGTATTGAAACTCCGCACGGTTTAACCGATGTTCTTTGCTACATCCCAGAACAAAACTAATTACACACATCTCCATATGCAACTTATCTTTCCAATTCTTTCTTATTGATATCTTGGTGCTCATGGTTACTTTTTCGCACACCTGCACCATTATATTATATTCTATAATATTAATATTCACATTATCGACAGATTTGATTCACACGAAATTCAAATGCGTAGCACACATGCACTCATTCCTAACACTTAACTGTAAGTTACATTACACCTATCACGTTGTCACAGTTCTAAATCAGGGGTGCCCAGGGGGAGGGGCATTATGGCGCATACTGTGATGGAAATTTGACTGAGTAAACAGGGCACAAGTTGAATTACGTTTTTTTTTAATTAGCCATTGCTGTTATACAAATAGTAATTTGTAGATTGCCAGGGGAATTGTTACGGGTAATAAGTAATATTGGTGGGGGGCGATATCCAACTCTTACATATTAGGCCTTAGATTGATAGGAAAATTATGGTGGGCGATTAATGAAGTTAGTGGGATTTCCAGGTAGCGGAATTGATAATTATTTTGGGGGGCAGGGAATCCCAACTCTTGTGTATTACTATTACGTCTTAGATTGCTTTTTTTGAGGGAGCAATATCAACAGGAAGTATAAAATTGGCATGGAAATTTTGTTGAGAAGATTGAGTATTAAATTTGAGGTGGAGGGGAGGGGAATGAAGTTTTGATAAAGTGTTATGTCTTAGATTGTGAAAGGATTTCTGAAGTCTAAGAAATTGACAAAGATCCCTGCGGTACTCGAACCCAGAACATTCGGTGTCTGGATCGTCAGTCCACCACTAACCGCGCTTGGCCGCATAGCCGGTTCCCTTTGGTGGCCAAGCGCGTTAAGTGGTCCACTTCCGATACCACGAAATTTCGAGCCACGGCTTCAGTATTGGTATCATGGTATCAATTTAATCCAATCGCCACTCATCCTTATTAGCCGAAAGTGACAGAAGAGTGACTTAACATAACAAAAGATACAAAAACAACTTTAACACTGTAGTAATTTCTGATCAATAGATGCGTATTAGCTTTGATTGTTGACTCTTTAATGATAAGCTTACGATTATTATTGTTAATATGAATTGCCATCCATCAACAGAAGGACTGGTCAATCGATCATTTAATTCATGTCGTAAAGGTAAAGTGTTCCCCTGTGCATAGCACCACGCCATGAAGGCGTATAGGGGGTGTGGGGGTAACGCCCCACACTTTCTTGATCCGGTCGTGAAGGGGGGTGATGTGATCAGCATCACGCCCCTGACCGCCTTTACCCCCCAGGGTTTCCCCCAGGTACCCATGTTATTCGACGCTGGGTGGGCGCCGTGGCCGCTTCCACCGTTAGAAAAGTTCCCGGATTTGAACCGGCCGGGGATCGAACCCGGGACCTTGAGCATGGTAGTGAGACGCGTTATGTCGTTTTTATGGTATTTGTTGTCCCTTCGGATCAGCTTCCAAACCTAAGGAAATTATTAGATGTTTATCTGAAGTTAGCGACAATGATTCTTTAATTACCCGTCGCTTTTTCAGCCGGCGCGGGAACCACTTTTATGGCAGTGAACCTCTGTTGCCGCGTTTACCTACGAAGGAACTCGTGGTCATCAACCAATTAGGACTACCGCTTGGCCAAGAAACGATAACTTCATAAAGCCCTATTCCCCGAAGCAGCCAGCAGGGAAACAGGATTTTGTCAAAATAACCCTTCTGCTCTGTGAATGAACACCGGTTCTAACAGCGTTTCTACTTAATTGGATATTATACATTGTTTTTCTTTTTGATTGACCATATATTCTATCTATATATTTCGAGACATTTCAAGAGATCACCTTTTCTCTCATTTTCAGGCGAACAATTTTTGCTATGTCTGTAGTGTGATTGGAACTATGACAGTCCGTGATTCTGCTAGGCAACCAGTCTTAGATGCCCATTCGAAATCGACAGCTATAGAGCAAAATATGTTTGAAGTGAAGAGTCTTATGAATGAAAGATAGCTCGACTCACCCTCACATTTGAATTATTTTAGATAACTTGGGTGCACTTCGTATAGAACGCACCACGAGACTCAAAATTCACACTATTTGGCATGGCAAATAGACCTTATTCCAGCTTCACTGAAACTTCGAGGTATATAAAAAAAAATTGTCAGTCATTAAGTTCAACGTCCTCTGCGCGTGTGTTGTGATGGATTACCGTGTTCCAATTTTGTTTCAATTCCATTTCATGCTCAGAAAGACTACCCGAAGTGGGACCTACAGTTGAAAGTGAGATCCGAACCACTAGGCAGTTGTGTCTCCACCAGGAATCGAACCTGGGACTCCGTGATTATAGGGGGTTGACGCGTTCATGACTTTACAGTTTCGTGAATTCAAGGAAGCCAAGATGAGAAAAATGAGAATAAATGTCTTCTACACGGAACTAACTATGTGTGTGTATATGTATGTAAAACTTTCTAGCACATCCATTTTCCTACCTTCATTTTATCATCATTACGTTGAATTTTGCACCAGTGATTTTTCACTACATTCTAGGTCACGTCACTTTGAGTCGTAAAGTATTGTCTGTAATTCAGTTTTAGTATAGTTTGTTGCCTTTCGCCCAAGAATTTTTAAGGTGGGAGAAGGGAGATGGTGCTCAACTTCTGGAAAAAATAGTGCGAGTTCAATTGAGAATGCGAAAATCGAGCGGAATGATTATATTCCTACAATACGAGCTTCAGAAGAGTAAAGCGTAAAATTGAATTCTGCCTCTGAGTGAGTTCATGATATTGTTTATGTTTGAAAGTAATATATTAAACATGACTATGAGCATAACCGAACGCATATAATGAGATGATTTATTAGTGTTACCATGCTAAAGGTGTGGAGTGCGGCCTGTTGCCTCTTTCATTACG
This sequence comes from Lepisma saccharinum, assembly GCF_977018435.1. Classification (NCBI taxonomy): domain Eukaryota; kingdom Metazoa; phylum Arthropoda; class Insecta; order Zygentoma; family Lepismatidae; genus Lepisma; species Lepisma saccharinum. The sequence continues at coordinate 53,774,789 of NC_139238.1, forward strand.
GAATTCCACATGTAAAAATTGATCAGCTCTTATTGCGAGTAACCAAGGTTAATAGGTTTAGACCAAATTCTGGCGTTTATATTTCAATTCACTTCCTCAACAAATCCTTTCTCAATTCACTAGATTTTAAGCGAAGCGTCATTCAGTTGTCTGTGAGTTAACTTTTTGCAGAAGCAACAGCAGCTCGCTCGCACCCACAGTGCCCCGCCCACTCGACGAACCGGGTTGTCTGTGCAGTGCAGAACAGTGACAGTGTTGCCTCTCTATTCGATCTTTGTATTCTCTTTTGCCTGCCACTACACACATATTTCACACAATTCTTCCCATACAACTAATGGAAAAGCAATCAGGCAACTGTTAAATGGCTCTTTTCTAGATTTTGTATTAACACTTTCCACGGTCAAGATATGTTAACTTGGTTCTGTTTCGTATTCCCACAATTTGGCTTCGTGCAGTAGGTGTTCATATTGCAAGCTTAAAAAAACCGTAGGCAAGTATTTTAACATTTTAATTTTCATCCGTTTCATGATTGTATGAAAGAGTATGGTGGAAAAATACACTACTTGAGACAATATCACCAATAATAATTGGCCGCCGCTGTGCCCGAGCGTGGTAACACGTCGGCTTTTGATCTCGCTGTCGAAATTCCCGGGTTCGAGTCCCGGCCTGGGTATGATTGTTTATGAGTGTTCCTTCCCGAATTTTATCATACACTAATCCTCATCGTTGCGATTTTCCAAAAGTAAAGTAAAAAAATAAAGATATAATAGTAATAATAATAATATGAATCTAAGCCCCATGGTTTCTATATGACTGTCCTTTTATCAATTTCATCGAGTCATCATTCATCCTCATTGTTGCGATTAGCCAATAAATGGTAGAGAAGCTGCGAAAAATAAGATGTAAAATAATAACAGATTTTCTCCGCAGAAGGAAAAATAAATGCTCCAGAAAACATGCAATAAAGGAAAAGAGTGTCCTTTAATGTCGGTCTGTAAACCAAATGTAACTCACGAATGAAGAAGTTTACGTAAAGGTTTCGTCTTCTACGAAGCAATACAGGCTTGGATGGCGCAGTGTTAGCGTCGTCGCCTTGTAATCAAGGGGTCCCGGTGGAGGCACAAAGGGGTTCGGATCCCACGTTAAACTGTAGGTCCAGTCCCGATTAGTAATACTGTGCATTGTGGACTTAAAACACCAAATCAACAACCAACCAACCAATACAGGGTTGGAAACACTACAGTTATAGGTTTGGAAACACTGCTCCTCTCGGGAACTACTCTACCAGGCGCAACTAGATGATACAAAATTCCGGGTTGCATAACCGTAAGGGAGGGCGTTTCTTTCGAATTCTTGTGTACCTATAATCCATTGTATCGCACGATGCTTTGTAGCAGGGGAAAAATTAAATTCCGGAAAAATTATTAATTTTGGAGTAATACACTGAACTGATGATCGACATATATGTGCTATCATTTTTTGTAGTACCGGCCAGTCTTGTTTTGCCTATCCACAGTGCATCATCCTGTGTGCTATTGTATCTTCTACTAAACACTGCTCACAAAGGGTCTGAACTAAACCACAAACGATGTCGTTTTGCTATATTATCAATTAGTTCGTGAACAACTTGGTACCATTGACTGCACTGTCTATTGGATAAATATTTTGCCGAAATATTGGTAAAAATTATTTTCCAATTATATTTAGGGTGTTTCTTCACTATATGCGGTGTATCCTTATTTTGAGTAAGGTATTGATTATACAAATCTTTCACTGTTAGCTGATAATAGTCTATTTTCTTTATAAGTCCATATAAATATTCCATTATAGCTTCTTGATATACTTTTTGGGAAGTGGGAATTTTTCTCATTCACTGGTGCTTCTAAAGGAATATCTCTTATGTATGTATATCCTGGAATGTCTTGGACATTTTCTTTAGATTGAATCATTGAAAAATACCGATGATTAAACAAAGCTTTTGTTTTTTTACCAACATCCACCAAACTCATTCCTCCTTGCTGTTTTTGTGAGCTAAGTGTCTGCTGAATCACTCGGAAAACATTTCCTGCCCAAAGGAACCGGTTTAAACTTTTCTTTATTCGTGCTAAGTTACGATTATCACATGGCCGAATTTGGGCTTCATACCACAATTTTGATAAGATATATACATTTGCAATTTTGACTCGCGTACATAAAGTGAAGGATCGTTGTATAAATTTGTGTATGGTATAATTAATATTCTGATATATGTTATCATAATTAAGTTTTATGCTTTTTGGTTTCATTTGTAAAAAACACTCCTAGAATTTTAACTTGATCCACTTTTTTAAATATCACGTCAGGTAACTGTTCATGTTGTTTTCCTAATGTTAAGTAACACGTTTTAGTCATATTCACTAAGGCACCAGATTCTATTTCATATTTTCGTATACATTCCATTAAGTTCTTAATCGCTGCCTGATTTTGGCATATAACTATGACATCGTCGATATAAAATCCAATCGTAAATTCCGTTCCTCTATTGTTATCATTTACAGTCGTGCGACAGTGTTGAAGAAAAAGTGCCAAGGCCATTACAAAAAAGAGGTAAGCTTAATGGGCTTCCTTGCGGAAGTCCTCTGTTGACTATACATTTCTTAGTTAAAAACCCATTGATTTTTGCCTTTAAGCTTATATTTGTCACTAATGTTTTGATATTTTCGTACATTTGTCCATGAATGTATTGTATTGTATTGTTTTTAGCAAAAAAACTATGTCCTACTCTGTCAAATGTCTGTGAATAATCAATTGCTACGAGGTATTTATTTTGTTGGGAGTCTTGAGATTATATTATTTCATCTCGTAATAGTGTCAATAAATGGTATATTTTTTTTCCTCCAACTACTCCATATTGATATGGTGTATCCAGTTTTGTCAAAATCAACTTTAATCGATTTGCTACACATCTAGTCATTATTTTATAGTCTGTATTAAATAATGTGATTGGTCTATAATCTTTCATTTCCTTGGGTTGACTATTTTTTCGTATTAAATTTATTATTCCTGTTGTCTCATAATTTATTAAATTATTTTTGTTTAATACTGTATTAACCCATTTTGTTAAAGTATTACCCATTGTTGGCCATAAAACTTTATATGTATTAGTCGCTATTCCATCTTCCCCAGGTGCTGTTCCCCGTACTCCCTGTACTGTTGCTTTATACACTTCTTCGTTTGTGTATGGTCGGTTTAATCCAACCATTTCTTCTGATTGTCGGATTAGTATGTATTTGTCTAAATATTGACTAGCCTTCTCATTATTTTGATATGCGTTTGAATATTTATTTTCCAAATATTTATATATTATTTGTTGTATTTGGTTCATCTGATTATGGCCTACTCCATTGTTATCCTGCAGTTCTGTTATCAGACTTTGTTTTTGTCGCTGATATATATTTGTTATGTAAACTAAATTTATTTCATCTTCAATATCTATGTTGGGGAGAGCACTGTGTATACGTATTCCTTCTACTTTTGTTGCCTGTAGGCGCAGTAGTTGTGCTTTTACTTTTTTAATTTTCGTTTGCGTGTTACTGTCGTTTTTCTTTTTCTTATATAGATCGTGTAAGACTGCGTAATGGAAATTAAATGTATTATACCATTCGTGTTGTTTTTCCCAGAAGTATTGTTTTCAATATCTTTCATATAATGATCTCTTAGTCCATTTTCTCCACTGTTTTTCAAAGCCAAATCTGAAATCTTCTTCAATTTTTATATCATCTCATATGACAAGGGTTAGGTGGCAGAGCAGCCCTTGGCTGAACCTCGCCCGCTGAATAAAAAAATAATTTATTATTATTATTATTAATTGTGATATTCATTTTCCAAGTTTCCCTTCCTATTCTAGTTAACCTTACTGGTGATTTCATTGTTGTAATTACAGCATGGTGATCACTAAAAACCACCTGTTCCATATGAGCAGACGTAATATTTGATTTTAGTTCACATATCCCCTATCTATTATCGAGGCACTAGTTGCAGTAACGTATGTGTATCCGAGTTCATGACCTCTTTTTTCTTGCCACACATCCTTTAACTGCAAATTGTGCACCAATTTTTGCAAAGCATTTGAAAAATTATAACCTGGTGTTTGATCCACTTTACATAATACACAATTAAAATCCCCTGCTAAATACATTGAACCTGCACTATCTGCAATGTATTGTGGTACTGTATATGCATAAAAAATACTTCTTTCGTTCCGGTATCTTGATCCCGACGGGGCATAAACGTTAATTAATATCAAGTTCCCAATTTCCCCATGATTAATCTTCCACTGGATTCTTTTTGTACAGACGGGATCAAATGAAATGTACTTCCCTTTTCCTACCAACTCAGAAGCGAGTTGGAAACTCTTCATTGCTCCTGTATAGATAAGAAAGTGGGCGAGGGCAGTAGCAGACAAGGCCAGCACGAGAACTTGTTTCCAGCAATCTTTCTGTTGGAGTCTTGGCAGTTTGTGGAAGGATTTTGTGTTCCTATCCTCCCCCCTTCTCTCTCTCTCTCTCTTTCCTTGTGTTTGTGTGTGTGTGCGGGCGCCGACACCTGTTTCATTTTATGTTTGACGTATTTTATTGCATTGACTAATTGCTGTTGTGACTGGGTATGAACCAGGTTAGCAATGGAGACATAATGAAGGATCAAAAATACAAAAAATCATGGCATGAGTAGTTAGTAGTAGTAAAGGTAAGGTAAAGTTCGTCGCCCGTACAGAACCCTGCCATGAAGGCACATTTAGGGGATGTGGCAGTAGGGTGCCGCATATTCTCGAGTTCGGCCATTTTGGAGGTCAATGATCAGCATCACCCTCCAGCCGTTTTTACTCCCCAGGGATGTAGTAGAAAGGAGAAAATAAAAATGTTTTACATTTCGCGTATGTGACAGTATGCTTTGGATATTGTCTTGGAAGTGTCTGTTAACATCCTAACACGCAATCTTGTTTAAGGATAAGACTGGCTGAAGGCCGCGAGTGTTCCTGAGAAGTAATGAGCATATCACATAATGCGCAATAGTTTGGCTAGCGTTTTTCGAAAATAATAATAATAATAATAATAATAATAATAATAATAATAATAATAATAAAACAAAATATACAAATCAATTCTACGAATGCTTACGTCATTATGACCATGCAGTGCATTTTGCACACTAACGAGGATCTGGCGTCTAGACATAAAGTCAGTATATTGGTCTGTGGTGTTTGAACTGTGTCATATCCATCTACGTTTGTAGTTGTCCTTTCACAACTTTCATCTTAACACACCTTTCATTACCCAAAAGTGGAACAAAAGCGAAATAAAATAAATAAATCAATCGGTTATTGTCCCTGCGTTTTTCAATTTACCACCATGACCGAAAATTAATGTTTCACTGATGTAATGCATCACTATAATCATGTGATTTATTTTCAGTCATCATCGTGTGCTTAATCATTCCTTAAAGCATAGACTCTAACGCTGTTGTTCTTAGTGTAATTGATCTTATTGTGTGGAAGTTTTGATGTAGGTAAAGGAATGGTTAAGAATAAATCTCAATTGATTGTTCGAAATTTAAAATATAATAACTCCGAGGTGACGCATATTAACTGTTCTTAGTTCGATGTCAAAGAACGATTTTTCCTATACATTAAAAAGGATTCTGGCCTCCGTGGTAGAGTTGACCGGCCTTGGCATTGTGTTCATTCGGTGTTGTTCGCGCCCGTCATCCAACAAGAAGACACTTTTCTCGTTTCGGCCGCTGTTTGTAGCATTTCCAGGAAGGTAATGGTGCTGTAGGTAGACTAATACACATAAATGAGACACTCAATTACATCAAACTAATGTATTCGTTGCAAATCTACATTATTTGCAGCCAACCTGCAATACATCTCTGGTACAGCGTCGCTTCTCTCTTCCCAGACTCCTCACTCTCTCACTTTCAGTAGGCACTAGTGTCCAGAGAATAACATGGCGGCCATCTTGGCTCCAAAACACAAGGTACGGAACATACCGCCCACCTTGAAATGATTAATTTCAACAATTTACTAAATACACAATATAGAACACATTTTTGATGAACAAATGTAAATTGAATGCAATTTTCCCAAAATTTCCTACTGAAAATGACAACACAAAATTAAAAAGAAATTGAACAAACTAATGATTGCCTTTTATGCATAAATTTGAAAGTTTAAGTTCTTTCTTATTGGTGTTCAACTTCACTCACTGGTAAAAGGGACAGCTTCACTGCTGGCCTCTTGTAGGTTCCTTCACTGGTTCTCACTGTTGCTGCTCTAACCAATCCATCTTCACCTGGATGAACGTTGATTACTCTGCCAAGTTTCCACTGTTGAGGTGCAAGTTGATCATCTCTGACCACAACCAAGTCATCGACCTGTAGATTCCGTTGCTCCCTTCTCCACTTAGGACGTTGTTGTAACTGAGAAAGGTAGTCCCTACACCATCTGCGCCAGAAATGCTGTGTCAGCCTTTGCACGAGCTGCCACTTCGACAGTCTGTTCAATTTTATTGTAGCAAAGTCCCTATCTGGAGTAGCTATCAATGCATCTCCTATTAAGAAATGGCCTGGAGTAAGTGCTTGCATGTCATTGGGATCACTGGATAGAGCAGTTGACGGTCTGGAATTCAAACATGCTTCTATTTGTGTTAATACCGTATACAATTCCTCAAAGGTAAGTAGGGCATTCCCCGCAACTCTTTTGAGGTGGTATTTAACTGATTTAACACCACTCTCCCACAAACCTCCTGCATGAGGATTACGAGGAACATTAAAATGCCACTGGATGCCTAAGCTGCTTAGAGCACTTGAAATAGTTTCATTGTGCTTTGGTTGTTTTGCCAATCTCATGAATTCCTTTAACTCTCTATTTGCGCCAACAAACGTTGTTCCACATCACTGTAAATATTACTGGGTTTTCCACGACGAGATACAAATCTCCGAAGTGCAGCCAAAAACGTCTCTGTAGTACCACTGCTCACTATTTCTAAATGAACTGCTTTCGTTGCGAAACAAACAAATAAGGTAATATAACCCTTATACTGCTTACGAGAGCGTCCAACAATTTCCTTCAACAGTATGGGCCCTGCATAATCCACACCACAGTTTAAAAATGGACGAGAAGGATTGATCCTAAATTCTGGTAAGCTACCCATTAATTGTTCCCCAGCTTGTGTACAAAAGCGATGACAAGTTACACATTTCTTCACAATGTTACGCACTGTATCTCGCTCTCTCAGTATCCAGAATGTTCGTTGCAATGAGGACAACACTAACTGAGGACCAGCATGAAGATTAAGTAAATGTTCATTTTTAATTAATAAGTGAGTCAATTTGTGCTTTGCAGGTAGCAACATTGGATGTTTATGGTCCACTGTTATTCTTGCTTTGTGTAGCCTCCCTCCAACACGAATGACACCTGCCTCATCAACAAAGGGAGCCAAACACAATAACTTGCTTTTTGTTGGCAGAGGAATTTTAGCTTGTAAACAATGTAATTCTGCTGAGCATTCACTTTTCTGAGCTTGTTTTACAAGAGAGGTCGTTGCTGTCACAAGCTCTTTAGTTGTCAATGCTCCTTGCCTTCTCTGATTCACTGACTGGAGAGTATTGAATACAAATCGTTGGATCCATGCCATTATTCTCTGCATTTTAGAAAAGCTTGAATATCTACTGATCAGATCCTCTTCTACTGTACTGTACAGAACTGTAATGGCAATCTTCTTCTCTTCTTTTGTAACTTCTTCCAAAATTTCGTTGCTTGTCTCATGATGATCAAACATTGCCAATGAAGTTGCTTGTAAGAACTCTGGTCCCGCCCACCATAACTCACACTGAGCTAAGGCTGAAGCACTTATACCTCTTGTAGCAAGATCTGTAGGATTTGATTTTCCCAGGATGTGAGATCATTGTTCACGACGAAGACTCTCCTGCACTTCTGCCACTCGATTTGCTACAAATGTTTTCCACCTGCTTGGTGTTGAGGATAACCAAGCAAGCACAATGGTAGAATCAGTCCACACACATGCATCTTCCAATTTGTAGGATAGTGCATTGGAGATTACTACGAGCAATCGTGTCAATAAAACTGCCGCTGATAGTTCTAGCCTTGGTAGAGACATTTGCTTGATTGGAGCCACCTTAGTCTTTGCTCCTACCAACCTCACTTCAATATGACCATCGACATAAACAAGCGAAGGTACACTACCGCACAGTATGCTTGTTGTGATGCATCACAGAAACCCACTAATTGACAAGCTATAGCATTTGCAGATACAATAGCACGTTTGATTTGTAATTGTTGCAGTACAGGAAGTTCACTACAAAAATGTAGCCACAGTTCGCATGTTTCCACGGATAATGCCTCATCCCAGACCAACTTTTCTTTCCACAATTCTTGAATGAGTATTTTTGCTTGTATGACTGTTGGGGATAAGAAACCAAGAGGATCAAACAATTTTGCAATGTCAGATAACAATAGTCTTTTCGTCAATGTGTGACGTTTTGGTGGTAAAGTCACAAGAAAAGTGAAGTGGTCAGAACCAGGATGCCACCTTAGACCTAACGTTTTCACAAGTTCACTGCAATGGATATCTAAAGCCACATTACCTTCTCTCAACTCTACAGGTACTGCTGTCAATACTTGTGGCTCACTAGAGGACCATTTACGTAACTCAAAATTACCCTTTGCTAGTAACTGTATCAATTGTGACTGCAATTCGATAGCTTCTTCCACATTGCTGGCACCAGATACCAAATCGTCAACATAAAAATCATTTAATAACACTGGGGCTGCTAATGGAAATGCATTCATTTCATCAATAGCTAATTGCTGAAGACACTTTGTTGCAAGATAAGGTGCACTGGAAGTCCCATACGTCACCGTGAGTAGCCTATAGTCCCTTATCAATTCTTTAGGATTGTCGCGTCACACTATTCGCTGAAAGTCTGTATCTGATGGATGGATCAATATTTGTCTATACATTTTGGAAATGTCTGCACACAAAGGAATTTGATGCTTCCTGAACCTGAGTAACAATGGAAAGATGCAATTTTGACCCAACTTGCAGCTTATCGTTGAGACTAATCCCTGTTGAAGTCACTGAACTGGCATCAAAAACTACACGAAGAGGTGTACTGGTGGAATTTGGATTGATTACAGCATGATGCAGTTTACATTTTTCACAGGTATCATCCGACACTGCATGATACACACCCTTGAACTGGGAGCTATTGTGAGTCGACTGCTTCAATCTCTGAGCACTGAGATTTGAAGCTGATAATGCCCGAGAACGCTGATCCAGAAAGTCACTCAACTCCTGAAACGTAGGCAACTCGGTTGTCTTTAATGAAAGTTCCCATTGTTGTCTAGTATCACTGTCCATTTTTTCTGTCACATGAAATACTAGGATAGGAACCCAATGTTCTATGGGAATGTCCATCACTTTCAACACGCGAACACACTCGGTAGTTGTGTCTAGCAGGCTACGTAAGGCTGCTGCGGATTCACGTTGCACTTTGGGTTGCGCGACTAAACGCTTGATTGTGTCCATAACAATTTCCCGTTTGTTTTGATAACGCGAATTTAGAATGTTCCACGCCTCTGCATAGTTATCATCAGTCACCGACATGGACTGGATAAGCAATGCAGGTTGCCCCTTTAACGAAGCTTTCAAATACTGTAGCTTTTGGGCACTGGATAACTGCTTGTTTTTGTCCACCGACGCGATAAACAAATCACGGAAAGAAAGCCATTCTTGTAATTGTCCCGTGAAGACAGGCAACGTGAGCTTCGGGAGACGCACTTCACTTGTTCGTGCTTCTGCTTGAATACAACCGATTTCACAGTCATAACTCTCAAAAGTTGCATCATCACACGCACTAGCCAGGTCTAATAATAACTGTTTACAATCGTCCGTTAATTGTTTGGCTTTGTTTACCGATAACGCGATTGTCACATTGTCCAGTAAACCCGCGTTCACTTTATTCTCAAGGCGAGTAACTTCTCGCTTGAGAACAGTCTTTGATGCCAGTAGTGTGTTTGGTAATAGGATGAGGACAAAAATCATACAAATGAAGAGCTCATATGATTAAACAGATTGATTCGGCTATACTTAAAACAATGTCAAGGTGTCTATATGAATCAATCGGCCAAGTGTGGACACAGTTGAATCTAAAGAATATTGAGCCCTAGTGTACAAATGAAGAATCACACAGTGTACAAATGAAGAGCTCATATGATTAAACAGATTGATTCGGCTATACTTAAAACAATGTCAAGATGTCTATATGAATCAATCGGCCAAGTGTGGACACAGTTGAATCTAAAGAATCTTGAGCCCTAGTGTACAAATGAAGAAGCCTCAACAGACAGATTTGGCCATGTGTGCAAAAGCTGAATCTGTGAGATTGTTGTTTGTGAGCCTGCTAAAGATATAGTCTTCTTGATATTGTTATGGCTACACTTAAAACTAAGCCAAAAATGCTCATAAGAGCTTTTGCTTACACAGTAGTATAATGTAATATATGCTTAAATACTTGTTACCTGGAATATGCTCAATATTTTAATTGGACACCAGCCTCAACTTGCATATCTAATACTAAGACAATGTAATATGCAGAGGCCTTCTAGAATTGCTCTGTGACTCTCTCATTTCTTACATCATAAACATATCATTTTTCACCTATAAGAATAACACTACATATAGTGTCATCAGGGAGTGTATCATGGAATTCACAGATAATTTTAATGTTTGCCCTGTCATTAACCACAACTTGTTTCCTTTTTGAGGTGTTGATTACAAACATGGGTCTCTGTGCTTTGAATTCATCTGGTGTGTAATACATGTCAGTATTGCCAGTAGTGACCCTTTTGTATGCTGTAAATGCTTCATATAATTTGAGGAAATCATCCTTGGACATGTTTAAATTATAATTTTCTCTAGGGAACACCTCATTTCTGCCCTTTTTAAGATATATGTTCTTGATGTTGCAGTTATCAAAGTTACTTGAATTTTTTTCTTGATTATTGTGTCTTCCAGTCTCAAACAGTACCACCACAAAATCTGTCATGTCATATTGTATACTGGAGAATGAATTTGTAGCATCAAACTCATAATAGCTACCAGTGGCAGGCTTCTGCACACATTGATATGTATAAAATTGTAAAGGCACCTGTGGATTTTTTTAGAATATCTGCTTTGTATTTAAGAGCATAACTGGCTTCATATTCAACAACTGGAATTCTTAGCTCCATAGTCTGAATAAGGCACTTCCCTTCATCAGGTAGGGTATTAAGCAGAGCTTCCCCTGTAGAGTTTAATGTACTGTACCTCATCAAAGCATTATTATCATTGGCAGCTCTTCTAAATGTGATTCTTAAACCACCCTTCCACATAATATCTTTGTAATCTGAGAAGAATCCTGGCAACAGGCGCATAGGAAACAATACTGTGTGGCTTTTAGATATAATTTTATCACCAGCCTCAAATCCACCTATTTTGTAGTAAGAAGCCTCGGTTTTGGATAATTTTAGTGTGGCCAAAGCTGTAGATGTAATACCGGGGTAATCTACTCTGTTTATAACAACACCATGTTTTCTGATCTCAATTTCAGAGAACAGATGTGGCACAAAATTGTCTACCAATCTTATATTTGCATTTGCCGGATAATCTGTACCATCGAGCTTTACAACATCAAATTTGATGTATAGATCTGCTCTGTGGGGGTGTATAAAGCCATCCCCTACATCAAGATCAACCTCAATCTCTGTGTTGGGTTGATTTAAATTTGCAAATGTCCTCCTCTTTGGGGGGAATGATTGTAGCTCATAACTCTCAATATTTTCCATTTTTTTGTATGTATTTTTATTTAAATATTAATCTCTATGATTGCAGTTGTTGTGGCTCCAGCAAAATCAACTAATTCTTCTTTTTCATTAGTGACTATCAACTCAATGTAATCTATTCTATTATGGCACACAGGAAAATATAATGTTGGTGATGGAGTGTAGATGATGGGCTCCATAAATTCAGAGTTAGGTTTGAATGTTGCAATGATGCCAGTTTGTTTGTGAGTGCCTATGCCATTTGATTTGGTGATCATACCCTCGGCCACATTACAGTGAATATTTAGAGTTTCTATGGCTAAGAATTTAGGTATATTAATAGCAGTGTGTTTGATGGCTGGTTCAAGTTTTGTGTTGTTCTCAAATCCTAACAGCTCTCCTATAGTGCCCAGATCCACTGTTTCTGTAGCAGTCACAATCTCTACTCTGTGAGTGACAGAATTTTGAGTTAACACTATACCTCTAGGTAACTGAGAATTTAGAGTAGACAGATTATATTGCCCTGGAGTGATAACAATTTTTTGATCACCAACTGCAATTGTGTTGTTGTGGTGTGTAATATTAGGGATTAAGTACATGCCATAAAATGCTCTGAGAGCTATTGTTTTGGGATACACTATATCATCATGTAATCTAAGTTTCAATATTGAATTTTGGCTGGTGAGATGGAATACCCCCATGATGTTTTAAATACCGCAGGGCCTTTTGAAAATTTTCAATTGATGGTTTATTTATTTGAGACAGATATCTAAGAACAGATAAACACAAATGTCCACAATTAACATCTTTGAAGTTTTGAACACGGGCATTATTGTAATAAAGATTAGCTGATTTTAGATATTTTACTAAATTTTCAGGTGGAATACCTCCAAATGAATCAAACACAAATGCCTCATCTTTTAAATATTTAAGATAACAGATCCAGTGAGTGCCCTGATTTTTGTACTTATCCAAATTAACTATGCCACACTCTTTGTTGAGTGGTTGTTCTGGTAAAGAATGAGACATGTACACACCTCTAAATTTTTTTATGCCCAGTGGCTTGATTAAAGCTTCAATATCTTGGTTTGTAAGCGGCTCTTGTTTTTTAAACTTATTCATGGCTCTCTTAAACACCTTTGCCTTGTTTTTCCATGGCCAGATTATGGCGCTTCAATTCATCTAATTCTGCCTTATTTTTTTTGGCATCTATTACTGTTTTTGCTATAGCAGCTGATCCCCCAGCCAAGCTCCCAACTGCTCCCAAAGTTGCTAAGATGGCCGGGATAGTAAATATGAAACCACCCACATGTGATTTTTTTTTAGATTGCTGTAATTTTTTTAATTGAGGGGTACTAAGTAATAATTTCATACCATGGCCCTTGGCAAGACAAGAATTTTTTTCTTGCGCTGCTTTTTGGTTAAAAGACTATCAATAGTTTTAAGAGATTTAAGGCCTGCATAAGGTATCTGATACATAACACCCTTGGCCTTCATCCTAGGTTTATTATATACATATTCTGGGTTTACATAGCTTAATTAAGTGGCTTAAATTTATTTAATCTATCACAACCCCCACCCCAGTTTTTGTTTGGTGTTCATAGCTATGGTGGTCCCCAATGCTGCTATTCTCTCACTTAAAGAAGCATCTTTGCTTACAAATCTACCAAATGCAGCCTCTTCTAATTTCTTGTCTGGAACATGTCGCCTCTCAAGATCAGAATGTGTGTTGTATGCTATGTCATGGTCTCTACAAGCAGCATCTAGAGGATTAACACCAGGATCACCTCTGTTTAGCCTATGATCTAGTTTGGTGCCTGGACCACAATACTGATAGCCTGGAATGTGTAGTTCAAATGGCAGCTTGTTTATGATGTCATTAACCAGCCCCCGACCCTCAGAGATATTCCAAAATTTAGGTGGTAGAGTATTAATAATTTTTATAAGATATCCAATCCCCTTAGTGTCATTCACTATAAAATTAGACAATTTGGTGCTTATCATGTCCATAATTCCAACCTTTTCATTGTAAATATTGTGGTTGCCAGCATTTTCCTCCCCAGCTATCACCAGCAACCTATCTACAAGTTTCCTGACATCATCAACCCACACAAATTCTTTAGGCAGGGTGTTGTATTGTTTGATTCCACTACCTGTCTTGATCTGTGACCATATGGGCTTGATTAAGTTGTATTTTGCTCCACTGCTAGACTTGACTCTTTTTTGTGTGGGATCATTGTTCTGGTATAGAGCATCTGATTTTATTAATATTTCCTTGTAGTGCTCATAATCTTGATCTGTATAGCTGCCAGGTCTGTTCCTAGTCATCAGTTCCCACAATCCAGGTGTGCCAGGGTACTTAACAAAACCACCTCTTTCTCCAAGATGAGATTCTGAATATACAATTAGATCATCTCCCATAAATGTTACTCTGAAATTGCCAATTCTATGTATGATGCTACCATCACGCTCTGTGTCAGCATATAAGCCAAAGACCTCATCTTTGTTGTCTTTAGTTGTGCTTAAATATTTTTGAGCAAGAAGACCCAATTCAATAGGATCCTGAGTAGCTTCAATTCTTCGAGGAGCAACAGGACTAGGTGTATGAATACTAGAAAGTGGGGTGATTGGATAATCTAATATGTTCCTAGCAGCTACAGGTACAAGCTCTGTGATCAAATTTTGATTTTGCTCTGTAACAGTTTTGATATTTTTACCTAATTCACTAATAGCATTAATAATAGGCTGTTCTGTTCGCTTGTGTTGTTCATAGATTCCTCGGTTCTCTGATTTCCATCCCTTAAATCTTTTTACAAGATAATCTCTTAATTTAAGATCATCAATAATTGGCCTTTTCATGGTTATTTATATATGTTTCAATGTCTAGAAAATTGTTAATTTTATTTCTGTATTTTCCACTATTGGGTCTCCTTGTCATATCATTTGTGACAAACCCATAGCTGTCCTGATTCCAGCACCTACTGCAAAACTTGGGAAAATCATTGTAGCTCAAGTCCCCACCTACATATTCTTCATGTATGTGTTTGAGGTTGGTAATGATCTTGATGAAACACACATATAAAATTGCTGTTGTCTCGGATCAGCTGCTTCGGAATTTTCGAAAAAGTCTGTGCCAGGTAGAAGCAATCTATGTTTTTGTGTCGGCCCTGTGTAAAGAAATTTCTAACCTTGTTTTGATTATCCAGTATAATGTCATCAAACACAACAACAGAATTATCGAGACATTCATGAAGTGGCTTAACATCTGATTCAAAAGTGGCTATATCCAGTCCATCATATAGCTTCATCAGCTACTGATATTTTAATTGTTCCAAGCTCTTAGAGAAAACATACAAGTGCCTGTTTTTCCAGTCTAACCACTAAAAATTATCAATCATTAGTGTAGTTTTACCACAAGCCGATGGCCCAACAATAAGACATCTAATATTATCAGGCAGCAGCTTGCCATTTCTCTTAATCTGCTGTTCAGGATCTGGCAGTCTTTTTATAACATCCCAGGTGTTCATAGTATCACTTTGTCTGCCTCGATCCAGCTGTGTTCTGGAAGTCCTAGCCATTTGACAAGTATCTTGTTGCCTTTTCTGCGGATGATTTTTTCTATGAGATATGTGTCAGGCTGCTTAGTTTCGCTGAGTTCTTCTTCATAAAACCTGCCTTTGAGAATTTCTCCTCGGTGGTCTTTTATTATATATGTGTATCGGGTCCCAGGTTTAACTTGAACCACTGTAAATAATTCAGTGCTCCAGTTTCTGGTAAAGCCTCTTTTGAATAAGTGCTTATATTTGCTGATTCTTACTTGATCACCTACCTTGTATTTAGATTTTCTTGTTGTTGGCTGGTATCTAGGATAATAAACAGTGCTGATCAATTTTTGCTCATCAGATGAAGTTACCTCAGAGGGTTTCATGTTGATTGTAGAATGGACCGAGTTGTTATATTTATGTAGAAGTTCTGGTAGGATTGTGAGCCATTTATAATTACCTTGGAGGGTAAATTGTTTATACATATGATTTTTTAGGGTTTTGTTGAATCTTTCTACAATAGAGGCCTTGAGATCACTGTAACTCGAGTAATGTTGTATTGACTGGCTTTTAATAAATTGTTGGAACACAGAATTATAGAATTCTTTGCCATTATCTGTTTGCAAATAGCGCGGTGATCTTCCACTCTGATTGATGATTGTCCTGAAGGCTTCTGTAACACATTTTCCAGTCTTGGATTTGAGTGGCACAGCCCAGGCAAATTTTGAAAATGTATCTATGACAGTGAGTAGATACTTGTAGCCCTTGTTGATCTTGTCTAAGTTTTTCAGCTGTCCACTTGCCATCTCAACCAAGTCACACTGCCATAAATCATCTATGCCTTTTGTAACCACTGGCAGTCTCTTATAATTATGTCTGGCTTGTCTGTGTAATTCATCAACAATAATTTGTCTAGACATAGTATGTAAACAAGAATATTGCAACTATAGGGTGTTCAGCAGCTGATACTACAGGATTTTCTAAATACAGTTTGTCTCCTATTTGTATATTAAATTCCAGAGAGCCATCATCTTCAGCATAAGATGTCTCTAATGTATTGGGATCTGTAAAATCCTCTAACTCTACACTGGTGATTTTTGGTTTGTTATCAGCATTTGTTATTGATAAGGTAGGGTAGTGGTGTGCCTGTGGTTG
Source organism: Lepisma saccharinum (assembly GCF_977018435.1). Lineage (NCBI taxonomy): Eukaryota > Metazoa > Arthropoda > Insecta > Zygentoma > Lepismatidae > Lepisma > Lepisma saccharinum. The sequence continues at coordinate 53,791,346 of NC_139238.1, forward strand.
TAGCCAATATTTGATCTTGATTGGTCTAAGTGTGCCCCCAACAAAAAACTGGTAATAAAATTGTGCAGGGGACAGCATATATATTTTGCCACCTGGTGTAAATGGTGAAACATATTCTTTGTTGGGGATACTGTACAATTCAAGGATTACTGTATGTTTAGGATTCTCGATTATGCCAGTTATTTCTTTTTCTGCTGTAAGCAATCTACTTGTTAGAGATTCAAGGTGCTCATTGATAGTCCTAACAACATCATCATGGCCTGGCTTGATATTTATGTCCACAACAAGTTTTTGTATTGTTGGACAATCTCTTGTAGCTGGGTGGCAAAAACAGACAGAGCATTTGCTTGATTGGATTCCATGGTCCCTAGCTGTTGCTTGATATTAGCTACAATTTGCTGTAAATTTTCAACAACTGCCAATTTAGAATTTTGAGCAGTAAGATCATGGACTTGTCTTCTGATATCCTCAAACAGGGCATGCAGTTCATTAATATGTTGATTAGTTGGTAGAGTGGCCACTGTCTGAGTAAGTTGTTTGATCTCTGTCTGGATATTCTTGATATCTTCTGATTTCAATATGCGATTCACAGCTCTCTTAATATTTTTAAGTTCCTGTGATGTAGGCAGATTTGATACAGTATTCTGCAAAGATTCAAGTGCCAATTTCACATTATTTAATTCAGAAGCATCAGCCACACTTTGCATAGCATCTTGGAGCAGGGTTATGTCTGCCTGAGTAGGTGTTGATTGTTGTAAAATTTCAAGCTTTGTTTGGATATCATCGATCAAGTGATGAAAATGAGATAGCTCAGATTCAGTGTTGAGGTTTTCAAGTTTTGTGATCTGTTGCTGGACACTGACAAGGGTGTCTACAATACCAGGCAAGCGGGATTCTAGAGATTCTTGCACATTTGTCAGATCACTTTGCACTGCTGCTATGGTACCTTCAAGATGAGTTATGGTACTCTGAATTTTTCCAAAATCTTCATATGTTTCAAGTTGCAGCTTGATGTTGGCAACACTCCGAGTGATAGCACTCAAAGCATCAGAAGATGGCAAGTTGTTCATAACATTTTCAAGTGTCTCAATTTTTTCTTTAACCTCAGCTATGGCATTGTTCAGAGGGTCCAGATTAGGTATCTGTAGTGATTGAATCTGTTACTTTAGAGTGGAAATCACTAGATCAAAATCTTCTTGTGACTTTATGCTTTTGACAATTGTTTGGAGCTGTGCCTGAACATTATTAATCTGCTCTTCCAATTGTTGTTTCAATTGCTCAGAGTTGTTAGCCTGAGTCTTAAATTTGGCTTGAAGAGCTGCTACAGCTTCCTCTAAATTTTGAAAATTATCTAATGTGGCCAAGTCAGTATATTTTTGAAGCAGCAATTTGAGTTCAGAATCAATTTTAAGAAGAGGGTCCATGCATTGTGATTGTAAATTTGTAATTTCTAGTTGAAGACTGGCATTGAGTGCGGTTTGTAAAGCTTGTAAATCACTTCTTAATTTTTTGACTCTGACATCAAGCATCAGAATCTCATCACTGTGATCTTCATGCCTTGTATGGCCAAATATATCATTAGGCATTTTGTTTTAGTGGGTATTTATTATTGAATATCTAATTCTTAATTCTATAAAAAAGGTATAAGCTTGTCATAGGATCCCGGGACCTCAATATATAAACAATCACCAGCAGAAACAGTATATACAGTGCCAGAAATCATGTTTGAGTGCTTAATTCTATAAATATTTCTCCCTACTGAAATCTTGACATTACCCTCGGGGGTTGTAATAAATTGTAATTGACCACCTACAGGTAATTGGTAATGATTTAAATTATTGTTAAATATGTACAATGTTTTACCTGTTTTATCATCAACATCTGTAAGTATGCTGTTCAGATGAATAATTAACAAACCACTTAGTTTAGATATTACAGATTGTATATCAGAAGAGGGTGCTGGTGTTGGCAGGTCCATAATAGCCTGTTTTTTGAACCCAAATAAGTTCATAGGCAAGTTTATTTATTTCAAATCATGCTCTGTAATTGGGCATTGATTACCACTTTTCAAATCACAATGACCCCATGGTAGAGTATGTATGCCACATGACAAAATACATCTCTTATCATCATGTGGGTCCAGAGCCACTTTTCTTTCAATATTTGTAGTCAACAAGTGATCCTCACTCTGAATTCTGCATTCTGATGTTCTGATTAATCTCTGGGTTTTGAGACAATCTTCATAATCTTTAAATTGGAGCTCTTTGTCAACAGTTACTCTGCCAATGCCCTTGGCCTTTTTGGCAACAACACCACTACATGTTTCAAAGCTGTACATCTTGGCTCTTAACCCAGCAAATGCCACAATAACATCACCAAGTGTCTCATCTTTTAACTTGCCAGGCACGTTTTTGTTGTGGGGTTGAATCTTTGTATGTTCACTGGTATCAAAATATTTAATCAATGCAGGCTGTGATATATCTTGATAAACATCTTCTGTCTGAATATCAAGGATAAAACTATCTGTGTCCATGTACATCAGTTTTACACAATCACCATAAATAGGTTTCAATACATCATAATAGAGCTCCAGCATGTGTAATTTGGCCAATTCTAATATCACAGCCCCTACATAAATAGGCTTATCAAACTTAATCTTTGTTTTTTTCATGTTGAAAAGTGCCATATTGTCATCATAAATTCTTCTGTAGTTGAAATTAGGGTTTGCAATCAATTTTTTGCTCAGGCTGGGGTCAGTAATTAATTTAACATCAGTATGTTTTCTGACATTTTCTATGGTTTTGCCATACACTGAATTTACCATCAATTTGAACAAGGTCTTATCAAATTTGCTCACTGCAGATATTGGAAGCTCTGTGTTTGTATCAATATATGGCTTCAACCATCTTCAGTGCCTGAACCTCAAAACTTTGCCAACTTTGGTCACTTGAACACCATGATGCATCAGGAACTGGAGGTTTTTGTAATATATGACATAATCCTGTTTTGGCTCTAGAGTCATCATTAGCTTCTTCTGTTTAGAGCCAGGTGAACACTTAACCTCAGGAATTGGGGACAGATCAGAAAATTTGTTGTGTAAATCATCAGGAATTGTCAGATCAACCTCTAAGAACAGGCCATAGTTACTGTCATCAAAATTCTGAAGATCTTCAATACTGAAATCTTCAACCCACTCAAGCCCTGCATATGGCAATTTATCCATCATAGCATAACCATACAAGCTGTTGGCATCCACATAAAGTATAAAATTTGATGGCAGGGCTGGATCATAATCATTAATATATTTGTTGTTGGCTCTGGCATATCTCTGAGAACATTGCACCATGCCTCTTCTTATACATTGTTCCATAAACAGATACATATCTTGATCTTGGATCAGATCCAACTGCATTTTAGTGTTTAAAAACATTGCAGACCATGCTAGGCCTGGTGCACTATGGAAATACATTGGATCCAGTTTATAATTTTCCATAGATGATTTTCTAAATGCCTGAAGTATATCAGCTAAGAGAGTGACATCAAGTTTTAAATATGCCTTATGATAATCACCAAATGTCTGGCATTTTAAATTGTTCCACATCAACTTGGCATGGTGATAATCTTCATCAGTGATTCCAGATGCTCTGAGTTTGCTGTAGAACTCTTTTTGTGGTGGCAGAGAACACTCATCAAATTTAGAAAAATCTGTAACATAGTCATATGGGTATACACTCTTCCGCCTAATTAATTTCAGGTCCTGATTTGGAAACATAGCACATGTAATTTTGAATTGATCATCAGATAATTGACTGGCCAGTGTAGCCAGGCTAGCCGACAGAATTCTGTAGGAATCAAGAAATCTTAAGTGAATGGGAACACCATTAATTTTAATTATTTTGCTAATAGCAATATATTTCTCATCATTTTCTGCTAAAATATTTAAATTCTGCTTGTCAAACCCCTCGTACCTGATCAAATGATGAAAATCATAATTGGATGCACCATGGCAAAATATAGGGACAAATTTTGGTCTCTGGATCTTAATATTACAGCTATTACACAGGGCCATTTTGAATTTACCATCTGTATGAGAATGGTGTTTCACCTTGATATTTGTATCTGAAAATTCAGAATCACATACCGAGCATTTTTCTGCATTGTTGAAACTTCAATCTGATCCTCTGTTAAAGGCAACATGGGTTTTGATTTTAATAAGACATTAGATGCTATGTTATGGCACTCATTTTCTATTCTATGTGCAAATTCTTTGATGGCATCTGATCCCATGTATAAGTGCGGTTCACTAGCAACTCCATTCTGTATAACTACATAACAAAAACTAGAAGGTTCATGTAACTGGTATGATGTAATTGAAGATTCATCAGGATCTGGGCTGCAGAATGCAAGGGGTTTGAGGTTTGATTCAAAATCACAGACTATATATGCTGGGTGTTCCAACAAGGCCTCAAATTTTTTGAATTTGGCATTTTCATTTGGGTTAGGCATAAGCATATGAACAGGTTTATGGTTGCCACAGTATTTTAAATGTTCAATTAACTTGTTTTTAGCAATTTCTGCATTTACTTCACGAACCCCATTCACCATTTTTCTACCATCAAATACAGTCAAACATCTTCTACACAACTTGAATATTGTCTTAGATTTGTCTAGTTGTTTTCTGACTAAAGCTTCAAGACTGTGTATCAGAGTGTAATGGTGTGTGTCATCCCCTTAAATTAAGAGCAGATCAATCGGAACAGCAGAATCATCATCAAGTGTACTGATTCTGAGAGGTGCTATCAAGCAATTGCCACGGCCAGTAGAACAAATAAAAACATTAATAGATAATTGTTTACCATTGATATCCCTGGCCTTTTTTTTTCAAATTTATCAATATTCTGAACAGACATTGGATATTCTAAGCCCTCCATAGCTTCATCAAAATTGTGTTCATATTGTTTATAATAAGTTATTCTCTCAGGATGCCTTAAAACCGGAAACAAAGCAGCTAAAATACACCACAAAAAGCATTTCTCATCATTATTTTTTATGTTAACCACGGCTCTTTTGTTTTTGATATTGGCAGGTAATAGCAGATATGTAGATCCTTGTAATGGGCTGAATTCAGAAATATTAACATAGAGCTTGTGTGAAGTTCCGCATAGGCTCCATCCTGATTCTTTTGCTGCAAATTCAGAGTGTTTAATATTCAATTGCTCTATCAAACTGCTTATTATTTTGTCTAAATTTGCATTTGAATATACAGCTACAGTTTCTGTTATGTGGGGCTGTGTAAATTTTGTGCCATTTGGTTTCTTATATTGTGTAAACAATTTGAGTGACAGCTTATAAGAACCATTTTGTGCATTTAGAATTGCCTGCACATCAGAATTTATACTGTTCAAAAAATTCTTAATGTCACATCTTGGCTCTGATTCAAAACAGTGATCCCTAAGTTGGCCATTAAAACTGCTATGGATAGGTAGTGCATAGCGTGGCTGCTTTGCTGCTCTAGCATTAACAGGTGTTTCATGCTTCCTTTTCAGACCAGATGTAGATGGCTGTGAGGGCAATGTTGATGACTGTACATAACAAGTACACTTATGCCTATTGTAATATGCTTTGCTTAATATTTTATGGCATCTTGGGCATATTTTTGTAGGCTTTCTGCATTTCTTAGGATCACAATTATGCCGGTGCCTAGCCCAATTAGAACTAGATATATTTTTATTGCATTGATTGCAATATTTCAAGTTTGGCATTTTTATTGTTTGTTTATATAAAATTTCTTGGTCCAAAAAACAGAACTATGGATAGTATGCCAAAACAATTATAACAGCAGTTAGTGGCTGAGCTGGTGCTTTTATACCCTGACAACAGCAGTAACTAGGCTCTGGTGATCCCCAATATAAAATAGTTTTGCTCTATTATGCTGTTGTATAACACACTTTACCAGGTATCAAACCTGGGAGCTATCAGCTGGATATCAGCTAAATACAGTCAAAGTTGTACTTTAAATCTGCAGTGAATATTCTCAAAGTCTCACGTGTGGGGATATTATTCTGCCACATGTATTTCAATCTCACACATTTTACCAGGTATCAAACCCGGAAGCCTCTTGATTACAAGGCAATAATACCAACACTTTGCCATCAGGGAGGCCTACACACTCTACCTGGTATCAAACCCGGGAGCCTCTTGATTACAAACCAGCAATATTAACACTTCACCATGGGGAGGCCTCAAACCCAGGAGCCTTTGATTACAAGGCATATAAGCTATGGGGCTATGTCCACACTCTCTACCAGGTTTCAGACCTGGGAGCCTCTTGATTACAAGGCAGCAAGACTAGCACTTCACCATGGGGAGGCCTCAAACCCAGGAGCCTTTGATTACAAGGCATATAAGCTATGTGGCTATGCCCACACTCTCTACCAGGTTTCAGACCTGGGAGCTATGAGCTGGATATCAGCTAATACAGTTGTGCAGTGAATATTTCCAAAGTCTCACGCGTGTATATATTATTTCAGAGCAAAGCCTTTTAGAATTGGACTCAGGGAGTGATGTCCTTTTAGTAAGAATTTCCCCCTATTACACAGAAATATTAATTGAAGTTTCATGCCCTTTCAAGTGAATTGGAGTCAATGGCATGATAGCATGTGTCAGGCTTTCATGCCATTGACTCCAATGAAAGCCCCTAAGCGTGCATAATTTATTTCCCGGGGCAAGCAATGCATCAATTTTCCCAATCAAAACTGTCTGACAGACTAATGCATTTCTGAGCTAAGTAATTACTGCCCCGGGCAATAAACTGATGAAAGATTAGGAAGAAAACAGGTAACAGTTCCAATTTGCAGCCTGCCTTTGTCCAAGGTAATCCTGTATTGTATTAGATTCAGCTTTTGCACACATAGCCAAATCTGTCTGTTGAGGCTTCTTCATTTGTACACTAGGGCTCAAGATTCTTTAGATTCAACTGTGTCCACACTTGGCCGATTGATTCATATAGACATCTTGACATTGTTTTAAGTATAGCCGAATCAATCTGTTTAATCATATGAGCTCTTCATTTGTACACTGTGTGATTCTTCATTTGTACACTAGGGCTCAAGATTCTTTAGATTCAACTGTGTCCACACTTGGCCGATTGATTCATATAGACATCTTGACATTGTTTTAAGTATAGCCGAATCAATCTGTTTAATCATATGAGCTCTTCATTTGTATGATTTTTGTCCTCATCCTATTACCAAACACACTACTGATGCCGATATGGCTTCCATGTTTATTGAGTTGCACACGGATTGTTGTTGTCCAAACTACAATGCACACACGAAACACTTCCTGGCACTACAAAAGGTGCACTGAAATTGGTTACACGTAGCAAACAGTATGTCAATGTATTTATTCACAGTTCACGAATGCACGCTAGCACAAAAGTTCAACACAACACAACGAATGCTGATCGCAGGCAACATCCGGCACAAGGATGACCATGTTCGCGCCCGTCATCCAACAAGAAGACACTTTTTTGTTTCGGCCGCTGTTTGTAGCATTTCCAGGAAGGTAATGGTGCTGTAGGTAGACTAATACACATAAATGAGACACTCAATTACATCAAACTAATGTATTAGTTGCAAATCTACATTATTTGCAGCCAACCTGCAATACATCTCTGGTACAGCGTCGCTTCTCTCTTCCCAGACTCCTCACTCTCTCACTTTCAGTAGGCACTAGTGTCCAGAGGATAACATGGCGGCCATCTTGGCTCAAAACACAAGGTACGGAACAGGTGTTCATTGTGAGTGTCGCTTCATTAATTTCATCATTTCATCGACCATCCTCATCGTCGCGTTTAGCCAAAAGTGGCACCAGAAGCGAATTAAAATAAAGCAAATCAATCAATCAATAGAACATAGGGTCTCCCGTTTCATAGAGCAGTATGCGAAGCACTCAGTCATGAAGGCCCTCAAAATTGAAATAATAATAATTGCAACAGAAAACCTGATATTGGAGTATTTTAAGAGTTTAGGCATATTAAAACTTCACGTCAACCAACAACAATTTCACCTGTATTTTGTGGTATATGGTTCTGCCCTTACAATTGATTGATTGATTTGCTTTTATTTCACTTCGCTTTTTGTGCCACTTTTGGCTAATTTGCGAAGATGGGAAAGAGTGATGATATAATGAAATTGATGAATGGACACTCAGAAACATCCATGCCCAGGCCGGGAATCAAACCCGGGACACCTGGTCTTGTGTATGGGACCGGTGGCCATCCACCGTCGTGAGGAAATTGCGGAGCTACAAATGAGTAGCGTGACGCGGTCACGGAAACCTACAACGACTGAAGACTTGTCTTGCTGGCCACACGTCACCCCATAATTCCCACCTCGGCAGGTGGAAGTGAGGCCGGCAGTCGGTAGGTAGGACCTGGCCCTCACGGACTGTTGCGCCACGGGTTGTTATTATTATTATTACCATCTTAAAATAAAGCTTTATCGTTATATATTACCGTATTTCATCGCATAATCGTCGCACCCTGTTTTTCAATCCAAAGAGAGAGGGAGAGGCGGGGAGGGTGGGGGTTATAGGAACATAAAATCCTTCCACAAACTGCCAAGACTCCAACAGAAAGTTGCTGAAACAAGTTTTCGTGCTGGCATTGTCTGCTACTGCCCTCCCCCACTTTCTTATCTATACAGGAGCAATGAAGAGTTTCCAACTCGCTTCTGAGTTGGTAGGAAAAGGGAAGTACATTTCATTTGATCGCGTCTGTACTTGAAAAAATGATAATCCTTTACGAACTAAAATTGCAGTTCCTGTACCACTTGAATTATAATTATTATATTCTATGTAATTTTGATTACATCCTAGCGAATTTCGGCCTACTTCTTGCAACATCGCAACATCTATACTTTTTTGATGTAAGAAACTACGTAGTGATTTTAACTTTGTTTCATTTTGTGTATTATTTATATTTATATTTGCTACTCGTATTACTGATGTTCCCATATTTCTATATAATGCTATTAATAGTATTAAAATAATCCACATTTTTGTATAATATATATTTTCTATTTTCTATATTTTCACGACTGCTTAGCTTCGACCTGCCTCTCCCGTGCTCAAGCACGGACTACTGAACCACCGCGGCCGCTATGTGTTGTGAGCCACCGCGGCCACTATAGTGCTATGGGTTGAATCCAATTATACAGAAAACGAACAAACATAAAAACTACAGCATGATTTGCTAATTGATTCTTGCTTTCGTCTGGAGTAAGATTTCCCAAATCAACAAAGCCGTCAATTTCTAAGGAATTCGAGTTAAACTGAATTGCTTCCCTAAGTTTAACTTCATCAAAAATCAGCATTCCGCTACGCTCATTCTCATTCTTTTCACTAAAACAATGTGTTATAGCGTCGATGGCATGGAGATTTACGCCATAAGGACATTTAAGACCCTTCACCAATTTTCTCAAGTGAGCTTCAGAAGGCAAAGGTAGCAAATCGTGATGCAAACAGTGTCTATACCCCTTGGAGGACTAAATTTTTAAAAGAAGAGAATCCAGTATAAACTCAGAACTGTATCTCATTCCTGTCTTACTTTTCAGTTGGCATTTCTTTAAGATAGTATCAATTACAATTTTTTGACACTCCCTCTGTCCCATAATTATAGTCCGGTATGCCAAACTGGTGACTTTTTTATTTATGTTCTTTTGGATACTTGATCGGCCAATTTGTACTGATCCTTGAGTAATAACGTTGTATGACTCATTCCAGTGTTTCATTTTCTTCTTCTGTATACACAAGGGTCACAGTTTGAATATCGGACAAGTATTTTGTGACAACAAACAAAAGTGTACCGGACAATAATTATGGGACAGAGGGAGTATTTGCTAAGAGACGCGAACTGTTTTGACTGTGTGACCGTTGTCTTTAATTTAGCATCTTTAACGCTTTTTTTCAAGCAAATTTATTTTAGCCTGTGCGACCTTTAGTTTATTCTGCATTCTAATTAAATTGCGTTTCTGATTCTTAAGTTTTTCTCTAGCAATTCTATTGTATTGCTAGCATCCGCAGTGTGAAGCAAATCATCCTCTACTTATAAGCTTAATGATACATTGCGACGAGTACTTACTTCATTATCATCTGTCCGCAAGGATTGCCTTTTCATGGAAGATTTTCGCTTCTTAACTGTCTTAGAGAGGTATTTGGGCAGATTAGGAAATACAGAGCATTCCCTGACATTCGCTACGAGACTGGGCGGCAAGCGGCCCGGCATCAGCGCTTGTCTTTCCTGGCGAACGGGGTCCGCGACAGTCGCTAGAGTCGGCTATTAAAATTACAGTTTTCATATTGTGTGCTAACCTTGACTACAGAAGTTGTTGAAAATGATGTCCCTCTGTTGCAACACATTCCTGGCATCTCCGAAGGAAATTGGCAGTGGCGATGCTACATAAAGGGCAACTAGGGCACTGCCCCACAACAATTTTAACATAAAAAGTTCATCTGAAGAGACGATCGGTATATACGCGTAAATATTTTTTTTGTTTTTTTTTCCCTCAACCACTACGTTGCTGCAACCAGTATTACAGGGTATGCACCCTGTGCGAGGTTAATATATTTCTCCGTCCTGTTGGAGAGAGTCTAATCTCGGCTCTGCCCCGGAGACGTGACGTCACTGACTGATCCAAACATTTACAGCATGGGCAAGGGACCCAAGGGACGGTCCCCTCACAATGGAAAAACGCAAAATTCGTAGCCGTTTCTGGGCAGTGAACGAGGTGCCCTGCCCATTCATGTTTGCCTCGTTCACCGTTCAGTGTTTCCAACGCTTGGCAGGCAGTTCATTTGTTCTTCCAGCCTGCAGCAATAAGATAGAAAAAAATCCCTCGAATGCTTTTCTTCGCGCTTGTTCCGGCGACCTGAAAATTTGACAACACTTTTTATTGCTCAAACTAGTCCCTCGTATTTTCAAAAAGATCCTCCTTTCTTCCCATTGTAATACGGATTTGGATTTGAGTTAGTGTGTGAGTTTGCGTTGCGTTCCGTCTGTGCGTATTGGTCGCTTATGAAATAATTCGTTTTTCGCGAGTTTATGGTTACTGTACGCGTTTATTTATTTGTGTGATTGTGTCTGTGTTCCAGCAACTTGACATGCAGAATATCGTCGTAAGTATAAACGAACTTTTTGGGGGTACATGGCCAATGTAAAGTGTTGTTACTGAACTTAACGCTGCATCATCTTCCAAGTTAGTCCTTGATATTAGTGGATACTTGGTGAATATAGAATATTTCTTTTCATTATTTTGGAAGACATTTTGCGACGCTAAAATGACATTGAATCATGTAGAAACTTTAATATCTACGCCTTTCAATTCATTGACAATGGAAGAGAAACTGCAGATAAAGCTACTAGGACCACATCGACCAAATATTTCAATTCAGCATTCAACAACATGTAAGGGAAAGCAAGTAAATCGGAATTTTAACATGGACTGGTATCAACGAAAAGTGTGGCTTTGTGGTTGCGATAAACGCATCGCTTTATTTTGCTTTCCTTGTATTTTGTTTGGGGGCGACTTTGCTTGGACACGTACGGGTATAAAGGACATGAAACATTTGTCAGAAAAGATAAAAAGCCACGAATCTTCCAAATTGCACATTAATGCATGTACGGATCTTGCATTACTGGGTCGTGTAAGTATTGCTGAACAACTGGACTCCTCATATCGAATAGCAGTGAAAAGGCACAGTGATATGGTTGACAAGAACAGGAAAATTCTATCAACTATTATAGACTGCATTAAATTTTGCAGTGTATTTGAATGTGCCTTGAGAGGTCATGATGAATCTGCAGATTCACTTAACAGAGGAATATTTCTTGGCCTTGTAAATTTTGCGGCAGAACTTGATTCATCATTGAAAGAACATCTTGAGTCTGCTAGTGTATTTAAGGGAACCTCAAGCACGGTTCAAAATGAAATTTTGGACTGCATTTTGGAAGTATGCAGAGAAGAAATAAGCATTCAGATAGAAAATGCTCATTTTGTTGCAATTCAGGCTGACGAAACTACAGATTCTTCTTCACAGCTACAACTTGTTCTCATTTTCCGCTATGAGAGATCTGGAAAAGTTTACGAACGATTCTGGGGATTTTTTAATCCTGCTCTTGCCAGAGCAAACGATATTGCAGATATATTGTTATCCGAAATAGGTCAGTTCTTAAAAGATACGCCATATAAATTAATTGCTCAGTGCTTCGATGGGGCAGCTGTAATGAGCGGGCAACATGCAGGTGTTCAAACACTTATTAGGAAGCATTATGAATGTGCATATTTTATTCATTGCTATGCCCATCAATTAAATCTCACCATGCAATAGGCTACTCTGCATATAAGTGGGGTCAGGACATTTTTCATGCATCTTGCTGGCTTTGCATCATTCTTTTCGAGGTCACTTCAGAGAATTGCTGCTTTAGAATCAGTTGCATCAAAGCGGTTGCCCAGGGCAATTCCTACGCGGTGGAATTTCAATAGCAGACTGGTGAACACAATATTTGAATACAGGACGGAAATTATTGAATGTCTTGAAAACATAGAACAGAGTGCCGAATTCGACGGTGTGACAATTCGAGAGGCAGCTGGTTTATGTCATCAATTGAAAAACAACACCTTTATGTATTGGCTGTCACTCTTTCACAAAATCATGCCGCATGTTGACCACTTGTACGCCGAAGTTCAGAAAACGAACACGGACCCAGTACAAGTGCATGCTGCTATAAACAAATTCGAAAATGCAGTCACGGACGTGAGAAATGGCATATCCGGAAGAGAACGTTCATCCGAGGAAGGAAGCGATCCAAAACGTCGGCGTGAATCGAACTCAACAACAGGAAAGCTAGCGGCATCTCTAGAAGTTTGCGATACCATAACAACGCAAGCCCGCGAGCGCTTCTCATTCACAGGGCATCTTGTGGCTTCAACACTTTTTAGCTCAAATAAGTTTGAGACATGTGCTCTAAAATTTCCTGAATGTGAGGTAAACGCTGCTGTTGATGCATACCCCTTTCTAAATAAGCCACGGCTGAAAACTGAACTAACTACGTTGTACACGAGAAAAGATTTCAGAATCAGTGGTGGAGCAACCTCCCTCCTTCAGTTTTTCCTTCATAATAACTTAGAAGGGGTATACGCTGAAATTGTGAAGCTGTTACGTGTTATTGTAACCACTCCCATGAACACTGCGGAATCAGAAAGGTGCTTCTCTACGCTAAAGCGCATTAAAACTTTTATGCGTAACACCATGAAAGAGAAGAGATTAAATGCATTGGCCATGCTATCTATCGAAAAAGAACTTGTTCGTGAAATTCCTGACTTCAACAAAAGAGTAATGGAGAAGTTTGTATGTTTGAAGAACCGCAGAATGGACTTCTTATACAAAGACATAACACATTAATATTAGTTTACATTATTAGCATGGTGAGGTGCAGAAAGGATGAGGAGCAAGATTCCCTCCCCCCAGTGTTAAAAGTGCGAATGTGTGAAATTTTGACATATTGTAGTGAATCAACTACTCTGCACTATATAACTTTGTGTGGAATCCAAGTCCATGCCCCCTCCCTCTATTAAAAGACGAGGAGCAGCCGCTCGCCTGGAGATAGAAGATGCATATAGTCTTCATTCACAGTTCATCGTACGAAGGAAAATATTCATCGCAGAAACTGGAGAAGCTCTTCTATCATTATAAATGGAAAGAAAGGTATTTTATTTTATCTTATTTCTGTAATTAGTATCTTCACTTCTTCATTTTATTTTGTTATTGATGAGCAGTGAGGGGGGTGCTGACCATTTCACAGATTTCACCGTCGTTGTTGAAAGTACGTTTGGCATTGCTTCCTTTCTCATGCACTTTATAGCAGAGTTAACAGTATAACATTTTCCTAATCATTCCAGCATCTACCCAAACTTTAGTTACTGCAAGAGTATAGGGTTCCGACGTCAGTATTCGAGTTTTTTTTATTCATGTAATTTGTTCCATATGTTGCTGATATTTCGTAATCCTACGTAGTGAGTATTTAATGCTCTTTGGAGAGATATCTTGATCAGAATGTTACATTTTATTCCAAATAGTGACCCATTGTTCGAACAATTTACTTACTCCATGTCAAGGAACTTCACTCAAAAACCTTAAAGAGGAATATAGAGGTTAACTGCCCCTCCCCCTCCCCACCCAAAAAGAAAAATTTACCCTGCCTGCCTGAAAAGGCACGCGCCGCCCCTGGAAATTGGCATTTAAAGGTGCAACTTCGTCTACTGTAATTCTCCCGATTTCTCGTACAATACTCTCTTCTAACTCACTGATGGTGTGCGGATTGTCTTTGTATACTTTATTTATTAGATTTCCACATTTTTCTTTCCACTTTTATTCAGATCTGACCCTGTTACTCTAAACTTTTTTACGAGGTTTAATATAGTGGTCCTACGTAGAATGAGAACACCAGGAAATTTCGTTGCAAAACGTCGTAGCACTTCTCCACAATTCCTCTTTCCTAACACTCGACAAGATAAATCCTTTGTTGTAATGTAAACTTTTATGGTGCCATATTAAGCCACAATCTTCAACACACGGACACGACACAACACAACACAACTTCCGAGGGAGGATTATACTGGCGTCAGTCTGCAACGTGAACAGAAAGGGAAAGAGAGCGAAGGCAAGGAGAGCGAAAGAAACAGACTGTAGCTTGCGACTGTTCACCGTTCACTGGGACCCCGTTCACGGGGAAAGACAAGCTCTGATGCCGGGCCGCTTGCCGCCGAGTCTCGTAGCGAATGTCAGGGAATGCTCTGTATATGAGGAACTGCTTCTGGTTTTAATTTCCACCTTTGTCGTGGAATTTCTACTGTTTCGCCATCCACTATGAACAAATCCACTTTCTCTAAAAGGTCAGTGGAAAAATGAATATCACACACACATACCAATTATGACTTAGTTTTTTATATTTTCTAGGGATGGCACTCTCCCATTTTGAGAAACCATTACTGTCTTTAGGTGGCCTAAAAAATGTGTCTACTACCTGAAGAACAGCGGTCATATCCAGATCTACAGCCGGGTACGAAACACGTAGGCATCTTGTAGTTTTCGCTCGCTGCTGTCTCAAAGACAATAATAATGCGTTGAACACAACACAAACTAGTCACAACGGATCAATCACAAATCTAACGACACTAAACTGAATAACGTAACAACGTTGTCATTAATAAAAGTACACAATGTTATTCTAGCACAACAAAACACAACAACGCTCTACATAAAGCTGGCCGCACTGCAAGCAGAAGACGCTCGTCGCAAGCGAAGGTGCTGCCAGTGTTTCGGTGGGGCACCGCTCTATTCACTTGGCTTACGGGAAGAAACGGAAGTGCGCACACTTTCTCGTATAACGATCACTATAAGTACGCGTGCTAAAAATAGACGGAGATGAGGGGGTGGGTGAGTACAGCCAAAGCATCTTAACATTGAACTTACTCTTTGATAACTAACTGTAGACCAAAACAAAGACAAAATTGCTTCGTCGGTGCTCCCGCGTAAAACATGGTAGCGCACGCTGTTCTTAGCGATTCGGTTAACTCAAAAATTCGGTTAAACGGGACTGTAGTGTATATATAAATGTTGAATTTTATGTTATTATAACGAAAAGTCTCCCCTCAAAACAGTGGCGTCTCCTGACCCTGAACTTCAGGCGTTGGCAAAGAAGAAATGTTAACCCGTCCCCCTCTCATTTCTGTGAACCAATATTACAAATTTTCTCCGTACCTTTTTCGTGTAATTTTTTAAATATTTAGAAAAACGTTAAATTACATAAATTATTTTAAATGAAGTAAATACTTCATTTAAAGTTTTAATATATTTGAAGGGTAAGGAGAAAATTAATATGTTCAATACTTCGCCATACAATTAATTTTTAAAGCACGAGTTTGCAACCAGAGGGTTTGGTTGAACTTTTACCTATCACCCCTAAAAAAAACCGTGGACATAAGAATGACCCGTTCATTGAAAAATCGCTAAAATGCACATGCACATTCCCGGTTTTTCCCCTTACCCTTCATTTATCCTTCCAAAAATTAAATTTTGAAAAATCAACTGCTCATTACTTACAGTTACTTGAATTCCAGCTCTATTCTTCTTTCTTTAGAGAGAAATGCGCTGATCACCGCCTCATAAAATTTGGATTTATCCCCTTCTCCCAGCATAGAAAGTAATTCTTTCTCGATGGAGACAAGACTTAAATTCGTCATCCGGTTCTGAGTTTGAGTAGAGCGGCAGAATGTGTGGATCCTCTTCAGTGACGAGAACGATCTCTCGACAGATGACGTCGTGGAAGGAATTGTTGCGATCAACACTGCTAATTTATATATTTCCGTAAACTCACCCACTAGATTCGTGTCCAGTAGATAATTTACAATCTGAACTGGTGTTTTCTCTGATCCTTCAGTGGAAGCATACCAAACATATAGTTCATTCTGCAGTTTGGTTAAATTAAACAGACTGCCATAAATTTCCTGCAATTTATGTACGAAATGGTGAGGAAAGTTTTCTCTTTTATTCAAGTAGCCCCGTTTTCTGGGATTTAGTAAATCAAAATATTGCAATTTTTCAAATGATGCGAATCTAATTGTTATCTGGTTGCAGATATTATCAATGATTTAAAAGTAAAGCCTCCGGCAGTGGTCTTTCTGTGATTCGTTGTTCAGTCGCCTCCTTTTCATTTCAACAACCTCTTCCTCTTTTACTGCACCATAATGTTCCGAAATTCTCCCTTTCCTTTTTCAGCTGTTGTTGAAATTCAGTTATTTTATTACTGCAATACAAAATATCAACATTTTTAGACTGCAATATACTGAATAATACGTCTGAAAAGGCAAGCAAGTTGGATAAAGCCTTTTTTAAAAATATATTTTCGAAATCCTTCAGGAAGCTAGAAAATCCTCTTGGAGTCATTGCAGTCAAATGATCGAAGTCTCCACTTTCACTAACATGTTCAAAAAACATAAGCAGTGCTTCTCTGTTGTCATTGACTGCCAACACTAGCCAAGAGGTTACATTCCATATGGTAGGAGCTAATGACGGGAGCTTTCTGGACATGAAAGCAGAAAGTACGTGAAACCTCTTTGGAGAATGAGAAAAAAACGTAGACAGTGATTTAAGACCACAAAAGAACACCTTAAGCTCTTTGTTACATTCTAACGATTGTTGCAGCACCAAGTTCATGACATGAACATAAGAATGCGTAAAAAAAGCTTTCGGATAATTTTCCAAAACTTTACTTTGAAGGCCATTCAAATGACCACTCATTACAGAATATCCATCGTATGTCTGGGCAATTAATTTATCCCCACATTTATATTTATCCATTATTTCAGTCACGTGACTAAAAAGAGCTCCTGCAGTTTTATCGGCGCTCATGTCATGAAATCCAAGAAATCTTCCAATGACTTTTTTTTCCTGTGAGGCCGAAAAAAAACGTAACACTGTTGACACCTGAGATTTTTTGATAATGTCTGATGTTTCATCGACCATGATAGCCACAAAGTCTGTGTTTTGAATTCCATTGTATATTTCATCTCTCAGAACATCCGAAACTGAATTTATTAAATCATTTTGAATGCCTGCCGAAGTACCGAGGAAAATTGTAGAATTTAATAAATGTTATTTTAATGAGGGGTCAAACTCGGCACTTGCAATAAGGAATTCCATGTAATTGCCCTTATTTAGAGATGCTGCATTTTCCTCACGGCCTCGGAATGGCAGTTCTTGCTTTGCTAAATAGCAGACGGCTTTAATCAACCTCTTTAATATTTCCCTGTTCTTTTTTACTTTTTCATTGTGTAGATCTATTTCAGCTTTGCGTTGAGTATCCAAAAGAACGTCAATTCTAGTAGGGGTAGCAACAAAACTACTAAATTTAAAGAAACTATAATGATGCAATTCAGACTCGCTGTGTTTTCTCACCGCAGTATTGAGATGATTCAAATCCGCATACCCTTGATAATTCCCAACACCTTTTTTAGTCTAGAATAATAAACATGTCCAACAGTAAAATTTATTCACCACATCACACCCGCAAAGCCAGTCTCAAATTTGATAGAGTTCTTTTCGAAAATGTCTCTCAAAATATTTTCCAGCATCAGTTTTTCCTTTAACACATGTTGACATCGTGAGATTCGGATGTGGTCGACCATTGCCAATCACTTGTTTCTTCTCTGAATACGAAAGCGAAGAAAATAAATTATTTAAATACTTTTGCACAACATTTTCACTATTCTCCATCTTAAAATGATCACATCACTTCACACCACACGTTTAAAAAATAATGCACAACAATCACGAGCAAAACAACGCGGAACGCGGGGCGAATGAAAGCCAAATCGTTGGGAACAAATACAACGCCTTGAGAAGGTAACCATGCTGGTGGGTGGCAGGGTGCGCATGCGCGGTCATCCTATGTTTTAGCAGTGGTAAGACGTTGTATTTCCTCTCCAACGTCCTGGCAGTGAGGGACCGATCTGCCTGCCTGACAACCACTGCGCGCTGCGCCGCGTTCGAAAACTATCGGGCGCTCGAGACTGACAATTTAAGAAAAACGCTCAAAATCGTAATTTATAAAAAGTACAGATACTATCTTCTTTATTTCATTTTCCTTTGGCCGTTGACACACGACTTACACACCCAGAAAAATCGCCACTGCCTCAAAATCTCGATGAGGTAGTCTGCACTATAACCCCCCCCCCTCCTCCTCCCTCTCTGTGGCACCACTGAATATGTGCAATTATTTGGTCAAAATTTTGTTTCTTGAAATTTGTTTCAAGTCCACCATTGATATGATTGTTTATTGGGACTGAACCTGTAGTTTGAGTTGAATCTGAACCACCACAGTGTGCCTCCACAAGGAATCAAACATGAGAGTTTTTAGTTTTTGTACATTAGACACTATTTATATGTAAGAGATGTTTATGGGTTATTACCATTAGTGATTTTTTCTCCTATTTTCAATACCATGATTATATACATGAAGAAGTCAACAACTTTGAAATAATTTCATCATTCCACTTCCACCTATTACAAAGTACAATTGGAGTCTACATATGGGAATTATTTATTTTAGACTAAAGAGCTTTTTTTAAATGCTTTACTATTCTACTGTACAGTTTCTTTCTAGAGCCGGATTGATGTGGCTTATGTCCACTCTTTCATTTCGACCTGATTTTCTTAGACAAAACAACATTGGATACATGAATACGTGATAGATTATAGGATAGACTCTTAAATCGAATCTCCCTTTATGCTAAATTATTCCAATACTAAGTTATTGGGCAAGTCATCAACTTAATTGCAAATGTTTTCAGTGGTTTTTGTGTTTCCTTACTTACTTGGTACAGACAGTCTGTAGAACCTATTAATTATATTGCAGTGAATTACAAATGCTCATGCCAATATGAATAAGACTTTATACAATATCAAATTCCCATATTTTGAGTGTGATTCTATGTCCTGACGCTAAATCTCATTAATTTTCCAGTATAAAGGAAAGGAAATATTGGGTTGGTGCGAATGAAATGTCCGGCACAGGTGCGTCATTGCTAAAGGCCAAAAAAATCAAAACTACAATACCTGGTTAATCAAAATAGTCGCCGTCTGCAGCCACACACTTTTGTCATCGCTCAGCCAACAATTGGATTCCATGGCGAAAGAAGTCTGGAGTCTGTGATGCAAAGATCTCCTCAACGGCATGTTTCACCGCCCGATCATCAGCGAAGGTCTTCCCTGTCAGGATCGAGATGCCAGAAGTGATGGTAGTCAATGGAAGAGAGGTCGGGAGAATATGCTGGATGAGGAAGGGTTTCATATTGCAACTCATGGAGAGCCTGCACCGTTTTTTGTGCGACATGTGGGCGAACATTGTCGTGCAACACGAGGACACCATGTCTGTGGACCATTGCTGGATGCTTGTGGACAAGTTTGTGGTGCATTTCATGGAGTTCAGCACTGTAACAATTTGCATTGATGGTTTCACCTCGCCTGAGAAAGACATGATGGATCACACCCACCATAGACCACCATCCCAGCAACAACACCTTCCGTGGGTGGAGAGGTGGTTTCGGAAACCGCCTTGGACGTTGATCACGATCCAACCATTGTCCTGATCGTTTATGATTGTCATAGCAGATCCATTTTTCATCTGAAGTGACAATCCGATGCAGGAACCATCCCAGTTATTCCTTACACTCAGAGAACTGCACACCTCCAGACGGCGAGTCTTGTTGACCGGTGTCAAATCATGTGGTACCCATGCGTCCAACTTTTTCACTTTACTGATCGCACGGAGCCGCCAAACGACAGTGGTATGGTGTATGCCTAACTCGTCTGCAATGGCATGAACACTTTGCCGAGGGTCCGCTTCCACGGAGTTCCTGAGGAGCTCATCCGAATATGATGTTGATCGATGGCCACTGGGTTCCTTTTTGCAATGCTGTGTCACCAGAACGAAATTTGACAAACCAGCGGCGAATGGTGAGTTCATTTACCATTCCTGGCCCAAATGCATTGTTAGTGTTTTTGGCGGCTTGCTGAGCAGAATGTCCCAGTTTGAATTCGTAAAGACAAATCACTCGCAATTGTGTGTTCTCCATGGTGCACTTTCAGATGACCCTGTTGAGCAACACACTGCCTCCTGACTGTCTGGGTGCTCCAGCCTGTTTGCTGGACGTATACAGAGTTTATGACGTTAGACCTGTGACCTCAGTCAATCCCTGTGTTGTGTTGTTGATGTGAGTTTCCCACCAGACGTCAAAGCGGACATTTCATTCGCACCAACCCAATATATATAGATAATTGAACGGAAGACGATTTTGGAAGCGGAAAATGCAAAAAAGAGCAATATTTGCTTTATTTGCTTCATATTCATATCCAGGAAGATATGAGTTAAAATATTCATCCTGAAATTTATTAAAGCTTAATTGTTACCATTATTATCCTAGTATGTTTGGAAATATTTAGCACTTGTAATTAAAATATTTGATTGAGGAGATAATAGAACTAAAATTAACGTACACAGTATCTTGGCAATAAAATATAATGGGATTTAAAATGATGAAAAATTAAAGGCTCCTATCTCTAAAATTATATCCTGAAACTGTTACTGTCAGTATATTTGAAGATGCAATATTGTTCAGTGCGTGATTTAAATTTGTCGCTTATTTCAGTCAAAACATCATTTATTGTGAAGCATCTCTACAATATTTAAAGAAGGTGCAGATTTATTTTTCACAGAACATGAAGTAAGTCAGTTAACCTTCAACACACCTGTTACACGGGGCGTTCCATATTGATTTACACTTTCGAAATTCCCTCTATCCACGGTCCGCCATTTGGCTTGTTATAACGGTCGCTGATAGGTAGTATATAGGTCTTCCACCAGGTGTCAGCACAGGACAGAGGGGTGTTATGTTTATGAACCGCAGTGCATTTTGCCAACAGCTGTCAGTACGTGTATGCATAGGCATGCGCAAACCCTCAGATTATAGGGGGGGGGGGGGCAAGAGCCTTAAATGAAGTTCAATCGGAAAAGTTAAACTGTATTTTATCTCACTGTCTTACTTTTATGGCCTTGATGTATGTGTGTGTGTGGGGGGGAGGGTGTACATACATATATACACACGTAGATATACAGATAGCCTATATGTAAATATATATGTAAACATATTACTAAAATACATGACATATTCAATTCATCCGCCCAATAACAAACCAACAGCAAAATTGAATAAATTGTCTCTGAAATGCGGGCGTTCATTTTCTTCTGAACAATTGTTTATGCATTTAAGGCAAAACTAATTAGCAGCAACAGTCCGAAGTACTGTTCTTCTCTCTCTGGTAATTTACAATGCATTACAAAAAGAGAAAACAACCAAATTGCGAGTGAAGCGAGCAAGAAAATTTTTAAATTTAAATTTGTACAAACTGAAAACAATATTGATTTAATAGGGAAAAAATATCATGAGGCGCTATGACATTCTCTTTTACAATTTTTTTTCACTTAGTTCGTTCGGCGCTCAGGGACAAAACCCCGATAAAATTTGAAATCAAGGGGCAATTACCCCTCTGTACCCCCCCCTGCAGTTGCTCTTGGCCATTTGGAAGAAATAATGCAAGGAAGACGTGAAAAGTAATACCATCTTGAGCATCCTTTTGACCTGCTGCTCATTGATTCTGCTAGTTTAGCTTTATTTCACATCTTTGTTTGCTCCCCCTTGAATTGATTTCCTTCCACGGTTGGGGGCAATGCCCCCTGCCCCCCTGGTCGCGCCACTGTACCCCCTTCCCCCGTTGTTGCTTTGAACTTTCATCTGCTTGGAAATTCTTCCATTTTTTTTAAAGAGTATAATATCGTTTAATAACGGCGATAAGATTCCTCTACTCTAAATTTCTAGATTCAAGTATAATAATATAGGAGCATGGATGTCTGGGGGTTGGTAGGCAAGACCACTCTCAGAAAACGAATGTCAACCTAAAAGTATATAGTATTTCGCACATATAATTTGATTTCAGTCATACTTTCATTATCATAATGGGGATGCAGGAATGCGATAATTTCAAATTCAAGGGGTATGGACAGGGGGTGCTATTCCGGCTTCCCGCGCTGCGGCGGCACGTGAAGGTCTTCTGCTAGAGTGACGTCAAAAAGGGGAACCCTCAGCTGCGGGCCGTTTAATAACATGTAAAATCATACAAGTTTATCGCCTCATGGAGGCGATTATAACTCTTGGGAAGCAATGTTTATAACATGTAGTTCTTCTTCACTGCTTTCCCGTACCTTCTCAAGTTAACTGAGGATGGCAAACTAACAAATTCATGCTGAATTCAGCAAAAAGGGAATCCATGTCTTTGGTTCTTTAACACTATTTGTCTACACTTCTACACGCAGCAATAAAGTTGGTTGGTTGGTTGATTGGTTGATTTGGTGTTTTAAGTCCACTTTATGCACAGTAAGGCTAATCGGGACTGGACATACAGGTTAAAGTGGAATCCGAACCACCATGTACCTTCACCGGGTATCGACCCCGATACCCCTTGATTACGAGACACAGCAATGAAGTTAAATGATTATTAGATGAGTCTCATCTTGAGACGAGCACAATAGATAGAACACCCGAAAAATCGTAAAGTGAAACAATTTTAAATGCCTGTGTGTGCTGGAGGGGGGTGGGAGTAGAGTCTCGTGCGCATATTTTCATGCAAATAGTTTACTAACTTAATTAATTATAGCGTGGACATAACTGCAACAGGATCGAGAGAATAAGATTCAACGGAAAGGATTAAGTAAGTCCCTCTACATGTATATAACGGGTCTTCATGACAGCATAACGCTTTAGGAAGCCAGAGGCCCCAGTTTGAACCATAGTAAGGCATATAGCAATGTTTGTCTCATTCTCCACTCATTAGTTCATCATTCATCCTCAAAGTAGCGATCAACCCAGTAGAAATTCGTCTTTAAATGAACGACACATACACACATATTGATTTGTTATTATTTCGTTTTTCTGCTACTTCTGGCTAATCGCGAAGATGAGGATGAATCGTGATAAGATGAGGCGGATGAAGGGACAATCATAAACATGTAAGGACAACACAATACGAGCCCCACCAAGGATTATAATGGCCACGAGTCCAGACGCCAGAGCCTCGCTAGTCACTAGTATGTGAAATGCAGTCCAGGGTGTACTACGTGGAAATTAATACAATTGGGCATTCAGGATATATATTGTGTGTGTGTGTGTAATGACCCTATATTTAGGCTTTTTTGTAGTCTTTGGGTCCTGTCGAGTTGCATCCACGGGAAGCTCCAAAATGTCGGTGTTGTGTGTGTGTGAGTAAAACTATTATTATTATGAAGTTACAGTTACGCAATAATAAACTTCTAAGCCGTATGAATGCAAATATTGCCATCAGTTTCAATAATACGAATGTCTATAACAGTAAAAAAAAAAAAAAAAGGTAAAGTGTTCCCTTGTGCTTAGCACCACGACATGAAGGCGTATAGGCGGTGTGGGGGTAACAGTATCCTTCTTAATTAAATTTTTATTTAACACGTAGTGTTTTTTTTTATATACGAAAGAAACATGCATCAAATTATGTCAATATATTGTACATATATTCAGGTAGTGTTGTATTTTAAAAATTTCCAGCAGTAGAATTTCAGCAACTTCTTTGCAGGAGCGACTTATTGTTGACAAGAATTAATTGAAGTTACTGCTGCATAACATAATAAGTACGAGTATATTGCAAAATCATAGAGAACATGTAGTGGGCGGAGGATGTCTATGCAATTTATCCTAGTGGGGGAATTTTCTTTAAGAGGATTTTCTTAACTAGAGAGATAGCATTCCAAAACCTTTCCCTCTTTGAGCACTGCTGCCTCTCCTGTGAAAAAATCTTGCGGGCGTCCTTGTCAAATTGCGTCATTACCAGGCAAATATTTTTTTCTTATTTTTGGGTTGCTTTCCTGTAACTTTTACCTTATTGGAAGGCGAGGATGAGTAATGAATAGATGAAATAGATGGACACCCGCAAAGGGACACAATGTCCAGGCGGGACTCGAGCCTTAAACCTTCGCTGGGTAGCGAGATCGTTACTGAACCAATTAACGTTCTCATCTATTTCTATTTTGAGGGCTTCTCGGATGGCGTAGTGGTGGCGTCATCGACTTATAATCGAGGGATCCCAGGTTCGGTACCCGGTGGAGGCACGTAGTGGTTCGGATCCTACTTTAAACTGTAGGTACAGTCCCAATTAGCCTCAATGTGCATAAACTGGACTTAAAACCCCAATTCAATCAATCTGTTTTAATATTTCACGTCGCTTTTTGACATATACAGCAAGCTAGGGCAATGAAATTAAAATGAAAGATGAAATAGATAAGACACACAATGATACACACCCAAGCCTCAACCAAGGTTCGCTTCTGAGTTCATAGAGCGTTACGCTAGCGATTTCTCCAGGTAAGGGATATACGATAGACGATTTGACGTACACCGAGGGGGTTCATACCTGCAGTTAGGAACATTCAAATGGAAAGTAATTGCTTCCAGTTTCCGAAAGCGACATGGCTTTCATTGTTCGGTATAAGCCAATTTCGAGGCACAGATTTCTCCCAGATGTCAGAAAAATCTGCAGGTCTAGTAGTAGCGATCAGGTATTCGTTTACAGAAGTGCTTGTGCTGTTTGTCTTGAATGCGAGTATTAAAGCGAGTAATTTTAGGTCGTATTACGTGTATTCAGTGTCTGTACCATGAATAAGCGTGCCAAAGGTAAACATTCTTGTGCTCCCCGATGGCGTAGTGGTGGCGTCATCGCCTTATAATCGAGGGATTCCGGGTTCGGTACCCGGTGGAGGCACGTAGTGGTTCGAATATGGAAAAAGTTATTCAATTTGAGATTGTGTTTGCATTCTTCCATGGGTCAACTGTTTCCAAGCAACATAAAGTTATGGGCACTCTAAAGACAGTACTTCAGTCAAAATTTCCTGAAGTTAACGAAAAGATTATTTCCCTGTATGTCAGAACAAGAACTTTTATTAGAATTCGACATTTGAATAAACTAATGAAACTCAAGTCCATGGAAGCAAGTGCAGCGAGAAAAAGACGACAGTGGGTAGCATCGTCTTCAAAATCATAAGTCTCAGGAAGGGTAAGTTGTAGTGAATTTTTATTCTTACTGATATTTATTTCCGCCTCGGCCTCCACCGTATAGTGATTAACAAATCACATTGCTAAACCAAGACAGAGGCCAGGCCTATTGTTCATGTATTTGTTATTTGACGTCGCTTTTTTACCACTTTTGGTTAATCACGGCGATGAGTGTTGATCACATAAAATTGATGAAAGGCAGGCACAAAGAACATCAATGCCCACGACGTGACTCCAAGTCGGGAACTTCAGTGATGGGATTCAAAGTCGAACACGCGGTTGACCAGATTCGCCATCGAGCTGGCACGAGTTTCTTTGAATTTATTAAGGGATTACGCTTTCCAACGACATTGCATTTTATCCATTTATTATTTATTTATTAATTTCTAAAAAACATATTTTGATGTTACGGTATTTTAAACACAAATCATTTTAGGTAGAATATTTCTGCAATTTTACCATAGTGTAAACCTTAATGTAAGCGAAAGCATGTGTGCATCACTAGTTAAAGATTTTCACATCTACAAAAAAAAAAAAAGATATCCAAAACCCATTTTCACCTCACTCAAGGATTATGTTAATTCAATTCAAATTGTACGCGGGTTCAGTGCCATGAATCTAACCTTTACTCTACAGAATGAGATTGGTTCATAGAATGTATCGCCGAAAATCAATTTCGCTGATATCCCGTTGTCGCTGTTCTATTTTCATTAGATACGAGCTCCAATTACATTTTAATCCTTCGTTTTAAAAGTTATTCAAACACAAAAAAAATTATCGGCGGTCATTTTAAAGGGTTTTTTTTACTTCATTACTGTCTTCACTTGATTTTTTTATTTTCTAAGAATTTTGGCGGGCTGCAGCCCCTTAAGCCCCCCCCCCTGCGTACACCAGTGCTTGCCACACTCGTCTAGCCTACGCTCCCATCAAATTTATCATTTCATCATTCATTTTTATTGTTGCGGTTACCCTAAACACGTAGAAAAGCGACAGCGACATATGTATACTAGATATATAAACATAGAGGAGTTAGGGAGTAGAGGATTACCCCACATTTAAACCTCGCTGCGCTTTGAAATTGCATTTCCATCGGTGGCCAGTAGATGGCGCGACCGTCTTCTTTTGCTGCTCGCAGTAAATAGGGGGGGAGATTCATTGTCCCACTGGAGTAGTGATGGGTTCAAGCCGTTCATTTGTGCGAGTCGACTCATGAGCGCTTGCTCACTGAGAAGAGTCGTTCAAATGAGTCGTTCAAAAGAGTCGCCAAGCTTCTTTTTCTGGAAACACATGCCTGAAGAGGGGGAAGGGGGTAGGAGGTGTTGAAGCAGATGATTGTATTTAAGTAAACGAACACAACGTACGTCCTTCAAGATTAATAAATTGTATTGCATTTTTGTGCATGTGTGTGTGCGTGTAGCCGACTAGATGGCCAAGATTCTGAAGTAATCGACATTTGATCTTGCCACAGAAGTTCCCGGGTTCTAGTCCCGGTCTGGGCAAGGATATTCTTTACGAGTGTCCCTTCATCTATATCATCACGCATCATCCTCATCGTCGCGATTACTTAAAATTTAAAGAAAAGCGGCATAAAATAAGAAAAATACAAATACGATTCTGTATGTGTGTGGATATACATATATGTGTAAACAGTAAACACACACACACAAACAAAATTTATTGCACATACTTGTTTTCATTACTCTGTCTCATGAGTGAGATTTTCTATATTTGTATCTTGTTTCAGTTTACATTTCATACTGCGGATAATGCAAATTATGCAGTACGATAGCATACACAGAAATGCTATATAATTATATCAACCTTTTATTAGTAATAACGTGCATTACATATTCTTCCTTTTTTGCATTCGATCACTGGTTTTAATATCGCAACAAAATGCACTCCAGATCTGCGCTGCGACACATGCTTGCATTTCCACGAGCATCGCTCGTTCACGACTCTTGAAACAGCACGAAGAGTCACAGCACAGTCCCACGACTCTTTCCCCATCATTCGTTCACGACTCGCGAGTCGGCACGAAGAGTCATTAAGCACCTTAACGACTCGCTCGCCTTAGCGACTCTTCTCCTCCCTCATCGTTCACGACTCGCGAGTCGGCACGAAGAGTCATTAAGCACCTTAACGACTCGCTCGCCTTAGCGACTCTTCTCCTCACTCATCGTTCGCTCGCGAGTCGCGAGCTCTCTTACACAAGGCGCGGGTGCGGCAGTCTCGCCAGCAGACTGGATCTACAGTTTAAAGTAGGATCCACCCGCTCGCTCTCCGCGGATGGCTAACAGCTGTGTTTAAGAAATATATATCGCTCTTGAACATTATCCATGTTCATAGCTTTTTGTTGTTCTACAGTCATTCAATATAAGTTTCTGCCAATATCATAATGTATGATCGAATTTCTATAAAGCGGGCCAAATTATACGTATGTATTTTTTTTTAATGTTGCTTTCTACTAGTAACACACCTTAACACGTAGGCTCACCGCAGATGGCCAACAGCTGTTTATATCACTCGTGAACATGACCCATGTCCATCTTACGTAGTTGTTCCTAATTCTGCAGTCATTCAATAAAAGCTTTTTTGCAGTATCATGTACGATGAGATTTATGATTAAACTTCTATATTTATTCTTTAATGCTGTTTTCATTAGTAAAATATTTACAAGTTAATGTTAATGAAATATTTCACGTTATATGAAAACGATTTTGTCAGACAATGTTTAAAGTTCACTTTATGCTCAGATAGTCTAATCGGGATTGAAGCTACTTTTAAAACTGGGGTCTAAATCACTGGGCAAGGTGCCTCCACCGAGGATCGAATCCGAGACAGGAAGCGATTTCCTTACCAGGATTTAACAAGGAATGAAAGGATGGCTGAATAACATAAATAAAACATACTCCATGGTGCATGTTCTTTGTTTCTTGGTTTCTATGTTGGCCAGCTTGAAATAATCTTGGAGTGACAGATAAGTGGTGTCGCCCTCCTCAAAGTAAGCCTATTGACACCGAAAGTTCCGGGTTCGAACCCCAGCTCAGAGATGAGTGGTAATCTGTATTTAACCTCTTGTCAATTACTCTAATCACCATCCATCCTCCGTCGTTGCCTTGTACTAACGATACCTGGTGGATCCCACTTTAAACTGTAGATCCAGTGCCGATTAGCTTATCTGTACGTAAAATTCATTCATCCTCGCTGTCAATACTAAGTAATTAGGTAGAAAAGATGCATAAAATACAACAAAGCGTGTTAGGCAGTTAAAATATTAAAATTGAATTAATAAATTATAAAATATAATTACTCCATGCTAATTTATAAGAAATTATAGCATTTTAAAATTTGTTTGTTCCTTAATGGGAAAATAACTAGTAGCTTATTTCTTCTGTTCATTCTCATGTTAACAGATTTGTTTTCTTGGATAAATAAAATTGAACGTGTAACTTAAAAGATTTACATGTGCACGAAGCGGAAGAGCAACTCGATCGAGTATCGTGGTGAGACAAGATGACTTGGCACATCGTTTCAACTCGTGAATGAGAATGCATATCTTGTTCGCGATTTGATTTCAAGTTAAAAACACCTGTCTGGTCTTGTTCGCTTATCGATTTCAAAGCATAAATCGGTATCGTTACTCCAATGAGAAGAGATTCTCGGACAGTACATTTTACACAAAGTGTCTCTCATCATCTCACCAACTTTGGAAGGGTTGGCCCTGTTTTCATTGCGATTTTGTAATGTCCTGCTAGTTGTGAAACTGATTCACTTCCAACAATTTCAGTCGCCTCTGTGGAGGAGTGGTTAGAACAATGCGCTAAGAGGAATCTCGGAATTGAGTGTCACTTCATCAATTTCATTATATCATCACTGATTTTCATGTTCGCGATTAGCCAAAGTGGCAGAAGAGCAAAGCCTGGGCAAAAGTGGTATCCCGAGCCGCTATGTGTTTCCACCGAATATCGGCCTCAGGACTCCCTGCCCTCGTGCCGCGATGTGCTAACCACTCCGCCACGGGGGCCGGCCCTCCCCATCACATCTCTGTTTTATACTAAAGGCTATGACTGAATATGAATTTAAAATTTTGTGTGCGTCACTTAGGCTATTTTGCACCCTTCACTTTATACGGGATCCAGCCCCTTACCAGAACTAAAATAACATAACTGTAATGTCCTGTAGTAACTAAAATATTAAAATAATCTGACCGGTTAAAAGCTGAGGCTGTAAAGGCACTCAGCACACATAAGGACAAAACACAGGACAACACACACACACATTCCTACGAAAATTATACTGGCCGTAGGTATAGACGCCCGAGCCTCGTTAGTCTGCAAAATGCAGTCCAGGGTGTACTATGTGGAAGTGAGGTTGACAATTGGGTGTACTACGTGGAAGGATCATCCCTTACATCCCTTAAACTATATTTCTCGAGACCCTTGATGTGCTAACCACGCCGGCATACATTATAGAATACTTGAGTTAGTTTTGTCAATATTAATTTTATTGATTGCATTTTTGTTTTGCAATGATTTTGCGCACTGAATTTTCATATTTATCTTTGCTTTTCATTTGTGTTTTACTTTTATTTTGTATATAATGCTGTGTTTCTATTGGTGTAAATTTGTGATTCGTCTCTAATAACGTTATCATTCCAATGTGATTTAAATTTTAATCTTCTAATCTCACGTGTATAATATGTAAGTATATGTATGTACACATGCATACAGAGAGAAAGAGAGAGCGATTGTATTGGGAAATTGCATGATATGATCGTTAGAGGGGAAATCCCCACCGTTCCCCGCATAATTTCAAATTTGTTCTATGTATTACACAAAATATATTAAATTAATGTTATAACAAATTGAATATCCATTATAGATCGGATTATAAGAAATTGTGTATAACTGCGTGTGTGAGCGTGTGTTTGTCTCTCAGGTTCTTTATTAAAAAAATCTGAAAAACAGAACATAATGTAGTATTCAAATATAAAAAGACCTTCATTTCACGAGTCTACTTATAATTAATTCATTATCATGTGGTTTGTTCTATTAGGTAATTCTTAACTGAATATAAAAAATTGTAAGTTATAATTTTTGTTTTAATACATGTTTGTTATTTTCACTAAAGGTTTATCATTTGAACTTGTGCTTGCTGCTTGTATTACGTCATTTTTGGATTTGGAGTAACAGAAAACAAAGGGTGTTTATTGTCTTTGATCTTGCTTTAGAAAATAATGATTGGTTGATGGATTTGGTTTATTTTACTTCGCTTTTCTGTCACTTTTTTGGGTAATCGCGAAGATCAGGATGAGTAATGAGGTGTACTAACCACTCCACCATGGAGGCCGGCGCTTTAGAAAATAATTAAAAGTAACAATCGCTTTCCACACTAAGTATTTTGTGTTGCAAATTATAAATTACTGCCCCCCTTTTCTGATTCACCCTAATAGCATAGTGGTTAACGCTGTCATGTATTAAAATGGTCTGCTTGGCAAAAATTGTTATAAGTCCACTTTTATGCTCCAATAGGCTAATCGGGTCTCCCCGATGGCGTAGTGATAACGTCGCCGGTAATCAAGGGGTACCGTGTTCAATACAAAGTGGAGGTTCGGATCCCACTTTAAACTGTAGGTCCAGTCCCGACTATCCTATCTGCACATAAAGTGGACTTAAACAATAACAACTCAAAATAGGCTAATCGGAATATTGTAATCAAGAGGTCTGTGCCTAACACCTTCCCAAAATTTTTACAAGACTCCCCTAATATTTTTACTAACATTTAATTTTTTGTAATTTTAGCGCTAATGGTTTGGCCGAACTTGAAACTACAGGACAAATTTGTTGGCTGTTCTTCGCTACCCGTCATGGGCTGAGGTTGCGCGCTCTCTCTCTGCAAACAACACTCGCGAGTCGACTCTTTCCTTCGTTCAAAGAGTCGCTAGAGTGTGCCACGACTCTTTGAACGAAGGAAAGAGTCAACTCGCGAGCATGCTCCTTCCCCTCTCATCGTACACGGCACGTTTCAGCCAGCTTTACTCAACTAGGGGTAGGGAAAAGGAACAGAGAGGAACCCCCTCCCTCTCCTCTCCAGTCCCCATTTGCTGCCCGCAGAATCGACGTGCTTTCTTTCAAAAATTCCGGCCGCCAGGCGAGTATACACTTGCGCATGCGCCTTCCTCGCAAAATTCGTGGAAAGGAGAGGGAATAATGGAATAATAGTTGCTTGGCGGGCGGAGGAGTCGTGGCACACATACGACTCTTTGAACGTGTCGTTCAATTCTGGTGAACGAGTCGTTCACCGCTCACAAGAGAGAGTCGTTACTTTTGAACGACTCGTTCACGAACGACCCATCACTGCACTGGAGTGTCCTTCACCACAGAAAGGACAGGGGTGGGTTGTGAAACAGGTTTTCTCAAAACGAGGGGGGAATATATGTCTTTTTCTGATTTCATGCAGTTCGTGAATTTACGGAATGAGGACTTTGCCAGGCAGCTACATACCCTACCAGGGCGCGAAATCATTGAAGATTGATTTTTTTGAGGGGGGGGAAGAAGATTGTGGTCTACACAGACATACACAAACTATACATATATATTATGTATGTGCATGAAACTTTTCAAATTTTCTACCAAGCAACTGACAAGAAAGAGCCTATATGATTAATATTTATAATGTTATTAAATATAAAAGTAAATTACTAAACATGTAAAAATACATTAGTATTTAATACATATAAGGGAATTTATTTGATATTTTTTATGTATCAGATATTTATAACTGCCTTCTCGATTGCGCCGTGAATAAGTTTTCGCCTTGCAATCAAGGAGTCCCGGGTTCGATACCTGGTGGAGGCACATAGTGGTTCGGATCCCACTTTAAACTATCGTTTGATTGACTTGTTATTGATTTTTAGTTTTGGTTATTATGTATAGGTTTTCTACCTACCTGTGGGTGATCGCGGTGATAGGGTTGAAGTAAAACATTATCTCTTATGCCTTTAGAATCGGTTTGGATGGAAGGGGGAAGGGTGCGTGGTATTCGCATTAACACAAGGTTAGTCGAGCAACTGTGCAGATTAAGGTTGACTAACAATGGCAGTGAGCCTAAAGTATCCAAAGTAAACATATATTGCTTAAATACAGGGTGCTCGGAAATTCCCCTTACAAACTCCTAGGGCTAGTAGAGGGGACTGAGTAGACAATATTTGGAATAGGAACCCAGGTCCGGAAACGTACCGTTTCTGTGCTACAACCATGACAATGTAGACAATGACGTCTACAAATTGTTGCGTTCCACTGTCGACACAGGTGTTGATTAATGAATAGTAAGTTTCTTTTTTGTTCCCTTGGCATTGTTACCAAATAAATTTGTTTGTATTATGGACTGAGTCACACGTCATTCACTTCTGTACCTTACGTAACACCTCATTTGACATGGTTGTAATAAATGATTACACTTTAGGTCATCAGGTGATCTTCTGACGTCATATACTGCCTACCCGGTTGCATACCAACACAGGCACATCCGACACATTGTCATGGTTGTAGCACGGAAACGGTACGTTTCCGGACATGGGTTCCTATTCCAAATATTGTCTACTCAGTCCCCTCTATTTGCCCTAGGAGTTTGTAAGGGGAATTTCCGAGCACCCTGTATGTCTGCATTATACAGTGACTCAACTACAGGGGGGACAGGGGCTAATGCGAGCAATTACCCCTTCGATTTCAAATTTTATGCAAATAAAAATTCATTTTGTAAAATTTTCTTGCTTGTTTCGCTCGCATTATCTGCTATTCTTTTTTTCATCAAGTTCAGAGGGGCGGCGGGAGCCAGCGATTGGGCACGAATGATCTAAAAAAAAGTTGTAAAAGAGAGAATGCCATGGCGTCCAGGGAAATTAATTGCGCACTAATAAATCAATATTGTTTTCAATTGCACAAATTGGATCTAAAAATTTTTGAGGTATCTATTTGCATTTTTCCGGACCTTCTCATCGGACTAAAATGTATGATATAAAGTAATCCCCTCACATTAGCCTTCTAATACTAATAGTAACTAATGTATTCAACAATGTGCTCATTTCTGTTTTGGGGGTTGAACTGGACCTCTAGATTTCCAGTGTTAACCCAGCATCACAAGTTCAATTGAAATCTAGTAGAAGGAAATATGACGGAACTCCAGCCTTGAAAGACGGGTAATAGGGCGGTGATGGGACATCATTCACAGAAAATTCGTCACTCAATGAAAGTCGATCGGAAAGACTGAATTCCGAAAAGGATTTCAATTTTAATAATAGTGGACATTATTAATAATAATTTCAACAATAGCATTTCTTTTCGATATATTTCATGAAACAAGACCTTTTTATATTAATAATAGATCGTCAGTGCTGGAGTTGTGGGTGTGGAGAAGGAGTGCAGAGGGGTGCTTTTCCCCCAGTTGTGTACATTTCCATTAACCATCCCCTCCTGCTAGGATAATTTGCATAAGCATCCCCCACTTCTTCATTGTCTCCATGCTGATCTACACAAAGACCCTCCTCGACCAAGAGGCCTCCCCGATGGCGCAGTGGTAGCGTCGTCGCCTTGTGATCAAGGGGTCCCGGGTTCGATACCCGGTGGAGGCACAAGTGGTTCGGATCCCACTTTAAACTGTAGGTCCAGTCCCGATTAGCCTTACTGTGCATAAAGTGGACTTAAAACACCAAATCAATCCAATCCTCCTCGACCAAGCATACCAGCTATAGGAGTATCCACTTCGAGCACTGTAGATCATAAAATAAAAACACACTGGAAAGAAGGAAATGTCCACAGAATTTCAATATGGAAGAAAAATGAACTTCACAAAATGCCCCCAAATAATGGTAACATTTAACCCATACGCTGTGAACCCTTAGGGCAAAGGGATAATTCGACTCCACATCAACCTGAGTTTTGGGACCACTTTGAAGTAACATGGAACAGGTGTAAACTATTTTAGAGTTTTTTTCAGCTCTTATTTGAATATAAAAAGGCTTAGAGCCATCTTGAAAATATTTGATGTGAAGTTACATTCAAATACCACACGTAAAATTAAAATTAGTGATAAAAGTTCATGATTTATCAAATTTAATTCTTTATATTGTGCAGCAACAAAGCAACGACTGGTTGAGTAACTGGATCTTTCTATACTGGATTAATGCAAGAAATAATAAGTTATGTCAGCGTTTCGTTAAAAAACGCAATAAAAGTTTTTTAGTGCCTAAAAACCTATTTTGCTTGTTAGAACCTATTTTAGGTTCCACTGTTACCTGTGCAATACAAAGTGGTCTGATCTGTGTGGTCTTGCTCACTTTCGCGTCACTTCCATGGTTTGTGGCATTCACGCCTTGCAAACGAACATTTCAGCATTGAAGTTTGCACCACTCACTATATTTTTGTTGTAAGATTTTCAGAATATAAGATGATCCTCAGACAAAATTGCGGAGTTTTACTGTGGATAACATGAAAACAGATTGGTGCCTAAACTATACGGCGATGAGTGGAATTTAATAGCAAATTTCCAATGTTGAGTTCTGCCATCGCCGTAGGGTTAGGCAACACACATAACGTTATGCAAGATAGTGTATATTTCAGGATATATGTGTCCCATTTTCATTGCCGGTGACTATACCTGATCAGCAGTATTCAGAAATTTTGAACTATTTTAAGTTTTTTTAACCTACTTCAGGATTTTTCGAGTCTAACTTAAGATTTTTAGGACCTATTTCAGGATTTTTAGCATCTAAAAATCCGAGATCTAGTTATGAGATATGGGATTTTTCCTATAGATGTCCACCTGCGAGCAAGGAAGTTAATTCTGCATTTCGGAGGGGACACATATGTTAAGTTAGCCGGGCCCCTCTGGCCGAACCAGAACGCCCCTGCTTATTATCGAAGATGTTGTATTCATATGTTACTGGAAACCAGATTTCTGTCTTGTAAATTAAATTATTTCATAAGCGACACTTCCTGTTGAATTTCTAAGCTATATAAAATTTCAGAAGCAGAGAGAGAGAAAGAATATTGAGGGGCTGGTTCTACACCTCGCCACACCCTGCATTGCCGGGCGGCCACTACGCCACTGTCTCTAATTATCATGATCAATTGAGCTTTCGTGGCTCCCTTCAGTAGCTGTTATGTCAATCTTCGCAGGTTTCAGATTCAAATCTTCTGTGGAAAAATAGCGACGCATTGGCTTCGAGGAGGAGGGGGGGTAACCTTGAGTTAGGACTCACTCACTGTCGTAATGTTTTCAAGTTTACGACCGCAACCATTACCCCGATGCCCAAACTGCTCGCGGATCTGATTCAGGTTTGGCCCGCTTTTGAAGGTCCTACAGGCATTTTCTTCCCCCAACTCTCGTGTTTACAATCCCGCCAGAGCCAGTTTCTCTGTGACGCAGGCCCGTAGCCAGAATTTTTAGTAGGGGGGCGAAGTCAATCCTAGAGGGGGCAAATTTTTAATATATTGTGTTGCATTGGAAGATGCCCCCTCCCCCTCCTCCAAAAGTGATAAGTAACAGGAAAGGGATGATATCTTGAAACTCCAACGAACAAAAAAAGTTCGAGCAACATCAAATAACAATATTTCGATAATGACATTTTCGGACTACCAAAGAATACAAAGATAAAGTTTAACATAAATAGGCTAATCGGGACTGTATCTACGTTATATTTACAGGTCAATAATGTTAATGGACGATTAATATGTACCAACAGCTTTGAGCTTCTCTGCAGAACTGATTAAGGAAGACGTTTATAAATCGTGCTTCATAATGTTTTCCTCTAGTTTCCAGTATGCAAGATTTTTACGCACAAAGGAATCTAACGAGAATCCAAGAACACCATTGTGTTGTGTTAGGCAAGAAAAATAGAATTAATTAAATAATAATGGTTACATATTATCTACACTTTGATGAATTGTGTAAACATTTACATTTTTTTAGGTCTACTTGCTAAAACATTAAAATGGGTCCCTTACTCCACCATGGATTCTATTTGCTTCAAATGAAAGACTCTTGCATCACTTCAGACAATCTTTGCCTACGTTAACCATTTTGCAAAATATTGTGTTGACACCTTACAAACAAATAGGAATCCCTTGATTGATCAGCGACTTCTTGGATTACACTGTCATCATTAATATTTCATGTTTTATCGAGGGAAATGCTGTATCCTCTTTACATTTTGAAAAATACCTTCCTTAATGACTATGGTACGAAACCGAAAGATATAAGGGGCCACCTTCGCTTTACCCCATTTCTGCGGCACGAAGTCTCTGAGCAGCTTATCGTCACCACTTTTTGAGCAGAAGAGTACAAACCCCAAATATCAGGGATTTTTATTCTGATACTAATTTTTACCAGTCACACAAAGGCTTAAGATATATGAATAAAATTAGGAG
The DNA here is from genome assembly GCF_977018435.1 of Lepisma saccharinum. Lineage (NCBI taxonomy): Eukaryota > Metazoa > Arthropoda > Insecta > Zygentoma > Lepismatidae > Lepisma > Lepisma saccharinum. The sequence goes on from NC_139238.1 coordinate 53,828,526, forward strand.
AATCCACTACATAGCAGAAGAGTTGACATAATTATTTGTCAAAAAATTAGGTTGTGCCTGAGGTAGGTTTAACAGACAACTTCTGCTACAGACACAATTTATTATTATAAATATAAGAAAATAAATAGAATGTAATTTGAGAGATTTTCAATCGTATTTATTTCACTGCAGCTTTTTTCTACTTGTCATTTTCTTGAACCTATATTCATAAGGTGCCGCCTGATAACATTGACAACTTTCACAGTGTGTGCAGGACATCAAGGCAAGCAACTTTTCTCAGTCACTATTTGCGCCTCTAATTCATCTTTCGATGTTACAAGCAATCAAAATAGGCATCTTCTGTCCTTAATGGATGCAATCCCATTGTAAGCTTCGTAGTTGCAAATGTCATTTATTTTTACTGCCGATTAAAATTCTGAGAGCAATATATAACATGCTATTGAAACGATATCATGCAAACAGTCAGGGTTAAAACTTAACTTTTCCTTTATAAAATGGATATCATAACACACACCTATGTTGCTTACCATATTTGATGCGTTTGCATAGAGAAATGATTCATAAGGTTTGAAATTGATATTTACACTCCATAAGATGCTTAGTGTAACCCTATCGAACTACAAATTTTATCGCTTTCTTACCGAAATAATAATTGTGAAACACTATCACATTTTCATCGTGTTTCATATTTGAGCCAGTAAGCTGTCCTACATCTTTCACTAGCCGACCTACATGGTAGGATGGTTACATAACACACTGCGAAGCCAGGGGTTCCAGGTTCGAGCCTGGGCATGAGTCTTCTTTGTGAGCAGAGGCGAAACCACAATTTTTTATCTGGAGAGGGGGTCAAATACCAGGACAAACGTGCCAATAATAATAATAGTAATATAGTGGTGGTAGTGGTAGTAATAATAGTAGCATTAAAAGATATTATCGTCGTAAATCATGCAGGGGCCAGAAGTTGGTGCTAAAGCATTTGTGTTTGAACAAATTATTTGAAATATTTTTCCAACACGTTCAATTTCATATTAGCTAATAATGGAAAACAAGCACACAAACCGTATTTTTCAAGGACAGAATAATGACGAACATTATTATTTTGTACATATGACAAGTATAACTTTCATGTATACAACATATATTTTAAACATATGTAACATAGAGCGACATAAAATAAGAAAACACATATGCAACATGTTAACGCTAAATTGTGTACATATTCAAAGTTTCTTTAATATATATATATATATATAATTTAAATACATTACATGGTCAATTCATCCGCCAAATTGTCTCTCAAATGTGAACGCTCCATTTCCTCAAAAGAATTGTTCATGCATTTAAGCAGCAACAGTCTGAAGTATTTATATATCTAGCCTTACCTCTCTCTCGGGTAATTTAGAATGCATTACAGAAATAATCATATTGGGATCGAAGCGAGCAGGAAAATCTTTAGTATCAAATGTTTGCAAACTGAAAACAATATTTATTTAATAGGGCGCAACAAATTTCACGGGGAACATGGCATTCTCTTTAACATTTTTTTTTTATTTAGATCGTTTTGGCTCCCAGGGCTGACTCCCGCCGCCCCCTAGCTATAGCTCTGAACGTGGGACTATAAGAATATTAGATATTGACCTTGCGAGCGAAGCGAGCAAGAAAATTTTACGAAATGTACTTTTATTTGTAAAAAAAATTGAAATCGAGGGAGCAATTGCCCCTCTTTGTCCCCTGCAAGTGCCCTTAGCCGTCTGGAGGAAAATAGCAAGAAACACTTGAAAACTAATTCCAACTTGAGTAACCATTTTGTTCTACTATTCTTAGATTCTGCTAGTCATGTTTCTTTACTTCAATGTTTGCCCCCTCCCAGATTGGACTTCCGTTCAAGATTGGGGGGGGGGGGGACAATGCCCCTACCCCCTGTGGTTGCAGCACTGTTTGTGATTGTCTCTTCATCAATTTCACGTCACTCCCTCTCTCTATCACATGAATCGCTATTACCAAAAGGTAGACTTGTTAAACAAAAAATTATGCTGTTCAAACTTCTTAGCAACACATCCAAGAAAAACATCCAAATACATTAGGCACTTTTAATACAAGACTACTCAAAATATCACAACTGTTCTACATACTGAAAATTGATAAATCATTTCCCGAAGTTTGAATCTGGAAGAGATTTTATTCCCCAAATCCTGATGCGACATTATACGGAATCCCACACACCTTCATAAATCACAAAATCAATAAATGTCTTTGTTATGTTGCTAGAGTAATACAGGATCAAATTGTAAAGATTAGTGAGAATTCCAGGTAGATATGTATTCTGTACTTTTTACAAGGGGGCAGTTGCCCCTCTGCCCCCTATAGCTACAGGCCTGCTGTGACGTCACCTACGTAGGTGAAACTTCTTCCGAGGGTCGCCATTTCAGCAACGAAAACATGTTGATTTGAAGAAGGGAGGCGTATGTCAGGCTCACACAAAGCATTTGTGGTGGGGGGGCAGATTCGAAAGTGTTGAATGCTCAATTGATTGAATTAGGTTATTTACGTCGTTTTCTGCCACTTTGGCTAATCACGGCGATGAGGATGAGTGATGATATGATGAAATTCATATGAGAACATTCACAATAAACATCCATGCCCAGGCCGGGCATCGAAATACACGTAGAACGAAACAATTTAATAATGATTGACTACTATAAATGTGGAGCTGAAAAAAAGGAAGGGGTGGGCTGACATCTGATTGGTCTCGTTCTGTCCGAGTCACTAAATAGCTTTCCAGGTTCTTTACTCTGGTAGTGAGAAATTGGAATTTCAATAATATTTCATCCTTTGTAATGTGATAACTAGGGCTAGGATTTTGATGCAAATGCATATATTTTTTGGTAAAGCAGAAACATTGCATAAGTAGATAGGAACGTATTTTACACGTAAGTGAATAAATGGGAACGCCATTGTTTGGGCATTTTTTTGCAATTCTTTGAACCTTTTTGAAGTAAATGTAATTTTTTAGACTTTTTAAACCGTTTGTCATTTTTCGGCTATTTTTTAAGTCATTTTATGAATTTTCTACATTTTGGTGAAAGAAGGGACATTTTACATGCAAATGTAACCCTTTGAAGGAGAGAGGTTCCCGACTCTCGTCTCATTGTCTTCAGCGCAGTTCTGAATGACTGTGTTTGAAGAAAAAAAGAAATTCTGTGCATAATTGTTGACACAAGGTGTTGTATAACAATTCAGCTCAAACAATGTGATTTCCCCTATATCAGTAAATATATTGTCGCCAGACGGATTATTGTAAAAAAAAACAAAGGGTACAAAGTTTTGTGTTCTGTATCGGATATTTTGTCAGGGAGCAATTTGCACTCTATGGAATTGAAAGTGACTTAACAGGAAGTGATATTGTTCATTTCAAGTAAGCTACTCTTGTGTAGGTGGAAGTCGAGAAAAAAATTTCCGTGTACAAGGCTCTCTTGTCCAAAAACCGACAATCATTCGTTGTGTACTGCAACTCAGTACTTAAAGTGTAAAAGATGACAAAAAGTGAACTTTCTTACTTGTACTACCATCATACGCAATGAGCATGTGCTAGATACTGTAACGTTGATTTGTAATTTGAATTTCTCTTGGTAGTTTATAAATTTGTTTTAAAAATCTTTCAGAATTTTTAGGTCATTTTTCTAAATTTATAGGGCATTTTCTTGCATGTATTAGGTCATAAATGCATTTACAATGTACTTAAACCTGAGTTGAAGAAATAAAGATGAATAAAAAATAATAGAAAAATTGGTATTCTAGGCAATATTATATAATATGGGCAGGCCCGTACCCAGGGGAGGGGCCAGGGGGGTCTTGCCCCTCCTCGAACTATGGAATATTTAAATGTGAACTTACAATAAGCTACGAAAATAACATCGACGATTTTTCAAATTTGTAATATTCCAATTTTCTTCTTGCAAAAATGAATGTGTTTGTTGTGTAGAGAGGCAGACATCAGAAGTTTGCAGTCTGCAATATTGTGTATTTTTAGTTCTATTTTACAATCATTGATGCAAGGGGGGATTCTCTTCGAGATTCAGACTTCGGGAAATGATTTCGCAATTTTCAATATCTAGAACAGTTGTGGCATTTTGAGTAGTGTTGTATTAAAGTTCCCTAATGTGTTCGGATGTTTTTCTTTGATGTGTTGGTATGAACTTCGAACTGCTTAAATTTTTGATTCCCAAGTCTACCTTTTGGTAATATTGATTCATATCATATGAATCATATAGTAGAGAGAGGGAGTGGATATTTAATTTTTGTTACTTAGCTTTGCTTTTGTGCAACTTCTAGCTAATCGCAAAAATGAGTGATGACATGAAATTGATAAAGAGACACTCACAAACAGTGCCACAAGTACAGGGGTGAAGGGGGCATTGTCCATCCCCCCTCCCCGACCTTGGATTAAGTTCATTCTAGGGGAAGCAAACATTGAGGAAGAAACAAAAACAAGGACAAATGGATACTCAAGATGGAATTAGTTTTCACGTGTTCCATGCATTTATCTTTCAGACGGCCGAGGGCACTTGCAGGAGGGCACAGAGTGGAAATTGCCCCCTGGATTTCAAATATTATACAAATAAGAATACATTTCGTAAAATTTTCTTGATCGCTTCGCTCGCAATATCTTCGCACTTATAGTACAAATTCAGAGCCATACCATGAGGCGGCGGGAGTCGGCCTTGGGAGCCAAATGATCTATGTGGGGGAAAAAATGTTAAAGAGAATGCCATGGAGCCCCGTAAAATTATTTGCACCCTTTTAATTAAATTTCTCTCTATGAAACTTCATATGAAATATTAATGATGCCACTGTAATCCAAGAAGTAACTGATCAATCAAGGGATTCCAATTTGTTTGTTGGGTGTCAAACACATTTATTTCAACAATAAAATAACAAAATTCACACAACATTTTGCAAAATGATTAACGTAACCAGGAGGCAAACATTGTCTGTTGTGATGCAAGAGTCTCTGCCCTTTGAAGGAAATAGAAACCGTGGTGGACTAAGGGACCCATGTTTTAGCAAGTAGAAAAAAATATTACAAAGTTTTACATAATTTATCATCAAAGTGTAGATAATATGTAACCATTATTATTTAATTAATTCGATTTTTCTTGCATAACACAACACAATGGTGTTGTTGGTTTCTCGTTAGATTCCTTTGTGAGTAAAAATCTTACATACTGGAAACTAGTGGGAAACATTATGAAGCACGATTTATAAAGGACTCCGTTAATCAGCTCTGCAGAGAGGCCCAAAGCTGGTGTTTTTCTGGCTTTGATTCTCGGGATGGGTTATCTAAGGTTGGTACTTTTCCGGCCTTGTGCCTCCAAGGTTCACCCACCCTTATATCAATGGGTACCCGAGAGTAAATCAACGTGGTAAAGGCTGCCGGAGCGTAGTGATCACATCACCTCCAAAATGGTCGAGATCGAGAATGTGTGGGCCCCACCCTTGCATATGCCATCATGGCACGGTCATAGGAGCCGACTCCATGGGGCTTGGGAGGCTCGAGCCCCCCCCCCCCAATGTTAATGATATGGGAGAAGAGACCCTCAAATAATTTTGCTTAAGAGAATCTAATGTATTATTTTGCTTCTCTTGTAAAGTTTACTCTGAATTGTGCAACATGAACTTAACTTAAAATACACATTTGAAATGTTCTAGACCATCAAATTTGGGGGCTGAGACCGCTAAACCATCAACTTTTGGGGGGGGGCCTATGAGCGGAGACAGCAAAACACGTGACTTATTACTATATACTAAGTATATAATTATGAGTATTGATAATATTTTTACTAAAAAGAGTTTCAAAATAACGAGGTGATATGGCAATTATACCAGTATGTTGTTTAGTTAAATCGGAACAATTTGAGGTCGTAAACACGACTTTCAGGCAATATTGATATGTACGATATTTAGTTATCCTCGAAATCTCTTCCTCTAGTCCAAAGAATAAGGGGAAAATAATTCTAAAGTCTTTGAGTTTATTTAACACTGGCTTGCAGTAAAGTACGCAAGGAAAGCTTATGAAAAGTCTGTATTGCGAAAGCGGGAAGGGCTGTGATCAAAGGCATTATTGCTAAAGCACGGCGTGCTATGTGTTTATTTATTATTGCAAAACTAAATTTAAAAAGTAAAATATTGTAGCAAGAACAAAAAAGTAAAACTATTTGCCTGCGATTTGTGTTAGCATTTATGTAAATAATTAAATAAAACTGTTAAATATTGTAAATATTCGCTATTTTTATGGGTACGTCAACACTAAGGTTCTTTGCACCCGTCACATGTCCTTTCTTTACAAGTCTGTTGCGGACATTAAAACACACCCATGCCGTCGCCGGGACTCGAATCCGACACCTCCGGATCAAAGCGAGTTGAGCCGACCACCCAACATGCTCGGCTACCGAGGCCGGCATAAAACTGTTATGTTGGCCTCTTAATGTAAATACATAGCCTACTTTTAAATAAAAATGTTAATTGTTATCTAAAAAACAAATGAGCAGACACACGTTTTTCATGTTACATTTCATTTGCATGAGGAATATAATAGTTGCTTAAATCTGCTATACGAAGACGTAATTTTTATTTTTAAAAAAGGGAGGGAGTGAGTCATTCATTCATTTATTTCAGTGATCAGAGCCACCCCAATAATTTTGACAAGTCGGCGCCCCTGGGCACGGTGTTATATGCACGGGAAAATTTACATTACCTTTACCTATGGAACTCACCAGAATACATGTTGCTAAATTCCACTGAGTCTATTTTTGCGTTCAAAAGTAAATTTTAAAAAATTGCAACGCATTAATCACTTCTAGGCTATTCAGAAAGCACTTCATCAACATTATTTACTGATGTAGATGTAGATTCAGTACCACTTGAGAGTTCACAAGGGGATACGAAATCAATACCGGGAAGAACGTTCGCAATAACGACGACCCAATGCGACGAGGAAAGGAATTTTCACAATTCTGGCAAGAGTCACCGCGTGACTTTTTTGGGGGGGGCGGGGAGCGGGAATGCAAAATTGAATTTTGCGGTGGCGGTAGCTTACATGGTTTAGACATATCGAAAGTTCTCAAACGACACTGTAAAGATTCGTGATAAACCTCCAATACCGCTCTCCAAATTTTCCATTATATAATCAAAGCTCAAGAATGGGTTTAAACTCGGTACACTCAGTACACTCCACTGATGTTCACTCCACGTGCGTGAACACATCACAGGAAGGCAAGTTCTTCGAGCCGATGTGACGATGACGTCACAGAATTTTCAGACCGCGAGGGTTGACAAAATCCCATTCATTCTCTTTGCAAAAGGGGATGAGGCTTTGCTCGAAAAAGGTTTTATATCCCTGCAAAAGGGGACCTTCAGGCAGTGGGCAGAGAACACAACGTAACTTGACTGCACGTGCGTCAAGTGGGAATCACCACATATTAATAAATTATGAAATTATATCTCAAACGTTTGCACATCGTTAGCACACGAAAGCACACTATTTGTTTTAATAAGCACACAAATATTAATCAAGATATTAAGGAATTTATTGTGGCGATTCTGGCTTGATATCAAGATAAAATCGCCACAAATCAAAAAAATATTTTTGAGCAACCAAATTGTACTATCTTTTAGGCATTCCTTAGCACACGAAAGCACACTATTTATTTTAATAAGCACACAAATATTAATCAAGATATTAAGGAGCTTATTGTTGCGATTCTGGCTTGATATCAAGATAAAATCGCCACAAATCAAAAAAATATTTTTGAGCAACCAAATTGTACTATCTTTTAGGCATTCGTTAGCACACGAAAGCACACTTTTTATTTTAATAAGAACACAAATATTAATCAAGATATTAAGGAATTTATTGTGGCGATTCTGGCTTGATATCAAGATAAAATCGCCACAAATCAAAAAAAAATATTTTTGAGCAACCAAATTGTACTATCTTTAAGGCATTCGTTAGCACACGAAAGCACACTATTTTAATAAGCACACAAATATTAATCAAGATATTAAGGAGTTTATTGTGGCGATTCAGGCTTGATATCAAGATAAAATCGCCACAAATCAAAAAAATATTTTTGAGCAACCAAATTGTACTATCTTTCAGACATTCGTTAGCACACGAAAGCACACTATTTTAATAAGCACACAAATATTAATCAAGATATTAAGGAATTTATTGTGACGATTCTGGCATGATATCAAGATAAAATCGCCACAAATCAAAAAAAATATTTTTGAGCAACCAAATTGTACTATCTTTTAGGCATTCGTTAGCAAACGAAAGCACACTATTTATTTTAATAAGCACACAAATATTAATCAAGATATTAAGGAATGTATTGTGGCGATTCTGGCTTAATATCAAGATAAAATCGCCACAAATCGAAGACATATTTTTTGAGCAACCAAATTGTACTATCTTTTAGGCTTTCGTTAGCACACGAAAGCACACTATTTATTTTAATAAGCACACAAATATTATTCAAGATTAATGAGTTTATTGCTTCGATTCTGGCTTGATATCAAGATAAAATCGTCACAAATTAGAAAAATATTTTCGAGCAACTAAATTGCACTATATTTTTGGCAATTTCTTCGTAGGAAGTGTTGATACGAATTTTGTGCCTTTCATAATTATATATATATATATATATATATATATATATATATATATATATATATATATATATATATACAAGTGCATTCTTCGTTTGTTAAGATAGTCTGTAATATAAAACTTGTGGAACGGTTAGGATGATGTGTTGTTTGTGTCTTCTATAATTTTCTTATCCACCGCGTTATATTTTTACCCATTTGTATAGGCCAATCCTGTGCGATAAGAAACGAAGCAGCCTGTAGAACGAGGTGCGTGTAGTATTTCCTCCCGCCAGGCAGTAATTCTCGGCGCCACCGCTGTTGTCTGGTTAGTTTGCTGCGTATTCCCCGCTCCCCACTTCCCTTGCTAACATGTAGAGCACCCGCCGTAAGAGTAGACAAGAGCTTGTCAAGCAGCAAACAAACTATTCGTCTTTCAGTCCTTGGTGGAAAATGGTCACACTTTTATTTATTCCTTTTCTCATTCCTGAACCATGTCCAAACCCCCCCCCCCCGTTTCTTGTTCCCTACCAAATTGTTGTAACTCGCCTTACCCCACTTCCTTGCTATTCCATTGTGCGACAGTCGATACCATTTCTTCTCTATGTCCATTATGTGTCACTATTTTATTTTGTACTTATGTGTCCATCCATCTTCCCGAATCCCACACCCCCCACTAGATATCATTTTTTTCTATTTTTTAATATTATTTCTAGTGCCCAAATGTGTACGTGTTCCTCCTTTGTTTGCAGCACTTGCTTCTTAACGCAGTGATAGCCTATCGTTACGTTGTAGCTCATTTTTGCTTGCACTATGTGTGTGTGTGTGTGTAAAGCCGGCTTTTTTGAATGGACTGGTTTTTTTTTCGATAAAAAGTTGGCTTGAAATTTTGGATTTTTACCAATTGTGGCTAACCCATTTCACTTGCAGTGTTAGAAGAGTTTAGAGGTTTCTAATGTCATATTTTGCAATTAGCTAAATAATTTTACATGGTGTAGCAACCAAGAGACACATACTTGCCATTTCTTCTACAGGGTGTTCACAAAGTCAAGCAAGCAAGACTTTGAACGTACGTTACTTTTGTACAAATAGTTATAGAGACATGAATCTTCTACTAGGTATTAACTTTGTCCATGTGGATATTTTTAAAACTTTAAACTAGAAAATTGTGCTATTCGTGAACATTCAGTATGGGGGAAAAGTTACTAAGGTTTAAAAAAAATGTACGAAGTGAAAACGAGCATGGATGAATTACAGCTATGGAGTCGCTTGCAAGAAGTTTTCAATATGTACCGTTGGTCTCTGGAGGTATTTACCGAATTGATAAAAGAATGTCCAAATGAAACAAATATTTGAAATTTATTGTATGAAAAACTAGCCTACCTATTTTTTGTACAATACATTTCAAATATTTTCTTTCATCTGGACACTGACTATCATAACCAGATGCCAGGCACACCTGATAGCCCTCGGACCCAATCAATGTTGCCAGTACACCCCTTAATTTTTTAAAAATGCTTCTTCGTGAATAAGTTATAATTACCCCTTAAATCGTCTGTAATGCATAAAAATTTATTGTTCTGTTATCAATTCGGTACACTACCCACAGAGACCATCGATACACGTTAAAAAGTCACTAGAGTACTGCATGGAACCACTTTCGTTCGCTGATACTCGTTCGAGTCTCCCACGCTCGAACATGCTACGCTAGAGTGTATAGAATCAAGTATGAGAAGCATGGTTACGTCATTGGAGATGGCACCACAATCTCTCTAGTCTTTTCATGGGCATGCTCGTGCGTCTGGTTGATTCTGCCATTAAATGGCAATCGTTAGGACGTGTGTTTTCAGTCTGAGTTATTGACCCTGCTGTGACACACCTGATAGTGGTTCATGTTTGTTTGGGTTCGGTTGAAAGTTCGTGCTTACAATCAGTGGTTCGTAATTACAGTAACAAAGCAGCAGTGTTGCCACATGAAGGGAAATTTCCCTTCTTCAGGGAAATTCGGACCGATATTTCAGGCAAAAGGGAAAAAGGAATTTCGATGTAAAATACCACAATTGCAGGGAACTTTTAAGGTCATCTGACTATATCATTACAGTTTATGTTAATTTTGAATTTTATATTCACATTTTTATGTTATTTATTTATTTTGCTGTTCCTACTTATTTCTGATCCTTTACGTTTATTGTACGTTGCTTTTATGTATCTTTGGATAAATAGTAACGATGAGGATTAACGATTAAATGGATTCCTGACCAGGATTCAAACCTGGGACATCTGGTCAGGAAGTGATGAAACTGAAATGTGAATTTTTTAAAAAATATTTTTTATTCAAACGAATAACGAATTCAACGGAATACTTAACCACGTACTACTACTGCTTCCACCACCACTAATAATGCTGCTACTACCACTACTACTAATTATTATTATATAATTTGCTTAGGTGAAGGGAAAAATTGGTCCAAAAAGGGAAATTTTGCCCCTTGGAAAGGGAAATTGTGCCATCATATTGTGACAACACTGCAAAGCAGTACATTATGAGTCAGTACTCAGTGGAACAGCGTGTGTTGATCGTTTGCACATACTGAAAAACCGAATCCATAAAGGCATGCTAGCAACAATTTATTACGAGTTTTGGGGTCCAGAAACTGCCAGAAAAGTTCTCCATGAAGTCATACAACCTGGTTGCTTGACCATTTTTAAAAAAGTTTATTTTTTGAGTGGTGTGAGCCTCATATATTGACAATTCAGAACCACTCTTATTTTATTTTTACTATCACCGATTAGAAGATGGCGGGCATTTTATTATCATGGCGCGCGTCATTTTCTCCATTCGTAAGCATCAGCGGCAACTTTTTTTTCTCAGCTTTGGTAAGTCCTACGACAATGAGACAAAATCTGTGATGTTAAGCACATTATAGGCTATAATTATATTTCTGTGTAATTTTCTAAATATTATTCCTTTAATAAATTTTAACTTAAAATTGTGTATTTTAATCGCTCAAAATGACATTTTCGGACATTTTTTTGATGGGGAAGGCAGTTTGCTTGACACTTGAATTTTTTTGTGCAAGTACCTGTGTATCAATAGAGTATGTCAAAATTATTTGAAGCTTGAGACTTTAATATTTGTTTTTCTGCAGGGTCATAAACATGTACTTTTTGTTAAAAAATTCCAAGTTCAGGGTTAAATATCTCTGGTGGGCAGTTGTTTAAAAATCTGAAATTTGTACACAATACAGTACTTCAGGATAAGTAACTTCAGTAAAAATTTTGAGTTTGAGATTTAATTGGTTTAAGAGATACAAAACTCGTGAAAAATTCAACATTTTGCATTAAATATGGCATGTCTAATTTCATTTCTTATTAACATTTTGTGTTAAAATTCTGCTAACTGTAATTTGGAATGTCAATGAACAACATTACAATCCTGAAATGGCTCTGCAATAAAGTATATATACGAGGGTGGTCTGAAAAGTAACGCTTCCTATGTTTTTATTTTCTTTGTTACCTTGTAAACGCATTTTGGATTTTGAGCAACCATACATTGCACTTACAAGACTTTCCCGTTTCTCCATTGAAGGTTTCAAACTTCTATCGCCAGGGGTTGCTGAACTATTGCGAGGAAAATGTCAGCATGTAACCATGCAATGTCGGTGGAGCACCTCAAGTAGCGTGCAGTGATCGAGTTTCTAAACGCAGAAAATGTGCTACAAATTGACATTCATCTGAGACTGAGGGCACTTTATGGGGATGAATGTGTAGACATCAGTACTGTGCGATCGTGGGCTGTTCATGCTCGTAAAGAAAACCCTAGCTGAACACGATTCCGATGACCTCCATCAGTTTCAGTTCGCGGCCCTTTCATTCCATTCTCTCATATAGCTGAGATTTCTTCAGCTGGGGTTATCTTATCAAAAAATAAACTTTTTTAAAAATGGTCAAGCAACCAGGTTGTATGACTTCATATGGATTGACCCCCATACAATATTTGGTGAATGAACTGGATACAACGTGTGCAGACATCCATTGATGCTCTTGAAGACCACTACTCCAGACACATATCCAAGAATATCTTTCGGGCGGTGCTGAAAACCATTTTATGGGGTATAGATAGAACCTCACAATTGTATGTTTAAGGTCAGTGGTGGCAATTGGATTCCAAAACTAGGGGAGGGGTGGGGGTTGCAAGAAAAGTTTACTTTCTATTGGTAGACAAGGCTTAGCATTAAGAGGCTATAGTGTGAAAGTGTGAAGGCAAAAAAAATTGGGTGCAATTATCCCTAAATCGTTGTCACTGTTTAAGGCTGCCATTTTAATCAGAACGTGAAATCGGAACATTTTTTACCACTCGACTCATCTGTTTCCATGCATTAACTTTGTGTGCCGGAACCATCTCAGTATGTGTGTTTGTCCATTTCTTCTCATCAGGCATCAAAACATCTATGTATCAGAAGTGTTTTTACGAAGCTGATACACATGCACGAGATGGACAATTCACTCGACAACGTGAGATTCAAACTGTGGGCTGCGAACTGGACTCAGATAGTTCTCGAATATTTCTCTCTGATTCGAGCCTGAACACCACTAATGTGTCTTGCCCTCCTATGTTTGGTGCCTCCCCGATGGCGCAGTGGTAGCGTCGCCACCTTGTAATCAGGGTTCGATACCCTGTGGAGGCACATAGTGGTTCGGATCCCACTTTAAACTGTAGGTTCAGTCTCGATTAGCCTTACTGTGCATAAAATGGACTTAAAACAACAATTCAATCAATCGATCAATCAAATCCTCCTATGTTTGCAGCTCTTATAAAAGCCAATACCCACAAAATTGTTCATATTCAGGCCTAAGCAATCGAAATTGTTCAGAACTGCCTGTCACAGCTTCCGCAGTCTTATCATATATCGGCATGAAACAAAAGAAGTCTTGTAGAATACAGCTGGATCGCGAAACAATTAATGCACAGTGAAAACCCTTCCGTTCCCAACACATCTAATCTTTCGTCTCCCAAAATGATCAAATGCTTACTTATTAATCTCCACTGACGTGCCCAAGGGAGGGTTGATGGGGTCATAACCCCATTTGACCCAGTATTCCTTAAAAGAAAAAAAGAACGTCAAAGACAGGAAGAGATGGCAAAATGAGGACTGACCACCAAAAATTGTATGCATAACCCCTCTCCCTTCCGAAAATCCTGGGCACGCCACTCTTTATCTCGGACACATTTTTTAAAATCAACTCACCAGAAGTTTTTTAATTGGAGACTGATGCGACGTTCTTCATGCAGGTTTGGATAATATCCTTTAGGGCACTGTCGCCTGCCTTCGCACCTGACCTTCACAAAGCCCCAATTATCCATTCTTGTGGCTTGGATCTTCAAGACTTAGGAAGATTTCAGACCGAAGGGACACGCGATACATGTCGTTTGGAATGAGCCAATCAACAGCAACGTTTCACACCGTAGCGACACAAAATACCGCACGAACCTACTTTCGACTTCTGAAATCCTCAGGCGACACGGTGTGGGATCTCCCTTAGTAGGCCACTGTCATCGTCACACCTCGAAGCGGTAGCTCTTGTTAACCACAGAAGAAGAAAAAAATTCCCCAACCGGTGGGAATGCCCCTCAGTCTTCTTCTTTCTCCGTTATTTTCTGGGCTTGTTCACTATACAGGCAACATCTTGACACACACAGGACATGTACTACAAGTATGTAGGCATTTTAACGAAAAATCAGTCGAAGTCAAGGGTGGCTCAGTGGCTTAGTTGGTAGAGGCCTGATTCGGGTCCTGGTAGAGCCTGCAATTTCCTAAAATGTCTGCTTCTTGTCTTCTCTTCTCCACATTCATAAAATTTTCGGCTGTCTCTTTATGACAGTTAATTGTTTGAGTGTGTGTGTGTCGAATCCAGTAAGCTTAAACAGAAGTATCCTTTTATGCCATGAAATTCTCGGACTGCATACACGAAATATGGTCCTGGCACAACTAAATCATCACTCAAAACTTTGATTTTCAGTTGATCTGTGCAGCTTATTTATTTTTTAATAAACCGCTTCAATACCCGGTACTGCTTAAATATTCACTTTAGAGAGAGAGAGAGACCTTAGATCTCTTCGGCCCTCGACCTGATCTATAGCACTACATTGAGACTCCAGAAGTTCCGCTGTAGTCAATGTTTTCAGTTTTGGACCCGAACTGGAATTAGTAGCAGAATTCGTTATTTTACATAACGTAAATTACTGTATGTCCCGGTAAAATATAATTTAAAAAACGTGTTAATTAAACCTCATTTGCACGTAATTCTGTGTTATGTGCACTAATTTTCACCGGAGCCGCGGTGATATAGTTGGTAGGGTGTCTGTCGATTCCCGGGGTGGGTGATCTAAGGTCGGAATTTTTACGGCCTTGCACTGGGAACCTTAACTTGCGTACTAATTTTCACAAAATGTAATTGATTTGCACGCAACCAAGCTACAAAAATGTCACAGACGTATACATTTCTTGTCGTTCCAAAACACAAGTGATGCAGAAGAAACTGCTGTGGGTTTGATGTGATCTAGGCAAAGATACGAAAACTTGAGTTGAAAAATAGTTCCCGCAACGCTTGAAAATATTTAGTAAAAAAGTTATCGATTAACGGCAGTTGTTGTGGGCACAAACTTGTAGACTTCCTTCTCTCTTCTCTAATAAACAGCATTCTATAATTGAAAGCTTTCATTGCCAATTTGTGTAGAAGCTATGTCTTAATAATTTTGTGTAGTTTATTCCTTCAAAAATGTAGTCTGGAGATAGTTCTTTCTGGAGATGGCAGAAATGTTCTCACATTCAATTGCAAGATTCAATGATCCATTCAATGATGAAGATTAAATTATTAATGTGGCCAATAATTTCGAAACCGACGAGCCAGAGTACTTCTCGCTGTCCTGACACTAAAAGATGTTTCCTTCTTCTATCTCCTTATTTTTCAAACACTTTAAGAACAAGTTAGTAGGATGGGATTTATGCTGTTAAATCGGATGCATTGTAAAAATAAGTTACCAATTGCAGAAACAGAAATCCTGATGTAATTTTTAATACGTATGAAAGTTTATTTTAAGTTCACTTGAAGATCAGATAGACTAATCAGGACTTGCTGCTGATCTCACTTTAAATTCTATATCCAGTCGCGATTAGATTATCTGTGCTCAAAAATATTTTTTTGATTTGTAGCGATTTTATCTTGATATCATGCCAGAATCGCCACAATAAACTCATTAATATCTTGATTAATATTTGTGTGCTTATTAAAATAAATAGTGTGCTTTCGTGTGCTAACGAATGCCTAAAAGATAGTACAATTTGGTTGCTCAAAAATATTTTTTTGATTTGTGGCGATTTTATCTTGATATCAAGCCAGAATCGCCACAATAAACTCCTTAATATCTTGATTAATATTTGTGTGCTTATTAAAATAAATAGTGTGCTTTCGTGTGCTAACGAATACCTAAAAGATAGTACAATTTGGTTGCTCAAAAATATTTTTTTGATTTGTGGCGATTTTATCTTGATATCAAGCCAGAATCGCCACAATAAACTCCTTAATATCTTGATTAATATTTGTGTGCTTATTAAAATAAAAAGTGTGCTAACGAATGTCTAAACGATAGTACAATTTGGTTGCTCAAAAATAATTTTTTGGTTTGTGGCGATTTTATCTTGATATCAAGCTAGAATCGCCACAATAAGCTCCTTAATATCTTCATTAATATTTGTGTGCTTATTAAAGTAAAAAGTGTGCTTTCGTGTGCTAACGAATGTCTAAAAGATAGTACAATTTGGTTGCTCAAAAATAATTTTTTGGTTTGTGGCGATTTTATCTTGATATCAAGCCAGAATCGCCACAATAAGCTCCTTAATACCTTGATTAATATTTGTGTGCTTATTAAAACAAATAGTGTGCTTTCGTGTGCTAACGATGTGCAAACGTTTGAGATATAATTTCATAATTTATTAATATGTGGCGATTCCCACTTGACGTACGTCTTGACTGCGGGACAGAAGGGATGCCTTCTTGCGAGGCATAGAGGACCAGTCGTCCTTGAGCGAGGGAAGGTTGGGGGAGAGACGAATCCATTGACCATAGTTTGATGTCGTGCGTAAACGATTTCTTTAAAAACAACCCGCAAACTCCGTGCTGTGACTTCCTGCGTGATGTAGGCTTTGTCTTGGTTGGGACCAGAGGCGCAAACACGAATTTTTGTCTGGGGGGGAGGCAAGTACCAGGATAATCGTACCAATAATAATAATAATAATGTTAATAAAATAATGTTAATAATAATGTTGCTAATAATGTTATTGTAACATTATTATTATTATTATTATTATTATTGATTTACTTTATTTTACTTCTCTTCTTGTGCCGATCACCACTACTAATTAGCAGTCTTAAAAATATTCCCGAATCAAACGATAGTATTATATATATTGTAATATTGGGCAATGTTTGTTAGAAGTTTTAATTTAAATTTTAGATTAACTGAATACTTAAGAAGAAATGATGCCTCTCGCTCGAGTGCGTTCGTCTCCCGAGTTTTTCCCATTTACTTCTGAAAGAAGTAATCAATTCCACTTCTGCGTAACTATTGGACTTACGACCTTCAAATTTTTATGGGACACTTTTCAAAGGTTTATTTCATAATCTATTCATTCAAATTTTCATTCTCACAAATGGTTTGATATTTGGTTTTATTTACATTAAATTTGGCAATGTTCATTCCAAATGCCATAAACAGGCGAAGTCAAAATCGACCCTTTACACGGAACGGGGTCTTTCCCGGCGGTTGGAGTTTTCCCCCCTCATTTCGGCAGGACCGCGAAGGAAGGGAGGGGTGCTGCTAATGGCCCGCCTGCTTTTGACCACGGAATGCTTGAACCTCCTTTCAGTGTGTTTTACGAAGCAACGGGAGTTTGTGTTATTTGTAACAAGTGCCAAACCTTTGTTGGAAGAGTAAACCTTCAAGAAATGGAAGATCGAAGACAGAAAAGGCGCAGAATACCACATTCAAAGGTTCCAAAAACGAAATCTCGGCAGGGTGCTCTTCTTCGGAATTAATGGAAAAACCACCATTCATCTCTTTTCATTTAGATCGTTCGGCGCCCAAGGCAGACTCTCGCCACCCCCAGCTACGGTTCGGAACTTGATAATACTAAGAAAATCAGGTACTGCTAGCGAAGCGAGGAAGAAAATTTTACGAAAAGTATTTTTATTTACATAAAATTTCACAATATTTTTTATTAGCTTTATTTTTACTTCAACTTTTGTTCACTTTTTGGCTAATTTGCGAAGACGGGGATGAGTGATTATATGTTGAAATTGATGAATGGACACTCACAAACATCCATGCCCAGGCCGGGAACCCGAGACCCCTGGCGTTGGAGCGCAATGTGCTAACCACTCCGCCACGGGAGCCGGCTGAGTTCACAATGAAAATTGTTTGCATGTCCGGGTAAAAACAAATATTTAATTTCGATTTTGTGGTTTGATTGAATTGGTTTATTTTATTTGCTTTTCTGCCACTTTTAGCTAATCGTGAAGATGAGGATGATTGATGTTCTGATGAACCGACACTCACAAAGAACAACCATGCAAAGCCCTGGCTTCGAACCTTGCATCCCTGGCATTGTTGCGCACAGTGCTAACCACAGCGTCATGTAGGTCGGCGATTTGGTGTATTAAAAATAAACAGAGAATCCTTGTGTATTAAATCATTCTTAAGCGAAGTGATAGCAAGGGACACCAGATCACCAAAAATAAAAAAAAAATAAAGACAAAATGAAATAAAAATAAAGAATACTGCTTCGGTAGTCTACTCGGTAGGGCGTCTGACTGCCACGTGGGAGACACAGTTTCGATTCTGGAGGTGGGCCTTGTCCCCTCATAAAGCGGCTCTGAGGCTCACCTAGCCTCTAATCAATGTGTATCTGGGGGCAACCCTTGGGATAAAGGCGGCCGGATCGTGGTGCTGATCACATGACCGAGACCGAGAATGTGTGGGACCCTACCTCACATCCCCTAAATGTGTGTTATGGCACGGTGAACTTTGCTTTACCTTACCTGTGAAAGTAATGACGTCCTATACAGAAATTTATCCACGCACCCCTAACGACTACAAAATTTCTCAACTCTCACCAAAAGTTTTTCACTGAAGTCAAATTTATGATTATTTCGGCTCTAAATTTACCCTTACACTTCTGTAAAATTCTAGGTTGACCCCTGGTCATAGAAAATCAGTATCGTTCGGCTTGCAATTGCAAAACAGTGATAGACTTTTTGCTAGCTTCCTAGTAATACAAACTTTTTAGTAGAACCATATCAAATTCTTACTTATTATACTTGGAAAATATTTCTACTTAGTAACAACTTTTCTCCCGAAAATTTTGGCCAGGGTATGAGGTCGGAGGCCACTCACCATCGTGAGCAAATTGGGGAGCAAGGAACGATTAGTGTAATCAGGGGTTCGTCGTGCTAATCACACGTCATCCCGTAACTGGTAGCATGACAGAGGCGGAACCACGAATTTTTTAAATTTTTGTCTGGGGGCGGGGCAAGTACCATAATAAACGTACCAATAATAATAATAATGTTATTATTATTGATTTTCTTTATTTTACTTTGCTTCTTGTGCCACTTTTGACTTATTTGCGAAGATGGGGATGAATGATATGATGAAATTGATGAATTGACACTCAAGCCGGGATTCGAACCCGGGACCAACATTATTATTATTATTATTATTGGTAGTAGTAGTAGTAGCGGTAGTAGTAGTAGTATCAAAGACGTTATTACCCTCGTAAATTATGCAAAAAGGGGTAGAAGTTGGTGCTAAAGTATTTGTTTTCGATCAAACGATCTAAATTATTTTTCAACACGTTCAATTTCACATTAATAATGGAAAACAAGTACTCAAACTATTTTTGAAAGATAGTAATGCTTGATAAATGCATTCCAAATATAATTCCCTTTTACATTAACATGTATAACTCATGCACGATATATGTTTCGCACATAAGCAACACTAAATTGTGTACGTATTCAAAGTTTCTTTGCAGAGCCGCTTAATGCATATTATATACAATATAATATATTATTTAAATACATTACACAATAAATTCATCCATCTCACAATAAACCAACAGCAAAAATTACATAAATTGTGCACACTCCTTTTCCTCAACAATTGCTCATACATTTAAAACAAAATCAATTAATAAAAGTGTTACTCTCTCTCTGGTAATTTACAATGCATTACAGAAAACAACCTGCGAGCAAGAATATTTTTAGATCCATTTTTTTTTTAATTTAATAGGGGGCAAATAATTTCACGGGACGCCAACGCATTCTCTCTTTTACAACTTTTTAGCTTCCCCGATGGCGTAGTGGTAACGTCGTCACCTTTTGATGGAGTCCCGGGCTCGATACCTGGCGGAGGCACATGACAGTGCTTCGGATCCCACTTTAAACTGTATGTCCAGTCCCTATTAGCCTTTCTGTGCATAAAGTGGACTTAAAACCACAATTCATCTCTTTTCATTTAGATCGTTCGGCGCCCAAGGCCGACTTTCGCCATTCCCAGATATGTTTCGGGACTTGATAATACTAAGAAAAGCAGGTACTGCAAGCGAAGCGAGGAAGAAAATTTTACGAAAAGCATTTTTATTTACATAAAATTTGAAGTTGTGGGCGGTAATTGCCCCTTGCAGATGCACTTGGCCGTCAATGTCCCCCCCCCAGAACTCATTTCCGTCCAAGGTTGGGGTGGGGGGCAATGCCCCCCTGTAGTTGCGCCACTGTTCCATGATCTCCCTCTGTTGAGGCATGTGGGAGTGATGCCGGCAGTATCTTGACCTGCTTGGACCTTTGCGCCATGGGTTATAATTATAATTATTGTTTACACGGAGAGAGAAATTGTATCGTATCAATCCCTAAGATTGTATGTTTATTTTATTAAGTCTCTCTGAACGCTTCATGTTGACCAGGGCATTCACTTGTTTTTCTCAGCTGACTCAAGCCTCTTAGGCATGTTTACAATGCATTGTGTTGTGCCATGCAAACCTCCTGAGCATTCAGGAACAGGTAACACTTCTGGTTTTAGAGTCAGCGGTTTGCATGGTAGCAATTATAATAAACACGATTCGGCGATTCGGCATCGAGGAAGAGCTCGATGGCCAGGGAATATAGAGGTGAGACAAGCTGGGAGGGGACTGACTTTGGAGATTGAGTAGGGAGAGAGAAGGTGGTCAGCAAGGCAGTAGGTGAGGAGTAGAACAACGTTCTGGTCGACAAATAGGAGAGAAGCTTACAGAGAACTTCGCTATTTTCATTCAGCTAAAGAGACTTCAGTTAGACAGGTAATTATCCTACACCCAGCCATGATACAGGTTCAACGGTTCACAAAATCCAACGAGTGATCATTGTCTTTTCAGTAGTTTAATTCCTTTGTGTAATTTGTACCTTTCGCATGCCAAGCAATAACTCGTCATGTCAATGACGAGTGGTCTCATCAAGAGGATGAATGATGAGTAGTTTACATCACCCCATCAATTAACTGGTTCAGATCCCTTCATTCTATAGAATGACACGGTATTGTATACGCTTCATCATCCTCATAGTCGCGATTAAGCTAAGAATTATAAAAGCAACGAAAATAATAAATACAGTCAGTTTATGTGAATTATAAGACTGTGTTTTCCATAAAGACCTCGTATGCTTTCTTTCAATTTTCTTTATCTTGAAACTTTTTCCCATCAAAGTTGATCTAACGGTGAGGTGAATATAAGTGTAATAAACTTAAATATATTGCTCTTTATATCATTAGATTAAGAAAGACGAGATGGAGGAATAAAAATATGAAACTGGGAGGAAGAGCCTCCATTATGGTTGCATCTTAGAATTTATCCGGAGTGATTAAGTACAAACTGATACACGTACCTATATTTTCTACATTTAATGGACAGCCTCAGTGGCCAAATGATTTGAGTTATCGACTCAAAATCTCACCGCCGAAGATTCCAGGTTCGAACTTCGCCCTGGGTAATGTACACGTTTTCTTGAAAATTCTATTAATGTTTGAATTAGTAAGATTTTCGGACAGATTTCATTAGTGTATATCCCACGACATATATTGATCGCTGATCATATAAATTATAAACTATCTGTTGAAAATATAAATTACAAATTTGCGCTGTCGTTCAATTTGTCTTTCGAACATGGATTCGTACAAAGTGTACGCAATTGAGGCTTTTCAAATCTCATTTCACAGTGGATGTTTTTTATGTGGAAGCAATTCTGTGAAGACTGAACTAAATATAATCTAAAAACTAATTTCTGACATAAGCACAGAAATAAGCATAATATTTCTAATGACGGCTTCTTTGACGAGATCCCAAGAGAAGAAATGGAGAACCTCTTCAACCTGGACATTAACGATAGGTTAATTATCATCTCTTAAACATGTAATTCAATTTCTGTAACAGTGCATTAATTATTATAATAGGCCCGAACCCGAAGTGACATTGGAACATGCTCTTCACAGGAATATTAGAAAATGGAATCCAAGAAGTTAAATGAAGATAGAAGTGTTTTAGGGTTCCAAGGTAAAAACCTGCAATTTTGTGACTGTCTTCGTTTGGATATCACTTTAATTCATTCCTGAATTAACAAACTTACGGACAGAAAACGGCAGTAAAAGTTTCACTAGAATAACTTACAAAAAAAGAAGCTCAGTTGTAATAAAATAAGCCAACTATTTTTTCAGCGAGTTTGCAGATTCAAAATAAAATACCAGGCTGTTCCAGAAGACCTGCACCATACTAGAACGAAAACGAAACACAGAATATCAGAAACAAAGACAGACTTTATTCAGCAAAGTACAGGCCTCAATGTTCAGTTACCTTCACCCACCTCTGCGACAACAGTTCAATCTGATGGCGATACCAGGTGGCAGGTTTAGAATTGAAAACCTCACGACAGGCAGAATTTACCTCATCATATGAACTGAAGTGCCGACCACACAGGAAATGAGAGAGAGCGAAACAAACCGTAATCCGATGATGCAACTTCCCGACTATAGGCGGGATGAGGTAACAATTCAAATCCGTCAAGCTCAGCTAGTGTGTTGGTCACTCTTCGAGACCGGTGACTGGGAGCATTGTCATTTTGCAGCAGTAACCTCTTCCTCCTCGTTAATGCCGGGTATTTCCCGTCCAGAATGGCATACGCTCGGCGTAATTGTTCAGAATACATTTCACCTGTTACAGCATGGTCTTCTGGAACAAACTCATAATGGACAATCCCGTGAATATTCCACCACACACTCAGCATGAGCTTTTTCCCAAATCTGTCCTGTTTCACATGGGCGATGGCCTCCTGCCTTCTTTTCACCCACTGTTTACGTGTATCGGGGTTTTCAGAAACACATACTTCTCGTCTCCTGTCACAATTCTCCTCCAAAAACGAAGATCATGCGGGTTTTGTAGCAATGTCTGGCAAATTGCAACTCTGCGCTGGGCCTGCACCTCTGTCAGCTCGTGTGGACTTTGTCGAGACTGTGTATTGGTGTAATCCATGTCATGCAAGCGAAGTTTTACTGTCGATTTGGATGCCCCAACCCCTCTGGCTAACACGTGTGCTGGATTGTGGTGTAGCATGCACAGCATCCTGCAGAGACTCGTTAATGTCCATCGGAGGTCACCCCGTGCGGGCCTTGTCCGCGAGGCGTAGTTCACCCGAAGCGAATTTTTTAAACCAACGGGAAGCTGTCCATCGATTCACCACTTCTTCGTTCTCCACACGACAAATTTCCTCCGCTGCCGCTTTTGCTGTTAGACATTTTTTCCATAAAAAAAAGCTAGCACTGCACGAAGTGCAATTTGGTCCTCACTCATCGTGCCCACTTTAATTTCAAAGAACACTCGCTACACATGCTGCGCGTGCCTTCACTTGATCCCACGAACCTGTCCTCTATGCCTGCCAACAGCCTTTCACCGGTGGCGCCACCTACCCTCGCAAACTTCATCTCTTAGGGCTCAGTGTGCTGATGGTGCAGGACTTCTGGGACAGCCTGGTATTAGTGTTGAACTAGTGTTTATTGACTAAATTATATATTTTACGCATGTACATATTTGTTGTGTGTATATGATAGGACAGGGTTTCGCCGATAAGCTGTCATTCTTCTGCTGGCTTCCTGCTTAATTGACTTCTATAGTGAGTACAGTTTTAATTAAAATTATTGATTTGATTTGCTTTCTTTTACTTCGCTTTTTGTGCCATTTTTGTCTAATTTGCGAGGATGGTGATGAGGAATGATATGATGAAATTGATAAATGGACACTCACAAACATCCATGCCCAGGCCAGAATTCGAGCCCAGGACCCCTGTCGTCGTAGCGCGATGTGCTAAGCACTCCGCCACGGGGGCCGGCAGTTTTAATTACACAATTAAAATCAATCAATTTAATAAAACAATAATCAATTTTGTACGGAATAATATTATATATTTTTTATCAGAAAGGGGTTTGTCAATAATAATGAACAGAAATTAATTTAATGATGATGGCTTGAGGAACTTATATGCTATAATATTGCATTGCTCCAGTGATTGGTAACTAATTTAAATTTATATTTGTCAGTCTTTATGATTATACCACACTTTCCAATTGTTAGTATAAACTATAAAAAAAATGAAAAGTATTTACGAATAAATTTGTTGGGATTGGGCATCGTCCTATAAAATAAAAAAATACTAGGCCGAGGTCTCGAAAAGGTTGAGAACCACTGGGATAGAGTAACCAACCTACCATCTGCTCTGTGTTCCTATGGACACAAGCAAGTGGAGAATAGCTGCTGCGAATTTTGTCACGCTGCCCCTGCCCATGGCTATAGTAAAAGGCCGAGGCTATTTATTCTGGAGGAGGCAGTTCACTCCCCCCTCCCCTCTCTCTCAATCCCTCCCATCGGGTTTTATAGAAACCACTGCCCGCTCGGTCCCGTCGATTCTCGAAACCTGTTTTGTTTACCCTCGGAATCGGAAAGTGAGAAGCCGACCATTTAGTGAGGCAATTGTACGCTGTTACCAAACTCAATATAATTAAAATCAAGTATGAAATCATTATTGCTACAGAGAATTTGAGTGAATAGATTATGAAATAAACCTTTAAAAAGTGTCCCATAAAAATATGAAGGTCGTAAGTCCAATAGTTACCGAGGAGTGGAATTGATTACTTCTTTTACAAATAAACGGGGAAAACTCGTCTTTCTAGGAAAGGGAGGGGGAGACAGTCGCGCTCGGGCAAGGGGCATGATTTCCTCTTAAAATACTATTTTTATATTTATAAAGTTACTGGACAAATGACAGTTATACAAAATTTTATTGCTTGAGACCTCAATTCGAGATGTTGGAATGAGCTCTAATTTATATGACTGAAAATGTAAGAACATAACCATCAACAAAATTTTCAATATGCAGTTATTCTCACAAAATACTTTAAAAATGAGTATTTCACAAAATAATCGTTTATTTTTTAAAAATAGATTTATTGATTTAGTGTGAAAGTTTATACTATTTGGAGCACTTCTGAGAAAACCAGACATTCATAGGCGTCACCGTTCCCGAGAAATATCAAACCAAAATAAATCTAATACGGTGGACTATTTTGAACATGGGAGGCATCGGCACGCACATAGCGATTGGCTCCTCGACTGAAAATTCCTTAAATGGCATAACAATTATACTACCAAGTCTCTTGCTTTTATCAAAAAGTGTAACAATTCGTCAATCATTAGGGACTTAGCCGCTGGACAGTGATCAAGATTGTGGGTACGAGTCCTCTATTTGGAGACACATCTTATGGCGATTCTTTGATTAAATACATTAAAAGTTATATCAGTTTAACGCTTATAAATTAGGCTATAATTTTTATTCCAAATAATATTCTGTCGCATAATTTATCTGATAGTTACAATCGAGAAAATTCTAAAAGTACAGGAAGACTTGTCTCTATTTTACAGGGGAAGACAAGACTTGTCTTTATTTTAAAAGATGATTTCTTACATAACGTGAAAACCACTTACATTCGTATCATTGCCTATCCTTCCAATTTTCATTTATTTCGAATTGAAATAAATGAATATCCCACATCTATCACCACGTGGGATCGTACTACGGGTAATGTAGCTCATTCATCATTCATCACCCCCAACTATTGGCATACTCGCTGGCAAACCTGATGGTAAGGTGCAAGTGGTACTGACTAAACACATACGTGTGGCTAGGGTTAGCACTTAGCAGATCGCTGTAAGGGAAATGTAGGACATGCTATCCAAAATGTAGGTAGGACACAAAACATTCTCAATAAATAATAGATATTTCTATAGAACACTTTAGAAAGTAGTTGAAAAGTGACACTTTTCAGTTTTAAAAAAAATAATTCTTAATGAATTTTTAAATGCAAAATTTCAAAACTTGCAATCATACTAATCAATGCACCTCTCACTACATGATTTAAGCGGTACTTCTCAGAGGACGCAATCTTTATCAAAATTTCAGGTTTAGCCAAACTATATTTATGTTAGAGTGGACAGTCAAACTCTTTGAAATTATAGGGACCAGTACCAAACAAACATTTTACAGACTTCATGAAAAAATAATTTCTCTCGTGAGTCTGTTGTGCTGATGGTAATGAAAGTACTCTCTCAACATTTGAATTATGACCTGTAATGGCAAACAAATATTCAGCAGTTACCGTAATTGAAAATGGTTCGAGAAGTTTCATCTTGAGTAGTGTCCAGGGTGTCTACCAAAATAACACATCCAGAATTCTTGACTTTTTCTGGGCTTTTCTATACCTTTTTCCGTTTTTCTTAATGTCTATTTATTCGACCGCTACTTAGCTAAAGTTGAAAATTAGTAATTAAGAAAATAAATATTTATTTAATGAAAAACCGTACTAAAGAGCCTGAACTGTGTTAGGCAGATAAGCGAGGCTTTGGCGTCTACTCATGTGGGGCTTGTGTCGGTTGTCCCTATATGTTTGTGACTGTCTCTTCATCCATCTTATCTTACCACCATTCATCCTCATCTTCGCGATTAGCCAAAGGGACAGAAAAAAGTGAAGTAAAATAAACTAAATCAACCA
This sequence comes from Lepisma saccharinum, assembly GCF_977018435.1. Taxonomy (NCBI): domain Eukaryota; kingdom Metazoa; phylum Arthropoda; class Insecta; order Zygentoma; family Lepismatidae; genus Lepisma; species Lepisma saccharinum. The sequence continues at coordinate 53,855,350 of NC_139238.1, forward strand.
ATCAGTCATTATGATAGCAAAACTTCTTGACCACAAGAATAATTTATTGCCTTTTTATTGACTTCTTGACCTACTTGTTAATATATTTACTTTTTCTTGACTACCATGACTTTCTTGTCTGGCAGACACCATGAATAATTTTGTTATCTATACCCCTGCTTTACAATCAAGTTGTATTGAATATTGAATCAGAATGGGCAAGACCTTGTTCCATCAGTATAAACCCTAAGGCAAGAAATTCTGCTCAGGCATTGAACAGTGACGTTATCAGAAAGTGGTCCCAAAACTTTGTTCATTAAGTGCTTCCGTTTTCCTGTTTGTTTAATAGCAGGACAAACTTTTTTTTGGGGGGGGGGCAATGACTCATGGCCGCGTTCACCAACTCGGATTATTTCGAAGTTCAGATGAACGAGATAAATTTTAATCCACAATAAATGAACTTGGTTTAAGGATTTGCATTGCACCAACGAAAAACGACGTTCAGGAGGTTCCGTTCAACTGATCCGAGATTAATTTGTAAGGCTATACCTGATTGGTTGGCTAACACAAATCACAACCAAGAACTCCATAGAGTAATGTGATGTGGTAAAGTATCAACATGTAGGAGAAGAAGATAATTCGGGCTGCAAACTTCTCTGAATTTGAGAGATGTACTAATCAACCTTGTCAATATGTACAAGGATGTAGTGGAGTGTAAAGAAATAATGATATTAAAAAAGAACTGACGGCACAACACAAAAGGAGGAGAAAGCATGGAACCTTCTCCTACGGGACTTTAATGCCTTACGAAATACATTCGATTTTGAGAGAACAGTGTACGCTGAACCTCGCCCGCAATAAAGATATATTATTATTATTATTTCTATTATTACTGTACTGTGGTAACTATTTGAATTTTTCATTTCTTAATTCTTATATATTTATATTGTCGTGTCGTGTAAATAGCCAGTAACATGTATTTTCGTAAATTTATACAATCATATTTCCAACACCATGTAGCAATATCGTAAACATTGCTGTGTTCTAATTTACCTTGCGCGTAATATATGACATTTATATATGTTTTGTGTTCTGGGATAGAAAGTACAGTATTTATAAATATTACAACTTTGCACCACAGAACCACAAATTATTATTATTATTTTAACAGTTTTTAGTTTACATAGTTCTCGAATTATTAGCATTGTACATCCAACATCTCTAGCGTTTGCACGCCCTCGATATCACTTTCCGCTCTTTTTATATTAAAAAACAACTGCCTGCAGTCGAAGCGTCAGTATCGTGAACCAGGATCACACACCAAAACGGTCGCGAATGGCCGATCAGAAGGTAAACAAGTGTTGAACCGTCTTCGTGCAATGGAATTTTCCAGTGATCCTTTCCCGATCCGAGTTTAAAATTTGATCTTCGTTCGTGCACACGGACATCAATGACTGAAGCAAAATAAATTTCACTATTGAGTTTGGAAGCGTAGTCCATAGACTTGTAACTAGCATGATTTCTTTCTGTTACCTATTTTGCTAATTAATATTTTGTGACGCTCAAAATGTAGGACTTTTATGATATTTTTCAAATTCCTCCCGGACGCCGGACATAAGGCTAAAATGTAGGACATGTCCGGGAAAAACCGGACGTCTGGTAACCCTACGTGTGGCAAGACACACCACTTGAGTTTTAAACCCCCAAAGACTGGATCAACATGGCTTATTGGAAAGGGTATACTTGTCTCTGCACTACTGAAGATATGCGATGAGAGGTTACGCTCGAGACTATACAAAGAGTCTGACTTGCGACTCGTCTCGACACGGTCTTCCCAAGGCGTCCTCTTATCTCTCTTCGTAATCCTCGTACTCGCTCCTCGATTGACTGACTTAGAACTGACCACTGACCTCTCTCCTTCCAGACATTTATTCCAATCGAATTTACTAAGTAATGCCGACTCAGTTATCTGTAGACTCTTCCTTGATTGCGATCGTTTACACCTGTTTGCAACGACGGCGATCAAGGAAGCTCGGCAGTGTCTAACAAGACATTCCTTAGATGGTTCTAGCAATTTCCTGATTTGGAAAGTGATGGCTAAATGTCTGGGATTTTAGAGTTCGTTGTACGTTACATTTAAAAGATTCTACAGATCGTTACGATGCCCCTCTCCGGAAAATAATTCCTTTGAATTCGTCTTTATATGTGATCCAATCTTATAGGGGTATCGTTCATTACCAAAACATAAAATCCTACAGATCGTTACGCATTATTGAACAACGAAACATTACCTTTTCTTCAGTCTATCTAATGAGGATCAAAAGTTTAATAGAAAAATAACTGCTTAGATATAAGCCAGTAACTAAGAGTCTGTGAATCCGATGCTTGAGGGGAAGCACAGGGGAGAAGGACGTGAACTTTTGAGATTTTTTTCTTCTAGTAGAGGTCTAACAACTGACCAAAATCCATCTTTTACGGAATCATTCCCAACATTCGTCGTTTTCAACTTAATTTTTTTTTTTTTTGGCTAACACACAAGTTTTCACAACACTCCCACATCTCGTCCCCATGAACGCGGCTAAAAATATGAAAACAGTAACGTATAAATTAGCAATAACAGCACAAAATAAAGGGTATAATCAAGAGGAATATCATCTGTCCCTGAACAGTACGTATGTATATCCTCTAGGCGACACAAATGAAAAGTCTCATTATAGCTCAGTTCATTGCTGATGCAGGACAAATTTCAAATTCATTTTTCTCTCTTATATAAAAAAAAACCTTGATAAAACTTTATTAGTATGAAGAGGAAGGATGGTAGTTAAAAATATTCAAAAATGAGAAAAATCGATGAGGGGATGTTTTGAGCTGTTCAAACTTGAAATTTGAACATTTGAACAGTGTGTTCAAATTTTACAAAGTTTCAACATTTTATCATCTCATAACATGCAACCGTTTTTCCCCTTTACAACGAGCTCAAGAACGCTTCTGTATCTTCGTTCGTTCCCGAGATATACTTAATTGAAAAGAGCATGATGCTCAAAACTGACATTTTGAACAACCCTCATATAATTCGTAATAATCATATTTCAGCAAAATCCTTTCACAGGTTTTGGAGCAAAGCAAAGCTGTGTCCGAAATATCATCAACATCGTGACTATGAGGGTCAACTCCTGCCTGATTTGACATGGAATGAATGACCCGACCCATATTTATATATATAATGTCATTAAATGTCTCAAATTATTTTATAATATATACAATATATTATATCACTGTCTTTCATTCAAAATGTATAATTGCAAATAGATGAACAATGATGTGCATAAGGGAGGAGGGATAAAAAATAAGATATATTAAGATGATATAGTTTCATGTATAAAATTCACATATAAATGCTATTACGTGTTTTATTAATATATCTATGTACTTCGTGGTTGCTAACGAAAGACGATGAGAAATGGAGAAGAAGTAACAAGTCGGTCCAATTTCTGTGTTCTGGGGATTGCTGGGTTTAGTGTCCTTAGAGGTGAGGCTCTTTGTTGTCCGTTCTTTTTGTATGTTCTCGATATTATTCCAGTCATGTATATTCGAATCTCAAACTAATTGTTTATATTTGTTGTTAAAACAAAAACTCTTCCCCCCTTGGAAGAATTTTTGTGGGGGGAGGGGGGAATTTCAAGACAAGATCGTTGGTGGGAGGAATTCCCCCGTCCCCCCGGGATTCCGCACCTTGGTTTGGAACATTTATGTTACATATTATGCTGTTCATTAAATCACATTTTTTTAATCTGTAATTTTAAGGCAGTATATTGTTTGAAATAAAATATGCCAAACCATTTCAAAGGTAGAATTACAAGTATTGTCAACTGACCCCGAACATATCGTCAACTCACTCCACATACAGGTTGAATTGACAATTGTCACTCTTCAAAAAAAAAAAAAATTAACAAAATAAAAAAGCAATAATTTTACAAGTTTTTTGGAGCATGGTGAATTAAAAATTTGTAGTGGTTGAGGAAAATACAAATATTGCTCGTAGGATTTCATCAATAGTATATCATAATTTTTAAAAACTGCAAAAATTTAAACATAAAAACATGGTCAAGTACGATTTGATGTTGCTCTTAAAGTAGGGTGACCATAATATTTTGACCCAAAGGTCACTTTACTCCCTCCTGAAAAATTGGTTAGGCCTAATTAGCTATAAAATTATTGTCATTAACGTATTATTATTATTATTTATAGTAACCGCTGTAGCTCAGTCGGTGGTCGGCCTCCGTGGAGGAGTGGTTAGCATAGTGGTCCCGGGTTCGAATCCCGGCTAGGACTTGGATGTTTGTGTTGTCCGTAAATTTAGAAAACCGAGAATATAGAGAAAAACTGTACGAATGTTGAGAAAATGTGTGTGAATGACGGGGGATACCACCGAATAGGGGAATTTCTTTATTTTATATATAAAAAAGTCGGTATGGCGTCTGACTACCATGCGAGAGGCCCGGGTTCGATCCCCGGCTGAGAAAACCGGGACTTTTTCCACCTGTTTATGCGGCTCCGGCGCTCGCCCAGTGTTGTATAAAGTGGATACCTGGAGGAAACTCTGGGAGGTAAATGCGGCCAGGGGCGTGGTGCTGATCACATCACTCCAAGCTTCGGCCGAGATACGCCTTCATGGCGTGGTGCAAAGTACAGGGGAGCACTTTACCTTTTTTATTATTTATTATAGTATGGATCACATAATGATACATCATGAACAATATCTATGTAAAATATGATCTCTCGTTGTCAAGAGCTATTAATTTTTATAATCTCGGTATGACTACTATGCCAGAAGTATTTTGCAGAAGGACCAATCTTCTTGAGAACAACTTTATTCTTTACTAACCGTTAATAAAGCTCCCCGAAAAAGTTGCATCACATATTAATATCTAACACAAAACGCGGGATTTGACATTTGAATTTCCGCCAAGACACAGAAAGTCATTCTTTTTAAGAATCTCTCAAATTTAGACTTGGTTTTCAAGCTAATTCCTAGACTTTTAAAAAACGGGACAAATACTGTTTCTTGTATAATATCGACGGGACAACTGGGACACGCCTATGAAACGGGACTCTCCCGGTCAAAACGAGACGAATGGTCACCCTATCTTAAAGAAACGATTTTATTTCGAGCAAAGTGAAACAAAAATTATTTGAATTTCACGCTATTCAGTTCATTTTCATTTCTTGTGCGGCAAGGCCGAGTAAAGATTGTTGCAGTCAAGAAATGATTGTTGCGCCGGTGCATGGAATTCGCCGCCCCCCGTTTGTACTTCAGTTATGAGCTATTATTTTTTTCTTTTTGCTCAGGCCAATCGGGACTAGACCTACAGTTTAAAGTGGGATCCGAACCACTTGTAGTTCCACCGAGTATCGAACCCGGAACCCCTTGATTACAAGGCGACGACGCTACCACTGAGCCATCGGGGAGGCCCACACACTGTACTCGTTATTTCAAAAGTGGTAATGAAAATTTCTACAAGCGAAGTTGAAATATTTTTAAAAAAAGTTTTTTGAGAACTGAATTTGAAAATTCAGGCGCCAGTTGAAAATGCCTACATTTTACATTCCCAATTTCGCCTTCAAATAAACACTCAAAGAATCTGTTAATTGCATAGGAAAGGCAACCTTACTTTCGAGTAAAAGATTCCGAAGAACTTTGCGGTGGCGGAAACGCATCACCCATCCCATCTCTTCACCCCACCCCTAACAGCGGTGCTTGGAAGGGAACCAGCGAGAAAGGAAGCCCTTGCCATTGGTAACAGCCTTGATGGGATACAAGAGATCTGACCAATAAGGACGTTTGAAACCCACGTGACTGTCACCGAAAGAGCTCTCCCCCCAATTTGTGCTGGAAACAGCAAAAGAAGACGGCCGCGCCATCTACTGGCCACCGATGGAAATGCAATTTCAAAGCGCAGCGAGGTTTAAATGTGCGGTAATCCTCTACTCCCTAACTCCTCTATGATATAAATTATAATGAACAAATTATTAATAACAAACATCTGTGAAAATTTGAAGGTATGAAGGATAATAAGTATTGGTGTGGTAGCGAAATATTTAATATGTAAAATTGTATTTATTTACCCATACGCAACTTCAGATTTCAATGTAGGGGCGATATAAGAGGATAGTCGTGATTACTTTTTGTTGTAATTTCGTGCTGTAAACTTCTTCATATTATTGCCTACGTCTTATTCCTTGCGTTTTGCTTATTATTCTGCTGCAAATGGTCAATAGAACCAAGATATGGACAATTAAAAATGAAAATATTTCCCGTAAGCTTCCATTGCTACGCGAGCCTCGCCACTTGACAGATCCCCTGGGTCACGTCACAGCTCGTTGCGGCTTCTGGCCAATGGTAGAGCTCCGTGTCTCGGAATGCTCTTCCTAAAATACTTCTATATTCCTTGGGGTATGGAATCCAACATGGCGGACGAGTAGCGGACGTGCAGCAAGAGCTCCCGTTTTTTCCTCCAGTCTCGCTGGCGCATACTCATCTCACACATCATTACCAGAAGAAACATGTGCCAGCACAGGAAAGCATCACTTCCAGCACCTCGGTGGTGATCAAACAGCACACAAATTTACTAAATCGCACATAATTATGTCGAAAGCTTCCATCAACGTAGTTGCCAGCCGCTTGGAAAGCGTGGAGGAGAGGCTTTGGGACGTCGCCGGTCAGCAACCACCCGCTGAAAGGACGGGCAAGGGATCCCAGGCGGCGTTGCAGGATCTCAGCGCGACCTTCCTGGAATTTAAATGGGAGGCGGAGGGCACGCTGAAGTCTGTCAGTCTGGATATCCAGGAACTCCAGAAATCGACAGATAGAAACTCGACAATGATCGACGACATGGAAATGTATTCCAGGGGAAATGTATGCCTGCTGTTACACGGCATTCCTGAGACGGCCAACCAGGACACGGACGAACTTGTCCTCCAGACGATCCACAAACACCTCCACCTCCACCACATCGAGCGCTCCCACCGCATCGGCCCCCGGAGGAGAACAGTGGCGGACGCGGTCAAAACTGGGAAGAGGCCCATCATCTTCCGGCTTTGCAGCTATCGAACCAGGAACGCCTTCTGGAAGAACAAGAAGGCGCTGAAGGGAACGAGAGTTCTTATCACGGAATCCCTGACTGCAGCCCGGCAGCAACTGCTGCAGAAGGCCAAGAAGCAGCATGGCCCCAGGAACGTGTGGACTCAGGATGGCAGAATCGTCATACTGAAGAACAATCGCAAGATCTCCGTCACCACGCTGGAGGAACTGTAGAAAGTGGAGTGAACGCGAAAGAAAAAAGAGGACGTGCAGGAAATGAGCAGCCACTCAGAACGTTTATTTGTTTACTGAGGGCGCATCAAATTCCGCCACGTTATTGCGTAAACTCAGCTATTTTTGTGTATTAGTGTTTGTGACTGCATTATGTTAGTTATTGGTGTTTATGTTACTACGTTAACCGTTATGCTCGTGTCTGTTTGTGTTTCTTTGTGTGTGTGCGTGTGCGTATGTGTGCGTAAGTATATATAATTCAGTTTTCGGTGTTCTGCACGGTCTAAATACATAACTTCTGCTGGCTTGGTAAGTGAATCTCCAATTTCCAAAATTTTATGTTCGGTAGACGTAGTGACAAATGTTAATTTACTTTCTTTATTAACTTCTCATTTTCAATGGCTCAAACTGATATTCTGGTGGATGTAAATCTGGCAACGCCCCCACTCGGTGCTTCTGGAGAACTTCAAAACCTGCCGCCGACCTCCTCAGTCGCCATTAACCTCATCCCTACCTCCTCCCAGCGGCAGACCGTAAACTCGCTTTCCAACCCCTCAAACTGTTTACCCGCCGGCAACACCAACGTCGGCTATTTTCAGTCAATTGCGAAATATCTGCATTTCCCCAACAAGCGACAACGACCTTCGCTCCCCAACCCTGGCCTGGTGTCAGAAATGGGCGACCCGACCCACCTTCTGGGTCGCAGCTGAACCTCCTCTCAGGAAGCCTCAACATCATCCACATCAATGCACAAAGCCAAGAGGCGTGGAGGGCAGTTTTCCTTCCCACTTTTTGCAACTTTTGTCCACGCACTATGCTAAACCTTATGTACCAATGGAAAGTAAACTGTTCTTTGCCCCCCTTTTTGGCACGGAAAAATACCTTGCTTGTCCCTTCGTTGAAAAATGTTCGGACGTCCATGTTTAGGGGGGCAATTGCCTCCCGCCCTTGCTCCTTCGTGCGCACACCTATGCGTGTATGGGCAGCATGGAGAGGCATCAACACGACAGCCCTCGACGGCGTTGTTTCTGTGGAAAGAAGGTGTAGCCACTGCAGAGATTCACAGGCGTGTGTGGAGAGCATGCACCCTTACCAAAAACCGTGTACAACATGGCTGGAAACAGGGCTGCTCGCCAAGTTTTAGCAAAATTCAGAGTTTCATTTAGATGACTGTAGATCGGAGGCTAATTGCCCTAGACAGACGAATGAAGTACCGTTATACGCGGAATGAACCATAGATTCGGACCACATACATTATATACACATTGAGTGTATATATGAATGCGGGGAAGGGCAGAAACCGGAAAATTCCAAAATTTCTGAAGAAATGCCCCTCTCACCCTGCCCCCTGGACAACAAAGTACAGAACATTGTCAAAATACACATGGAAATGATCGCAGGCATGTTTGGAAGAAGAAAATAATTGCACTATTATCATATGAGCAATAGAACACTACTTGTAGCCCCAAACAACATGTCTGTGCGCCACTGACTCAGTTTCAAAGGAAGTCGCCATTTTCTCGCCATTTCCCCACCTTTTATAGGAAGAACAAGATATGCAAGAGTATTTACGGTGCAGTATATGTGTTAACAATAATATTAATGAAGAAAATCGCAATTCCAGCGAATAATAGGGACATTATGACGTAAACAGTACGAACATGTCGACATATCTCGATCGAGATATTTGGTCCCCGAGGGGTTACAGGAAAATATCTCTATCGAGAAATTTGGTAAACAAGAGGTTAAACTGACGAAGGTGTCTACCAGATGGGTTCCCAAAGCTCTGAATGCAGCACAGAGCCAACAGCGTGAGAACGTGAGTCGCAATTTCCTGCAATGCCACAACCAGGATCCAGATAGCCTCATGTCCAAACTTCTGACAGGCAACGAGGCTTGGCTCCATTACCGTGAAACAGATACCAAAGCCCAATCCATGCAGTGGAAGCAAGTAAGAGAAAGGCGGGGGAAAGCTATTAGAGAAGGCAGCGAAATGAGTGATCATGCTCCAGCTAAGCCATCTTTATAGTGTAAGTGCGTGTAAAGTAAAATGTATGCGTTTTTGGTAAGAGTGCAGGAAAAGAGATGTGGGGCGAGGAAGAAGGAAGAAAGACTGGAAGAAGAACTGTGGAGGGAGGGGAAGAATGTGTATATAGGGGACAAAGTAAGAGACAACTTAAATGAAAACTAATGTAAGAAAATATTGTAGAAAAAATCAAAACTATGTAGTGCGTACAGCCTATGGCTTGCACAAATCAAAATAAAATATTCTATATTCTATTCTATGGTGGTACCGAAAATCATAATTTTGGAACAGGCTTCTTCATAAATAATAGAATTATCTCTTCTCTTAAAACAGTAGAATATATTAATAATAGGATATCATATGCAGTTTTACAGGGTAGGTGGTGTAGAATTATTTTAATAAACATACATGCACCAACGCAACGGAAGATAAAGATTAAAGATGATAATACTAAAGATGTTTTTTTATGCAGGGTTAGAACAGGTCTTTGATAAATTATCCCAGTATGATATGAAAATTCTGTTAGGTGACTGTAATGCACATGTTGGTAAGGAAGGGTAATTTAAACCCACGATTGGTAAAGAAAGTCTTCATGAATTAAGTAATGATAATAGTATAAGATTAATTACTTTTGCAACCTCAAAGAATTTAATTGTGAAAAGTACAACTTATAAACATAAAGATATCCATAAATATACCTGGTCTTCTCCAGATGGTCAAACTCATAACCAGATAGATCATATTTTCATTGATAAGAGAAGGCATACTACAGGGTGGCCCAAAAAGTCATTTAACGCCCTCGGTACAAGGCCACTGCAGCGCCCAACATGGAAATGGTGATGACCAATCGTTGCCAGGCCAAGGGGGAACCACATTGACGCCACCCGCACGGTCGGCGGCCATCTTGATGTCCGCCACCTTGAATTCAAGTTCAGAATTTTAAATGGGAAGAGGGTGATATGATATATCAAATCAGGCTAGAATTTCACGAGAAATGCAATGGTGAAGGGTTTTTTATGTATCTTTAACCAGTAAAAAGTTATGGCTGAATTATTGTACCAATTTGCTTCTTTTCGACGTGATAGAAAATGCCTTAAAATTTGTTTAGCACATCGGTAACGCATCGAGATGAAAGTGACGTCTAGGGAGAGAAGTTCGCATGCCATTGCACAAGATTTTAATCAGATACATCCATGAAGAGCTGCGCATTATGAATGGTTGTCGCGAACAATAACAGTGTGACGCTTCCATTAAATGAAAAGTCCTTAACAGTGACAAGGCTAATGTTTATGTTCATAAGGAAGTTCATAATCAGATTATTATTCCATGCTTTTTATCTGATAACCCATTTTTGACAGATCAAAGCTGAATGGTTAGTGCTGGTAAGTTAATTGTGTGGCGTGCTGTGTGGAACACGATTGGTTAGTCAATTTTCCACCAACGGAACCTTAAATGATTAGGGCTACTTAGATTTGTTAAATAAACAGGTTTTTTCATCCTTGCTTGTGGAAGAAGGTACGTTTTACAGAGTTTTTTCATTAGGGAGGAACAACAGAACACTATGGGAACGTTGTGAAGCAGTTTATATCCAAAGTTAGTTATCAGATGACAAGGGTCGCATATTCTGTTTATGAACTTCCTTATGAACATAAACATTAGCCTTGTCACTGTGAAGGACAATTCAATGGAAGCGTCACAATGTAAATTGTTCGCGACAACCATTCATAATGCGCAGCTCTTCATGGATGTATCCGATTAAAATCGTGTGCAATGGCATGCGAACTTCTCTCCATAGACATCACTTTGATCTCGATGCATTACCGATGTGCTAAACAAATTTTAAGGCATTTTTCTAACACCTCGAAAAGGAGCAAATTGGTACAATAATTCAGCCATAACTTTTTACTTGTTAAAGATACTTCGAAAAAAAAACCTTCACCATTGCATTTCTCGTGAAATTGTTGCCTGATTTGATATATCATATCACCCCCTTCCCATTTAAAATTCTGAAGTTGAATTCAAGATGGCAGTCATCAAGATGGCCGCCGACCGTGCGGGTGGCGTCAATGTGGTTCCCCCTTCGCCTGATAACGATTGGTCATCATCATTTCCAAGTTGCGCGCTGCAGTGGCCTTGTACTGAGGGTGTTAAGTGACTTTTTGAGCCACCCTGTAGTATAATTGATGTTCGTTCAGATAGAGGTGCTGACTATGCCAGTGACCATTATTTAGTAATTTCTAAATTAAGAGAAAGACTCGCAGTGATAAATCATAAGCAACAAAATCTAAAAGTTATAAAATTTAAAACAGTCAAATTTGCTGATGAAAGAATTAAGAAAGATTACCAAATTAAACTGTCAAATAGATTTGATGCTTTGCAGGATTTAAATGATGATAAAAATATGAATGAAACAGACGTAAATAAGAATTGGGAGCACAAACGTAATGCAATAGAATCAGCAGCTAAAGAAAGTATAGGATACCATAAACCAAGGAAAAGTAAGCCATGGTTTGATAACGAATGTCTAATCTAATAGAAATAATAAATCAGGCTAGACTTAGGTGGTTAAATAACTCTGATGATACAAATCTAAGCAATTATAATAGAATAAAGCGAGAAGTTAACCGCACGTTTCGAAGTATAAAAAGAGATTACTAGAAAAGCAAAATTAGTGAAATTGAAACAAACAGCAAAAACAAAAATATCAGAGATTTATATAAAGGTGTAAATGAATTTAGAAATGGGTGGCAACATAAAGTAAACTTGATAAAAGATAAAGACGGTGATTTTCTAGCTGATCCAAGTGGTATTTTAAATAGATGGAAGATCTACTTTAATGACCTCTTAAATGTCCATGTAGGAGGTAAATCAGAAGTAAATGAAGTTCACACTGCAGAATCTTTAGTCCCAGAACCTAACTTGACTGAAGTTTAAGATGCTATTAAAAGGCTAAAGAATAACAAAGCACCTGGCATTGATTTAATACTAGCTGAGTTATTTAAATACGGTGGGAATTTGTTAATATGTCAAATTCATAAATTAATTAGTTTAATATGGAATAAAGAAGAAATCCCTCAACAGTGGAAAGAATCCATAATTGTTCCTGTGTTTAAAAAAGGTGATAAAGTGAACTGCAATAATTACCGTGGAATTTCTCTGGGAAGATAATCGAAGTGTCCATCAGCTATTCATTGATTTCAAACAAGCATATAATTCGGTCAAAAGAAATAAATTATATAACATATTAATCGAGTTTGGAATACCCAAGAAGCTTGTTAATATGATAAAAATATGCACCAGTGAAACAGAAAGTAAAATTCGTGTGGGTATTAATGTGTCTGACAAATTTACAATTCATGATAGGTTAAAACAAGGAGAGGAATTATCTCCATTGCTCTTTAATTTTGCCTTAGAATATGCTGTTAGGAAGGTAAAATAAACTAATGAAGGACTACAATTAAACGGTGTGACTCAGTTGTTAGAATATGCAGATGATGTAGTGATGTAGACTTATTAAGGGATCATATAAATACAATTAAGAATAATGCTAAAATATTTTTCAAAGCTGCTAAAGAGATAAATTTGGAAGTTAACAAAGAGAAAACTAAATATATGCTTATCGGCCGAAACCAAGTGTTAGGCAATAATCAAAATCTAATTATTGATAACAACTAGTTTGAACCAGTTTCCAAATTCAAGTACTGAGGAATAATACTAACAAATGAATATGATATTATAGAGGAAATAAAAAGCAGGATTAATTCAGGAAATGCATGTCTACTCGTTTAATATCTAAGAAACTAAAAGTTAAAATATACAATACAGTAATTTTGCCTGTAGTATTATATGGATGTGAAACTTGGTCCCTTACATTTAAAGAGGAACATAAATTGAGACTCGTTTAATATCTAAGAAACTAAAAGTTAAAATATACAATACAGTAATTTTGCCTGTAGTATTATATGGATGTGAAACTTGGTCCCTTACATTTAAAGAGGAACATAAATTGAGAGTATTTGAAAATAAGATTCTTAGGAAAATCTTTGGACCTAAAAGGGATGAGGAGACAGGTGAGTGGAGAAGGTTACATAATTTAGAACTACATAATTTGTATCCATGTCCAGATATTATTAGAATAATTAAATCAAGAAGACTTAGGTGGGCAGGCCATGTGGCACGAATGGGAGAGGAAAAAAGAGTTTACAGGATTCTTGTTGGGAAACCTGATGGTAAGAGACCTGTAGGAAGGCCAAGACGAAGATGGAGAGACAACGTTGAGATGGACCTAAGGGAAATCGGTAGGGATGGAAAAGAGTATATAGATCTTGCTCATGATAGGGACAGATGGAAGGCCTGTGTTGCTGCAGCCATGAACCTTCGGGTTTAAGAAGGCTAGAGAATTAGTTAGTTAGTTCTATTCTATTCTATAAAGGGAGCCCGTGGACATCATTTCACAGATGTCAAGAACCTGCAAGCAGCTGTCCGACACACTCCAACAAAGTGGCTCCAGAAGGGCCTTGATAAGTTGCCCATAGCTGGAGCAAGTGAATAGAGCTGACTACATTGAGAAGGTGGACATATCTACCAGGGTGTAACTCTTATGTGTGAGTGTAAAAAAATAAAGTGTAAATCAATATAAAACGCCAATCGTAATTAATCTATTTCAAAATCAATAAAAAATAACATGATCTAGACAAAGAATGATTTACAAAGTTTTCACTTATTACTTTTATTCCTTTCTTTAAAGGGGCCTACCACAGGTATTTATGTAAATACTAAATATACTTTAGTTTCATATTTTGTATTTAATTTTAAAAATGTTTCATCTCTGTGAGTTTTAACTCGTAAATTATTGTTGAGCTGTTTTCTTTGTCATTACAGAAGTTCATGCAAATTCATATTGTTTATTGTACATGTGATCACACAATATGAAGTCTATTACTTGATAATTGGATGTAGCTTTTAAGTAATTTGAGTATCAGAGTTTTTTCTTTTAAGTCTTTTGTCCATTCTTGCTCACAAAATATGCTGGATTATGATGAATTTTTCATGTTTATTTCTCTTCTCCATTAGGTCATCAACTCCTTTCCCTATGTGAGAATACAGGACAAGAAATACGTATGTATACTGATGATTGAAGGGAAGAAGATTCTAGTAGAAAATAATAATGCAGAAAGTGCAATAATATTTTTATTTGCTTCTTACTATGCATTTAATTATAAATTTCCCCAGACACGTATCCAAGGGGGGCTTAGAAGGCTCGAGCCCCCCCAAAAGTTTTAGGTTTACACTAGATAAAATGAGGTTTTTGGTTTCTTGTGGTGTGAAATAAAATAATGTGACGATAATTTAAGGAGAGAAATAATTATTGAGGCAAGACGGAGAATGTTCTGTAACCTTGTTATTGATAATAGCACGTACCCAAGGTGGGGTCAGGGGGCTCGACCCTGCCCTAAGAATTTTTTTTAGTTTACGCTAGATGAAATTAGTTTTTTGACTTCTTGAATAATGTGACAATAATTTGAGAGAAAAAAATATCGAAGCAAGACTGAGAATGTTCTATAACCGTATAATTAATAGCATGTATCCTAGGTAGGTATCAGGGAGCTCGAGCCCCCCTTCAGGATGTTTTTGTTTACGCTAGGAGAAATTAAGTGTTTGGCTTCTTGAATAATGTGATGATAATTTGAGAGAAATAATTATCGACAAAAAAAGGAGAATTATCTATAACCTTGTTATTGTTAATAACGCGTATTCAAGTTGGGGATGAGGTGGCTGGAGGTCCCCCCCCCACCCCCAGATTTTTTTCAGTTTACACTAGATATAATTAGGTTTTTGGTTTCAATAATGTGACGATAATTTAAGGAGATAAGTAATTATCGAGGCAAGACAGAGAATGTTCTATAACCCTGTTGTTGAATATCGCACGGAAACTTTTCTTGCGCTTTCGGTGTTGTCGCAGCGAACATGAGCACTATGCAGAGATTTGTCAGTATGTGGAAGCTGCACAATAAAGGTAGCACCACACGTAGGGCGATTAGCTGTAATTTTTAATCTCTGGAAGGCGCGAGTGGGAACGTTCTTGAATAAGAGAAGGAGTCGAACTAGTGGCATTACTAACGAATAGTTTCATCTGCGGAACATTCTAGAATATAATGAGGATATAAATACGCGGCTACAATTTCCCGGTTGATCTGTACAACAGAGTCGGTTAATGAGATTGCAGAGGTAAGTGTGACAAATTCACACAGTCGATTCGTGATTAGTCGTTGTCCTTTGGTTGCTTTATAAGATCTAGTGATTCGAAAATGAAAAGGACAAAATATCGTAAAGTAACGAAGTCTAGAACTAGTTCCAGTTCGTATCCAAAGCTGAAGGCATTGACGACAGTGGAACTTCCGGAGCCTCTGTGTAGTGCTAGTTCGGGTCGAGAGCCGAAGAGATCGAAGGTCTCTCTCTCTCTCTCTCTCTGTCTCTCTCTAAAGTGTATATTTCAGCAATACCGGGTATTGGAGCGGTTAATTAAAAAAGAAATAAGCTGTACAGATCAACCGAAAATCAAAGTTTTAAGTGATAATTTAGTTTTGCCAGGACCAAATTTCGTGTATGCAGTCCGAGAATTTCATGGCATAAGAAAATACTTTTGTTTAAGCCTACTGGGTTTGAAACACACTCAAACAATTAACTACCATAAAGAGACTGCCGAAAATTTTATGAATGTCGAGAAGAGAAAGCAAGAAGATGTTGCATATGTAGACATTTTAGGCGGAAATTGCAGACTCTACCAGTACCCAAATCAGGGCTCTATCAACTGAGCCACCTAGCCACCCCTGACTTCGACTGATTTTTCGATAATATGTCTACATAGTACATGTCCTGTGTATGTCAAATCGTAAGATGTTGCCTGTATAGTGAACAAGAACAGAAAATAAAGGAGAAAGAAAAAAACTGAGGGGCACTCCCACCGGTTGTGGAGAAATCTTTCTTCTGTGGTCAAAAAGAGCTACCACTTAGAGGTGACGATGAGAGTGGCCTACTAGGTGATATTTCACACCGTATCGCCTGAGGATTTCACAAGTCGATAGTACGTTTGCGGCCTTTTGTGTCGCTACGGTGTGAAACGTTGCTTTTGATCGGTTCATTCCAAACGACATGTATCGGGTGTCCCTTCGGTCTGGAACCTTCCTAAATCTTGAAGATCCAAGTCACAAGGATGGAAAATTATTGTTTTGTTAAGGTTAGGTGCGAAGGCAGGCGACAGCATCCTAAAGGATAATATCCAAACCTGCAGGAAGAACTCTTACTTCAGTCTCCAATACGAAATGATAAAAACTTCTGGTGAGTTGATTTTAAAAAAATGTGTACGAGATAAAGAGTGGCGTGCCCAGGGTTTTCGAAGGGGAGAGGGGTTATGCATACTATTTTTGGTGGTCAGTCTTCTTTTGTCATCTTTTCCTGTCTTTACGTTCTTTGGTAAAATGATCCCACCAACCCCACCAACTCTCCATTGGGCACGTCACCGGAGATAAATGAGTAAGCATTTGATCATATTGGGAGATGAAACATTAGATGTGTTAGGAACAGAAGGGTTTCACTGTGCATTAATTGTTTCGCGATACAGCTATATTCGAGAAGACTTCCTTTGTTTCGTGCCGATATATGACAAGACGGCGGAAGCTATGACAGACAATTTTGAACAAGTACTGAGGCCTGAATATGAACAATTTGATGGGTTTCGGCTGTTGTAAGAGCGGCAAACATGGGAGGACAAGACACATTAGTGCCGTTCAGGTTCAAATCAGAGGGAAATATTCGAGAGCTGTCTGCGTCCAGTTCGCAGCCCACAGTAAGAATCTCCTGTCGTGGAGTGCATTGTCCATCCTGTGCATTTGTAACAGCTTCGTAAAAACACTCAAGGACACCATAGATGTTTTGATTCCTGATAGAAGAAATGGACAAACACACATACCCAGATGGTTCCAGCACACAATGTTAATTCATGGAAACAGAGCAGTCGAGTAGTAAACAAT
Organism: Lepisma saccharinum; assembly: GCF_977018435.1. NCBI lineage: Eukaryota > Metazoa > Arthropoda > Insecta > Zygentoma > Lepismatidae > Lepisma > Lepisma saccharinum. The sequence continues at coordinate 53,872,697 of NC_139238.1, forward strand.
GTTCCGATTTCACATTCTGATTAAAACGGCAGACCTAAACAGTGGAAACGACTTAGGGGATAGTTGCTCCCCATTTTTTTTTGCCTCCACACTATCACTATGGCCTCTTAATGCTAAGCCTTGTCTATCAAGAGAAAGTAAGCTTTCCTTGCAACGTCCCCCATTTTGGAACCAAATCGCTACCACTGGCCTTAAACACACAATTGTGAGGTTCTATCTATACCCCTTTTAAAAAAATGGTGTTTAGCCCCTCCCCCCGAAAGGAATTCCTGGATACGTGCCTGAATGCCCAAGTAGTTTAAAAAGAACTTACACTTTCTTGGAGGCTGTTGCTGACAACAAGTCAACAAAATTGCCAATTACTGTAATTAAAATTGTTAATGAAGTAATGTAGTTAAGTGTGTGTGTGTACATTAATGTAAATAAAAAGGTTGTTACTTCATAACCTTTTAAGAAAATAAGCTATGTAACAACATGCTTTTATGTGCATGTTTTTGTATCTAGTCTTCTTGTGCAACCTTTTTTGATTGTATTCTATTATTGTCTTTTAATAAAGATGAGGTTGTTCATTTACACCAAAGAGCAAAATAGTCTTTTATTGCAAAAGAATCAAGCCATTTTTTTTGTTTTAAATAAATTTCTGAAATAAGATTAAAAAATGTCATATCACCAACTCAGATATATATAATTTTTGCATCATATTAACATTAGTAATGTACATGGTGTGGAGAATGCACTGTCCATCAGAAATATATGTAAGTTTTTTCAGTGCTAAACTTTTTGGAATTTCTAATTATGCAATTTCTTGTCTGAATACTGACTCCAGCCATTTTGTTGTCAGAGAAGAGAGAAACTCAACTAATAGTCTGAAAACAATAAATTCATTCCCTATGCTATTGTAAGCAGACTTGTCTCTGCTTATTATAAGAATTGGGTCGGTTGGTTAATTTTACTTCGCTTTCATGCCACTTTTGACTAATTGCGAAGATGGGGATAAGCGAAGATATGATTAAATTGATGAATGGACACTCACAAACATTCATGCGCAGGCCGGGATTCGAACCCGGGACTCCTGGCGTCCTAGGGCGATGTGCTAACCACTTCACAAAAGAGGCCGGCAGTGTTCATTAGAATTAGAATACTTTTTCACCTAGGTGGCACAACATCATTTCTATGCAGAAATTGGAGGAAAACACACTTCCTGAGGAAAGGTGAGTATGTACGTTCCCTCTCTCCCAAAAGAGAGGGAAAACACACCCTAAAATAAAGTAAGTATGCTCTCCTCTTTATCCCCAAATGGAGGAAACGAGGGAGTATGCTCGCTCCTCTACCCCCAAAGGGAGGAAAACACACCCCAAGATAGGGTGAGAAATACTCACATCTCATCTCTATCCACAAGGAGAGAAAAAACATTCCCTACGTTAGGGTAAGTATACTCATCTTTTGCAGACGCCTATTTGTGACAAGCCTAACTCGCCCCCTCCTTTTCTTTAAGTGTACACCCGAGTCGTTTTACTCTACCCTGTTCTTGAGTTTCGAAATATGCAGGGTAAGCGACATAGTTTGTGAGCTACACGCTACCACAAATGAAAAAAAATATTTCGCATTTACGTTACAGAAAATATATAAGCTATCTATAATTAATCAAAGCCGACTCCCGTAGCTTGAGTGGATAGCACAGTGCGCATGTTCTCCAGGCTCCCGGACTTCGAATCCCAATCTGGGTCTTTGCCATTGTCCATTCATACATTTGTTCACATCATCACTTATCATTAGGATGCTGATTTTTGCCTAATTGCCTTTTTTATTGATTTGTAGTAAAACATATTCCTTAATGTCTTAAGCTCGTTTCGTGCTCTTTCTGGTCCGAAAATGCAATAGTGTCTATAAAGGCCTATTTTGCTTAAGACCCACGCATTTCATTCTTTAGCCTCGTTGTGTTACATCTATGCGTAGTCGCAGAATAAATTGGCAACACGTTGGAAATGAATGAACTATAGTTGTTTTGAATCTGCTGTACCAAACCATGTTTATGAGTAAATTAGTCTGAACCACAGAGACTCAGTCGGTAACGCGTCTGACTACCATGCTAAAGGACCCGGGTTCGATCCCCGGCCGGTTCAAATCCGGGAACTTTTCTAACGATGGAAGCGGTCCCGGCGCCCACCCAGCGTCGAATAACATGGGTACCTGGGGGAAACCCTGGGGGGTAAAGGCGGTCAGGGGCGTGATGCTGATCACATCACCCCCACTCAAGAAAGTGTGGGGCGTTACCCCCACACCCCCTATACGCCTTCATGGCGTAGTGCTAAGCACAGGTGAGCACGTTACCTTTACCTTTTACAGAGAAGGAAAATGTAGAGAGAGGGAAACAGAGAACGTTTGTGTCAGGTAACGTTGAATTCTTCTCATAGAGTGATTTCCGGTGGCTCGAGACACACACTATATAATAGTGAGATGAAATGAGTTCCGACTGAACTTTCATCAGGGCTTTTGCCCCCTTAATTATGCACAAAGACAAGGTGTTTTTGGGTCTAAATTTACACTTCCACTCCCAGATGAAAAATTCTGGGCAAACCCCTTCCTTTGATTTCGATCTAGCCGAGACAAAATGGCCTTCGATATAAACAGATAAGACATTATGTGACGCTCTCGACGCGACATCGTTCGAAAATGATGTTTAGTTAAGCTATATTTATATAAGCTACTCGAGACTGAATCTAAACTTAAAACTTTCATCCGAACCACTATTTGCAATGTGTATCTACCGGATGAATACAAGGGGAAAGGATTATAGCGAACTCGTTCAATTCGTTGGTAAACTATATTTTTGGATGCGAAATTTTGAACTGAAGTAAAATTATGCGATTCATTCGGACAGATACATTGATTGATTTTGTTTATTTTCCTCGCTTTTCTGCACTTTTGGCTAATCGCGACGATAATGATAAGTAGCTAGGGTACGGATTTACAGGCACTAAAAGCTCTCTAATAGGCACCCAAAATGATGAAAATAGGCACCCGAAAAAAAAATGCACTTTAAATAACTATCACCCTTTTGTGAACCTTTATTTTATATGTTTCCTATTTAACGCTGTTTTTACGTCATTTTGCCTAATTGCGACGATGAGGATGGAGGTCGGTAAAATTAAATTGATGGAAGGACACTGACAAACAAACACCCCTGCCCAGCTCAGGATAGCACGCGGAACTTTCGGTGTACTGATTGACTACAAGTTTTGCCCGACCCTGTGGCCGAGTGGATGGGCGGCCCCTGTGGCGGAGTGGTTAGCACATTGCGCTACGACGCCAGGGGTCCCGGGTTCGATTCCCGGCTCGGCCATGGATGTTTGTGATTGTCTGTCCTGAAAAGTCTTGAAATTGAAATATGAATGAAATGATATGAGTGAATGAAGTGTGATGGGGGAAGCTTCCGCATAGGGGCTTTCCTTTAAAAAAAAAAAAAAAAAAAAGTGGTTAGCACATCGCGCTGCGACGCCAAGGGTCCCGGGTTCGAATCCCGGTCGGGTATGGTTGTTTGTGAATGTCCATTTTCATCCATTTCATCATTTCATCACTCATCCCCATCTTCGCAAATTAGCCAAGAGGCACAAAACGCAAAGTAAAATAAACTAAATCAATCAATCAATCAATATGACTACAAGTTTTCAGCTGGGGAAAATGAAGAGGCAGGTTGACATGGTGTTGTCCAAGCATGAGTCACCAACCAAACCGGTTGTCCAGTTTCCTTACCTTCATTAAGGGACATTTGGTATTTCCAAAGATCTGGCATCAAATCTGCCGAAGACCAGGTTTCAGTCAGTGCAACATTAACAAAGACATGCCTTTTTCAATGTACGGACAGTCGAAGGTGCGTTAAAAAAAGCTGAAGTAAGCAAAAATTACAGAATATGCATTTTAAGGCACGATTAATAACAAGTAATTTGCTGGAGAACGAAGTGGGATAGTTCAATTAAATAGGAAATAATCCTGCCCTAGTTAATTGGAACTTTCGTCGGTTTGAAAATACGTACTTTATTTTTTAAGGGGAACAACGGTAATAAGATTTATCTACACTAAATTTCGAAGTGAGAGTATTAGGAGGGCAACTGCCCCTCTTTGCGCACGCCTATCTCTTGGGAGACAATTTTAAGGGGGTGGTGAGGACATTTTTGGGGGTGTTAGGGGGGTGTATGGATAAATCACTTGTTAAGACACATTTTCACCAGATTTCATGTGTTAACGGAAATCACGAACGCACAAGTAACACAGAATAAATTTTTGAAATTGAAACCAAGATCAGGAATGGATGAGTGCACTCTTGCCCACAGCCAGTGATGTGCCGTAGACTATAACTTTATGTCTACATGCGTTGTCTATGCGTAATCTACACGATGATTACATTGGCTTATAGTTTACACATAGTCTACTGTAGACAATGCAAACAACATGGAAGACAGAAATCCGAGTGGTATTTGAAAGAGAAAGTAATTTATTATTCAAACATGTCGATTATCTGGGCATATAACCAACTGAAGACCACCCAACGTAATCAAAGTTATCGAATTTTCACTAACAAGGGGAAAAGGCACTACCGGAAGGAAAACAAATGACAGCCATAGTAAAAACTGACATTATTTTTTACACTGACAAAAGGGAAGGCTAAATTTTTTTTTGTCTTGTTACTGCATAGGAAAGTGCATGTGTTTTTTAAAGCAGATTTTTCCACGTGTGAAATGGTGGAAATGGAAGTAAAACAAATCTTGTCATTCTACGGACATGACATTTTCTTTTTCGTATGTCCCGACAAGTTTATTTTGCAGTTTAATTAATAAACCTAGTGAATTGGTTGAATGTAAATAAATACTTAAAACAGTTATTTCTGGACAGTGGAACACTTCACGCTCTCTATGTCCACCTGCTGATGCTGGATGCTGCTTCTAGAACGATGTACGTGCCTTGCACGGAGAACGCCGAGCGCCATGTTGTTTACGTTGACTACGTTTGCATAGTCTACATTGTTTACACGTAGAATGTAGACAATCGTTGTTTACGCGTAGACGCACATCACTGTCCACAGCGCCGTCCTGTTATCAGATAATCCCCCAGGGGGTGCTGAAAAAAGAGGAGTTGCCTAACTGTTCAAGAAAGAGCCTAAAGGGTAAAACGAAACCATCGACCCAGTGACGTCACGAGGCCGTCGGTGGGCGTGGCATCCTGTCTTTGCGGAATGCGAGGTCAGTGGCAACTTCCGTCTTTCCCGAAGTCTCCGAGTTCATCAACATTGCGAGGCGCCTGGGAGGGAGGGGAGTCGTGCACTTTCCCCTCTTTTCACTTGTTTCTCTTCTGACTCCAGGCGACCAGATATGTTTGTGCCCCTGTGAATGCCTAAACAGTCCATACTCACTTTCTGCTTCTAAGGAATCCATAGGCTCCGGGACAACATTTGGAGGGGCGAAGGGCTCAAACTATCGCTGAATCGTTGATTTCCTATATTTTACTTCGCTTCTCTGCCACTTATGCCTATTAGCGAAGATGATGATGATGAGTGATGAAATGATGAAATTTATTAAAGGACACTCACAAAATACATCCATGCAAATGCTACTACAAACCCATAACACCTGGAGTAAGGCGCTGTGATAACCACTCCTCCATGGAGGTCGGCGAGGCTGATAAACAGACCCGTAGCCAGGAATTCTTAGTAGGGGGACGAAATCAATCCTAGAGGGGGCAAACTTTTAATATATTGCATTGCATTGACAGGCAGAGAAGGATACAGAGGGGTAGTTGCCCCCCTCCTCCAAAAGTAATAAATAACAGGAAAAGTATGATATCTTGAAACTCTAACGAACAAAAAAAGTTCGAGCAACATCAAATAACAATATTTCGATGATAACCTGACTACCAAAGAATACAAATATAAAGTTTAACAAATTTCATTCTAAGATTTATTTTCAGGTTAATATAGCAAAAGAAAACTGTTCAGCTTTCGGAAAATTCTCGTCTGTTTTCATCTGGGCCTATTTCAGGAATGGGCCTAATTGCTGCAGCATCAATAGCACCCACCTTAATCCGGCCCTGATAACATACTACGAAGCCAGGGGTTCCAGGTTCGAGCCTGGGCATGAATGTCCTTTGTGAAAGAAGGCAAAGCATCAATTTTTTATCTGGAAGGGGTAGGGTGAACTACCTGGACAAACGTGCCAATAATGAATTTAGGTAAAAATGGCAAAGGAAAAATGGCAACGGAAAAAATGGCAAGCGAAAAAAATGACAAAGGGAAAAAATGGCAAAAGGAAAAAATGGCAACGGTAGAAATGGCGAGAATAGAAATGGGAAATGCGATATATTCTAATTTTATCTGAAAATTGAGAAATTATGTCTAGCGTTGCATTATTTGTAATTAAATTTAATATTATTTTGATGTCTTAACACTGTCTTTGAATAGATACATTGTATTTGATGTTCCCAAAAAATATTATTATGCCGTTTAATTCTTCATTCTTTAATCTGGTAGAACTTGCTGCCCCTATAAAATTACTATAAAATCACATGTTAATGAAATGTGACCTTTCTGAATAATTTGAAGCATGTCAAATGAAACTTGTGGGGTAGCATAGCAGGTGTTTTAATTTTGACTATAAACAAGTTTACGTCTTGCGCGTACCTGCTGACCAATCACACGTGTTTAATACAAGTATGACTTCACCCCAACCCTTATCTACTCCCAGCAATAATTTGTGTCACTCATTCCGCTCAGGGAGACAAACTTGTTTAATTCTTCGAAATGGAAATTGTTAGATCGCAGAAAGATGGAGAGAAGCTCTTCTTCCTAGGATACTCTTATAAAAAGCAGTCTGTTCTGAAGAATGTTATAAGGTGGAGGTGTGCTGACAGGAACAAATTCAAATGTCGAGGAATTCTAAAAACAAATTCATATAAACAAAATCCTGTGTGTTCCTATGACCATACGCATCCACCTGATTACGATGCTGTAAAGATAGCGAAGTGTCGTAATGATATCAAGAATCGAGCTAAGCTCACGGCCGGTGTACCATGGCAAATATATGCAGAGATTCTTCAAGGGCAAGAAGAATGTGTTCGTGCACGACTACCTCAGGAAGATACCTGTAAACGTACTATGAGAAATCAACGTCCGTGCAATCCAAGTGATCCTAGAACACTAGAAGATTTGATTTTGGACGGTAAGAGAACATTTCATTTATTTATTTATTTATTGTAATTTCCAAGTTTCCTTGCTCCGTGTTTTATATCTAAGCACTCTAAGGGACAGTTCGTGGAGTGGTATGCTGCATGTTACGTTTCCATTTATGACCTTATGCAGCGGCGGCTCTAAGGGGAGAGCCGCCGTGCCATGGCTCTACTCTTAGAAAAAGAAAAAGCACTTGCTTTGCCAAAATATAGTTAAATTAATACATTTACGAACGAGGATATTCGAATCTCGTAAGCGTTCGAGCTTACGGCCGCCTCAATTCCTGCACCGCATCCCCAGCTGTTCTCTCACTTGCTCTGGGCCAGCATAGTCTGGCCTGTGCGCAGAAGCATGCGCGGAGGCATGAAAAAGTCTCCGCAGTTAACGAGCGAGGAGGTGGTAGGTAGCCCATAGCCATAAGACAACCAGCCGTGCCCCTTTTCGGCTCGCACGACGCGAGAGCTTTCGCATTGTGTTGACATAGTTGCAAACTTCACAGAAAAGTGACTAATCCTGACCGATTTGTAATACTCGTTGGAGAAGTAATTCGCGAGAAAGATACTTTCCTGCATACTTGGCAAGAACGAACGTAATATCTTCCCCAAATTTATATAACCATTTAGATAGATGCGTCTAAAGAGCCATCCAGACTTTTTTGTTATCGATTTCTTCCTTAAGAAAAGATATATCCCTTGCTCTGACTCACACAGACACTCACGTATTGCAACTGACGTTGACAACATTGAAGACATTTTCTGTACAAAAGAACTGCCTAAATATGAAAATCTATCAGTATAAAAATTTCACTTGGAGATATAATTCAATTTCTTGCATTGAATTCTAACAATTGTAGATCTACAGTTCATTTAGCAGATAATCATATTCCAGTTGTTAGTAACACCGATTGTTGATGTACCGTCTGCCGTGCTCGGGTTGCAAATTATAAACAAAGCAAGGCGAGAATACCGTGATCGACTCGGTGTCTCTAATTGTTCAGTGTTTTTCTTTTTAGTGAAGTGAAAGTGTCGGATGGTGTGTGAAAGGAAAGGTAGTTAGTAAAGATGAGACAGATTAGAGCATTATTACGTACACCGTTTTCCAAGGCACTATGCGATATTAAATTAAAAGTTAAACAACTCGGCTGTCTCACGCCAGATTTAAACATAAATTCTATTTTAAAATATCAAAAAAATGGTAAAGGTGACAGGCGTCGAAATTTTAATAGGAACTCTGGCCGACCTCCGCACAGACGCCAGGGATTGCGGGTTCGAATCTCGGCCTGGGCATCGGTGTTCTTTGTGAGTGTTCACTCATCCTTATCTTCGCGATTAGCCAAAAGTAGTATAAATGCGAAGTAAAATAAACCAATCTTAGGAACTCTGAATTTTTGTCTGCAATTTTAGAAAACAAAGCTCCATTAAAATTACCTCTTTCATTAGATTTCTATGACATATGCTAGCGAAAATTTTTCGATTTCTTGATCACGTTGGCACTACTAGCTGCCAGCCGCCACTGACCTTATGTAGTAATTTCATATCTGCAGTGTATCTACTTGATTCTGGACACTTTCAATATACTTTAAGCTTGCCTGTTTTCTCATTACATTTCTTTATGCATTGTTTCTCTGTTAGAATATAAAGTCAGAGATTTAACGTATTATCTACTGTTCTTTCAAAGGAGTGGAAATTGACGAGCGGAGGAAGCAATGAACAATTTCTCATCTACGATAATGGTGCTGGCTCTGAAAGTCGGATCCTAATGTTTGGTACGAGGGAATGTCTGGAGCTTCTTTAAATATCTGGAAATTATGGATGGAAATTTCGCCGTTGCACCACGACTGTTCAGCCAACTGTTTGATATACTGGTTCCATTTGGAGAAAGTTCTGTTTCTGTTGTCTACGCACTGCTGCAAAATAAAACACATGTACAATAAATAACAATTGTTGCTGTAAACCAGGTGAAAGTTTCAGAATACGTGCCTATAACTTTTGCCATTGTGTGTACATGTAGTTGTACGCATTCTAAAAAGGAAGAAGAATATGCCTGTAATAATCGCATTATTAGGTTTGGTAATCTTATTCGGTAATATAGTGTATACATTATCATAAACTAATTTCACACTATCAGGTGCATTCTTTAGAACCTGATGAATACTCTTTACAATTTACATCTGAATTATTTATATCTATAATTTTCATTTGCCTTTGCTTTCTTCTTGTCGGAATTTTTACTTTTGCAATTTTTTCCGTTTGCCATTTTTACTTGGCCATTTTCTCCGTTGCCATTTTTACCGGACACCCCAATAATAATAATAATAATAATGTCAATATAGTGGTGGTAGTGGTAGTAGTAATAGTAGCATAACAATACGTTATTATCGTCGTAAATCATGAAGAAGGGGGTAGAAGTCGGTGCTAAAGCATGTTTCAACAAATGATTCGAAATATTTTTCAAACACGTTCAATTTCATATTAGCAAGCAATGGAAAACAAGCACACAAACTGTATTTTTGAAGGACAGAATATGGATGACGAACATTATTATTTTTGTACATTTGACAGGTATAACTTTCATGTACAACATATATTTTACACATATACAACATGGAGCAACGTAAAATAAGAAAATACATGTTAATGCTAAATTGTGTACGTATTCAAAGTTTCTTATATATTGTATATAAAAAAGTACCATAGCACCACGCCATGAAGGCAAATAGGGGGGGTGTGGAGGTAACGCCCCACACTTTCTTGATCCGGTCGTGAGTGGGGGTGATGTGATCAGCATCACGCCCCTGACCGCCTTTACCCCCCAGGGTTTCCCCCAGGTACCCATGTTATTCGACGCTGGGTGGGCGCCAGGGCCGCTTCCATCGTTAGAAAAGTTCCCGGATATATATATATATATATATATATATATATATATATATATATATAATTTAAATACATTAAATGATCAATTCCTCCGCCAAATTGTCTCTCAAATGTGCGTGCTACTTTTTCTCAAAAGAATTGTTCCTGCATTTAAGCAGCAACAATCTGAAGTATATATCTGGCCTTCCTTCTCTCTCGGGTAATTTAGAATGCATTACAGAAAAGAATCGTATTGGGATCGAAGCGAGCAGGAAAATCTTTAGATCCAAAAATTTGCAAACTGAAAATAATATTTATTTAATAGGGCGCAAATAATTTCACGGGGCGCCATGACATTCTCTTTAACTTTCTTTCTATCTCATTTAGATCGTTTTGGCTCCCATGGTTGACTCCCGCCGCCCCCTAGCTATAGCTCTGAACTTGAACTATAAGAATAGCAGACATTGCGCTTGCGAGCGAAGCGAACAATAAAATTGTACGAAATGTACTTTTATTTGTATAAAACTTTAAATCGAGGGTGCAATTGCCCCTCTGTGCCCCTGCAAGTGCCCTTGGCCGTCTAGAAAAAAGTGCAAGAAACATATGAAAATTAATTCCATCTTGAGTATCCATTTGTCCTGCTATTCCTAGATTCTGCTAATCATGTTTCTTTACTTCAATGTTTGCCCCCCCCCCCCCTAGATTGGACTTCCATCCAAGATTGGAGGGACAATGCCCCTGCCCCCCTGTGTTTGCAGCACTGTTTGTGAGTGTCTCTTCTTCAATTTCAAATCATCACTCATTGTCACGATTAGCTAGATGAGGCAGAAAAGCAACGCTAAGTAACAAAAATCAAATATCCACTCCCTCTCTATATCACATGAATCGCCAAAAGATAGACTTTGGAAACAAAAAATTATGCAGTTCAAGTAAAAAATATGTTCAGACTTATGTGGTTAAATAACTCTGATGATACGAATCTAAACAATTATAATAGAATAAAGCGAGAAGTTAACCGCACGTTTAGAAGTAAAAAAAGAGATTACTTGAAAAGTAAAATTAACGAAATTGAAACAAACAGCAAAAATAAAAATATTAGAGATTTATATAAAGGTGTAAATGAGTTTAGAAAGGGGTGGCAACCTAAAGTAAACTTAATAAAAGATAAAGACGGTGATTTTCTAGCTGACCCAAGCGATATTCTAAATAGATGGAAGAAGTACTTTAATGACCTTTTAAATGTCCATGTAGGAGATAAATCAGAAGTAAATGAAGTACACACAGCAGAACCTTTAGTTCCAGAACCTAATTTGACAGAAGTTAAAGATGCCATTAAAAGGCTAAAGAATAACAAAGCACCTGGCATTGATTTAATACCAGCTGAGTTAATTAAATATGGTGGAAATTCATTAATATGTCAAATTCATAAATTAATTTGTTTAATATGGAATAAAGATGAAATCCCTCAACAGTGGAAAGAAGCCATAATTGTTCCTGTGTTGCAAAAAGGTGGTAAAATGAACTGCAATAATTACCGTGGAATTTCTCTACTCTCAACAACATACAAAATATTATCTAACATTATTTTAACAAGACTAACCCAATATGCTAATGAAATTATAGGTGATTATCAATGTGGATTTAAACGTAACAGATCAACTACAGATGAGATTTTTCACATCAGACAGACACTTGAAAAAAAGTGGGAATATAATCAAAATGTCCATCAGCTATTCATTGATTTCAAAAAAAGCATATGATTCGGTCAAAAGAGATAAATTATATAATATATTAGTCGAGTTTGGAATACCTAAGAAGCTTGTTAGTATGATAAAAAAAATATGCACCAGTGAAACAGAAAGTAAAATTCGTGTGGGTATTAATATGTCTGACAAATTTACAATTCATAATAGGTTAAAACAAGGAGATGCATTATCTCCATTGCTCTTTAATTTTGCCTTAGAATATGCTGCTAGGAAGGTAAAATAAACTAAAGAAGGACTAAAATTAGATGGTGTGACTCAGTTGTTAGCATATGCAGATGATGTAGACTTACTGGGGGATGATGTAAATACAATTAAGAATAATGCTAAAATATTTTTCAAAACTGCTAAAGAGATAGGTTTGGAAGTTAACAAAGAGAAAACTAAATATATGCTAACGGGCCGAAACCAAGTGTTAGGTAATAATCAAAATCTAATTATTGATAACAACTCGTTTGAACCAGTTTCCAATTCAAATATTTAGGAGTAATATTAACAAATGAAAATTATATTAAAGAGGAAATAAAAAGTAGGCTTAATTCAGGAAATGCATGTTACTTCTCTCTTCATAAACTTGTGTTTTGTCGTTTAATATCTAAGAAACTAAAAGTTAAAATATACAAAACAGTAATTTTACCTGTAGTATTATATGGATGTGAAACTTGGTCCTTTACATTGAAAGAGGAACATAAATTGAGAGTATTTGAAAATATGATCCTTAAGAAAATCTTTGGACCTAAAAGGGATGAGGAGACAGGTGAGTGGAGAAGGTTACATAATTTAGAACTACATCATTTGTATTCATGTCCAATAATATTAGAATGATTAAATCAAGAATACTTTGGTGGGCAGGCCATGTGGCATGAATGGGAGAGGAAAGAGGAGTTCACAGGATTTTTGTTGGGAAACCTGATGGTAAGAGACCTGTATAAAGGCCAAGACGAAGATGGAGGGACAACGTTGAGATGGACCTAAGGGAAATCGGTAGGGATGGAAAAGAGTATATAGATCTTGCTCAAGTACTGAAAATTGGGAAATCATTTCCCGAAGTCTGAATCCCGATACGACATTATACGGAATCCCCCACACCATCATACAGGATCACAAAATCAATAAATGTCTTTGTTATGTTGCTAGAGTAATGCAGGATATACTTGTAAAGATTAGTGACAATTCCAGGTAGGAATGTGTTCTGTATTTTTCAGAGGGGGGCCAAGACAGGCTCCAAGGGGGGCGGGGCAACTGCCCACCTGTAGCTACGGGTCTGCTGATATAGACACGCAGCGACTCGAATCGGAATCTTCAATGTCAAGATCGTGAATATTTAACTTGGTGTTTTAAGGCGGCTTTGTACATGTAATTATAAAAATATGTGTGCACTACGGTTATGACTAAAACATTTTTTGCAAAATTTTGTATCTCCTGTGGTCGCAAATGATGAGCTTTTGTGACCTGATTACTAAAAAATAAATATTACAGGTGGCTCTAAAAAAAACTTCCCGTACCAACCCGTTTCAGTTTCAGTGTGTGTCACAAGAACTGTATGTACGGTACTGTAGCCTGTAGCTACTAAAAAAGTAGATCATTATAATATCGCTCACGATAAAATGACTAATAAAATGTGTTTACATTTTTAGTAAAACATTATTTAAAATGATACGTGTATTTGTCTCTGTATGTAGTTACAGATTATGCTAATTTCACAGTGTGTGTGACTGTTGGTGGGTTCAAACAACGAGGATTCTTCGGAAAGAGCTTCACAATAAATTTAATATTTTTATAACCGTACATTATCAATAACAACTATTTTTGGGGCTCTTAATTAATAAATAGTAAATTAATGTAGTAATTATTAAATGATTATTTATTAAGTGACTAATTATGTATATTTTCTCTATTTTCAGGTTTGGTAATTCAATATTAGTATTATAATGGGATATTATAAATCAAGTGAAGCAATTAAGAAAAATGCGGAATCGTAGACGCAGAATGTAGCTATTGAAGCAACAAAAAGACGATATGTACTCTATGTGATCAGAAGTATCCGGACACCCACCTGAAAATAAAGTACAAGTTTGGGCAACCCTCCATCGGGAACACTGGCAGTCAATACAGTGTTGGCCCACCCTTAGCCTTGATGACAGCTTTCACTCTCACAGGCATACTTTCAATCAGGTGCCGGAAGGTTTCCTGAGGAATGGCAGCCCATTCCTCGCAGAGCGCCAAAATAAGAAGAGGTATTGATGTGGATCGGTGTGGTCTAACACGAAGTCGGCATTCCAAAACATCCCAGAGATGTTCTATGGGTTTCAAATCAAGACTCTGCGCAGGCCAGTCGTCAAACCACTCCCCCACAAACCCTGCAGTATGGAAGGGTGCTCGGTCATGTTGAAAGACACAACGGTCATCCCCGAACTGGTCTTCGACGGTAGGCAGCATTAAAGCTGTTAAAATGTCAACGGAAGCTTGTGCCGTGACATTGCCATGTAAAGCAACAAGGGGGCCAAGCCCCCTCCAGGAGAAACATGACCACATTGTAACCCCGTCACCTCCGAATTTCACTGTCGGCACTATACAGGCTGGTAGATGTCGTTCACCAGGCATTCGCCACATCCACACCCTACCATCGGATCGCCACATTGTGTACTGTGATTCATCACTCCGCACAACGGTTTTCCACTGTTCTATGGTCCAGTTTCGACGCTTCTTGCACCACACGAGGCGGCGTTTGGTATTTGTCTGTGTGATGTTTGACTTATGGGCAGCTGCTCGGTCACGGAAACCAAGTTGCCGCACTTTGTGCCAAACAGTAATGGTGCTTGGAGTAGATCCTGACGCAGTTCGGAATTCCTGTGTGATGGTGGCGATGGATGATTGACGATAATGCTGTACGACCCTCTGCAACACTCGATGGTCTCTGAAGGTCAACGAGGGAGGTTGGGCAGCACGCTTTTGGGTTGTACACATCCCTACACTATAACATTGGAAACAATGGACAGAGGGATGTTTAGGAGGGTGGAAATCTCACACACAGTTTTCCTACACAAGTGACTCTCAACCAACTGACCACGTTGAAAGTCTGCGAGTTCCTCAGACCATCCCATACTGCTGTCTCACACTGTCTGCAGACTACTGAGTTCGCTCACTATGTGTTCCACGCGGTAGATGGCAGTACTGTGTTGCCCTCTATGATAAACACACGGTTCGAAGTGTGTCCGGATACTTTTGATCACATAGAGTACCTATAATTGAAACACTTAGTTCTTTTAGTCGACTTCCGCGGAAGAAAGACATTATTTGTCGTTATCATAGACTTCTGGATACAGCGAAAGATAAGAAAGAAAGAATGGCTATGATAACTGGTGAGCTTACTGTTCTCTGAGGAAAAAATTACCTTTCCAATTTTATCAAAACAAGCAATTATGTCAAAAGTAGTTAAATTGATTGAAGAAAACGATAAAAATAGAAAAAAGGAAAAAGGATTCATTTGAAGTTGAAATAGAAAATATATTTGACATAACGAAAACAGACGGAAATTGTCTGTGCCAAGAAGATAAAGAAGTTACAAGTTAAATCACAAGGTAAATTGGATACGTAACAAGCACAGTTGCTCCACAATCGTCCGTCCATCCATCCCTCTAAGCGAGTGCGAAAATCGGCTTCACAATCTGAACCAAACGCTGTCTTTGCCACTGATGTAGACGACGCATCATCAGCAGAAGTAAGTAGTCATGAAATTTTTCTGACACAGCATATGTATCAGAAGAAAATAAAAATGAAAATGACAAAAGAAAACGAGTCGTTCGTTTTTCAACATCACCTGCAGCTAAGTTGGTGACAAAAAATCTCTTTCAATTAATAAAGCTGCTGTAGTGTGCTCCAGTCTAGCCGAAGATTGAATCAGTGTTCCAACACCATCACGGTCAGGTGTTTGGCGAGCTGTTTTAAGAAGTGGCGAAGATGAGAAGCGTAAAATAAAATCTATTTTGCAAGAAGAGAAACATTTCGGCCTTCATTTCGACGGTAAGCGAATTGCAAATCACGAGTATCAAGTGGTAATCTTGAAAAGTTCACTTAGAGAATTGAAATTAGGTATAGTAAAATGTGAAAGCAGATCATCACAGGATATTTTTAATGCACTGCAAAGTTTGCTGAATGAATTTGATGCATGGAAGAACTTCAAAATGATAGTATGTGACACAACAGCAGTAAATACTGGACGAGTGAATGGAATTGTTCAAAAATTTAAAAGTGAAATGATCACAAGAGGATTTGATCAGCCACAGTACATTGGCTGCCAGCATCATATTCTTGATAGAATCGTAAAGAATGTGTTAGACTTCTTTAATTCGATTTCTTCTACCAAACCAACTCTCAACTATGAATTCGTGGACGAAGTGATAAAACAATACGATGTCTTGCAGCAGTCCTACAAACCAGAAAGTGAAATGATAACTGTTGAAAATCCAGGTTGGCGAGATGATTTTAGATTTCTGTATGAGTTATGTAGAGCATTCCGTTTCCTTAAAGAAACTGGTGCATACCCAGCAATTAAATGGAGAAAATTACCGTCTCTTCATAATGCCAGATGGAATTCACGTGCTATATATGCTATTATTTCGTACTTCCTCATTCCTAAATGGAGAATACCACTGGAAATACCGTGCTCTTTCCTATGGGAGGGGCGAGCTTCAGCAACCGGGCGGGTCGCAGGTGGCGGATAGCTAACGGCCATCAGATAGGGTGGTTAGCTGCGAATAAGGCAATGCCAAATAAGCAGTCCCGGACCAAGGCGGCAGTGCTAACAGGGTCTGAGGGCTTAGTTTGTGGCAGGACCATCCTCATTAAAACCCAGAAAAGCCCATTGACAGCACTGTGACATGGCGAGGAAGTGCCGCCATTAAATAAGCACTGCCCCTGCCTCCTTGAGGGAGGGGAGGGATCCCCAAAGGCTGAGGGAAGGATACCCTGACAGAAAACCAAGGGTGGGGCAGACTCAAAAGGCATGGTAAAGCCAACTGCCCTAGGGGAGTAAACCCTAAATAAATCCATCCTGCGTTGGGCCAATCCCCCATGCAAGGGTATTAACGGATTCAAAGAAAAAACAGGAGCCTCGGAATGGACAGATCAACAAAACAACGACCGGACTGGAAAAGGAAAACGAGAATGGGAACGTGGAACATTAAAACTACGTATATTAGGAAAAGAAGTTGAATTAGTACAGGAAATGAAGATACGTAAGATAGACGTAATGGGAATTAGTGAAGTAAGAAAGAAAGAAATGGCATACAAAGGCTTGAGGAGGGATATACCTTGAGATATTCAGGTGTTGGACAGGGAAGAAGAGCAAAAGAAGGGGTAGGAATTGTAACAAGTCAAGAATATGAAACAAAGGTCAGTGGCTAGGAACCATTTAACTCAAGAATAATTGTAGTTAAATTTGATATAGAATATAAAATAGCATATATCCAAGTATATGCACCAACAGAAGATGCCTCTGTGCTTGATAAGGAAGAATTTTATGTACAACTCCAGAGGACAGTAGATAAAGAAGTAATGGAGGGACGGTATGTAATGATAGTGGGAGACTTAAATGCAAGAACAGGTAAAGATAAGAAGGTAGCCCATGGTAGTATGGGAAGCTACGGGGGAGAAAAGACATTGAATGAGAATGGCAAGAGATTACTAGAGTTTTGTGTAGAAAATCAGTTGCTTCTTGGAAACTCCTTCTTTCCACATAAGGAGGCACATAAAATAACCTTCCAGACTGAAGGAAGAAATACTAAAAGCATAATAGACTACATAATATATACCAGTAGTATTAGGAGAAACATAATGGATGTTAAAGTTATAAGATGTGCTGAACTGGGTACAGACCATAGATTACTAATAGTGGACACACGCTTTACGAGACCACCAAAGCCCAGAATGAAAAATACCAAACAATTAAGATAAATGAGTTACAGAAAAAAGAGAAGAAGGAAGAGTATAAAGAACAGGTAACAGCCAGACTGACAGAAGGACCAGATGTAGAACAACTAGAGATAGAAGAAATATGGAAGAGAATTAAAAAGGCACTCATAAAAGCTTCAAAAGAAGTATGCGGAAAGAAAATAGTAGATGCAAGAAAAAAGAAAACATCTTGGGGGAATGAAGAAGTGAAACAAAAAGGAAGCATGGAAAAAATATATTATGTCAGCCAGAAGAAGATAGAAGGAAATACATTGAAAAAAGAAATGAAGTCAAAGAAATAGTGAAGGAAGCTAAAATAACATCCTGGGAAAAAATTTGGAAATATGGTTGAAGAGAAAGCTAGAGAAAAGAATACAAGGCAATTTTGGAAAGTTGTAAAGAACTTGAGAGGAAAATATGGAATAACAATAAGAACCATTAAAGATGGAGATAAATTGATCACAGAAAAAAAGGATGTGTTGGATGTATGGCGGAAACACTATGGTGAAAAATTCCAGAAAGAAAATAATAACCCAGAGGAGGTAGGGGTGATATATGGACCATACATGGAGGTACAAGACTCAGATATAGAAGGGGAAATAAAGGAAGATGAATTACAAATAGCAATAGAACTGACGAAGACCGGAAATGCAGCAGGATCAGATGGAATAAATCCAGAATTAATAAAATATGGAGGTATGGAAGTAGTTAAGAATTTAACCAAGATGTTTCAAAGAATATGGAAGGAAAACAAAATACCAAATGAATGGAGGAAAAATATCATTATCCCACTACATAAGAAGGGCAGTAGCTATGACTGTAATAACTACAGAGCAATATGCCTCTCACCAGTCGCTTATAAATTATACACAAGGATACTAGAAAGACGTCTCAGAAAGTGGTGGAGGAAGATATGGAAGAGGAGCAGGCAGCATTCCGCCCTAAAAGGCAAACACAAGAGCATATATATACTATAAGAACGATTATGCCAAGAACAAGGACACATATCTACCTTTTATAGACCTAAAAGCTGCTTTTGATTCAGTCCCTAGGCAGTATGAATGGGAAGCATTGGAGGCAAAGAAAGTACCAGTAAGATTATTGAATGCAATGAAAATTGTATATAATAATCCTATAGGAACAATTAGAGTAGATGGCGAACACTCAGGTGAATTTGACATTGAGAAAGGCATAAAACCAGGAGAATGCCTCAGTCCAATCCTATTTAACGTCTTTTTAGACGAAATTGCTAAAATATGCAAACGACGAACACACAGAACGAAAATAGGTATGTGGAGATTAAGGCCAGTATATATCCAAGCACTATTATATGGCGATGATATCGTACTGATATCAGATACACCTGAGAGACTTCAGCAAGCAGTGGAAGAATGGTATGAAGAACTTAAAAGGAAAGGCATGAAGATTAATATAGAAAAGAGCAAGATCATGCGGGTAACTAAAGAGGACAAGGAAAATGAAGCCCTGAATATAATATGCGAAGGAAAACAACTAGAGAAAGTAGAAACATATGAATACTTAGGAACTATCATAAGTAGCAGTGGGAAAATTGATCAAGAGATAATGAATAGGACAAAGAAGGCAGCATCAGCATATTATCAAATGAGTAATACTTTGGTGGGAAAAAGAGAGATCAGTACAAAAACAAAAATGCAACTCTACAACTCAATTGTAGTTCCCATCATGGGCTATGGCACAGAAAGCTTAGCACTCTAAGATAAACATCTAAGTAAATTTAAAGCAATGGAGATGAAATATCTTAGAAGAACAGTGGGGAAAACTCGAAGAGACAGAATAAGAAATGAATGAATAAGAGAAGAGGTAAAACAAAAGAAGACAATGACTGAAGTATTAGAGGAAGGCCAGCTGAAGTGGTATGGACATGTAAATAGAATGAATAAAGATAGGAAAGCCAAGCAAGTGATGGAGATGAGGGTTGAAGGTAGAGTAGGAAGAGGCAGGCCAAGAAATACATGGGAAGATAGAATAGAAAAGATAGGATTAAAATATGGAAAAACTAAGAACGAAATGAGAAGAATGAGTCGAGACCGGACGAAGTGGATGAGATGGACAGAACGAGGTACCCGACGCTTAACGGCATAAGGGAATGGAAGAGAAGAAGAAGTATGAGTTATGTAGAGCATTCCGTTTCCTTAAAGAAACTGGAGCATACCCAGCAATTAAATGGAGAAAATTACCGTCTCTTCACAATGCCAGATGGAATTCACGTGCTATATATGCTCTTATTTCGTACTTCCTCATTACTAAATGGAGAATACCACTGGAAATACCGTGCTCTTTCATCTCAAATACATGGCAGGAAGCCTGGTTTTCTAACCAAATGTTCAACGCAGAGATTCACCAGAAACTGATGGATGGAATTTCGGAATTAAATTGCTCTGCAGCCATGAAGTGCTTTGTAACTCACTGGAATGTTGAAAGATCCGTTGTAGATATACCACGGACGAATATTAGTGCCGATCGAGGGGTGAAATTAATTGAAGAACTGTACCACAAATGCAAAACAGATAAATATTTGAATCTGAAGCTTATTTCAACTAATACATTTTGACTGTGTTGAATGTACTTCAATTTGAGAATTTTCATTGTCATTGGTGCGGAACATTTTTTATGAATTGAAAGAAATAATTGTCATTTTCTGATTCTGTAATAAAAAGTTCATTGATTTCTACTACAGGCTAAAAAAATATGTTTTTTGTCATAACCCTAGGTGCACACACATATGCATGTACGTATATATATATCATGCTCAAGATAGGGAAAAATGGAAGGCCTGTGTTGCTGCAGCCATGAACCTTCGGGTTTAAGAAGGCTAGAGAGTTAGTTAGTTAGTATATATATATATATATATATATATATATATATACACACACACACACACACACACACACATACATACATACAGGATGTCGGCAGGAAATCCAAATTTTGTTAATTTATTTATATGGTTCGTGAGTTTAAATTCTGGATAAATTCCTTATTCTAATCAAATGGTTACTGACGTGTTTTATTTCTTCATTTTTCACAAAAATGCAATGAGTTAAGTTGAAACAATCCACTAATTTCAAATACAACCAAAGATCAACATTATTTAAGTTAATCAAATCTAACTTTGCGGAGGAGGGGCGGACTTTACTTTGTGGGGACAGGCAGAACCGAAAGACCAAACAAATGAAGTTCATAATTACTTGCTAAAAGGCTCTTACATTTGCTAAATTATAAAAAAATTACTTTTTCACTTCGCTTCTCAGATCCTACTAGCAGACACGTATCTAGGAATATGTTTTTTTGTGGGAGATCAAAACCAAGTGTCTGAGCAATAATAATAATAATTATAAAACTGTTTCAATTAAAATAATTATATTAAATTCAATTAATACTAATAACAATATATAAATTAATATTATATTATTATTACACGAATAGGTAAAAATAGTTTTCAAGAATAGAGATATAGCAGCGCATATTCAATACGTAGCTTACCTGTAGTTAAGATCGGAATAATTTACATAAAAACAAGTGCCCTGGCAATGAAATTAATGTCAAATTGATGAATAATTGAATATTTATCGAATAACAATAATGATGTTACATGTATGTAGTTGGAGAAAATTAAGTTTCTGATTAATATTTTTTGCATAATATTTTGAGTAGTAGTGTACATAATCTTCTTTGTAATGTCATTCAAAGCCTTATGAACCCAATATACTTCTTGCCTTCTAGAAATTTCAGAGGAAATTAATAACCATCGATTATGCAACAAATGCTAATATTTTCATTACTTAATTTTAGTACTTGGTAACTCTTTCGGGTGGTCCAGTCCCCTTGATCCCCTCTGAATACGTCCTTCCTGTCCTTCAAACCCGTATGATCCCAATATAATCATGTCTTCCAATAAGTTCAGAGGAAATTATACAACAAAGGCTAAAAGAATATATTTTTCATTATTTAATTTTAGTACTTGATAAGTCTTTCGGGGAGAGGGGAGGTCCGGGCCACGTTTCTCAATGTTTTGGTGAAGATTTAGTTTAGTTTGCTACTAGGATTCAACTGAAGTTTCTAACCGAAAACTATTGCAGCTAATCCAATTAAAAATTAATAACAAATCCTTTCACCTTACAATATTCAAGCGATATTTTCTTCTCTGCTCTGTGGTGCTGTGTAATTAATTTAATACATGTTTATTGTTTTACGTACATATGTTTGAGTATGTAAAATTCATAGCAAGGGTCCCTCGCCCTGTGGGGTCTTGCGGTTCATAGATCCGGGACTGAGTTCTTGATTGTTTACAGTGATATGTGGTGACCTTAGAACTTTGGTAGCAATTGATTGTAGTTGGTCTTTAATGCATCGTCCCAGTATTTTTCCTTCTGGGGTTTGGGGTGTAAGTTTGGGGATGTTAAGTACATATTTTTTAACCAAGCCTTAACTCCCCCCCCTCAAGTGCCTGTTGCTCCTCTATAATAAAAATATTTTCTTTCTTAACTGTAAGAAAGATGACCTATCGTCCTTTGGCAAAAGATTATAAATGAGTATTTGGCATTATTTACTTTTTTGTTTTATTGAGTAATTTAGTACAATTTGTTAGTATTCAGTACATGTAGAACAATTTATTATAGAATACAGGGAGTTGACAATACGGTACTTAATAAGAAAAACTCTCTTGAAGAAGTAGTGACAAGTATAGATTTGATGTGACTCTTGAATAAATTATTAAACTGCGAGCGAAGCGAGAAAGAAATTTTTTAGAACTATTTCTTTGCAAATTGATAACACATATGTTTAATTGAACAGAGTGCCAGTACTTTAATTTCACAGTATCTCGCGATGTTCACTCTTTACAATCTTTTTTTTGCTCGTTTAATGTTGTCTTTACCTCAGCATATGCCTCTTGCTCTAGCCACAACTAGTGTATGTGCACATAACTCTAAAAGTTCTATGTTGCGAGTAAAGTCCAAATTCTGCTGTTGTTTTTAAATGTCTGTCTAAACCACGATTTACAAACTGAAATGAAGTATCAAAACTCTCGGCATATTTAGAGCATTGTCATGAAGACTTTGCAATATAGAGGAAAGTTGGGAAGGACTGTGGGGGCAAATATGGGGCAAGTGACCGATGTTTTGGTTACAACTACTGCCTTAAAATTACCTTGTTTGATAGGTAATCTTTATTTATTTATTTATTTATTTATTTCGTCTTCTTTTATATGGCGAAGTTAAGGCTATGGAGCCTTTTCTTCCACTTGACCATGTTTACAAAAAAAAAAATGAATTTGAAGTATTGAAAAAAAGAAAGAAAAGAAAATATATAAAAGTTACAGAGAAATAAAAAATACAAAGTAAAATACATATAAGAATGGCAATCTAACCTATAGATACGGACATACACACACTCACACATACATATTTTTGCACTTACACATACACACATACAAGCACGTACGTAACATTACATTACTTAAGCACAGTCCAACATTACACTTACTTAAACACAGTCCAAAACAGAATGCTTTGATGATAATTCATATTAACTGTCACGTAAAATCATTTTTCTGCCTTAAGTCCCTCTATCATTCTCTGCATCCGCCACTTTATTAGGGAAGTCAAACATTTAATTTTCATTATATATCTAGGTAATATGTGTAACTTTAACAATTTTTTGAATGTCACAATTGAGGAAGGGACATAAATTTCATGCGGCAACTTGTTCCAAAGGCCTGCTGAGGTAACAGTAAATAATTTGCATAAAAGTTGGATTTGTGGAGTGAAATGGAGAGCAGAGACCTTTCGCGCGATATGGAGTTGCGGCTGTAAAAGTCGGAAAGATGTTGAAATCGGTTATAGAGATATTGCGGGTGTTTTATTTGGAAAATTTTGTACAGTAAAATTAACTTATGAAAATTACGTTTAGCGCTTAATTTAAGCCACTCGACCTTCGCAGAGTACGATGTCAAATGGTCTGCATATTTTAGATAGAAAACGAAACTAATTTTGAATTCGCTGCAGTCGTTTAGCTTGCTCGTGATTGACATCCAAGAAATGTCGCAATAGTCGACAATGGGAAAGACAAGAGACTTGACGAGTTTAATTTATATGTGTTCAGGGAGGAAGTTTTTGAGCCGATAGAGTGAATGCAATGCACCGAAAGCTCTTCTAGATACCGAGTTAACGTGCTCTGCCCAGGTGAGATTGTGGTTGAGTATCACACCCAGATTCTTAACAGTAGTGGAGAAGGGCAGATGCGTATCTTTACGTTGAGTTTAGGGAGGCTAGATTTATCTATTTTGCTCAAAATTCTAGGGGAACCTTCAAGAATACACTGGGTTTTAGTCGGGTTTAGATGTATGCCATGGTGTCCAGATCAAGTACTTATTTGTTTAAGGTCATTGTTCACAATTTTTATTGAATGCAGTATTTCTTTCGGAGGAAAGAGAAATATAACTGAAAATCGTCGGCGTATATATGGTATTTACAGCAGTTAAGCACCGTCGGAAGCTCGTTTATATACAGAGCAAATAAGAGGGGGCCGAGTACAGTGCCTTGATTGACACCACAAGGAATGTTTTTCCACGAAGATTTTCCAAATAGGTCAACGACACATTGTTGACGTTATGTAGATAGGAGCAGAACCAATTAACCGCGGAGTCGGAATAACTGAATAACGATGATAATTAAGCGAGTAGAATTTCATGATCAATGGTTTGAAAAGCTTTTGTAAAGTCTAGAAGTGCCAGAATCGTTAAGTTTTTTATTGTCCATGGCTAGCCTCATGTCATCGGTTATGTTGACAAGAGCTGTGCAAGTGCTGTGGTTACTTTGGAAGCCAGACTAAAAAGGATCTATTAAGTTGTTTCGCGTTAGATAGAAAGTCCCAGGTTTGATCGCTAAAGAGATTCTCTAGGGCTTTAAACAAGGCTGGGAGGATGCTGATTGGTCGGTAATAGTTGACGTTTATCATGTTGTTTGTTTTAGGTATAGGGCGTACCAAGACGAGGTAAATGCGCCGGTAATTAGAGAAAAATTAAAAATATAAGTGATAGGAGCAAGTACGTGGTAGAGAATTTTTTTAATGATTAGCATAGCAATTTCATCTACTCCTACGGCCGATGACTTTATCTTCTCTAACGATTTTCTGACTTATTCTGGCGAAAAATAAGAAAAACAAAATTTTGGAGAAGTTGTGGAGCGTGTTTCAATGTTACGAATCGTTTCGTGTTTTACATTATCATCGACAATCGGAAGATCACAAAAGTGATGGTAAAATATTTCCGGTGGAAATTTATTAATGGATTCGTGATTTCTCCGCTTCCCAACTCCCAGTATTTTCAATTTTTTCCAAAGGACGTCAGGTTTGCTTTCGTAGGTTAATAGTTCAGACGTGAATCGGCGCTTTAATTTTCGTACTTCCTGGGTGCAACGATTTCTCAGGGTTCTGTAATTTTCAGAGATGGTTGTGTTATAATCACCGACCTTGATCGACTTCCTATATTTGGTGTACGCATTGTCACGTATCGCCATAAGCGTCCGTCAGCCAGGGGGCAGGGGGACGCAAAACGCGCTTCTTCCTGACTGGAGCATGTTTATCGTACAATTGGAGGATAGAGGTATTTAACAATAAAATTTGCTCATCCACTGTAGGTAACGTACTAATTAAATGCCATGCTACAAGGGCAGCGTCTTCATTCACGCGGGCTTCATTAATGTTTTTGAAGTCTCTATATGAAAATTGTTTTCCTTTATATTTAGGTACTGCTATTTGGCCAAGGCGCGTTACACGATTTTTGTCAGAAACCAAGATAACGTCAAGCCATGAGTCGGAAGTAGCAGTGTGGTGGTGGGTAGGATTTAAATGGCATATGGAAAGATTTAAAGCAGAGAACAGTAGTATAATTTAGGGGCTTCAAAGAAACCATTTGTACGAATCTCACCATAAGTACGAAGGGCCCTCAGAGTAATCTTCTACGATCTATTTTTTGGGGTCCCATGATTTTTCAAGTTGTGTTTAAACCTCGTGGGCCCTTTCCCGACGTGTTCGATTGCCCTCGGCGGAGCGTCTCACGGTTTAAACTAACCTAAACACACTACCGAGTTTTTTTCACCTATGTATGCATACCAACTAGGTATTTCTATCTTCCACGGGGTAAATTATCCTGCAAACACACTTTTAACCTATAACATGTGTTAATCCAATTTTTTGTTATATGTTAAGAAAATCCCTGACTCCAAAGAATCCCGCCAGGGATGCGTGGTGCCCAACACAGTTCTACCGGTAACGCAACTTGCAGGCACGAATTCCTCAGGGGCTCGGGGAATGTCCTTTCTCTCTCGACCTAGTATTTTGACATTGTCGTGTAGGGAAGGGACTTCCGTTATGAGGCGTTGGCTCTAGTCGATGTGGGTCAGATCAAACACAGTTGAATGGAAGTTCCCCTGGAGAACAGTAACGTTTCCACAGTGTTGCAAAAATTCTAGTAAAAGTGTACAACATTTACATACGGTTTTATACGACCGTTGGTGTGTCGCTATACTGTCAGCAGCTCTGAGGTAAGTTCTTTTATTCTCTTACGTATGTCTTAGAGATTACGATGAGTGAAAATAATTGCGAGTGGTGTTAGTGAACACGAACTGTTGTTATTATTTTTTGATTTAAAACCGAAATTATTTGGAATTATGGTAAAAAATGAATATAAGCATAGCTGTTAGTAATGGAGCATAACTACATAACGCGGGCTCGAAAAACCTATTATTATGTTAACTGTTAATATATCATCCCTTATCACATCACATTATAGCGATTAGCTAAAAGTAACATAAAAATGAGGTAAAGGAAACCAATCAATCGGAGGGAGGATGATTACATGAGCTCTCTATATGTATATACATACGACCATGCTAGTTTGCTATATATTGGGCATTAATCCTTTTTGTTTTTATTGAGGGGGGGGTTGGGGTTAATGCTCGATATGCTTCATCATTCATCTGTCCATGTTGGAAATGACACCAACACTTGCATGCAACAAACACAATTGTTCTAAGTCCGACGGCACTTAGACTTTCTTGACATGACGTCTTAAGACATATGTGTTATTCTTTAAGAAGTTACCCAAGAAGTCACTTCCGGTTCGCCAAGACAATTTTCTTAATCTTGAGACGTTTTCTAAGACATCAATTTTCTCGGTCACTAATTGACGTGCAACCTCAATTTCTCTTACATTCGATCGGGATCGTCGAAAACTACTCGACGAACGCAAACGAATGTTTCCATCCTCGTAGGTTGACGAAATATAGCTAAAAATTGTGTTTCTAAGAAATCCACTTTGCGAGTAAAGTATCGATCGCAGATCTCTGATTTCACCATCAACAGATAGAGGATGGAAAGGACCATGAACTGCCAACGAAGCAACAATTTGCACTCGATTGTTTCCGTGCTATATTAGATTAAACATTCTAAGATATTACGTAACTCTGAAACTATAAATCAGAAAAAGACCGTTTTTCTTTAGTTTGTATATTGTGCCGAGACCTATCGAGAGACATTAAGCTTTTTTTTTCAATTTCAATATGACGACCGGAAACAACCATATCTCTTCGAAACAAAGGTAGGTGTTGATGAAATATCATCCAACATGTACTGATAACCATTTTTTAACTGTCGAAACCCTCCCAAAATGTATATGGTTATATAAACTTGGTGTGTCGTAAGAGAGAGAGAGAGAGAGAGAGAGAGAGAGAGTGAGAGAGATTTTTTTTTCAGTGTCGACGGTAGGAGTGAACTTTTGCTTCGTGTCCCATAGTATATATAAATAAGTGAACGACGAAAAAAAATGTCATCCACACCAACTCCAGTTTCGCCGAAAACCCTAAAGTAGGTTGTACCACTCGTGGGAAATTAATCTCGAAATCTAATATTAGCAAGCACAGTGCAACATGTGACCAAACGAGTTCCCAGAAAAAGAATCGTTTTTTGCCGACCAAACATTGCCCCCAATGCACAAAACCTATTAGCTTCCCCCACCTTAAGAGACACATGCAGCAAAATTGTTAAGCAGCACCACCACCGATTAGCCAATTCTGCCACTACCACCGCTCCCGAAGCAAAAAGAACCAAGTCTTCGATCCCGAAGAAACCAACTCGAACTGCTTTCGGTGAACAACTGAAATACTACAATTTTGTAAATGATTTACCCTTTGACATCCCTAACATTCTAAAGGACAAAAAATCTTCCGTGATAGAAATGCATAAGCTTGCACAAAATTCCATTAAATTCTATGCAACTTTCTCTTGGGTGTATGTGACGGCAAGAAAGATGTGTTTCACCATCCTACAAAAATAGAGACACTTCATTTGGGTGACGCCAACGATCTGGATCGCATCTACGCCGATCTTGTTGTCAAGTTGCTTGCGGATCATGAAGAGTTTCAGAAGGCGAAAGGTTCAGGCTGGACACTTCACACCTCTGTCGGCTTCCAGCTATGTGCCTCTTTCATTAGACATTCAACAACATAAGAGTGCTGTGCTGAACATTCAGAACACCGATAACAAGTGTTTTCTCTGGTGTGTGTTGGCTGCACTACACCCGGTCCATTGGTCAAATAATCCTGAGCAGATTTATCATTACACACAATATGTAGATGAGATTGAATATGCTATGGCGGGTATCGAATACCCAGTTGTTATTTCTGATATAGCGAAGTTTGAAAACCGGACACGAGACAGTGAAGGCAATCGCTTAGCGCTAAACATGAATAGTTAAACATCGGACAAGCATGTAATATATCCACTCAGGATAAGTGCGGTGGATGATGAAGGGACAACTGAAATCAACCAGATTCTCGTTGCAGACAATGATAAATTCCATTATTGCCTCATTCGTTCACCTTCCCGATTGGTCAGAAGTCAAACAACCAAACATAAAGACCACATCGAGGTTTGTCCAAGATGCTTAACCACGTTCGATGGTCAAAAACAACTCAACTACCGAAAATACACTGGACGCTTTCCTCAAACCATTCTCCTATTGTGAACCGGATCCCAAAATTTCTTCCACTACACCTTATCAACTGCACGAGGCTTCTAGTTTTGGGTACGTTGTTGTGTGGCGTGATTCACCAAATAAAACAAACGCACCATATGCATACTGTGGACCCGATGCTGCCGAACGTTTCCTGGAAAAAAAATGGTCGAGGACGTTGAGAAAATTGGAAGCGTGCTGCAAACATCGAAAGCAATGCGTCCTTTATCTGCTACAGAGTTACAAATTGACAATGCTGCCGTTGTCTGTCCAGTGTGCGATTTACATTTCACAGTTCATAATTGGAAAGTATTCCACCATGACCATTTCACCGGAAACTATATCAGTTCATTATGTAATACCTGTAATCTCAAAATTGAAAAACCTAAATTCGTCCCCATATGCTTCCACAACGGCAGCGGCTACGATTATCACCACTTGGTCAGGCACCTCGGTTATGATACAAAACTTATAGGTGTCTTGGCCCAGAACGAAGAACGGTACATCAGCCTTCAGCAAGCAAGTGTCTATTCCTGGGACGAAAAATACGATCGAGATGCGCTTTCTGGATTCTTACAGATTTCTTTCCGCAGTCTGGATGCCCTCGCAAGCAAACTGAGAGACTATCAATTTAAGTTCACGGTCGACAGTTTTCCTAATTTGAATATAGAACTCATTAGGCGAAAAGGGGTGTATCCCTACGAGTACGTGACCGACCATTCCAAGTTTGACGAGGAGTATCTTCCTCCTCAAAAGGAGTTCTACAGTCGACTCAGAGGGGCAGACATCTTCTCCGAGGACTGACAGCATGCGCAGTTGATGTAAGAAGTCCAATGCCAGGAAGTGTCGGAAGCTTATTGCAGACGAAAGAACGGGGCGTCATCCTCGAGTTTGCCGGGCACCTTTTTGTTACGGGATGGAATGTTGAACCTGTTCGGCTGAGAATATGCAAATGTATCGAAATACTCGAACATGGATGGATCTTTAACGTCTTCGTGGAGGTTAGGTGTTTTATATTGTAGATGAAGCTGTCAGTGTCCATGTACAGCAGAGATATACGATCGTCATAGAAGGAGTTTCATAGCATTGTAGTGGAGTTCCAGCATGTGAAGCTTGGACAAATCTAGGACAGTTTCTCCTACATATATATGGGCTTGTCGAAACGAATGATCTTCTTGTCCATGACAAACAAGGCAAGCTGATCGTGTTAGATCTTCCGCGACTTGAATGTTGGTTTTGCAATCAGTTTGCGACACTTTCTGACATTGGAGACCAGTCACACATCCACGTGCTTCCTAATATTCTTCATGGTCTTGCCGTACACAGCGTTGATCATCAATCTGAAGAAATCCTTCTCCAAATATGAAGTGGCGTGTGTTCTATGCTGAGTTTTTGTTTCACTTAATGGTCTTAACCACTCAGAATGTTTAAACTTGAGTATTCTTCTCACATTTACTATCTGAACTCTCTTCCCAATCAAAAACTTGAGACTTTTGTAATGAAGAACGTATCTCTCTCTCGGATCCAAAGTTAACAGATGCTTGAGTTGAATCGATTCAGGTGGACATTCGAATTCGAGTGCTGGCGGTAGATCACTGAACAGATTGTGAAGATGGTCTGGGAATTCAAGATCTACGTCTGCGAAGAGACCATATTCCCTATCGTCGAAATCGTCAATATTTATCGAAGTGGGATCAATCCATTCAAAACCACCATAGGCGAGTTTCTACATCATGGAGTGTCCGTATAAATTGTTGACGTCAACATAGAAGATGTAACTGTATGGTCTATTTGAATTGTATTGATTCTTATCCATATGCATATTATTGGCTACGACATATCTCTCTGCACATTGCACCATTCACCCACGTATAGCTCTTCCAATAAAAAGCAGCATGTCCACGTCGAAAATAAGTTTCAGCTTGACGTGAGTTTGGAACAACATGGCTGACCACGCCAAAGCAGGAAGTCTGTAAAAGTGTGCAGGGTCCAACATGTAAATATGTATGGACACTTTAGGGAAAGCTTGAAAAACATCAGCAAGGATAGTTACATCTAATTTCAGATAAGCATCGTGATACTCGCCAAGTGTTTTACATTCAAGTTTATCCCACATCTTAGAATTTTTAATCTAATATAGCACGGAAACAATCGAGTGCAAATTGTTGCTTCGTTGGCAGTTCATGGTCCTTTCCATCCTCTATCTGTTGATGGTGAAATCAGAGATCTGCGATCGATACTTTACTCGCAAAGTGGATTTCTTAGAAACACAATTTTTAGCTATATTTCGTCAACCTACGAGGATGGAAACATTCGTTTGCGTTCGTCGAGTAGTTTTCGACGATCCCGATCGAATGTAAGAGAAATTGAGGTTGCACGTCAATTAGTGACCGAGAAAATTGATGTCTTAGAAAACGTCTCAAGATTAAGAAAATTGTCTTGGCGAACCGGAAGTGACTTCTTGGGTAACTTCTTAAAGAATAACACATATGTCTTAAGACGTCATGTCAAAAAAGTCTAAGTGCCGTCGGACTTAGAACAATTGTGTTTGTTGCATGCAAGTGTTGGTGTCATTTCCAACATGGACAGATGAATGATGAAGCATATCGAGCATTAACCCCAACCCCCCCCTCAATAAAAACAAAAAGGATTAATGCCCAATATATAGCAAACTAGCATGGTCGTATGTATATACATATAGAGAGCTCATGTAATCATCCTCCCTCCGATTGATTGGTTTCCTTTACCTCATTTTTATGTTACTTTTAGCTAATCGCTATAATGTGATGTGATAAGGGATGATATATTAACAGTTAACATAATAATAGGTTTTTCGAGCCCGCGTTATGTAGTTATGCTCCATTACTAACAGCTATGCTTATATTCATTTTTTACCATAATTCCAAATAATTTCGGTTTTAAATCAAAAAATAATAACAACAGTTCGTGTTCACTAACACCACTCGCAATTATTTTCACTCATCGTAATCTCTAAGACATACGTAAGAGAATAAAAGAACTTACCTCAGAGCTGCTGACAGTATAGCGACACACCAACGGTCGTATAAAACCGTATGTAAATGTTGTACACTTTTACTAGAATTTTTGCAACACTGTGGAAACGTTACTGTTCTCCAGGGGAACTTCCATTCAACTGTGTTTGATCTGACCCACATCGACTAGAGCCAACGCCTCATAACGGAAGTCCCTTCCCTACACGACAATGTCAAAATACTAGGTCGAGAGAGAAAGGACATTCCCGGAGCCCCTGAGGAATTCGTGCCTGCAAGTTGCGTTACCGGTAGAACTGTGTTGGGCACCACGCATCCCTGGCGGGATTCTTTGGAGTCAGGGATTTTCTTAACATATAACAAAAAATTGGATTAACACACGTTATAGGTTAAAAGTGTGTTTGCAGGATAATTTAGCCCGTGGAAGATAGAAATACCTAGTTGGTATGCATACATAGGTGAAAAAAACTCGGTAGTGTGTTTAGGTTAGTTTAAACCGTGAGACGCTCCGCCGAGGGCAATCGAACACGTCGGGAAAGGGCCCACGAGGTTTAAACACAACTTGAAAAATCATGGGACCCCAAAAAATAGATCGTAGAAGATTACTCTGAGGGCCCTTCGTACTTATGGTGAGATTCGTACAAATAGTTACTTTGAAGCCCCTAAACTGAGAACGTATCAAAGAATTCTATAACATTTTCTTTTTTGCTACGTGAGTCGGTATTCACATCTCCCAGAACGATGGTGTGTGAATATTTTGGTAGAAAGTTTGCAACGTCGTTCTCGAAGTTATCAAGGCGAGTGCAAAGTGGACGATAGACTACCGCCAGGAGGATTTTTTTTTGACAGATACTCATTTCGAGGATTATATATTCCGATGAACCGTCATAGGGATCGGGCGACTTTGAGAGAATTTTGATAGAGATGTGCTCACGCAAATAAATTGCCACTCCTCCTCCCCTTTTTTCCGATTCTGTCTTTCCTAAACAAACGAAATCTCGGAAGATGCACCAGATCGCCCGAAAGACTCTCCTTCAACCATGTTTGGGAGACCAGTAAGGGATGCACGTCTTTATTTATTTGAATTATATTTTCTATGTCTAGGAAATGAGCGAGAATACTTTACGCGTTGATATGAATTGCGTTAAAGCTGCTCGGTGCAAGATTCAGCTGCAGCCAAGGATATGGATAAACCGTTTCCGTTTGTAGCGCTGCAGTTGAGTAGGAAAATACATTGTTGCTGTTTGTTGGAGAGGTACAAATGTTG
Organism: Lepisma saccharinum; assembly: GCF_977018435.1. Lineage (NCBI taxonomy): Eukaryota > Metazoa > Arthropoda > Insecta > Zygentoma > Lepismatidae > Lepisma > Lepisma saccharinum. Next base: position 53,905,811 of record NC_139238.1, read on the forward strand.
CAAAGTTGGTTGAAAAAGTTCGACGTCGGCGTTGCCGGATGTGGATGCCGTGTGGACGTCCCTTGAATATGTGTGCTGTGTGGATGGCTGAGCGCCAGAGCCGCTTGAACAGGTGGAACTAAATGGATGAAGGAATTTCTTACTGCAGGCTTATACGCGAACAAAACTTCGGGAGAAAACGCTTTTTGCTGTTGAGAGATTTATTTTTCAAGTACTGAACGAGAGACTCATATGGAATTTGAGGTCATGGGTATCTTAGCCTAACGAAATAACAAGTGCAAATAAACGCATGGTATGTTAGCTCCAGCATTTGAAATGGAATATGTTAACTGGGGATAGTTTGATCATGTCTTGGGGTTAGCTGAGGTTTAATATAGCGACAATGAGACAGTTGGGAGGATGCTTTGCGAAAATGTTGGTAGCTGGGGAAGGGGGGGAGGGCGTGGGATACCACACCCCTGGATCTTCCTCGCTTCGAGCATTGGTTAGCTGTATAACAATGCCCCTTGAACAAGAAAAAATGAAGTGACAAAAATTTGTTTTAAAAACAAGTTTATACACAGAGATTTAACGAAACTTGACCTATAGCCTAGTGCCACAAAAAAGTAACTTATAATGGAAAATAACTTTAATGTGAGCATATTGAAAATACTGTACTATTTGACGTCTCAATGATGGTGTAATAAAATGTTACGTTACCATCAAACTTGAGACATTCTTGTTTGCTACAGCAATTCCGAACCACATTTTCCGTAAACACAAATTCCCTAATTTTTGCCCATACAAAATAAAATAATATATTCCTTTAATAATTGCTTGGTGAAATGGAACGTACGGTGGAGCCTTTCACCCTTCGCAACTTTACACAATCAATCAGTCATTCTTCCCCAACTAACAATAAATCATCCATGAATATGAAAACAAACGCCGACACTGCTCTCTGACGTCTCAAAACTAAGGTATTAAAGAGATGGTCAGCTGTTTTCCTTTCCTCGATTGAAGTTGGTTACTATGTCACTAGACTCAAGACACCAGGATATCCTTTAACACAGAAAAACAATCGCAAATATAGAGGAGAGATATAAAAGTGGCCAGCGTAAATGATTCTATATCAGTGACTTTGCTTTCAACACATGCTTTCGGTAAATGTTTTCTATTGAAAATTAATGCAAACAAACGCACTTGGCCCTGCAAATGGGGAATTGCTCTGAAGTGAAGTGGAGGTTTAAGTAAGAAGTCATTTCCCGGATTTTACTCGCGGGGCCAGACACCCCCTACTTCTTGTTTTACGTCGCTCCATTTGAATGATTCATTGGAATTGATGAAAGGGCACTCCCTAAGAGACACTCATTGGTTTTTTGATTAGGTATATTTTACGTCGCTATCTGCTACTTGTGGCTAATCGCGAAAATGAGGATGAGTGATAATATGATGAAATTGATGAAGGACCAATCAAAAGGAACACCCATTCCCAGGTCAGGATTCGAACCAAGGGGACGGCCCCAGTGGCGGAGTGTTTAGCACATAGCGCAGCGACGGTAGGAGTCCCGGGTTCGAATCCCGGCCTGGGCATGGGTGTTTGTGAGTGTCCATTCATCAATTTCATCATGTCATCCCCATCTTATATATATATATATATATATATATATATATATATAGATATATATAATATTACACTACTTTGCTACTTATTTACACTTTTGGTTTCTTTCTGTCTGGTTTCATTTTTGCTTTCTTCTTCAATCACTTTTGTAGTAAAATTTCAGATATCTACACTAAGCAGAACGACAGCACACGAACGTTAGGTGGTAGACCAGCAACAGTTGAACCTCGCCCGGCAATAAAGTCAATTCAGTTCAATTCAATTCAACAAAGATTCTACACTGAGACTGACCTAAGACACTTCTCTGTTCTCTTCTCTACCACTGCAAAATCATCCACCTCGCACAAGCTACAGAAAATAGTGTTGCTAACCACAGTAACACAATTTACAAAGAAGAGTCAAACAATTTTTTTCCCTTACTTATATTGTACGTTTTTCACATGAAAGAATTAATAGGAAAATTCAACAAAATGTACATTTCACTGACTCAGGGGTTGGATTTACAAATTTGTAATGCATTTAAAAAGATATATTTAGGTAATCAATCGCTGAACTGTCAACACTGTGTGCGGTATGTGCTCCCTGTCTGGAAGGAGTGTGAGAGTGCGAGAGGTCAGTTTGACATTTGCCAGATGGCATTATCCCTCCATACAGTCCACAGAAGCCTTGTCCACTATTAGATTAGGTATAGGTATATCTCAGTGAACTTCACCAATTGTTTACTGCAATATTCAGTCAGTTGTCTTTAGTAAAGTGCTCAGTGTTTTGTGCTTTCAAATTGATGTTTTTGAAGAGAATTAATTGTTACTAAACTAATATGTGGTCTGTGGTTGATACAAATGGTTGTTCAGTTGAAGGGCTCGGTGAAAGAAGGAGCTAACCCTCAAAAAGTTGTTTCCGAGATATTAGCATTTGAAAGTTTGAAAAAATCCATAAATCTGAATTTTGTTTGTATTGTCGTATAGTTGATTTCAACAGAATGTCTGAAGTTTCCAGTTTACATGGACACATTCAAATGTGGTATAATTATTGCAAAGGTGATTAAATTAAGTTTTTTCAGTTCATTGTTTCCCATTGTTGGTTAGATCCTTATTGCATCACAATCTTCAGTGTCAGTTCTGTGGAATAACAACAAACAGGAATGCATGAGCACTATATTGTGAACAAAAAATAAACATAAGAATGAAAAATCAAAGTTAATTTTGTAGGGAGAAAAAAATGACATACAAGTTTAATTCACATGCAGTGTCAGCCGAAATATTCTCAGCACTGACACCAAATAGTGGCATATGAATGAAGGTCGCACAAACTATTCTGAATTCAACTGATCAAGGCCCTCCTAATGTATCAGTCATCAAGTCCATCCAGAATTTCTGCACTCTCCTCGGCAGCTACTTCCGTCGGAACAAGGCTGAGATAAAAATTATGGTATATTGGAGGGATCCATTCCAACAGGGACATTATTTCTGAATATTTCCGGACATCTATGGGAATATGTTTCTTGTACTTGCAAGGCAAATCACTTAGGGGTACCTCTGGCAGTGGACGGCCTCTTTTCTTTAGGGTGCACCTAGCCCATACTGGCGCTTCTTTCTGGTATGAATAACTCTCATGCAGAATATGGCGAGTAGCGGATTCCATCATGAAAACCGCAGCCTCTTTAAACTTGAGGGGCTCCTTACCATCTGTGGTGGTTTTCTTGGTAATTTATGCCACAAGTGGTGTGAGATCATTGAAGTCGGTTTGCTGCATGCGTGTTACATGAAAAGTCTTCTTTCTGTTTGCACTGCTGATCACATCTGCCCATTCATCTGTTGTATATTGTATATTATATGGAAATGTGAATGACCTCCTGGAAGATTGTCCCTTTGTGTAGGAACGTTTCGTATTCTGAATTCTAATATTTTGCATGAGGTATGTGTTCTGTGTTGCATAATCAGCCAAGTCCTAGAATGTGTGAAAAATGAACTCTGCATCCCCCTTAATTTTGTTCCAGCATTTCTTTGGACAAGTACATGGCTCACCTATCTTCCTGGCTGGAACAACATCCTTTGTGTGCCCGGATGTGTACTGCTCCCCTTTATTTCTTCTTTTCTTACGTTTCACTCTCTCCCAGTTATCTTGGTTGCATCGTCTCTTTCTGGCTGGAGAATGTTTCACAGGAGATCGCTCTGTCGTCCTTGTGATGTGAAGGTCATTCTGAAATGGATCAGAGTAACAAATTTATTTCAAAATGTAAACTAGCACTAAGCAATAACAGTCCAATCCACTCGACAAACAGAAATTTCCGAAACACCTCATTTTTGCAAATGACAAAACAATTCTGATTATTTATCTTTACATTATTTCTACAATACCTTTCCTGTTGATTGACTGATTAATTTGTTGTTTTAAGTCTACTTTATGCACAGTAAGGCTAATCGGGACTGGACCTACAGTTTAAAGTGGAATCCGAACCAATATGTGCCTCAACCGGGAATTGCACCCGGGACCCCTTGATTACAAGGCGACGACGGTACCACTGCGCCATCAGGGAGGCCAGATTTCCTATTCTATACGATTTATCGCAAAGTCCTTGATGGTACGTTGTCAGAATTTGTCATCATTAGGGAACCATGTACGTGTGTCGTGTCGATTTCTTCGTGATTAATCATTTCAGCAATATGGTGCTAACCTACATTCATTATGTTAGCAGCAGTTGTCATCAGAATAAGTTCATGATTTTACTCTACCAACTTGCAAGAGGCCTGACGAATGCATAGTGAGCTGATTTGCGCATTAACATGCACATCACGACGCCCACTTACCAAACGTTTTCACCGTACCCAAGTCTGAGACAATAAGGTGTTAACCAACATTTTCAAAAAATACAAAAAATAAAAACTTCTTTCTTACCTCAGAGTCGGTGCTATCGCTACTCGACACTCCACACACATAGTCTGGGTCATCAAAGCTGTTGTCACCGCACAGAGGGCCATTTTCCTCATCAGAATCACAAATATATGAGGAGGTGCTCTGCAGATCTTCCTCGTTATCCGACATTTTCCTGTGGCTTGACACCTTGTTGCACAGAACTTTCCGTTCCTATGTTCCTTTCGAAGAAGGGTACCATGTGATTGCGCGCGAATGTGACACAGCACCAGCACCACCTCTTGGTGAATGGAGCAGACGTTCATGCCACACGTACTGCAGGGTGTATCTCAATTTTGACAGAAGTGAGGGTTAGCTCCTTATTGCACCGATCCCTTCAGTTCATTATCAATGTTATGTATTTTTATTTTTTTCGATATTAAGACCTTGTATTTGTATTTGTATCCTATTCTAAAATGTAAACACAAATATTAATCTTTTCAATTTTCTTACCTGATATTTTAAAAAATAATATTTTTATGTTACTTGTAGTTCAAAAATTATAAAATAGATTAATATTAAGACTTTTACATCAACTACTCAGTTTATAGTTATGATTTTAACATGGAAGTTAACAAATTTAGTAAATTTCAAACACAATGTAATGCGAAAAAAATAATTTCCATACGAACCCATTGCCATCCCGTGATGAAATATTACACACATATAGTCAATTGATGTCTTTAAAACATACACATTTAAAATAAAATAAAAGGGCTGTTTTTGAGTACTCAAAAAAAATATTTTGAGTTTTTGAAAAATTAAAAAATCAAATAACACAATCATGTTGAATTTCAAATTTAAGAGCACTAAAACCAGAAGAGGTAGGTCAAGCAGTTCTCGATCTACAGTTGTTTACAGATTTCAAAATGTCATCAATTTTTGGGAATTTTGCTTTTTGAAAGTCAATAAGTTAAAAAATAAGAGCCCAAAGACTTTGGAATATGGCAGTTTTTGTCCTCTTGATAGGTGCACTTAATAAATAAGAATCTTAAATATCTGAATCCTAAAGGTTCAATTTTTTTTATTGGTTAAATTGACGTGGATTTGCATGTTTGACTGTCTTTGCTTTTCTTTGTTTGATGGATGGTGTAGTCCCAAAATATTCACAAAGTATACAGTTAGTTTAGTGAAACGCTATGAGGGCACACGGTTTCCATTAACTTTGGATTACATTTCCATTAACATGGATGAAATGATAAAATCAATTAACTATACAAAAATGTAATTCGTGTTACAATACTGATGATTATGATATACTCCTAACTGACATAAAAGAGGCATATTAGAAAAATATTAAAAGCGTATTACAATGACCGCATTTAAAAATAAAGGTTACAGTACAGCATGTTATTGTATTTTACTTTATTGTTGATATTTTTAATCTGAATTACCAATTTATGTACTCCGAATACTTAATTAACAATACTACTAATTGTGTTACAAATGAAGAACTTGGAAAACATATAAAAAAAGAAAAATATAACAGAAAAGTAAAGGTTATTTTTCTTTTACGAGAGCCTTTAGTTCTTCGCCAATTGTTGCAAGAATGAGAAACAAGAACATTATTGAGACTTTAGCATAGAGCTTTCTCGATACTTAAAAATGTCAAGTTATATTACGTGAAACTCAAACAAAAGCCAGTTCTCATATTACTCAAGACCTGCACAAAGAGACCAATCTAGCAAAAATTCTATTCAAATTACCTTTAGACAGTTTTACAAAATTATTAAGCAGTCAAAGAGCAGCTGTAGCTCAATCTTTTTTGTCCAACTACCATGCGATCCCCGGCGGGGAAGAACAGGGGTTGTTTCCACCTGTTTAAGGCCGTACTAAAGGCAATTTTGTGGTAATTTTTCGATAACAGATGGCAGCACCGTTTGCCATGGCAACCGAGGGCCAGCCAGATCTCCACGTAATCAAGGTAGATACATACAGGTTGGTCGATTAGGGTACTCCTTGATGAGATATGACGTCACGTTGGTTAGCAGATTTTATTGAAAAATCTACGTAGATGTGGAGCAACGTAATTGTTTATCATGAGATTTTAGTTGTATGTTCTTATTGAAAAAAAAATACAACAATTTATCACCAATGCAAGATAGTAATAGTCGTAATAGTAATATAAAATCCCTTGTATTGTATTATGTATTTCTTTTAATATTTCGAAAGCAGAAGAGAACATACAAAGCTATCTGTAGTTAATTCAAACACGAAATACATAAAGTAAGAAGAGTAATTGAAATAATTGAAAACATTTTGCAATTACGTTTGAAGCGAATGCTGCATTGACTGTAGAATTCACTTTATATGACAGTACTTGAACATATTTATATCTTTTATCGGTGACGTTAGCAGATTTTCTTCATAAATTTGCAGAATTTCAGTGAACATCTTGTAAATATTTATAAATATTAGCGGTCTCTAACGATCCTCATTTTATCCTTCAAGTGAATAAACATGTAATTCTGCACCCTTGTTTTTACTAAGTTTTAATATCGCGATTTTTAAAGAAAAATGTCAGAAGAATCCTGGATACACAATAGAAGACATATTTGTTATTTTTATAATAGTTAAATATTAAATACAGTTTTGTAGCGCATCTAATTTATTTGCATGTCATGTCACCACACAATGTCCTGTTTCATAGTTCTTTGCGGATTTGGTCTATTCTGGTTTTCAGTTCTGCAGTTCTGTAGAATCTTTGGAAGTATCAGTAACATTTTCAAGTAACAGTAACTGTAAACTACTTACGTTATGAAATTAATAATTGTAACTCAGTTATTTTTCCGCCTAACTAGTAAGTTGTACAATTACTTTACTGCATGGAAAGAAATATTAACTTGAACCAAATGTTCTCCTCAAAGAATGGGTAAATTGACGATTATTAAAGCCGGCCCCCGTGGCGGAGTGGTTAGCACATCGCACTACGACGCCAGGGGTCCCGGGTTCGAATCCTGGCTTGGGCATGGATGTTTGTGAGTGTCCATTCATCAATTTCATCATATCCACTCATCTCCATCAACGTAAACTAGCCAAAAGTGGCACAAAAAGCGAAGTAAAATAAAGCAAATCAATCAATCACTAAATTGATGATTATTAAAATCTTGAGACAATGAGGACAATTTTGTATTTTTTTCGTCAAGAGCCAGGATGTATCCCAAGTTTATTTGTATTAGAACACTTACCATATAAGATTATATACATGATCTTCAACAATTCTCATGGACACACAGTAATTTTATAGTTCAACAAAAAAATAAATTTGGTTTGCTCAACAAAATGAAATGAAATGTTAATCGTCATCGCTTTGTAACAGAAGTTTATTGTGAATTTTATTGCCTCAATGTTTGTACATGAAATGTAAGAAATAAGTTATAATTTCATGAAACTTAATGCTTAGCATTTAGTGGTCATCGGTGGTGAAAAGGACATCGCGCTTGCAACTCATGATCCGAACAACATCTTACGAGATGAAACAAATCTAGAATAAAGTAACTAATAATAACTATGTCAAGTACTTTCTAAAGAACAGTAATAACAGTAATTATATACGAATTACTTTCTCAAGTGATTAACTCGGAGTTACTTTTAAAGAGTAACTATTCAAAAACTGCTGATATATCATCGAGTTCAGCAACATATTGGTATGAATTGCGAGGGAAGTTGAGCCTCCCCCTTGGCAAAGTGGTAACGTAATCGCCTTGTAATACAGGAGTCCCAGGTTCGATACACGGTGAGTGTACAGTGATCGTCAAATAAAAATGGGACAACTAGATCCTGAAAGTCTCCCTTCTCTGCAATGCGTCTTGTATGTTGTCTAAATCTACGGCGATGAGTGAATTGTAATAGCAAATTTTCATTGGCAAGTTCTGTCACTGCCACTGCCACTGCAGGTATTTCAGAATATAGGTGTCCCATTTTTATTGCCGGTGACTGTATATAGTGGTTTGGATCCCACTTTAAACTGTATGTCTAGTCCCAATTAGCCTTTCTGTGTATAAAGTAGATTTAAAAAACGTATTTCGAGGGAACATACATTACAAGAGAAGTTCAATAGCTTACAAAATAATTGTTTACAGGGACTACTAAAATTAGATTTTCGGGATATATAAAATCATATTTACGTTGTTGTTTCAATGCATATTTATTATTTTTCTTTATCGTACCCTGCAAAACATTATTGCGTTCTCTGAGAGCAGTGTTGGCGATTGGGTTCCAAAACTGGGAGAGGGCAAGGACACTAATTTCCATTGGTAGGTGAGGTTTTGTATAGTATTGGGGTAAAAGTGGGGTCCATCTGCCCCTACCCCTAATTGCCGCCACTGTCTGAGAGATATGTTTTTGCAAATCATCATCGTATTCAGGAAGAAATTTATTTTCTTAGGATTTTTGAAAATACCTCTAAAAATTTAAACTTGCAAGAATATCAATGAATGCGTACCAATGCTTGACAGACAAAACAAGTAAGTCACACCCCGGGCACTGTTTTTTTTCTCCTGTTTCCCCTAATATACAATTTACAATTGATGACCACTTGCTATCAGATATTATTAAGGCTTGAAACATAATTTCTTGATCATATTTTGGACTCTTGATTTCTAGTAAATCATCACCATTCAATCAAGTGTCTACGCTAGCAAGCAAAAATGTATGTACTCTTCCATGTAAAGTTCAAACAGTCCACTTTGTTGATTTACAGTATATTCCGTAGAAGCTTATACACCAACTGCCATGGTACGCAACTGCCATTGTCGGTCAAACCTATTATCCTTTTGTAAAATTTCAATAGTGCTCGTTACTATTGGTAGAAGACACTTCGATTAGTTTCTCAAATGCTCATCTGCAAAAGGAACAAATAAAAATAGTTTTAACATCGTATATGAGACTATGAACTTACAAAACATGTTTAAAAAATATTGATATTACATTGTTACAACCTTAGACAAGTTGAGTTAATAATGGAACTTACAGATGTTGAGTAAATGGATTTGAAAATAATGGATCCAATTGACACTATAATGCTTATCGATATCGTTCACGATATGAGCTCACTTCAATGATCTAACTTTATAATGAATGTTAAATATGATGAGCCTAAAACAGAAATTTGCAAAATAATTGTTAGAAATATTTTCATAGTAGAGTGATGATTGCAACGCTATATGGAGTGAGGTTCCTCCAGGTTCGAATCCTGGTTTCATGTATGTATTTAATCATTATATTTGTTCCAATCATCCATTTTATCAAATCATTATTAATCATCATTGTTATAAGGAGCAGAAGTTGGAGGTAAAATAACAGAAATACATTATGAAATGGAAATTCAGTTCCTACTATATTTTTTATTTGAATTATTATAGTAGACCAGCCAAGAAGCAAAAAAGCTTAAAAAAAACTTTTATCTGCATGGAATGTTAATAATAGGCATCCATGCAAAATCAGTCAGTCATAGGTCTGAGAGAAAAACTAATCAAGCTTCAAGCTCACTGGTATTCGAAGTAAACTATTTAGTACAAACGGCTACTGAAATCTAATCTGATATTGAACCAAATATACGTAGCATAATCAGGACAAATTATGATTTCTATGAAGCTCGATGTCATCCACAATTAAATTATTGCCCTTGTACTTGCAAGTATGGGAACATTTATCTATACCGGTACTCATTTGGAAATTCTGAGTAAACATACAGACTTGTGTTCGATAGACGGTAAGATTTTAGTCTCATAACTGTTAGGGTGTACTTTTACACTTTAAATATATACAGCATCAAGTTATTGGACGAAATGCACTCTCATTATGAGCCGTCCTAAATTATAAAAGGACAAGAAAACAGAAGAGCTTCATACAGTTTACAGAACCGGTTTTCTGACGTGTTTCTATAAAGGAAGATAACAGAACTGTGTCCGAAATTTGCAAACATTCAGGGATCTCACATTAGCTACATCTATTCGAATCAAACCTAACTTAGCCTGACCTACTTAATACATATGAATATTTGCGAGCTGCTTCAAAAATAAAAAGAGAAAAACTCTTCTAGAAAATAGGTCAGCAAGTACTCGTTTCAACCATGTACGAGGGCAAAGTAAAAAACATTTAAACAAACTACTGATTTGTAATAAACATTCCGATGTTGTACATGTGAATAGCACGAGTTTCGTAGGTTTGGAAATTAACTTACAGGAATGAAAATAGAGCATTTTATGCAATATTGATTTAATGATATCAGATATAATCTATAGCTACGTATATTTTATGCTATAATAATGATCTCAAAACGGTAGTTATTAGGATTATGCCTAACGTAAAATATAACATTCTATTCTGATTTTACATTTACAAAGAATTATCAACTTCGTTTGAAAGTTAAAAAAGTCATGCAGTGTCAACCGATATTCTCACCGATATTACATCAGACGATATTTCTTCAACTTGTAAATAAATTATACATTTTGCCTATATTTAAAACATTTTGCCTTTGATGGACAATATTAAGCAACAAGCAATTAAATATTAAGACTTACCCTATTTACAGATATTTAAAAGTATAAGTACAGTATACAAATTATGAAGTAATATATTTTACAAATTCACTATAATATAAATTTAGCAACAGTTATTGAATAACATTTTTAGTTCCAACTCCAGGAGCAAGAAAAAATAAACTGAACGGCATTGGGAGTGTTACTTATTATCTTAGCGACCCCGAAAACTATGGATCCCACACTTATGTCGTTCGTTTTACATGTCACCACCTGGTCACCCCCACCCCTAGGGGTGCCAGGGGTGTTTTGGTGTTGAACGGCATTTGGAGTGTACCTATTCATCTTATCGACCCCGAAAACTATGGATCCAACACTAATATCGGTCGTTTTCAATTATTTTTACATGTCACCCACTTCCCACTCCCACCCCTAAGGGTGCCAGAGGTGTCCTGGAGTTGAATGTCATGGAAGTGTCACTATTCATTTTAGCGACCCCGAAAACTATGGATTACATACTAATGTTGGTCGTTTTACATGTCACCCCCTTCTCAACCCCACCCTATGGGTGCCAGGGGTGTCTTGTAGGTGAGCGGTATTTGGAGTGTACCTATTCATTTTATAGACCTCGAAAACTATGGATTCCACACTAATATCGGTTGTTCTCGATTATTTTTACATGTCACTCCCTTCCCACTTCCACTTCTATGGGTGCCAGGGGTGTATTGGAGTTGAACGGCATTGGAAGTGTCACTATTCACCTTAGCAATCCCTAAAAATAGGAATTCCACATTAATATCGGTCGTTTTCGATTATTTTTACTTGTCACCCCCCTTCCCACTCCAACCATAGGGGTGCCAAGGGTGTCTTGGAGTTGAACGGCATTGGGAGTGTCACTATTCAACTTAGGGACCTCGAAAACTATGGATTCCACACGAATATCGGTCGTTTTCGATTATTTTTACATGTCACCTCCTTTCAACCCCTACGCTTATGGGTGTCAGGGGCGTCTTACCCACACAGTATTTCTTTCCAGATTGTAAGTCATATGTGTACCAAGTTTGGTCATCGTGAATGTCACCAATTAGCTTAGCGACTCCAAAAACTATGGATTCGACGCTAATCTTGGTCATTTTTGACATTTTAATTTTCACCCCATCTCAATCCCCATTGCGATAGGTGATGAACTTGGAGTTGATCGGCATTAGGAGTGTCACTATTCCTCTTAGCAATACCAAAAACTATGGTTTCCATACTAATATCGGTCGTTTTCGAATATTTTTACATGTCACCAACTTCCCACCCTCACTTCTAGGAGTACGAGGGGTGTCTTGGAGATGAATGGCATTGAAAGTGTCCCTATTCATCTTATCGACCCGGACAACTATTGATTCCACACTAATATCGGACGTTTTCGATTATTTTTACAAGTCACCCCCTTCCCACCCCACCCCTAGGGGTGTCAGAGGTGTATTGGAGTTGAACGGCATTAGGAGAGTCACTATTCATCTTAGCAACCCGAAAACTATGGACCTAATATCGGTCGTTTTCGATTATTTGTACATGTCACCCCTTCCCACACCCACCCTTAGGGATGCCAGGGGTGACTTACCCCCATAGTATTTCTTTCCACATTTTAAGTCATATGTGTACCAAGTTTGATCATCGTAAAAAATCATAGATAAAAATCATGGTTTTTATTTTTTAAAAAAATAGTTTGTGATGATAACAAATAATGTGTAAAAATACATTTTTCTGTTTCTGGTACATATGAATTGACTATGAAAATGTGTGTTGAGTGTGTTAATAAAACTATAATAATTTCAGTAATTTTTCTTGAAGTGAAATTAAAACATTCTGGATTTACTATATAAATGTAACTTGAACTTGAACTTGAACTTTGTAACTGAATTTAGGAAATGTTTTCAATGATAGTTTACAAAATATTACTTGCCATGTTTATGTACATTTCAATGATCATGACACTATTAACTGTTTAACATGATTAGTATTTTGTAATAAATCATAAGCAACAAAATCTAAAAGTTCTAAAATTTGATACAGGAAAGTTTACTGATGAAAGAATTAAGAAAGATTACCAAATTAAACTGTCAAATAGATTTGATGTTTTGCAGGATTAAAATGATGATGAAAATATGAATGAAACAGACGTAAATAAGAATTGGGAGCACATAAGTAATGCAATAGAATCAGCAGCTAAAGAAAGTATAGGATACCATAAACCGAGAAAAAGTAAGCCATGGTTTGATAATGAATGTCATAATCTAATAGAAATAAGAAATCAGGCTAGACTTAGGTGGTTAAATAACTCTGATGATACAAATCTAAACAATTATAATAGAATAAAGCGAGAAGTTAACCGCACGTTTAGAAGTAAAAAAAGAGATTACTTGAAAAGCAAAATTAACGAAATTGAAACAAACAGCAAAAATAGAAATATCAGAGATTTATATAAAGGTGTAAATGAGTTTAGAAAGGGGTGGCAACCTAAAGTAAACTTGATAAAAGATAAAGATGGTGATTTTCTAGCTGACCCAAGCGATATTCTAAATAGATGGAAGAACTACTTTAATGACCTTTTAAATGTTCATGTAGGAGATAAATCAGAAGTAAATGAAGTACACACAGCAGAATCTTTAGTTCCAGAACCTAACTTGACTGAAGTTAAACATGCTATTTGTAGCGATTTATTGCAAGTGAATTCGCAAAAATCCTACAACTTCCAACTTTACGTTGAAAAAAATGCTCTCCTCAAAATACGCGATACATAATCGCTCATTATTTAATTCCCAAGATTTACGACAGATGGCTCCACTAGTTATTTGCGAGTTACCGAGTTGCAAATCACGCCACCTGGATCACCGGAAGGAACTACGGAAGTGAAAGTCAGCAGACATGTGTGTGTAGAGCGAGAGTCGTGCATTGCGTTTGATACCAGCAACAACCTTTTTTTTCTCTCGCGCTCATAGTTGCAAAACGCTTCCGTGAAATGAAGTTTGGAACTTTGACGGTCTGACTTCCTATTTGTAACGCGCGATGAATTGGCGAGCCTTTTTTGTGGAATACAGTTCGAGAGCCTTTGTTGTAAAATAGGCTGCTACTATTTCTTAAATACGGTACCACTTGATAAATGGACGCGTGGATGGGAAAGGCCATTTGACAAGTCAGCATTGGGAGTAATATTGGGAACCGACAAAATGGACTACATTGGATTCCAACTAAGACGTGCACGCATTTACGGGGAATTGTCTGCCAATCAGTGAAGGAAGACGTATCTTTTCACAGGACTAAGAAAGCGACCACGCATGAAACAAGGTAGGCAGAAGTGAAATTTTTGTACTATTTGTGGTTAATAGCAGTGAGACAAAAAAGATATGAACCTGATTTTTTCTTACGCGACGACGAACTATGTAAGTTTTGTACCGAGTGCGTCAAGTGACAGTAATAAGCCTTTTGTTAATTCAAGTTTGTAAACTTTCACGAAATTTGCAAATCTAAAAAAAACTATCGTCGTAAAACATTGGTTCACCACGTGGTTGTGATATGTGACGCTCAATTTAAATGTGTGGACACAAAAAGGCTTAAAATGACAATTTAAAATGTGCCTCCGCAAACTGGTTCTTATTTAAAAGTTTATGCAACGCGTTTGCCTTTTTGAAGGAAGCTATCGTTGGCATTTTTTGCTAAATACGTCGCAAGTCGCACTTGGGAGTAATCGCGACGAAGACTTCGCCAACGCCATTTTTCCTCCCACCCCCCCTTTTTGTCATTTGGGATTTGGTTCATTTGCTGGCAAAATTGTGCAACACGATAAATTATTTAATTTGAGAATGAGCATCTAGGGAGAGCCTCTTTTCTACGTTTCAAAAAAAAAAAAAAAAAAAAAAAAGAGAGAGAGAGAGAGAGTTGTTTGTAAATTCTTTGCACATTTATTTAATATGAATCTACAGTTACGAAATCGGTGGTTTATTGTAAAGGTGCAAGAACCGTTTTGGTATTAGTCAATACCCCTTAAAAGATGATTAAAACTTGGGCAGAAACGTGAGTTAAATAAAATTGTTGATTATTGGCATAAGTTGAATGCAGTATACTTTTTTGAAACTCATTGTTGTTGAATAATTGATTAAGACTGTTATTTATGAAATGCAAGCGTTTGATAAACGCGATGAAAAATTATTGTTCAAAATGTGTTGTAATTTAACATGAGTTAACAATCGCACAAGTCGTTGTTTTTACATAAAATTGCAAATACTGTCATAATCAAAATTATGAGCTTGTTAATGACACTATATACATAATTCTTGTTGCTGTAACCGTAAAAAGGGGTTACGTTCTAAATTGTTGTTGTTGATTTTTTTGAAAGCACGAATAAATTACGTTATTAATGGTTAAACCTTGACTTTTGGCCTTTTGACATAATTTGCGTTCATTACCGTCCGAAATTACCCAGGTTCTTCGATGATATGTATGTACAATGAATGGAAGTGTTGGTAGTTAGTGATTTGTAATTTATGGTGAAGGAATAATTGATACTAGGTAGAAAGTTATTTGCTCTGGTGCGTTACGCATTTTTGGAAAATTCGTAGCGTATCACTTACTTTGTTTTTCAGGACCGAGTTTTTGCAAAGATCGTTGTTTTTTCCCACCTTTATTTGAATTGCCGACAAGGATTGTGAAGTTCTTAGTAACTTTGAGGCGTTACGAAAAACGTAACATTAACCTACACCCGCGTGATTTTGTGACTTGTCCCAAGGTGCTTAAGAAACCAGATCCCGGCCTTTGAGGTAAAGTTGTAACAGCAACGCCCAGTTTAAATTAATAAAAAGATATTAAAGCACCTTGTGAAGATTGGACGTTACATATTAAAAGACTAAAGAATAACAAAGCACCTGGCATTGATTTAATACCAGCTGAGTTAATTAAATACGGTGGAAATTCATTAATATGTCAAATTCATAAATTAATTTGTTTAATATGGAATAAAGAAGAAATCCCTCAACAGTGGAAAGAATCCATAATTGTTCCTGTGTTTAAAAAAGGTGATAAAATGAACTGCAATAATTACCGTGGAATTTCTCTACTCTCAACAACATGCTTTTAACAAGACTAACCCCATATGCTAATGAAATTATAGGTGATTATCAATGTGGATTTAAACGTAACAGATCAACTACAGATCAAATTTTTCACATCAGACAGACACTTCAAAAAAAGTGGGAATATAATCAAAATGTCCATCAGCTATTCATTGATTTAAAAAAAGCATATGATTCGGTCAAAAGAGATAAATTATATAATATATTAGTAGAGTTTGGAATACCTAAGAAGCTTGTTAGTATGATAAAAATATGCACCAGTGAAACAAAGTAAAATTCGTGTGGGTATTAATATGTCTGACAAATTTACAATTCATGATGGGTTAAAACAAGGAGATGCATTATCTCTATTGCTCTTTAATTTTGCCTTAGAATATGCTGTAAGGAAGGTAAAAGAAACTAACGAAGGACTAAAATTAAATGGTGTGACTCAGTTATTAGCATATGCAGATGATGTAGACTTACTGGGGGATGATGTGAATACAATTAAGAATAATGCTAAAATATTTTTCAAAACTGCTAAAGAGATAGGTTTGGAAGTTAACAAAGAGAAAACTAAATATATGCTTACAGGCCGAAACCAAGTGTTAGGTAATAATCAAAATCTAATTATTGTTAACAACTAGTTTGAACCATTTTCCAATTCAAATACTTAGGAGTAATATTAACAAATGAAAATTATATTAAAGAGGAAATAAAAAGTAGGCTTAATTCAGGAAATGCATGTTACTTCTCTCTTCATAAACTTTTGTCTTCTCGTTTAATATCCAAGAAACTATATGTTAAAATATACAAAACAGTAATTTTGCCTGTAGTATTATATGGATGTGAAACTTGGTCCCTTACATTGAAAGGGGAACATAAATTGAGAGTATTTGAAAATAAGATCCTTAGGAAAATCTTTTGACCTAAAAGGGATGAGGAGACAGGTGAGTGGAGAAGGTTACATAATTTAGAACTACATAATTTGTATTCATGTCCAGATATTATTAGAATAATTAAATCAAGAAGACTTAGGTGGGCAGGCCATGTGGCACGAATGGGAGAGGAAAGAGGAGTTTACAGGATTCTTTTTGGGAAACCTGATGGTAAGAGACCTGTAAGAAGGCCAAGACGAAGATGGAGAGACAACGTTGAGATGGACCTAAGGGAAATCTGTAGGGATGCAAAAGAGTATATAGAACTTGCTCAAGATAGGGAAAGATGGAAGACCTGTGTTGCTGCAGCCATGAACCTTCGCGTTTAAGAAGGCTAGGGAGTTAGTTAGTTAGTATTTTGTATATTATTCTGCACAAAATGATTGCTATTTTTGCCCGTAAATATTATTGAATTTTAAATTAAGAGAAATTTCAAGGTGTATACGGTTTACGCATTCCATTTCCTTTCGTGTGGTCTCAAAAATGTACTTCGCTTTTTGTGCCACTTCTGGCTAATTTACGAAGATGGGGATGAGTGATGATGTGATGAAATTGATGAATGGACACTCACAAACATCCATGCCGAGGCAAGTTTTCGAACCCGGGACCCCTGGCGTCGTAGCGCGATGTGCTAAGCTGTCCGCCACGGCGGCCCGGCATTTCCTTTCGTAGGAGCTTTTTCATCAGTCCATATGTTTTGTTTTCTTTCTTAGAGCCTAATAAACACCAATATATGATAGCAATATTAATGTACCAGGTGGTTATAATTAAAGTGACGGTGTTGAGAGTGGTACAGCACGGGCTGTAATGAGAGTAGCAGTCTGAAACTTCGTAGATATGCTAATGAAGCAATGCGCTCGCGAATTATGCCAAAAAAAAAAAAAAATAGTTCCAATTCTCGCCACCAGGGTAAAAAACGGGGCTGTAAGCAGTCAAAACGTGGAATTTTCCATAACTCTGACGTCAAAGTCGGTGAAATTGCCTAACCATTGTGTGAGCTCCCTGGTTGTTGTTGGTGACGCTTGTTGCTTTTTCCTTTAGTAATGTTCATGTAATTCGAATAGTGAAATTGTAGCGATATTTTATTACAAAGAGTATTGTTTTCTGCGATTTATAGTGTTTTTCCTGTAACTATACCAAGTTTTGACTGCTTACAGCGCCATTTTTACCCTGGTGGCGAGAATTGGAACTATTTTTTTTTTCATAATTCGCGAGCGCATTGCTTCATTAGCATATCTACGAAGTTTCAGACTGCTACTCTCATTACAGCCCGTACTGTACCACTCTCAACACCGTCACTTAATTATAACCACCTGATACTTTTACCAAAAGTGATTTAGATATCTAAAAAATCCTCATGTACATTATTAATTGAATTACTTTTTAAGTGATTTAAATCAGTGCTTTTTCTTTCTAATCACCTGATTTTAAACTTGATTTCAATCATTTCAACTTGCTCTGCTGCCTTGGTCCGGAATTGCTTTTTATGTATTGTTTTTTCGAAGCTGGTCCTTGAAGATAATGCTAAAGCTAATAGTGTATTTTCCTTCAATTAGAACCAGCAAACATTGTATATTTGGGTTTCAATTTTTTCCTTTTAGGTCCTTTTTTCGGTATTTTTGGTCGCGTTTGTTTTATTTTTATCATTTTTGAGCTTTCTTCTCGCACCTTCCCTGTTGTTTAGGAATTTATAATAGAATAATTGTCTTACTTCCAGGCCATTAATTGAAAATATGCCCAATTTGAAAGCATAAAATTATTTTAATTGAAACCTTTCGCAATGCATTATGGCAAGTTAATTTTATCCAGTAAACTTAATATACTTTGATTGAAGCCTATTATCGCTTTGATCTTATGTGCTAGAAACACAATGACTACTTATCGTACAAGACACACTCAAAGGAGGTGAAAGACTCCAGCTTGGGATATCCAATAGATGTCATATAGATATCCACAATATCCATGGATCTGAATTGGACATTGTGGATGCCCTGTGGATGTCTTGCATATGTGTGCTGTGTGGGTGGGTGGGCGCCGGAGCCGCTTAAGGGGGTTCTAAAGCCATGCTAAAGCATAGACCCAAATTTCTAAGGGTAACCGTACAACTAGTATAGATTCGGTAAGGAAGAAATTTTCCGATATAAAAGATTGTTTTATTCACTAGAACATGTGAACCTTATAATTTTGTTACGATTAAAGGGATTTAAGTAAATAACAGAAAATATAAGGTCTCCGTCATGTTCAAACTGCTGCGTACAGATGGCGCTGAAGTGGTAGTTTTGTTAATACCGGTGCATTTTCTTTCTTTTATGACTAGTATGGAAGATTTCGTCGTGAAACAAAGATCACATGTTCTTCCCGTAAGCATCTTAAATACTATGTGAAAAAATTAAAACATTTCGTACCTTCAGAGACTAGTGATTATCATTAAAACTTTTTAAGTGGCGTTTCGTCGCAATATACTCCGTGGTGCAGATTTAGCCAACACTGTTGCCGAGATTTCACTCTGTGCTTTCTAACGATATGATCAATGCAAGTTCTTGAAAGAGTGAAAATCAAACCAAGCTACCAGAGGATATCGAATCCCGTACACGAGAACAAGGGATCAAATATTCCACGGAGGAGGTTAAAAAGCTTAACAAGCTCGAAGGTAAGTCTGCTAGAATGTACAATATAAAGAAAGTCTCTAATTCACTTCATACTTCTTATACTTACTTCTTATGCACTCCTAGAGACGTATCTCGAGTTACGAGACGGGGGTCGCATGTTAAAATTGTATATTTATTTGTAGAAGTTGTAAAATAACATTGTTAATTACCGCGATAATTATCCATAAAGAAACACGGGCACCATCTTCCATGTCAGAACAAATGACATTCGAAATTCCTTGCGCCGTCTACAGCGTTGCCACACTGTTCAGAGCATTGGTCGTTCAAAGTGATAATTTAGGCGAGAGAGAAAATTATTAACGTGACATAGCCCCACGAACCATCACGGGGACGAGGTATGCCTACTAGGTTAGGTTAGGCCTGTTAGGTTAGGTTCCATTAGCACTCCTTTCACGGGAGGTTCGGTTAGGTTAAGTTAGGTTAGGCAAGCATACTTATAACATTTTGTTTGTAAAACTTATACAATTTCGTTCGTAAAACTACGGATATAAACCTTCATAAAAATTGAAAAAAAAATATTTTTTTTTTCAAATTTCCGACTTCGCCGCCGATTTTTAACAACAGATTCGTGATTAGGAGGTCAAAATTAGTTAGTAAACCCAAAATTAAAAAAATTGGAGACTTTCTCTATATTGTAAATTCGCTCCTAGGATAAAATCAGTTACATTTTACGCTATAGTCTGAATTAATTAAACACCCGAGTAACGCCTGGTAATCAGCTAGTTTTCGTATAAAATGCCTATAAATTTCTATTTACCTCATTTTCGATATTAACTTTGCATTGCATTACATTGCGTCATTGCGTTTTTGGCTCCCCAAATCTTGTTTACTGGAAGGGTGGCATTTTCTACATTCGTGACTTCTTTTGTATATAGTCAGTCGCCAACTTAAAACAACTGGCGCCATCCCTTCCTTAAGTTGCCAATTTCAGCTACCCCTCAACTAGCTTTACCTCGGCAGCAAATGTTAAAGACAGGTTTAGTTTTCAACAAAGTTTCGCACATCGAGACTTAAACAAACACCCGGAAATAGTTTCTCTGAGGGGTGGGTTTATTCCGACACAACAGTCTATTTGCAACATATCATCTACTTAATTTCTAATGTACAGAGAAAATCAAGTCCGTTCTCCCGATTTTTTTAGGGGGTAGATCAGAAAATGTGGTACAAAGAGAAGATCTGAAATATTGTTCGTTACTTTACGTTGCCTTATAATGCGAATAATTCTAATTTCATGATAAGAATATATTGCTTCTTAAAATCTATTACAGCGTGTACAAAGGAAATTTGAATAATTCTGAACACAATGCTTATAAAAACACATATAAATTTTATTATCTAAGTTTAACAGAAGGCAGATTTAGATTTTTCAAGTCATTTCATGTTTTCTAACCGCGATCGTTCTGGTCCAGGTGCTGCTGATAATACGGATCAATGTCTATTTATAATGTATCAACCATTTTTACGGCTTATTGAACTCCCTGAGTTGTTACCTTGTAATTAAAGGACACAGAGTTCAATCCCTGATAAACGTATAACATGATGCTTCAAATCCAACTTTAAACCGAAGATCCAATCCGGATTAGATATCTCTGCATAAACCATATTTAAAATAAGCTTTTTGATAATGTGCATTCTCTTTCTATGGATGCTTTCAATTCAGTGATTTTTTGCCGGTTTTGTGCAATAAACAATATCTTGGATGATGTGTCCCCGTGAAAAAGTTACGCGGTGTTTCATCAGTAGCGAACGGATTTCTAGGATTTTTTGCTATGTTCTAGACGCATGCTATTTATAGATCTTTGCATTTCATGTACACAGCACCTCTCTACTGAAATTCTATAGGGCCTATAAATGCCTAAATGAACTACTGTATGAATTCCTACAAATGCCTAATTGAACTATAAATTCTTGTAAATGCCTAAAACCCTATTTTGACCTGAAAAACTCCTTTTAAACCTTTTGCGTAACGTTAAAAATAATTTTTATTAAGAATGACCCTTACTTTCCACTACAAAGCTTTTAGACCCTTGAACGAATCCGAAGTAAGCAAAGCAACAGCAAATGGTGTCAGCGTCTGTGCAAATTTCCGCCAACTTCCAGCCTGCATTACGAAATTGAAAAAATTTGGAGCGAACTGACTCCGAACTCCGTTGTTTAACGCTGTACTTCCCAGTCAATTAGAGGGGCCGTAGGCGTAGTATACCAAACAAAAATGTACACTCTGTTGGGACAGAATCCTAGCTGCAAAATTATTCAGTTGTTAATACAGGGCCGACATTATTCTCAACCTCTAAAAGTGAAAAATCGCTGGAAGATTCCAAGAATATTTTATGTGGTTGACGAGTAGGAAAGACAAATCTGCAAGTAACCAATCACTTTGCCTATCCCCCCACCCCTGACACAACAGTTAGGTGAAAGGGGTGGATTTACGCCGAAAACTACACTGTAAAAAAAAAAATACACTTCTTGTACACTTTTGGTACACTTTCTTGCATATAATATGCACAAGATGTGTACTGAAGGTGTTGCAAAAGTGTACTTAAAGTGTTCTAGATGTGTGCGACCCGAAATGACGAAATTTTGTACACTTGTTGCACACTTTGGGGACACATTCAAAGTTGTGTGCACTTCTTCAACGCTTTCTGTACACTTTTGTTTAAAGTAAGTGTACACTTCTTGTACACTTTTGTAGCACATGATTTCATTTTGTGTTGTTGGTCATATCGATTGTTATTTTATACTTTTTTGACAAATGAATATCTTATGAACATAAATCAATTTCATTATATAAAGCAGTAACACACTTGAAAGCAAGCAACATTAAACAATAACTGGATAAATCTCATTAAAATTGAAGAAGGATAAAGTTGAATGTTCCGAGGAAATTAATAGATTTTCTTAAATCGAACTATTCATCTTTAAAGCACACCAAAACAGATCGTTAACTTTGGGGGACTGGTTGTTCCTACACCGGCCGCTAGATGGTTCTGTCAAAATGTGTACAAGAAACATAAGTTTTTGTACAACAAATAATAATACGTTCGATTGTAATCATAGTGAAAAATTGTGCTTTAACACTCTTCGAAAAATATGTGAACATCTAAGATACAAATTAAAGAAGAAAATGTACTGCAGTGAATAAAAGTGAATCTCCCATGAGCAACCTTTTTGATTCTGGACTATAGAAGTAGAAGGTACGTGTGTCGCAGACATCATGGCATCCGGGGAGGCCCAATCCCTGAGAATCAAGGTGGAAACCTAACGGTGACAACTGAAGCCCTGATTGTATAGGTAATCGTAAGTCGGTCTCTCTTGTGTCACGCATCGTGGGCCAATTATTCCAGGTGGAAGCCGTAAGTCTGGAACGGACAAACGGTACCAATTGTGCCTATACGGTGGTTAGGTGATTGCGAGGAACCTTTTTGGTTGAACACGTTGAGTGGAGCAGACATACGACTTGCAATATTTTTGAAACTGTTTTCCCTTACTACCTTCATCCTTCCTCTTCTTTGTCTTGGGCTCTACAATTAGTTTGGAATTTGGATTCGCTTCTTTGGATTGAGTTGTCAGTTGGTTTGAGTTTGTGCCTCTTTTCCCATAGGATTTGCGTTTGTTCTATTGGATCATATAAACAACTCACGGTTGTGGTCTTCTGATATGCATCATGGTCTTCCTGCAACGCTGCTACGACAGCGAGAAGGGGTGAAAACCTTCACCGGAGGTACTAAACGGACTGACGGTCCAAACTCCGAGACGATGCTCGATTCACGAAGTACCAATGATCCAATGCAATCGTCCAGCTATTCCACAAAACACCGACGTCGCAATTCCTATGAAGGATTACCTCTACCTCAACGTCAACGATCTAGATCACCAATTAAACGAGATACAGGAAATACAGCTCATGCAACCCAACTAAAATCCAAACAACAGGATAATAGCTTATACAACTTCCTGCTCACCAATTACGACACCAAATTCAACACAGCAAAACATGTGTTCCAACAAACATCTAAGTATGTACCAAGGGCACAAATTGCACAAATACTGTTCACCCGTAATGGCATCATATTGAAATCACCAGATCCAGACTTTGCAAAACTAATTAGAAACAAAGCTTCTTTTGAAATTTATGGAGCCAAAGCAAACATCCAAACACTGAATGCTTCCACTCAAAAACAACCACCACCACCACATAAATCCCCACTACTATCAGTAGTCATCAGGGGTGTAGAACCTGTCTTAACAGACGAGGAGATCTTTGAGGAACTGGAATGCGAAGGTGTACAAATCCGCAAATGTATCCGTATTCGCAATAACAACGGACCCACATACATGGTGCGGGTCCTAACAGACTCACAAAATGCTGTAGACACACTACTACACAGTGGAGCATACATATACAGACGCAGGTACAAAGTTGAACCATCCCGTTCTCAACAACCTCTTCCATTGCGGTGCGAAAAATGCCAACAATATAACAAGCACACTACCGCTGCATGTCCAAACCGAGATAAATGCGGATACTGTTCAGGACCCCATTCAACCAAAGAATGTCAAAACCAAACTGCTCCACCAAAATGTGTCACATGTACGGAAAACCATCCTACATACAGCTACAAATGCAAAGCCAAGCCAGAAGCAATACCTGAACACCCCGACCTAACAGTCCCCCTGCGCACCAATGACACTGCTACGGAACCTGACAACTCACTACGACATCCTGTAACAGTGGAAGATCTAATACGTTTCTTCACACTGACTCTCCAAAATGTGCACCCATTTTTAAGAACGCACATATTAACCCAAGTAACGGCATCGGCAAAAACCATTTTCAACTTGCAACTCCATGCAACATACTCTGGTCCTCACGTGCATTTCCACATATCCCACTTGGAAACTGCGGTTTAAGGTTTTGAATATGGCAGTACGGAATATGTATAATTTTCTATTTTTAAATATCCGATCCGTTTCTAAACGAAAAGCTTTATTACAACACCTGCTCTTGGAAGAATCTGTTCACTGCTTTGCGCTAAACGAAACCTATCTTGCTCCAAAAATGATCTGTCATATTCCACCATACAACATCTTACGCCACGATGGCCCGCCGGGCTTAAGAGTAAACGGCGGCACAGCAATTGGAGTAGATAGAAAATTACCATATCGAACAGTTACCTTCCCACCACACTTCCACTTGCCAGAACATACTGCTAGTACAATCTACTTTCCATCCCGGGTCGTTACATTTGCTACCATCTATGTAAGACCAGGGGAGACTATTCCATACCAATTCTTTCAACATATCCAAACCCTTAGCAAACATTATATCATAGCAGCGGACATCAATTATCATAGCCGAACCATGCAAGACAAAACAAACTTTTTACAATTTCTGGACCAAAACACTACAGCAGAATTCCATGTACTGCCCAGAGCCACACGTCCCATAAGTAACACTACCCCTGACGTTGTTATAACATCAACATCTCTAAGTGCCTGCTTGAACATATCTGTGCTGGATTCCATCGGCAGTGACCATGACCCAGTGAAAATTACCTTAAATCTTGGTAACCGCAATACGAGCAGTACAATACAACCTCGAAAAATCTGGTGTTACAACAAAGCGAACTGGGAGGCATATAGTGAAAAGCTACAGAATGCTTTTTCTCACCCGCATCCAGAACCAAACAATTCAGAGGAACTCGATACGGCGGTGGAACATCTTACTGCTCAGATTACCAGTGCGGCAACCACTAACATACCTACGACCACTCTCAATAGTTACAAACCAAAGCTACCTCCGCAATATCTTCACCTAATCTCAGCATCACGACGCGCATACAGGGACTATCTCCAGACCAGAAATCCTGAATCCCTTAACTTACACCGTCAATGGCTGCGTACAGTTCATAACTATATAAAAGCTTATAAACAACGTCGATGGATTGAAACGTGCAACCAATTGAGTGACGAAAGCCATCCCACAAAATACTGGAAACGTTTCAAGGTGCTCACTGGACAATCCAGTAGTACTCCTTATCCGATAACAATCAAGGACGCAGCTCTAAACACAGACACTGAAAAAGCTTATGCCTTCGCAAATGCCTTGCAAGACACTTTCACTCCGACACCGCAACTAGCTCCAAATCTCCGCCTCCAGACCAAAATTGACAGAGTCACAAACCCCAATAACAGGCAACTGCAACCCAGTAATACGCACACTATTGATCCTACAAATGCTCTAACTGTTCCTATCACAACAGACGATATTATCAATACTGTGCGTAGGAAGAGAAACACTGCTCCCGGATTGGACAATATCACATACGTATTGATTAAACAGGCCCCGCTTGCATTGCTGTCCTTTCTGGCCATTATCTACAATTTTATCCTCCGCACAGGACACTACCCGACAGACTGGAAGATTTCAAAGGTACTAATGTTCCCAAAACCAAACAAAGATAGTACCAACCCAACAAACTATCGACCTATTCAGCTCACATCAACCTTTAGCAAAATATTCGAACGCATCATTGTTCGACGCATACACATGCACTTACAAGCACACAGTTTACTTCCGTCGCACCAAGCAGGCTTTAGACCTCAACACAGTGTCCTTGACAATTTATTAAAACTAACGACTCGCATCACAAATCATTTTAACACATCCAAACCATCCTGCCTAGTACTATTCGACCTGGAGAAAGCATTTGACAAAGTATGGCATACTGGACTCATTTACAAGCTCCATAAATTCCAACTACCGCTTTGCTATGTCAGATTAGTACACAGCTTTCTAACAAATAGGGTCGCTTATGTCACTGTAAATGGAGCGATGTCATACCCCATTTTCCCTTACTCTGGCGTTCCACAGGGTGCTGCTTTATCACCATTACTCTACATACTATACGTTGCCGATATG
This sequence comes from Lepisma saccharinum, assembly GCF_977018435.1. Taxonomy (NCBI): domain Eukaryota; kingdom Metazoa; phylum Arthropoda; class Insecta; order Zygentoma; family Lepismatidae; genus Lepisma; species Lepisma saccharinum. The sequence continues at coordinate 53,932,434 of NC_139238.1, forward strand.
CCAAAACCCCCACAAGTTTCTATCTACCAATTCGCTGACGACACCGCATTTCTCGCCTGTTGTTCAACCATCCAAGCTATAAACAAAACTCTCCAACCAGCTATAAACTCCTTCCAAAGATGGTGTGACACATGGCGTCTCACAATTAATGCTCTCAAAACACAAGCATTGGTGTTTCTGCAGACAGGCTGTCGCTCGAAGATCCAAAGGAACCCAACATTATTAAACATCAAAATACGGGGAACTCCAATTCTGCCTGCCACCACTGCAAAATATCTGGGAGTCATATTTGACTCCAAGCTAACCTGGAAACCTCAATTGCTCAACATCGTCCAAAAAGCTACAAATCGTCTGAGCTTGCTCAAACGGCTAATTGGAACATCCTGGGGACTCAACTCCCAGGTTGTCCTACATACCTACAAGGCTTTCCTTCGACCAGCAATTACTTACGGCCACACTGCATGGATATCAGCCCCAGACTCATTCTATCACAAACTACAAGTTCTGGAAAGACATGCTCTTCGTTTGGCCTTCAGAGTAGTCCTACCAAGTCCTACACGACTACTGTACGAGCGAATAACCTTTCCCGAAATCACAACCCACATCGAAGCCATCCGTCACAAATATATAACTGGTCGAATGAACTCGCACCATCCACAACTTCTTAGCACAATGTACGAAGATGCTCTACACGACTGCCTTCCCACATACCACTGCACACCATTACAGCATCTCTTAACCATGTACACCTTCCTGATAGATCCACAGCATCCTGACTACCAGCTGTATAATATCCATCATCCTCCGGAACTACGGCACGTGATATATCCAACACATGCCGCACCATAGCAAATTATTACTTTCCTAACAGAAGTAATTTTCCCACTACTGCATAAATAAGATCTAAGTGAACTACCCTCAGAATAAGTAAATATGTACCACTTCATTACTGAAAACACTTAGACCATCACCTTGCAAGGGAAAACATTTATGGAAACAATTCACTTACCAAAGAGAAGGTGTACCCTTCTAAATGGAAAACGAGGACAAAAAAAAAAAAAAAAAAAACAAAAAAAAAAAAAAAAAAAAAGTGTCGCAGAAAAGAGAAGTCACGGTCTTTTCGTCGTTCCGTTCTAACTTTCATAAACGCGGTTAAACGTGCGTGTGTATTCTTGGAAAGTGACCCACGAGTACGTGAAACTAGTAGGAACAGTAATATATACATACCAAGTCGGGATACTAAGCGGTAAATAAGTAGTGAGTGTTTTTACTCTGATTTCTCCAAGACAGTGATAAATCTAAGAACGCCTGCGTACGCAGCCGGCCGTGGTCGCTGTCGCGAGCCCCACTTTTCACGAGCCCCTTCGAGGAGGGGAAGAGGCAACCTGGAACTGACCGCAGGTCCGCTCGTCGCCGAAAGGACCTGGTTCCATACCCGCGTAATTTGAAACGTACGCCAGCTCTCTTCTTCCGAAGCGCCGAGTCGGAGGAAAAAAAAAAAAAAAAAAAAAAAAAAAAAAAAAAAAAAAAGCGTAGTTAAAGAGCTGGGTTGCCTTTCCGGAAGGAACAAGTGACACCGCGATTCATATTGTGTTTCGTAGGCGGGAAATAGAAAAGTGTAGTGTGTGGAAAAAAAAAAAAAAAAAAAAAAAGTGTTTAGTGGTTGAAACAGTGTAGTGAACGTGCCCAGCAGCAGAAGTCAACCCCCCCCCCAACCTATGAAATTTCGTGTAAATAGTGTTTTGTAGTGTCAAGTGTCCCAAGTGAAAAATCGTGTCCAAAGAGTGAGGGAAAAAAAAAAAAAAAAAAAAAAAAAATTGTGACGCGTGTAGTGTAAAAGTGCAATGCGGAAGGAAGGGTAGCAAGTTGTAGTGTGTAACGCGTCAGTGTTACCGTCGACCAGCGACAGGAGAGAAGAGAACGCACACCTACTGTCAGTGCCCTACCATCACCTCCCCCCCCCCACCGACCGCACCAGCGGAGGAAAAAAGAAAAAAAAAAAAAAGTGAAGAAAGAGGGAAAAAAAAAAGAAACAACTCATATTAACGACAAGGACAGTGTGGCGATGAGTGTGTAGTAGTGTAGTGCAAGAGTGCAACAAGTGAGCGTTTTTTGTGTAACGAGACGGTGTGGAACAGTATTAGCTAGTCTACGTCTGCGACAGGTGAGAGGAGAGTGTGCAAACTTTGGCAGAAACCCCCCCTCCCCCCCTCTCGGTCCGGCAGGGCGAGCGGAATAAATTACCGCGAACAGCATCAGCGGAGGAGGTAAAGTGAACAAAGGCGATATCTCACACTAACAACAAGGAAGATACTGGACATCGGGCAAGCGAACGTTGCCTGCTGTTACGGAACCACGTGCGAGAAAGAGGAGAGATAGAATCAAGGGGGATAAATAGACTGATCATCGAATAGAAAGATAAGGAGGTAGAACTTAAAGAGGAAAAATGCGTACAAGAGGTGGTTTATCAAGAGGCAGAGGTCAACAGCGGTGGACAGGCACACGAATCCCCCAGAACGACCCAGAATCAACACCGGACAGACCAACGACGCCTGCAAAAGCGAATGGGATCCAGCCCAAGAACACAGCCAGTGAACATTCCTTCGACCAACAATTAGATGCACTATTACAAGAATGCCAGGAAAAGGTCAACAATAAAGCAAACAGCAAGAACAAAGTGGCATGTGCAGACACAGACAGAGACAATCTACCAACTCCCAGCACGACGAAGACCAATACACGCACACTGGCAAACCAAAAACACGGAAAACCAAGTGAAGCAGAAAGCGATAGCGAATCCAGCACCACAGAAGAGGACGACCCAGAGGAAGGAGAATTCCTGACACCAAGAAAAACAGTGAAGCCGGATATACAAGGAACAGTTGAGCAGGATTTCTTCCACCCAAACAGATTCGCTCCTCTAACACAAGACGAAATACAAACAAGGCCTGACACAAGGAGGACAGGCAAACCACCTCCTGTTTTCATATATGATATAATATCGAAGTACACCTTCATATCTACACTCACGCCAAATCTCGACAACCCGCAAGTACATCCCACAGCGGAGTACATTAAAATATCCTGCCGCAACTACAGCGACTACGACAAAATGATAGCTTTTCTGCGACAAACGGGAAGGTCCTTTTCCACCGGAGTCCCAAAGGCAGATCGGCCGATGAAAGTGGTCATCCGACGCCTACCATACGACACGGACCCAAAGCACATAGAGGAAGCACTCAGAGACGAGAATTTCCCGGTAATCCAAGTAAGCCAGATGTCAAAGAAAGACAACTCAAGCAACGAACGGGTAAAACGGGTAAAAATGCCACTGTTCCTCGCCGCATTCCAACGGTCTCCAATAACCAAGGAGATGTACGACGTCACACGCCTTCTGCATATGCCTGTCAAGATAGAAACGTACCAAGCAAGGGATGCCCTGCAGTGCTACAACTGCCAGAGAATAGGCCATGGTCAGCATACTTGCAATGCGACACCAAGATGTGTCAAATGCGCAGACAATCACCATACGAGGGAATGTCCAAAAACAGATCGATCTACACCGGCCAAATGTGCAAACTGCAGCCAGCCACATCCAGCCAACTTTAGAGGATGCAAAGCCTTCCAACAATACAAACAAACAAAGGCGAACTACAAACCTCCAAAACCCACGACAGAACCAGCAGCCCCCGATCACAACCAACCAGTAAAGAAATTGCCGCCAGTTCCGGCATGGCCAGTCATGAAAAACAAAACAAAAGAAACCCAACCCGATGTACCCCAGCCAACCACGTCAGCGGAGAGCACCACACAAGCTGAACAAAATACTGTAGCTTCCACACCGGCAACGACGTCTACAAAAGGAACCCTCGGCGATGACATAAAGAAAATATTAACTCTCATCAATGGCCTGGATATCCAAAAAATTCTCCAGCACATCAAAAATGGATTCGAAAAACTCCGATCAGCAGACGACACTCCGACCAAAATCACGGTGTGCATTGAAACAGTCATCGCCATGTTCAACGATTGGTGCTTCTAAGAAAACCCAAGTACACCGGCACATGACTCTCCTCTACTGGAATGCGGATGGAGTTTTCAACCAAAGACTGCAACTATTACACTATCTACACCAGCAAAAGATAGACGTCGCTCTAATAAACGAGACCCACCTGAAACCCAAGAACAGATTCACCCTAAGAAACTACATCATACACAGGCAAGACAGACCTACCCCAAAAGGCGGCCTAATGATAGCAATAAAGAGAGATTTTCCCACAGAGACAATCACCATCCCACAACTGCAGACCATTGAAGCCTTGGCCATCAAAATCATCACACCAACTGAACCGCTGGTCCTTGTTGCAGCATACAAAAGACCGGAAACGAGGGTAGAGCTTCAAGACCTTCAAACACTACAGTCATTAGGCACCAGAGTACTGATAGCTGGAGATTTGAACTCCAAACATCCAGAGTGGAATTCTAGGGTCACCAATCGAAACGGAGTACAGCTGTTCAACCACATACCATTTATAAACCTTGCGGTAACAGCACCAAAGGATCCGACACACTACCCCAAAAATGGAGCTAGGCCGGATGTCTTAGACATCACACTACACAAAGGAATCAACTTCACCGTAGCGCCGTATGTCGTCGCCGATCTCGACTCGGACCATGAGCCGGTTATATGTGTTGTCGCCCATAGACTACTGACGCATCTCACGACCGCACCAACACGACCGCTGACAAATTGGCAGCAGTACAAAACAACTCTTCACGAAGCAATCCAGCTGCCTCTCCACGTTGCAACCCCGGAAGATATCGACACGGCCGTTGAGGAAATTGGTGCCAAGATCACTTCAGCAATTCGAAATAGTACCACCAAACAAAACCGTCAAGAGCAACCAAACACAACGGACCTCAAGCTACACATCCTGTTGCACCTAAAGCGATGGATCAGACGCAAATATCAACAGACACGACATCCACAATACAGGCAGCTCCTCCAGAACTTGAAACGTCGAGTGAGAGGACACCTTCAAAGATCAAGGGAACACCTTTGGGACGAAAAACTGAAGAGCTCGGACAAGCCAAATAACGAATTCTGGAAGCTCGCAAGAAATTTCCGCGGACACACCGCCAGCTCAACGACGCCAGTTCTCCACGACCCACAGGGCAATCTTCTATTTCAACCACAAGAACAAGTTGACGCTATCGCTAACAACCTTGAAGAACAGTTTTCTCCCAATACAGAACCATGCGACGAGGAACAAATAGCAACGGTGGACAACTTCCTGGACACATTCAGAGAGCAGCCGCATGCAGACATACCACACCTAATTACTCCCCGAGCGATTGTCCTAACCCAAATATATAACGCCATTCTTCTCACTGGCTACTACCCGAGAGCTTGGAAAACCGCCAGAGTATGTTCAATCCTGAAGAAGGGGAAAAGCCCGCTACACCCACAGAACTATCGGCCAATAAGCTTACTGTCTCACGTCAGCAAGGTCTTCGAGCGCCTCCTCCTGTACCGATTACAAGACCACGTACAACACTTTGATCTACTCCCAGACCACCAATTTGGTTTCAGGCAACACCACAGCACGACCACCCAGCTGGTGAGGGTGGTCGACCATCTCTCGGTACGCTTCAACTGGAAACACCACATACTAGCCATATTCCTCGACATACAGAAGGCCTTCGACAAGGTTTGGCTCGAAGGACTCATATACAAGCTACACAGACTTGGAATACCTGACTGTTACGTACGCTTGCTGGACAGTTACCTACATCAACGCACCTTCTTCGCAGTGTTTCAAGGAGCCATCTCCACCATTCGAACAACCACGGCTGGAGTACCCCAAGGATCCTCCCTCTCCCCGCTGCTGTACGCCCTGTTTACAGCGGATGTACCAACAGCCTTTGGTTGCCTCCCAGCCACTTTCGCAGACGACACCGCATACTTTGCGGCAGCCAAGGATATTCGTGTTTCCTACATCAGAATGCAAGAACAAATGCAACAATACGATCACTGGGCAAAACAATGGAGAGTGCGAGTGAATCCCGACAAGAGCACCGCCATCGTGTTCTCTCGTAGACGCCGTCCGCGCGAATACCATCTCAGACTACAAGGACAACCTGTTCCCCACAAACAAACCACAACATATCTCGGCATGCTACTAGACAGAGGGCTCTATCTCAGAGACCACATAGCCAAAATCGTCAACCAAGGAAACAAACGCGTGGGAGCACTTTACCCGATGCTACGATCGCCAGGACTGCGGCTGGAAACCAGACTTCAACTGTACAAGGCAATCATCCGACCAGCTCTGCTCTACGCCTGCCCTGCCTGGCAACACCTACCCAAGACGACCCTCCGCAGACTCCAAGTCATACAGAACAGGGTCCTACGTATCATCAGCGGACACGGACGGTATACAACAAACGTCCAACTCCACGAAGACCTCGACATTCCACCCTTAGATGACGTGATCCAGCGGACAACCGCCACGTTCTGGGCCAAACTCCAGGAAAACCCAAATCCAACGGCACGAGCCATTGGTACCGCCAACCCACACAGACACACTCATCGTCTACCAAGACCCTGAGCCGACCAGCCACGACAAGTGAAAAGTGACCACAGCCTAACCGCCACTGCCACCCTCACTTTCCCACCCCAAGCGACAGCTGCAGGAGTGGAATTCAACACCGAAAACATCGCACGCCATTTCAAAAACAATTCAAAGAGGAGGCAAGGTGTCCACAGACGCTGGTACTCCACATCATATTGCGCAAAGCAAGCCAAGACTCGTAACTGGTAACTGGTAACTGGTAACTGGTCGCAGAAAAACAAACACGCATCTCACAAAATTTAAGGTTCACAGTTGAAAGTTGTTTCTTTTTCCTCCTTCAATTGTCAAGTTAAATGTGAGTGAACTGTATTTTTATTCTAGAAACTAAGTATGAGTACTGAATTGCGATATATCTCATGTGTGCAAGAAGTGTCGCTCAAGTATCTTCACAAGTGTTCCAAATGTGTAAAGTGTACCAGAAGTGATCAAAAGTAGTTTCTGCAGCACACTTTTGGGATACCTTTATATTGGAAGTACTTCTTGCACACTTCCTGTACACTTCTTTTGCTGCACTTTTTGTACACTTCCTGTACACTTTTTAGCACTTCGTGTACACTATTGAAGCACTTCCTGTACACTTCTTGTGCACATTTAATGTGTACAAGAAGTGATCAAAAGTAGTTTCTAGGAAGTGTTCCAAAAGTGTGCAGAAAGTGTATTTTTTTTTACAGTGTACAACTGCCCTAGTATAGAGCTGTTCATCAAGGGGAAAAGGTTACTGCGAACCTGCCTGCGGATTGAGTATTGATGTTCAGTTTTCTTTAGCATACTTTATGTGCAGATAGACTAATCTGGACTTGACCTACAGTTTAAAGTGGGATCCGAACCAATATGTGCCTCCAATAGATATTTACCCTACGACCTCTTCGTTACTAGGCGATGACGTTACCACTACGCCTCGGGGAGAAACATGTCTGCCTTGGGAATCAACAGCAGTTACATTTATGAAGTTTGCACCAATAACTTTCTGCGGCGTAGAGTGAAGGTTCTCCATGTACAGTCATGGAAACTTCTGGATTATAGCGATCACATTGAAAGTTAATGGATTTCTTAAATCCTAGAAGTGTCCGTGACTGTACAAGCGCCTACTCATGGACGACTGGAAGAATTTCACCACGGAGGACATTGAGGTGCAGTGTGCAGTGCTTCAAAATATGATAAAAGTTTTTACATTGGACAAATTGTATATTTTTATAATCAAAGAATAGTATTCATTGCACTAGAAATAGTAACCTATGTATGCAAATTGCATCTAAAACCAGTATTTTTTTCAAATTATTATTAATTAATAATGATGCCTATTACTTTATTATAATCGCCTAAAAGTACTAAAATGGAGTTTATATAGTCCTAAATCCTTCTTTTTTAGCACATAAAAATCTGTTTCATATTCATCAGTATTATCCCTTCCCCCAGTCCATCCAGTTAGTAGATATTCATCAAGGTCAGCTCCTATCATGAGGAGGTGCGCTCTTCATTCGTCATCGCCAAACTGTTCTCAGGTAGTACATGGCACGACAACGTTCCTAATAATTCGATGAACGCTAAATTCCATTCTCCTGAGTCGCTTTGTAGACAAGATTCTTTAAAAAGATTAGAATATGTTCCAATAGCCTGTTTTCTATTGTGGAGGCCATGAGAGCTGGAGAGTTGAATATTGCCATCTTAACACATTTATCTACTTTAAGTTGATCTTTTACCCAAGTAATTCCGAGCAACATTGCGCGGTTTGTACTACAATGGTTAGGGCAATTATGCAATGTAAATTGAACACATTATACTTGGAGCACTGAAGAGAACAATATGTTATCGTTTATAATTTATTTACAATTTGAATTGTCCTTGGTGCAAATTTCTTAAGTTATGTATTTCTTACATATAATGAAACACGATTTCCAATCTACCAATTGTTAACAAAGAAACACCTTACAAAATATCATGGTTAGATTAAATTTCTTGCCATACTACATTAAGTGCTAAGCCTTAAGTATGGGCAACGAAATCATATAATACTTAAGCCGGCCCCCTGGCGGAGTGGTTGGTACACGCTACGCGCTAGGACGTCATGGGTCCCGGGTTCGAATCCCGGCCTGGGCATGGATGATTATGAGTGTTCATTCATCAATTTCATCATATCATCACCAGGCAGAGGCCTGGTGAAGGATAAATTCACAGAACATAAACAACAGCTAATACATTTGGGAGAAGTCTAAGTAGCGGCGTCGCCTTGTAATTAAGGGGTCCTGGGTTCGATACCCGGTGGAGGCACATAGTGGTTCGGATCCCACTTTAAACAGTAGGTCCAGTCCCGATTAGCCTTACTGTGCATAAAGTGGACTTAAAACACCAAATCAACCAACCAAATCAACCAACCAATCTAAGTAGCGGCAAGTATTTAGAAGATTCTCTTCACTAAACTCTAGAAAGTTCTAAGTTCTATCACGGGGAAGCTTCATTATCTGTACTTTTGCTGTTCCTGTTGCAATCTGTGACTTTAAAGTCATCATGCAAATTCCCTCCGCATCTGCATCAAAGGTCAACAGCTCCCAAGTTTTCGGAACGAAGGAGAGTTTCATTGCTTTGGCCGGGGTGGAATATTGTGCATTTTTGTCTTGTGTGATATAAATATCCGTTTCATCAAAAGTAGTATAACAGTTGGGCTGAAAAGTTCGTAGGCTAACATAGTTAAAAATATTTTTTTGACAAAATTCGATTTTATTATTCAATATAGTTGCCTTCGAGGGCGATACAACGATTATAGCGGTCATACAATTTTTCGATGCCCTTTTTATAGTACGATTTCTCTTTAGCCTCAAAATAGGCCTCAGTTTCGGCGATTACCTCTTCATCAGTGCTAAATTTCTTTCCAGCGAGCATTCTTTTAAGGTCTGCAAACAGGAAAAAGTCACTGGGGGCCAGATCTGGAGAATATAGTGGATGGGGAAGCAATTCGTAGTCTAATTCATATAATTTTGCCATCGTTTTCATTTATTTGTGACACGGTGCTTTTGATCGATTGTGAGCACGCGCGGCACCCATTTTGCACACAGCTTTCGCATGTTCAAATATTCATGCACAATATATCCAACACGTTCCTTTGATATTTTTAAAGTCTCAGCTTTCTCGATCAACTTCACTTTACGATCATTTAAAATTATTTCGTGGACTTTTTTGATGTTTTCGTCGGTAACAGCCTCTTTGGGGCGTCCACTGCGTGCATCGACTTCGATGCTCATTTCGCCTCGTTTAAATTTAGCAAACCACTTCTCAATGGTTGATTTTCCTGGTGCAGAGTCCGAATAATATTTATCAAGCCAAGCCTTGGCTTCAACAGTATTTTTTTCGCCAAAAAGCAATGCTTTATTAACACACGAAATTCTTTTTTATCCATTTTTTCACAATAACAAATGCTGCTTCACTCACAATGCTATATCTCACGAACTAATTATCCGGCGGCTGTGAAATTTATACACGTATCTTTTGAAGGTTAGTACTAAGTAAAAATCACATGGATTTAATTCTAGTAACGCCATCTATGAGTCAGCCTACGAACTTTTCAGCCCAACTGTTAGTGTGTGCAGTAAGGGATTATTTCAGTAGCAGTCAACACTTCAAAAATAGATGTTTTAAAAGATATAGAAAAAAATGTTGTATTTGTATGATATTTCTATTTTTTATATCATTTCCCTCCTCGCCCCACACACATAATTTCTTTGTAATCTTGAATTTTATTTTAATCTGTTCGATTGTATGGGATCTTTTGTATTTTATTGTACTTTCTTGTTCAATTTCTTTGCAATATTGAATTTTATTTTATTTTAATTTTAATCTGTACTTTTTGGGATTAGGTGGTAGACCAGCAACAGCTGAAACTCGCCCAGCAATAAAGTCAATTCAATTCAATTCAATTTACCGTCATTTAATACTCTTCAACTTTTGAAAATTGGACTTGGTTTACAAAGCCCCCCTGATAACTCGTGAGCCCCCCCCCCCTCCTGGAGATCAATTCTGGCTACGGGCCTGATCATCACTCGTCCCCATCTTCGCAAATTATCCAAAAGTGGCACAGAAAGCGAAGTAAAATAAAGCAAATCTATAAATCAATCAATCATATAATACTTGTACGTACAAGCCATATACACTGATAGTACTCTACATGCGCAATATGCACATCAGCCTTCGCATTGGATGGCTCCACGCCACACGGTGGAAATCGTTGCGTTCAAGTTGCAGATGAACGATATATAAGTGCGTCTGCGACTTACGTTCTGTGTTGTACTACTTATACAGTATAGAATAATTGGCGAAGACATTTTCAGTTCTGTTCTGATGTGTCGCGCATAAGAGAGAGATCATCTCAACGTTCGTGCGGTAGAAAGCGTGGAAAGTTATCCAGGTCAATTTACAATCTTCGTTTGTTTACATCTAGGACCATCGATAGTTTTATGAGGAGGCTGGCCTTGAACCTTTTTTCTCAAATGCCTGAATAAGGCTAAATGCAGGAAAGACTTTCCTCGTGGCTCTTTCCGAAGTGTTCCGCAAAGAGGTTCCCGAGGCCTTTTTCGCTTCTGTTGTAATTAGGAGCCTATTACCCGTTTTGTTACGTGAAGTTCCACACCGGAGGGAGGGGTCGGGGAAGTTCCCGTTGGTCGGTTTATTTCCATGCGGCTCCAGTCGCTCAGACGACTCCGGAATGTCTCTGGCTCGAGTGCTGCTGCCTCTCTGCTCGTGGCTGCTGCTAGCCGTCTTCCAGTGGCCGGGCTACGCGGCCAGGCCCAGCGACGACTTCTCCTTCCTCGTGACGACGTCGCGGCCGTGGCCGGACCCTGAATTCAACGACGACGAGTTTCAGAGTGATGCCCCGACGACGGGAACCGCGAACACGGACATTTTCGAATGGACATCGGTAGGTGACGATACGACGACGGAGACGCCGTCGGAACCAACAGTGTGGACGGAAGAAACTACCGGGATGGAAACGCAGGAATCGACGACGACGCTCTTGGAAGGAACGACTTCGCCGGAAGGAGCGACCCGAACGACGACCGCAGCTGAAGATGGAACTCCACCGTCCGAAGAGGCTGCCGACACAGAAGCAACAGAGGCTGTGCCATCGTTAACTTTGGCTGATTCTGAGGTAACGTATATTTGATTACTTACACGTTTGGATGGAAACCATAATTAAGAGCAATAGTAAAGCAGATTTAAATGTTGGAATTTGCATGTGAATATTGTTTCTGTTGCCATTTCTCTGATATTTACACAGTATAATCTTTAAAATGTCTTCTCCTTTGAGGTGGAGCGAACGTTCAGAGACCTAAAATGTTTCCCGTAACGTGAAAAGTCTTTTAATTACAATATTATCTAGAAAGGAAACATAATTTTTTGTTTATTCCAATTCAGCCAGTTCCACGACTATAATGTGTAAAATCTACTCAACAGTAATGCAATTTTGTAGGACATGTCGATTTAATATTTTATATTTGAGTCCCAATATTACAATACCATTGGGCCTCCCCGGTGGCGTAATTGTAATGTCGTGGCCTCGTAACGAAGAGGTAATCTAAGGCTCAATACCTGGTGGAAACCCATAGAGGTTCGGATCATACTTTAACTTTTTGGTGCAGCCCCGATTAGCCAATATGTGCAAAAAGTGGACTTTACAATGATCCGTTGAAGAAAAGGAACAAAACCATTGAAAAGCACACAAAGTTCAAGAAGAAACTAACATAACATGCAAACAAAAATCGAGAAATTAGGAGCGTCAAATTGACGCTTGTTGCAAAAGGAGCCACGGTATCGATATGAGAAAGCTCACATAATTAATTATATTTTAAGCAGTTGAAAATTTTAATTTTAACCATTTAAATTATTTTAAAAGTTTTTATTATTTTAGCTGTGTAGAGTGTTATCTAACCTAAAACTGAATATGTAAAATGCAAGACTGATTAATATCAGGCTGCCTGCTTACTGTTTGCACACCGCGCGTATGTGTAGTAATCGTTTCATTATTATTATGTGTTTATGTATTATTGTTTAACTTCAAGTTAATAAGGTATATATTTTACACCATTTGATGAAATTTAGTCACGCAGTCATTGAATTATTGTTTAGTTATTTTTTATTCTAAAAATATCGTTCAAGAAATTAACTTGAATTACATTTTTGCTAATTCATGTGGACGATTTCCTTGATCCAGTTAAACCCAGCACTCTGTTCTGATTAAAATATGTAAGACGCGTTAAATCACAACAAGGACTCAGAAATTCACACCTTAAGTTAAGATCTTATGACAAGAATTTTGAGGTGTGAAATCATCGGAGATAAAATTTGCAAGTCCACACAATGTATATAAACCTACACCAAGTTTTCAGGTTCATATAATGTTGAAGAATGTTATCTAACTCTTCTTTTCCCACAAATTTGTATTTTACATATGATTGGACCGCAGTCTGAATCTCACACGGTCTCCTAATTCTAAGAAGCTATTGGCAAGCAACCAATTGCCTGTTACTGGAAGGCTGCAATGCTTCGAACGAGGAAGACGGTCAACAATAAATTAACCGCAAAGCAGCCGATTAGCATTCCTTCCACGGGCGCATAATATTCCTGTCACGTGGCCATGGTCAGGTGCGGGCGCAGGACCCGTGTTTTGTGACCTCTTGACCCGGTCCTGCAAAGTGTACATGACGTCACGTCTTCCTCTCACGTCTCAACCGGCCTCCCGTACAGGTTAGCCTCGACATTTCTCTCTTGCCGATATTATACGCAAAAGCTGTTCGTGTTTATGAAAATTTTACAAAAAAAAAAAAAAAAAAAAAAATATTCGCCATCCGAAAGAAATCAATCCTTCATTCTACAATTTCAATAATTCTGCAATTGGGTCCGGTAATTTTTGTGAGTGATTGTAGTATTATAGCATTGGATAGTAGATTGGCCTTTTAGGTAGAAGAATGATGAACAGTTAGTAATAACCCATATCAAAGCGCCGAATAACATAAATGTTCATGACAAAATATCATTGTAGTGTTTTAACAATTTTTTTCCTCCGTCTATACAAATACTTTTTATAAATTGAATTGTTTACTTTTTAGTTTTTTTCGCCATTGTAAAACAAAACAACTAAGATGAAAAATATACAAATACAATATATTCAATTGTAGATGATACATAGTCAATTTTGTATTTGGTTTCTAAGTACACATTTGCTTACAATCTCCACGTGTAAAATATTTTGATAGAATGAATTTACGTTTGGATCCACTTTCTAATGCGATTCTAGCCTTTACCACGGAGAACAGGTGTTGCTCATAACATTCAATATGATTGTTTATTTCTCCGGAAGCATTCTACGTACTTTACATTCATTTGCAAAACTATTTTTATTGATTTTCATTATTTGTAGGTTTTTAAGCTGATGTTCAAAATATTTGTTCACAATTTCCGAGAACCTGTCAAACATTTTATACGCCAATCTGTGTTCCAACAAAAACCAGCAACTCGGTGGTGATGACACCAGCCTTCCCATTCCCCTCCCCTTTCCGTGTAGAACCTTAGAAAGGGAATGTTGCTTTCAGTACAGAGTGTAACACTTCATTTCGCGTAAATATATGTAACGAGAATTTAACTATCGGCCGATACCAGTGATATCGGTATCGGAAAGTATCGGTTGTAATTTATTTTACCGATACTGACCACTACTTTTCCGGCGTTTTGGTCTTTCATCGAAAGTTACACGCAACACTTTCGCGGAGTCTCATTACCCAGGAAATCATGCAAAATTCAAAGTTGTGTGCAAAACACTAGATTTTGTGATTACATAACATGTATTGCAATGTTCTGACGTAATGCTTGAATATTTAAAATCAAAACTCTTGGTAAATTAATACATATAATTGGAGTGTAATACTGATACACATTATATTTTTGAACATCTTTTAATTATCACAATTTTAAAGCATCAGTATCGGCGGAAATCAGTAAGACTATCGGCATATGTATGGGTATCGGTTTAGCCCTAATAATAATATAAAGCTTCATCCTATATACACGAATACATGAATACGCAGAAATCTAAAAACAGATTACTGTTTTTTTCGCCATTGTAAAACAAAACAACTAAGAAGAAAAATATTCATAATGTTACTATGATGTTAATTTTTATTAGTAAAACTTTTTGGACAATCTCGAAACAAATATGAAACCTTTGATTAATGACAGATTTCAGGGAATACAATGTCCATAACATGTCAGGTTAATCTTCATTCTTTGCACGCACAGAAAAACAATCAACGTATGTACATTTGTATCCTGAATATGAAAACGTTCCTCTTTTCTGTACACTTCTCAGCTTGACCATTAGACAAATTAATAATATATTTTAACATAGAAATAAATATACAAAATCGCCAATAGTTAGAACAAAGATTCCTTAATGGCTGTGCTACGGAACCACAGAGAAGTTCACTTCGGATCATCACCTGTGGCGTGGTGTGGTGGTGATGAACACGTAAATTATGTATTGAAGAGCTGAATGGAGAAAACGTGGATTGTTATGGCACAAAAAGGAAAGAAAAAATTCCCAAAAATAGTTTCCAGAATTTGATACACTTTTCTGTATGAAAATTGTCAACAGCAATGACGTGCAGAGAACATTTGAAATGAGAATGGAGTGGCATCATTGATGCAATTTCTCTTTAGCAATAAGTTATGTATATTTTATGAACTTTTAAAGAAAATTGAGTCCAAAGGAAATGATACAAGAACCACCAAACAACGCATGCATTGTATAGTCACTCACTATGCAGTGGAATTTTAATCTTCCTAATTGCATTCATCCAGCATAGTATGTATTAAAGGCTTATTTGCTTGTAAAATGAAATATGGTATTTGTAAAGAACTGAAACAAAATCTGAATGGTGTACGAAATAAAACGAGACAAGAAACATGCTGTATTTTGGAAAATGGTAGACACTCAAACTTGATTCAGAAATGGAAAATGGTAGACAGTCAAACTTGATTCAGAAATTGTTTTATCTCCTTTCTCAACTCTCAAGGTCTAGATTTTGGTAATTAATTCTAGCGGGTTCAGTGGTTGAGCACTTTAATAGATCGACATTCGCAACTGAGGTTCCTGTTTCGAATAGCGCGTACTTTTAGAGTGTCCCTTCGTCAGTTCGATATACTCACCTCACAGTCACATTTCACAAAAAGGGCAGAAATACGACGTCAAATAACCAAAATATACTAAGTTCGATTATTTCAGCAGCTAGACAAATGTTAATTTCGACTCATTTCAACATTTAGCCACTTTACAATAATATTATTTATATCCGAATTGCGGATAGGCTAAACGGACTCCAAATTGGATGATTTCTTCAGAGTCTGGAAACCTATATTTTTTACTCTAGATTCGTGTTAATTCAACCATGAGTATTGTGCTTAATTTCGTTATTCCGACATTTTGAAGAGGCTTCTCGAAACAAAATTTGGATACGATTTTCAAACGGCGAAAGCTTGATTTTGACACCGCATCAGATTTTCAGATCTACTGGATCAAAAGATAAGGTAGACTTCTTTCATGGCTCCACCGTTAATCTACTGAACATTTTACACAAGTGGTGAGAAACTATTCGGAACTAAAATTATTTATATATATATATTAACTTGTTAAATCAGTTGCCAAAAAAATATTTGACTTTAGCTAGTTTAGTTTTCTTCCAAACTCCCAAAATAGTGGATCGAGTATTGAAAATTGGGTGGGTCTTCTCAGATTCCTCGACTCAGAAAACCTATATTTTATTCTAAATTCGACTTTTAAGACAAAACTGAATCAAAAGGAAAATCAGACTAATGAAGTTAAATATGACATTTTTAAATGCACCTGTAAAATTGTCGTAGTACTAAACTCAATATGTCTACCCAACTCTCTAGTGACTGCCATGGGTCTGAATTACATATCAGCAGATAAACGCCTCAAAAATTTATACGGGTGCATAGACTGGATCCACAACTATTGATATTCAATTCACACTATATGGTTTAGATTTTGTGGGACTAACATGCTAAATTCCTGCCAAAACAGAACATCAAAAAGCCTGCTTTCTTTTCGGAATATTTTACGGGTGATTTTAAGTGCATCACACACAAATTCAGGCACTTGTACACACACACACACATACACACACAATATTTGCATCACAAGAGATGTATTCACTTTCAGGAATTGTGTCACCCAAAGCTGAAATAATTCTCTGAAACATACCATGCTTGAGTAAGGAAATGTTGCTTTCTATTTTTTTTTCTCCGTTGTGGTTATACTTTCTACTTTTTAATATTTGTTAATTTTTTAATACAATTCCATTTTTATCAAATTTCATTGTAGGATGGTAAGAATAAATAATATCTGCACTGTAGTTTGAAAATTGTGACATTAAAAAAGTTAAAAGGTACACCAACCAAGTAAGTTTTCACTTACTGTGAAACTGATAATTCTTTTGATAGGTCTATATGTTTTTTATTTTCTTTAGGGTAGAGAGCAGTTCTTTACCGAACAAACACCTCTACTTCATCTGCATTTGCTTCTTAAATATTTCGATACAGAAGATGCAGACAAATAAAGCTTTTAATACTGTATTATTATTATCAGTGCTAGTAGTAGTATTAACAAACCGCAGCTCAGTACGATCTTGATATAAAGTATTTACACAATTATACATTTTGAAAATGACTTTCACAAGTCTTCTTCTGCAGGCGCTTCCGATGGCCGACAGGGAACTTCCACCGCCAAAGGTTCATAAATTAAAAATCAAATCCGATATCCGCTTCAGATACGCATCTACCTTGGTGCACAGCAGGGTTGCAAACCCAGCAAACAAGTCTCAGGAAGTGGTTTTCAAAGTTGTACTGCCTGAATCTGCTTTCATTTCAAGATTTCTGATGTGAGTATATTAGTACCTATAATTTAGGTAGTAAGCGAATTACGTTTATAAATGTGTCAATATGCAAATAGATAACGTATGTGTGTCTGCGCGTGTGTGTTCTGAAATAGTTTAATACTGTGAATTCGCATACACTCTCAGGTAGTGCATTTTCTTCATTTAATTTTGTTTTTCTTATATTGTGTCGTGGACGAGCGCGACAACAAACATAATAAAAAAAAAACACTCACGAAGAAAGAGCAATGCTCAGATGGGACTCAAACCAGAAATCTTCGGTAATAAGATCGTGCTACGACCGTCGCCAAGGTTGCGGAACATAATATGTGACTGTGTCTCTATATGTCACACACACAGACACCGTGTGTGTGTGTTTGATAGTGCGGGTAATTTTTTTGACCCAGGTTACCAATACCAAGCATAGCCAACAAATGCTTTAGACTCTCCTTGTCGTTTCTTTTAACATCCACTGGCCCCCAACATTCAGCTTTATTTCTAGTTCTGAACTCTTAAATGAAACTTTCCTACTGAATGCTCTTAAATGACCCGTCTTCTGCGACAGTTAATTACCTAATTAAATTTTACTTTTTAAAATCCATGTTTAAATATTTTATTGTGTTTTATAATTACATTTATTTTTGATTGTTGATATCCTACGCACTTGCAAGAGTCTGATATAATACGGTTTAGTGGTAAGAAAAAAAATATTTTTTTATGTATCTCTTTGTAGTGAAATTTCTCCTTTCATAACATTGTATTTTGATTTGATTTGGTTTATTTAAATATGCCTTTCTTTCTGACACTTTTAGCTAATTGTCAAGATGAGGATGAGTGATCATGTGATGAAATTGATGAAAGGGACACTCACAAAGAACATTCATACGAAGGCCGGGAGTCGAATACTAGGCTCCTGGCGTTGTATCGCGCCCCTTTCACTGGAAACCTCTCTGATGTAACAACGATTTTTTGTTATTACAATAATAAGTATTTTTGCTTTAAGTTTTAAGCTGGCCTAAGTATCGGAGTGGTTAGCACAGCATGCTATGACGCCAAGTGTGTCGGGTTCGAATTCCGGCCTACGCATGGATGTTCTTTGTGATTGTTCCTTCATCAGATTCATCATATCATAACTCATCGTCGTCATCGCAATTCGCCAAAAGTGTCACAAAAGCTAAGTAAACTAAACTAAATCAATCATTCAATCAAACTACATCAGAAAAAACGCTTTGTCAATGCAAGGATGGAAGACAATTTTAATGAAGACAAGATTAAATTTACAATCTCATGCAAACATATTAACTCTATGTGCTTTCAAATCCTCCTATACATCTAACTCCCCTCCTTCACTTCGCAAATACGCGTGTACTGCGCACACACTTATATGATCTGCATGACATGTCACTAAACTGACAAACGTAATTATCCCCCAAGGAGAGCAAACAGTACCTTTTATTGACGTCTAAGCGTTTCGTGGGAGAATGTTTCTCTAGCCAGAAGGAGGACAGTCACAACACATAAACGCGATAACCATCCAATTCATCAATGTCAGTGCAAACGCCAGTATATTCTGCACGTCTAATGGGACCTTATGAGAAAGTGATTAGCAAAAATGGTCGGCGCAGTTCTCCACATGAGGCGTTAATTCAAATTATTTTTTTTAAAAGCGGAAATACTTTCTGTACCAATTTTGTGTACGTCAACTATACATTTAGATATTCGCTTTGATGCAGTTACGTATTTTTTAGTGTCAATGTAACTATAGTAGGGGCTCCCAAACTTTACAACGTGCCCACATTCTATGGTAGTATGTTAGGGCTATGTATACAAGGTTATTATTACTTATTATTGCAACATAATTTGATTTGATTTTGGTCATTTGTCGCATTTCTTCCACTTTTGGCTGATCGCGACGTCGAGTAAAGGTATGATAAAATTTATGAAAGGACACTCACAAAGAACATCTATGCCCAGACCGGGATTCAAAACCGGGAACCCTGGAGTTGTAGTGAGTTATGCTAACAGCTCCGCCATAACTTTTGAAAAGTCGACATTTGTGGAAAACTTGTTTCAGATTTCTGATCTGGCCAGGATCATTGAAAAACGTTAAAACCTTAATAGAAACAATTTTCTTGTTACGTGGTGATATTTTGCAACTATTTATAGTTTAAAATCAACAACTTTTCAAATTTTTGCCTGAGTGGCCGAACACAATATCGTTAATGAATGATCCAAGATCAAGTCCAAATCTTGGCTGGTTGCTTCTTCATCAATTTCTTTTAATAATCATTCATATTAATCGCTGAAATTCGCTCAAAAATGACAGAAAGGAGACGCACATATTTAAAACACGAAATAATCATGTAGTTTATTTATTCATTTAGGGAATTTTAATATTATAAAGTGGTAAACATTTAAAAATTAATTTATACGTAGTTATGAAATAAAACAAAATTGCTGAATATTTTGTCAATCTTACAATAGTATAAAATGAACTTTTTCCATTTTCTTTTTGTCTCAGTTACTATAATCATCATATCACTTCGCGATTAAGATAATAATGAAAATGTGTAAGAAAAATTTCAAGATTATATAAAAATATTTTATTCTCCAAATAAAAGATTGAAATGAATGGGCCACTAGGGTGACAGTCTAAGTCCGCGGATAGAGGTAATCAACCCGGTAGTAGATACAGGATGGTAGAATTGTAATGGAGAATAAAAAGTCGCCTCTCTTATGAAAAGGGGCAGTCACTATTAATCAGGGGAACCGAAAGTGTCAGGGCAGCGAGCACCGCGAGATAGTTCGGTGACCCGAGAACGCTCCAGGCGCCGGGACAGGACGTCGTATTTTTCTATTTCATTTTCTGTTTATTCCCGTTGCATCTCTACCTTTCAAAGTTAATCGAGACGATGAGAATGGAAAAGAAATATGGAAAATATCGCAAAAGAGCACGTTAACCTCATGTTGTATTGGTAATCAGGCCTCTTATGATGCGTGGATCATCTTTATAACAACAACAAAAAAGAATTATGTCTTTGCAACCAATCGATAACAGTAAATATTCACTCCACTCTACAACAGGTAGAGGAAGAAACCTTGGCTCGGATTATGTTCCCAGTTCACACATACTTATTCCTAGAAAAATGACAGAACTATGTAGTACCTGATAGTAGTGTAATTGGTGATACTTTTGGGACCACTTATAGGTGTCGAAAAGAAGAGGTTATTTGATTAAACAGCCCGATTTGCCTAAACTTAAAATTATGGCAAGATGCTCTTATTCCCCAATTCTTCAAGTGTGATATGCTCTTAATCCCCAAGAATTTTGAATCCTAGTGTAGAAAAGAAGAACCCTCAATATACAGATTTGCCTACACTTAAAACAATGTCAAGGGGGGGCATATGCCCCAATCGGCCATGTGTGTTCATATTTAAATCTAAAGAATTTTGAGGCCCTAGTGTACAAATGAAGAAGCCTCAACAGACAGATTTGGCCAAGTGTGTAAAAGCTACATCTCTCAGTTTGTTGTCCATAAGCTTGTCAAAAATATGCCCCTATTGTTATTGTTTTGGCTTCACTTAAAACTAGGTCAAAAATGTCTATAAGAGCTTTTGCTTACACAATAATATAATGTAATATATGCTTAAATACTTGTTACCTGGAATATGCTCAATATTTTAATTGGACACCAGCCTCAACTTGCATATCTAGTACTAAGACAATGCATTGTGCAGAAATCGTCTAGAATTGCTCTGTGACTCTCTCATTTCTTACATCATAAACATATGATTTTTCCCCTATAAGAATAACACTACATATAGTGTCATCAGGGAGTGTATCGTGGAATTCACAGATAATTTTAATGTTTGTCCTGTCATTAACCACAACTTGTTTCCTTTTTGAAGTGTTGATGACAAACATGGGTCTCTGTGCTTTGAATTCATCTGGTGTGTAATACATGTCAGTATTGCCAGTAGTGACCCTTTTGTATGCTGTAAATGCTTCATATAATTTAAGCAAATCATCCTTGGACATGTCTAAATTATAATTTTCTCTGGGGAACACCTCATTTCTGCCATTTTTAAGATAAATGTTCTTGATGTTGCAGTTATCAAATCTACTTGAATTTTTTTCCTGATTATTGTGTCTTCCAGTCTGAAACAGTACCACCACAAAATCCGGCATGTCATATTGTATACTGGAGAATGAATTTGTAGCATCAAACTCATAATAAGTACCAGCGGCAGGCTTCTGTACACATTGATATGTATAAAATTGTAAAGGAACCTGTGGATTTTTTATTATATCTGCTTTGTATTTAAGAGCATAACTGGCTTCATATTCAACAACTGGGATTCTTAGCTCCATAGTCTGAATAATGCACTTGCCCTCATCAGGTAGGGTATTAGGCATAGCTTCCCCTGTAGAGTTTAATGTACTGTACCTCATCAAAGCATTATTATCATTGGCAGCTCTTCTAAATATAATTCTTAAACCACCCTTCCACATAATATCTTTGTAATCTGAAAAGAATCCTGGCAACAGGCGCATAGGGAACAGCACTGTGTGGTTCTTGGATAATATTTTATCACCAGCCCCAAATCCACCTATTTTGTAGTAAGAAGCCTCGGTTTTGGATAATTTTAGTGTGGCCAAAGCTGTGGAGGTAATGCCGCGATAATCTACTCTGTTTATAACAACACCATGTTTTCTGATCTCAATTTCAGAGAACAGATGTGGCACAAAATTGTCTACCAATCTTATATTTGCATTTGCCGGATAATCTGTACCATCGAGCTTTACAACATCAAATTTGATGTATAGATCTTCTCTGTAGGGGTGTATAAAGCCATCCCCTACATCAAGATCAACCTCAATCTCTGTGTTGGGTTGATTTAAATTTGCAAAGGTCCTCCTGTTTGGGGGGAATGATTGTAGCTCATAACTCTCAATATTTTCCATTTTTTTCTATGTATTTTTATTTAAATATTAATCTCTATGATTGCAGTTGTTGTGGCTCCAGCAAAATCAACTAATTCTTCTTTTTCATTAGTGACCATCAATTCAATGTAATCTATTCTATTATGGCACACAGGAAAATATAATGTTGGGGATGGAGTGTAGATGATGGGCTCCATAAATTCAGAGTTAGGTTTGAATGTTGCAATGATGCCAGTTTGTTTGTGAGTGCCTATGCCATTTGATTTGGTGATCATACCCTCAGCCACATTACAGTGAATATTCAGAGTCTCTATGGCTAACAATTTAGGTATATTAATAGCAGTGTGTTTGATGGCTGGTTCAAGTTTTGTGTTGTTCTCAAAGCCTAACAGCTCTCCTATAGTACCCAGATCCACTGTTTCTGTAGCAGATACAATCTCTACTCTGTGAGTGACAGAATTTTGAGTTAATACTATACCTCTGGGTAATTGAGCATTTAGAGTGGACAGATTATACTGCCCTGGAGTGATGACAATTTTTTGATCACCAACTGCAATTTTGTTGTTGTGGTGTGTAATATTAGGGATCAAGTACATGCCATAAAATGCTCTGAGAGCTATTGTTTTGGGATACACTATATCATCATGTAATTTGAGTTTCAATATTGAATTTTGGCTGGTGAGATGGAATACCCCCATGATCTTTTAAATACCACAAGGCTTTTTGAAAATCTTCAATTGATGGTTTATTTATTTGAGACAGATATCTAAGAACAGATAAACACAAATGTCCACAATCAACATCTTCGAAATTTTGAACACGGGCATTATTGTAATAAAGATTAGCTGATTTTAGATATTTTATTAAATTTTCAGGTGGAACACCTCCAAATGAATCAAACACAAATGCCTCATTGTTTAAATATTTAAGATGATAAATCCAGTGAGTGCCCTGATTTTTGTACTTATCCAAATTAACAATGCCACACTCTTTGTTGAGTGGTTGTTCTGGTAAAGAATGAGACATGTACACACCTCTAAAATTTTTTATGCCCAGTGGCTTGATTAAAGCTTCAATATCTTGGTTTGTAAGCGGCTCTTGTTTTTTTTAAACTTATTCATGGCTCTCTTAACACCTTTGCCTTGTTTCTCCATGGCCAGGTTATGGCGCTTTATTTCATCTAATTCTGCCCTATTCTTCTTGGCATCTATTACTGTTTTTGCTATGGCAGCTGATCCCCCAGCCAAGCTCCCAACAGCCCCAAGTGCTGCTAAGATGGCCGGGATATTAAATATGAAACCCCCCACATGTGATTTTTTTTCTGGATTGTTGTAATTTTTTTAATTGGGCGGTACTAAGCAACAATTTCATACCATGGCCCTTTGCAAGACAAGAGCTTTTTTTCTTGCGCTGCTTTTTGGTTAAAAGACTATCAATAGTTTTAAGAGGTTTAAGACCTGCATAAGGTATTTGATACATAACACCCTTGGCCTTCATTCTAGGTTTATTATATATATATATATTCACAGCCCCCACCCCAGTTTTTGTTTGGTGTTCATAGCTATGGTGGTCCCCAATGCTGCTATTCTCTCACTTAAAGAAGCATCTTTGCATACAAATCTACCAAATGCAGCCTCTTCTAATTTCTTGTCTGCAACATGTCTCTTGTCAAGATCAGAATGTGTGTTGTATGCTATGTCATGGTCTCTACAAGCAGCATCTAGGGGATTAACACCAGGATCACCTCTGTTTAATCTATGCTCCAATTTTGTGCCTGGACCACAATACTGATAGCCTGGAATGTGTAGTTCAAATGGCAGCTTGTTTATAATGTCATTAACCAACCCCCGACCCTCAGAAATATTCCAAAATTTAGGTGGTAGAGTATTAATAATTTTTATAAGATATCCAATCCCCTTAGTGTCATTCACTATAAAATTAGACAATTTTGTGCTTATCATGTCCATAATTCCAACCTTTTCATTGTAAAAATTGTGGTTGCCAGCATTTTCCTCCCCAGCTATCACCAATAACCTATCTACAAGTTTCCTGACATCATCAACCTAGACAAATTCTTTAGGCAGGGTGTTGTATTGTTTGATTCCACTGCCAGTTTGTGACCATATGGGCTTGATTAAGTTGTTGTATTTTGCTCCACTGCTAGACTTGACTCTTTTTTGTGTGGGATCATTGTTCTGGTATAGAGCATCTGATTTTATTAATATTTCTTTGTAGTGCTCATAATCTTGATCTGTATAGGTGCCAGGCCTTTTCCTAGTCATCAGTTCCCACAATCCAGGTGTGCCGGGATATTTAACAAAAGCACCTCTTTCTCCAAGATGAGATTCTGAATATACAATTAGATCATCTCCCATAAATGTTACTCTGAAATTGCCAATTCTATGTACGATGTTACCATCACGCTCTGTGTCAGCATATAAGCCAAAGACCTCATCTTTGTTGTCTTTAGGTGTGCTTAAATATTTTTGAGCAAGAAGACCCAATTCAATAGGATCCTGAGTAGCTTCAATTCTTCGAGGAGCAACAGGACTAGGTGTATGAATACTGGATAGTGGGGTGATTGGATAATCTAATATGTTCCTAGCAGCTACAGGTACAAGCTCTGTGATCAAATTTTGATTTTGCTCTGTAACAGTTTTGATATTTTTACCTAATTCACTAATAGCATCAATAATAGGCTGTTCTGTTTGTTTGTGTTGTTCATAAATTCCTCGGTTCTCTGATTTCCATCCCTTAAATCTTTTTACAAGATAATCTCTTAATTTAAGATCATCAATGATTGGCCTTTTCATGGTTATTTATATATGTTTCAATGTCTAGAAAATTGTTGATTTTATTTCTGTATTTGCCACTATTGGGTTTTCTTGTCATATCAATTGTGACAAACCCATAACTGTCCTGGTTCCAGCACCTACTGCAAAACTTGGAAAAATCATTGTAGCTCAAGTCCCCACCTACATATTCATCATGTATGTGTTTGAGGTTGGTATGATCTTGATGAAACACACATATAAAATTGCTGTTGTCTCGGATCAGCTGCTTCGGAATTTTAGAAAAAGTCTGTGCCAGGTAGAAGCAATCAATGTTTTTGTGTCGGCCCTGTGTAAAAAAAATTCTAACCTTGTTTTGATTATCCAGTATAATGTCATCAAACACAACAACAGAATTATCGAGACATTCATGAAGTGGCTTAACATCTGATTCAAAAGTGGCAATATCCAGTCCATCATATAGCTTCATCAGCTGCTGATATTTTAATTGTTCCAAGCTCTTAGAGAAAACATACAAGTGCCTGTTTTTCCAGTCTAACCAGTTGGGTGCCAATAAAAAATTACCAATCATTAGTGTAGTTTTACCACAAGCTGATGGCCCAACAATAAGACATCTAATATTATCAGGCAGCAGCTTGCCATTTCTCTTAATCTGCTGTTCAGGTTCTGGCAGCCTTTTAATAACATCCCAGGTGCTCATATTATCACTTTGTCTGCATCGATCCAGCTGTATTCTGGAAGTCCTAGCCATTTGACAAATAACTTGTTGCCTTTTCTGCGGATGATTTTTTCTATGAGATATGTGTCAGGCTGTTTAGTTTTGTTGAGTTCTTCTTCATAGAATCTGCCTTTGAGAATTTCTCCTCGGTGGTCTTTTATTATATATGTGTTAAGGGTCCCAGGTTTAACTTGAACCACTGTAAATAATTCAGTGCTCCAGTTTCTTGTAAAGCCTCTTTTGAATAAGTGCTTATATTTGCTGATTCTTACTTGATCACCCACCTTGTATTTGGCTTTTCTTGTTGTTGGCTGGTATCTAGGATAATAGTCCTGATCAATTTTTGCTCATCAGATGAAGTTACTTCAGAGGGTTTCATGTTGATTGTGGAATGGACCGAGTTGTTATATTTATGTAGAAGTTCTGGAAGAATATTAAGCCATTTATAATTACCTTGAAGTGTAAATTGTTTATACATATGATTTTTTAGGGTTTTGTTGAATCTCTTTACAATTGAGGCTTTGAGATCACTGTAACTCGAATAATGTTGTATTGACTGGCTTTTAATAAATTGTTGGAACACAGAATTATAAAATTCTTTGCCATTATCTGTTTGCAAATAGCGCGGTGATCTTCCACTCTGATTGATGATTGTCCTGAAGGCTTCTGTAACACATTTTCCAGTCTTGGATTTGAGTGGCACAGCCCAGGCAAATTTTGAAAATGTGTCTATTACAGTGAGTAGATACTTGTAGCCCTTGTTGATTTTGTCTAAGTTTTTCAGCTGTCCACTTGCCATCTCAATCAAGTCGCTCTGCCATAAATCATCTATGCCTTTTGTAACTACTGGCAGTCTCTTATAATTATGTCTGGCTTGTCTGTGTAATTCATCAACAATAATTTGTCTAGACATAATATGTAAACAAGAATATTGCAACTATGGGGTGTTCAGCAGCTGATACTACAGGATTTTCTAAATATAATTTGTCTCCTATTTGTATATGAAATTCCAGAGAGCCATCATCTTCAGCATAAGATGTTTCTAATGTATTGGGATCTGTAAAATCCTCTAACTCTACACTGGTGATTTTTGGTTTGTTGTCAGCATTTGTTATTGATAAGGTGGGGTAGTGATGTGCCTGTGGTTGAAGCCAATATTTGATCTTGATTGGTCTCAGTGTGCCCCCAACAAAAAACTGGTAATAAAATTGTGCAGGGGACAGCATATATATTTTGCCACCTGGTGTAAATGGTGAATCATATTCTTTGTTGGGGATGCTGTACAATTCAAGAATTACTGTATGTTTTGGATTCTCAATTATGCCAGTTATTTCTTTTTCTGCTGTAAGCAATCTGCTTGTTACAGATTCAAGGTGCTCATTGTTAGTCCTAACAACATCATAATGGCCTGGCTTGATTTTTATGTCCACAACAAGTTTCTTGTATTGTTGCACAATCTCTTGAAGCTGGGTGGCAAAAACAGACAGAGCATTTGCTTGATTGGATTCCATGGTCCCTAGCTGTTGCTTGATATTAGCTACAATTTGTTGCAAATTTTCAATAACTGCCAATTTTGAATTTTGAGCAGTAAGATCATGGACCTGTCTTCTGATATCCTCAAACAGGGCATGCAGTTCATTAATATGTTGATTAGTTGGTAGAGTGGCCACTGTCTGAGTAAGTTGTTTGATCTCTGTCTGGATATTCTTGATATCTTCTGATTTCAATATGTGATTCACAGCTCTCTTAATATTTTTAAGTTCCTGTGATGTAGGCAGATTTGATACAGTATTTTGCAAAAATTCAAGTGCCAATTTCACATTATTTAATTCAGAAGCATCAGCCACACTTTGCATAGCATCTTAGAGCAGGGCTATATCTGCCTGAGTGGGTGTTGATTGTTGTAAAATTTCAAGCTTTGTTTGGATATCATCGATCAAGTGATGAAAATGAGATAGCTCAGATTCAGTGTTGAGGTTTTCAAGCTTTGTGATCTGTTGCTGGACACTGGCAAGTGTGTCTGCAATACCAGGCAGGCGGGATTCTAGAGATTCTTGTACATTTGTCAAATCACTTTGCACTGCTGCTATTGTACCCTCAAGATGGGTTATGGTACTTTGAATTTTTCCAAAATCTTCATATGTTTCAAGTTGCCGCTTAATGTTGGCAACACTCCGAGTTATTGCACTCAAAGCGTCAGAAGATGGCAAGTTGTTCATAAAATTTTCAAGTGTCTCAATTTTTTCTTTAACCTCGGCTATGGCATTGTTCAAGGGGTCCAGAATAGGTATCTGGAGTGTTTGAATCTGTTCCTATAGAGTGGAAATCACTAGATCAAAATCCTCTTGTGATTTTATGCTTTTGACAATTGTTTGGAGCTGTGTCTGGACATTATTTATCTGCTCTTCCAATTGCTGTTTCAATTGCTCAGAGTTAGTGGCCTGGGTCTTAAATTTGGCTTGAAGAGCTGCTACAGCTTCTTCTAAACTTTGAAAATTATCCAATGTGGCCAAGTCAGTATATTTTTGAAGCAGCAATTTGAGTTCTGAGTCAATTTTAAGAAGAGGGTCCATGCATTGTGATTGAAAATTTGTAATTTCTAGTTGAAGACTGGCATTCAGTGTGGTTTGTAAAGCTTGTAAATCACTTCTTAATTTCTTGACTCTGACATCAAGCATAAGAATCTCATCACTGTGATCTTCATGCCTTGTATGGCCAAATATATCATTAGGCATTTTTGTTTAAGTGGTTATTTATTATTGAATATCTAATTCTTAATTCTTTAAAAAAAGGTATAAGCTTGTCATAGGATCCAGGGACCTCAATATATAAGCAGTCACCAGCAGAAACTGTATATACAGTGCCAGAAATCATGTTTGAGTGCTTAATTCTATAAATATTTCTCCCTACTGAAATCTTGACATTACCCTCAGGGGTTGTAATAAATTGCAATTGACCACCTACAGGTAATTGGTAATGATTTAAATTATTGTTAAATATGTACAATGTTTTACCTGTTTGATCATCAACATCTGTAAGTATGCTGTTCAGATGAATAATTAACAAAGCACTTAGTTTAGATATTATATCAGAAGAGGGTTGTGGTGTTGGCAGGTCCATAATAGCCTGTTTTTTGAACCCAAATAAGTTCATAGGCATGTTTATTTATTTCAAATCATGCTCTGTAATTGGGCATTGATTACCACTTTTCAAATCACAATGACCCCATGGTAGAGTATGTATGCCACATGATAAAATGCATCTCTTATCATCATGTGGGTCCAGAGCCACTTTTCTTACAATATTTGTAGTCAACAAGTGATCCACACTCTGAATTCTATTTTCTGATGTTCTGTTTGTGCTACATGATTTGAGGCAATTTTTGTAATCTTCAAATTCCAGCTCTTTGTCAACAATTACTCTACCAGTGCCCTTGGCTTTTTTGCAAGAGTGCCACTACATGTTTCAAAACTGTACATCTTGGCCCTTAACCCAGCAAATGCCACAATAACATCACCAAGTGTCTCATCTTTTAACTTGCCAGGCACTTTTTTGTTGTGGTGTTTAATTTTTGAATGTTCAGTGGTATCAAAATATTTAAACAATTCAGGCTGTGCCATATCTTGATAAACATCTTCTGTTTGAATATCAAGAACAAAACTATCTGTGTCCATGTACATCAGTTTTACACGATCCTTATAAAAAGGCTTCAACACATTATAAAACAATTTTAACATGTGTAATTTGGCCAATTCCAATATCACAGCCCCTACATAAATAGGCTTATCAAACTTAATCTTTGTTTTTTTCATGTTGAAAAGTGCCATATTTTCATCATAAATTCTTCTATAATTGAAGTTAGGCTTTGCAATCAATTTTTTGCTCAGGCAGGGGTCAGTAATTATTTTAACATCAGTATGTTTTCTGACATTTTCAATGGTTTTGCCATACACAAAATTGACCATCAATTTAAACAAGGTCTTATCAAATTGGCTCATTGCAGATGTTCGAAGCACTGTGTTTGTATCAATATATGGATTCAACCATCTTAAGTGCCTGAACCTCAAAACTTTTCCAACTTTGGTCACTTGAACACCATGATTCATCAGGAACTGGAGGTTTTTGTAATATATGACATAATCCTGTTTTGGCTCTAGAGTCATCATCAATTTCTTCTGTTTAGAGCCAGGTGAACAGTCAACCTCAGGAATTGGGGGCAGATCAGAAAATGTGTTGTGTAAATTATCAGGAATTGTCAGATCAACCTCTAAGAACAGGCCATAGTTACTGTCATCAAAATCCTTAAGATCTTCAATATTGAAATCTTCAACCCACTCAAGCCCTGCATATGGCAATTTATCCATCATAGCATAACCATACAGGCTGTTTGCATCCACATAAAGTATATAATTTGATGGCCGTGCTGGATTATAATCGGGAATATACTTGTTATTTGCTCTGGCATATCTCTGAGAACATTGCACCATGCCTCCTCTTATACATTGTTCCATAAACAGATACATATCTTGATCCTGGATCAGATCCAATTGCATTTTAGTGTTTAAAAACATTGCAGACCATGCTAGGCCCGGAGCACTGTAAAAATACATTGGATCCAGCTTATAATTTTCCATGGAAGATTTCCTAAATGCCTGAAGTATATCAGCTAAGAGGGTCACATCAAGTTTTAAATAAGCCTTGTGATAATCACCAAATGTCTGGCATTTTAAATTGTTCCACATCAACTGGGCATGGTGATAATCTTCATCAGTGATTCCAGATCCTCTGATTTTGCTGTAAAACTCTTGTTGTGGTGGCAGAGAACACTCATCAAATTTAGAAAAATCTGTAACATAATCATATGGATATACACCCTTCCGCCTAATTAATTTCAGCTCCTGATTTGGAAACAAAGCACATGTGATTTTGAATTGATCATCAGATAATTGAGTGGCCAGTGTAGCCAGGCTAGCAGACAGAATTCTGTATGAATCAAGAAATCTTAAGTGAATAGGAACACCATTAACTTTAATTATTTTGCTAATGGCAATATATTTTTCATTATTTTCAGCTAAAATATTTAAATTCTGCTTGTCAAACCCCTCGTACCTGATCAAATGATGGAAATAATAATTGGATGCTCCATGGCAAAATATAGGGACAAATTTTGGTCTCTGGATCTTAATATTACAGCTATTACACAGGGCCATTAAGAATTTACCATCTGCATGAGAATGGTGTTTCACCTTGATATTTGTATCTGAAAATTCAGAATCACATACCGGGCATTTTTCTGCATTGTTGAAATCTTCAATCTGTTTCTCTGTTAAAGGCAACATAGGTTTTGATTTTAATAAGACATTAGATGCTATGTCATGGCACTCATTTTCTATTCTATCTGCAAATTTTTGATGGCATCTGCTCCCATGTATAAATCTTCTTTATTAACCACACCATCCTGTACAACAACATAATAAAAACTAGAAGGTTCATGTACCTGGTATGATGTACTTGAAGATTCATCAGGATCTGGGCTGCAGAATGCAAGGGGTTTGAGATTTGATTCAAAATCACACACTATATATGCTGGGTGTTCCAACAAGGCTTCAAATTTTTTGAATTTGGCATTTTCACTTGGATTAGGCATAAGCATATGAACAGGTTTATGGTTGCCACAGTATTTTAAATGTTTTAGCAATTTCTGCATTCTGTTCACAAACACCATTCACCATTTTTCTACCATCAAATACAATCAAACATCTTCTGCACAACTTGAATATTCTATGAGTTTTGTCTAGTTGTGTTCTGACTAAAGCTTCAAGATTTTGTATCAGAGTATAATGGTGTGTATCATCCCCTTCAATTAAGAGCAGATCAATCGGAACAGCAGAATCATCATCAAATGTACTGATTCTGAGAGGTGCTATCAAGCAATTGGCACGGCCAGTAGAACAAATAAATACATTAATAGATAATTGTTTACCATTCATATCCCTGGCCTTTTTTTCAAATTTATCAATATTCTGAACATACATTGGATATTCTAAACCCTCCATTGCTTCATCAAAATTGTGTTCATATTGTTTATAATAAGTTATTCTCTCAGAATGATCTAAAACTGGATGCACCACAGAAAGCATTTCTCATCATTATTTTTTATGTTAACCACGGCTCTTTTCTTTTTAATATTGGCAGGTAATGGCAGATATGTAGAACCTTGTAATGAGCTGAATTCAGAAATATTAATATAAAGCTTGTATGGAGATCCGCATAGGCTCCATCCAGACTCTTTTGCTGCAAATTCAGAGTGTTTAATATTCAATTGATCTATCAAACTGCTTATTATTTTGTTTGAATTTGCATTTGAATATATAGGTACAGTTTCTGTTACGTGGGGCTGTGTAAATTTTGTGCCATTTGGCTTCTTATATTGTGTAAACAATTTGAGGGACAGCTTATAAGAGCCATTTTGTGCATTTAGAATTGCCTGCACATCTGGATTTATACTGTTCAAAAAATTCTTAATATCACATTTTGGCTCTGATACAAAACGGTGATCCCTTAATTGGCCGTTAAAACTGCTATGGATGGGTTCATAGCGTGGCTGCTTTGCTGCTCGAGCATTAACAGGTGCTTCATGCTTCCTTTTCAGACCAGATGTAGATGGTTGAGGGGGCAATGTTGATGACTGTTCATAACAAGTACACTTATGCCATTTGTAATAAGCCTTGCTTAATATTTTATGGCATCTTGGACACATTTTTGTAGCCTTTCTGCATTTCTTAGGGTCACAAATATGGTGATGCCTAGACCAATTAGAACTAGATATATTTTTATTACACTGATTGCAATATTTTTGATTTGGCATTTTTGTTTGTTTATATAAAATTTATTGGTCCAAAAAAACAGAACTATGGACAATATGCCAAAACAATTATAACAGCAATTAGTGGCTGAGCTGATGCTTTTATACCCAAACAACAGCAATAACTAGGCTCTGGTGATCCCCAATATAAAATAGTTTTGCTCTTTTATGCTGTTGTACAACACACTTTACCAGGTTTCAAACCTCAGCTGTATATCAGCTAGCAGTAAATATTCTCAAAATATCACATGTGGGGATATTATTCTGCCACATGTATTTCAATCTTACACATTTTACCAGGGTTCAAACCCAGAGCCTCTTGATTACAAGGCAATAATACCAACACTTTGCCATCAGGGGAGGCCCACACACTCTACCAGGTTTCAGACCTGGGGGCCTCTTGATTACAAGGCAACAAGACTAGCACTTCTCCATAGAGAGGTCTTAAACCCAGAAGCCTTTGATTATAAAGCATATAAGCCATGGGACTATGTCCACATGCAATACATATTGAATATCAGAACCCAGGAGTTATGAGCTGTATATCAACTAAATACAATTCAAAGTTGGACTTTGAACTGTGCAATGAATATTCTGTAAGTCCCACTCCTGTATATATTATCAGAACAGGGCAAAACCTGAATCCAATTCAGGCATATATGACAACATGCAAGAGGCCAATGTTCTTTTTACTAAGAATTTCCCTTGGAGTCAATAACATGATGGCATGTATGGGGAATTTTCCCTGAAAGGGCACAGTATAGATTTTATCTCATGCATGCAAGCACATTAAATCTCCCAGGCGTGCATAATTTATTGCTGGCCGGGACATGAAACTGATCAAAGATTAGAAAGAACATGAAACAATTTGCAGCCTGACCTTGTCCTATTGTATTGATCTGTAAGTTGAAGAGCATGAGAATATAAACATTTTTGACCTAGTTTTAAGTGTAGCCAAAACAATAACAAGAGGGGCATATTTTTGACAAGCTTATGGACAACAAACTGAGAGATGTAGCTTTTACACACTTGGGCAAATCTGTCTGTTGAGGCTTCTTCATTTGTACACTAGGGCCTCAAAATTCTTTAGATTTAAATATGAACACACATGGCCGATTGGGGCATATGCCCCCCCCTTGACATTGTTTTAAGTGTAGGCAAATCTGTATATTGAAGGTTCTTCTTTTCTACACTAGGATTCAAAATTCTTGGGGATTAAGAGCATATCACACTTGAAGAATTGGGGAATAAGAGCATCTTGCCATAATTTTAAGTTTAGGCAAATCGGGCTGTTTAATCAAATAACCTCTTCTTTTCTACACCTATAAGTGGTCCCAAAAATACCACCAATTACACTACTCCTGATATTTTATTGGCTCTGTCACACACCTGCTTCCTTATGGCGAAATCCATCTGGAGAAGCACATGAATTAATGCAAGAGAGAGACAGAGGGGGCGAGAGAGAGAGAGAGAGCGAGAGCGAGTGACATACAGACAGACAGCGAGAGAGAGAGGGAGAGAAAGAGAGAGAAAGAGAGAGAGAGAGAAGAAAGAGAGAAAGAGAGAGAGAAGAAAGAGAGAGAGAGAGAGAGAGAGAGAGAGACGTGTGAGATAGCCATCATCCCCAGCTTCTTTGGCCTTGGTTTTTTGGTTTGAGTTGCTGTTTTAAGTCCACTTTATGCACAGTAAGGCTAATCGGGACTGGACCTACAGTTTAAAGTGGGATCCGAACCACTTGTGCCTCCACCGGGTATCGAACCCGGGACCCCTTGATTACAAGGCAATGACGCTACCACTGCGCCATGGGCACCAGCTTCTTTGGCATATTTAGATCAATTTTGAAAAAGCAAATTCCAGCACGTTTGTATGGGTTTGGAACCAATATGCACTGTGGCAATATAATGGACATAAAGATTCAAATAAAGTCGGAGATAAGAAATTCGATGCATTGGCGAAGATCAGTTAACGAAAATCAACTTCATAGATTTTACTCCTAAAAATGATTGTCACATCCTAGAGTTTAGTTAACTTTACATCTTGTTTAACTATATTTCCAGTATAAAATCCAAACACTAAAAGCGTACCTTAGAATCTAGCACAGATGTGTGTGCTAAATTATTTAGTAATATGCACCTCCACGGCAGTCGGATTCGAAAGCAGCAGATCCCGTTGCAGTAACACTGACATAGACTATTCAACATAGTTAAAAACAGAGGAAGCAGTAGTAAAGTTGGTAGAGCAATGTCATGGCATGTCAGAAACCTGGTTTCGAGTCCTGATTGGCTGCATTTTTCGCTGAAATTTCTAGTAAAACGTAGTCATTAAATTTAATTATGTTAAAACGCACATGTTAAGTGCTATGGCTTGAAATAAGAGAATATCAATTTGGAAGTCCAGTCTTGTTTCTACTCATTGATTGCAACTTAAGCTTCAATTTAAAACAAATAAAACATTAAAATTATATCAATTGAATCTGAAATAATTGCATTTCTATTGACATACGTATAATATTTAAAGGTTTATTGTCTTTTGTCGCTTCTGCTGATCTTATCTGTGTTGAATTGGTTTGTCAACGGATCTGTTGTCTTTGAAATACTATGTAACAAAAGTTTGTAAAAGTTAGTGAAAACATTCGAATTTAGTTGTTTTCTCAAAATGCATGTAATTTGTCATGGAAAATAATAGATAAATATGTTCAGGACCAAATACAAATAAAGAAAATAATGTTATATAGTTTTGCGTGGCTCTGAATTTTCATTCAGATGTCTGACTTAAATTTTTCTTATATGAATATCAAAATTCGGATTCCAATTCATACATTAGCGTCTTCGGCCGCGGTGGCTCAGTCGGTAACGCGTCTGACTACCATGCTAAAGGTCCCGGGTTCGATCCCCGGCCGGTTCAAATCCGGGAACTTTTCTAACGGTGAAAGCGGCCCCGGCGCCCACCCAGCGTCGAATAACATGGGTACCTGGGGGAAACCCTGGGGGGTAAAGGCGGTCAGGGGCGTGATGCTGATCACATCACCCCCACTCACGACCGGATCAAGAAAGTGTGGGGCGTTACCCCCACACCCCCTATAAGCCTTCATGGCGTGGTGCTATGCACAGGGGCGCACTTTACTTTTTTTTTTTTTTTTTACATTAGCGTCTTCGGATACCTAATTTGAATCCTGGAGTACGGCCTTATTTTATGTAAATAACAATCATAATAAAACAATTTGAAAAAGTATGTCGAAAATAACTATGACTGGGTTGTAGTCGAGATACAAGACTTCTAAACTACTGTAACAAGAAAATGTCTGTTCTGTGCAATTTGACATTGCCCAAAGAGCTTTCGACGTAGTACTAAATCAATCCTATGCTTTTGTACAAACTTAAAGGTACAAACGTAAGGGTCCAGAGACCCTCTTTGAACAACAAAACAAAATACTGCACTGGAAACAAGTAAAAGATTAATAATTGGACATTATAGAGAAGGAAATACTTCAAATCTTGTAGAAGTGTGATGAAACTAGAATACTGCCAAAGCTTCTGCACTAATGCTGGGAAAACCTCTACCAGGGATGCCATTTCCTTGCCAAGAATAACGACCTTGTGGAATGTGGGTCTTAATTACTTATACATGTAGAAATAAGTTTTCGTCCTGGCTCGACACCCGGTGGAGGCACATTGTGATTCGAATCCCACTTTAAACTGTAGGTCTAGTCCCAATTACCTGTGCATAAAACTGGTTGTTAAAACAAAACTCAAAATCTCAAAGAAATAAGGCTCTGTTCACTATAGATCTCGCCTTGGTTCGAGTCTCATCCCGGGTAGGATATGCGTGTTCTATTGAGTGTCCTTGAATCAATTTCAAGTATTCATTACAAATCCTCATCGTCACGATTAGCCATTGTGATGGAACAGCTCCGCCAAATAACAAAAATTCATATACAAATAAGTTTCACGACTAGAAGATCGTAAAATTTTAGATAATAATATCTGTCTCCTAACAACCAAATTTTAGAATTTAATAAACCTTTAAGATTTTCTCCATAGTAGCTCTAAATAGAAAAACAGAAATATTTAAATTACTAAAGAAAACAATGACCAGGCCGTCATGTCTTGGCATTTGCGTAAATCTTTGGTGTATTGAATCCGAATCACACTAAAAAATATTTAAAGGTCAAATGTCATTGTAAGAATTTCATATTAATCCGTTGCATTTGTGTATGTGCATAAATGTGAACTTCTTTTGTTTGCAGAGAAGTACAAGGAAAAGTGTTCGAGGGCTATGTGAAGGAGAAGCGAGCTGCACATAAGGATTACCAGTCAGCGGTGACTGCAGGGCAAACGGCAGCTCACATTGGGGTCAGGTATGTTCACGTTCAGGGACGAAAGTTACTTAGTGTAATCAATCAAATACTTTATACACATTTTGAACACAAATTAGGGCATGGTGGGCATTCTCAATGCACCGGAACTGTATGTTTCTCCTTTTAAGATGTCTTTCCATTACCATTACATTGGTACGTCTAGCTATAATTTCTGTTTACATTTTGTTTTCACTAAAATTTCGGAACTGTATATAGTATCACTCTATAACTGTTGTGCATTTTCAATTCGATACTTTCTTTTAGAAAAACTCGGCTAAAGCTGGAATATTATAAATCGAACCCACTATTTTCGAGCACGTCTCTGATCATTAAATTATTAATTGCCAGTGATGTATGAATAATTTATGAATACGTAAAAATCTTTAAATTTCCTCCAATTTATTGAAATTATTTTCAAAGTGACTATCTTCTTAATAGTCTTAGCAAATGCACGATAACTAGGTTAGAAAAAGCATTCTACTTTATTTGTTTTTCTCCAAAGGTATATTATTTATGACGGAAGATAATACACACAAAAAGAGAGGTTCTACACAAAACATAGAAACAGAACAAAAAGCGAATACTTTAAAGCTCTTTATAGTTTTAATTTTCATCAAATATCTGATTTCAATATGTCAATTTATACGCTATCTAACGTAAATCGTGCAGAAGCATTCCAATGTTTTTCAATATTTTCTTGTTAGAATGCAAAGATAGAAAGTGACGGGTTAGTAACAATTGTTGCTTTATATCTAGTTGCCGAGCTTACAAGACCTATTAATGTAAATATTTCCAATAATTGTGTAACATGATTTACTAGCATTAATTCCAAGGCTATTTGCGTCACGTTCTATGCAATCGATGTTTGTATATTCAATAGTAATACAAAGGTTGTTTTCTTTATATCCGACCATTTTCGATTCGGTGCTGCCACCTGGCGTATCATGCTGGAACTATGGGTCTGCTGGCGGGAGCAGTGTTGTGTCTGACCTTGTAGGTGCGTGAGTGTTGGTTGTGAATGTTATTAAATGGCGCCGAAAATCAACCGGTATTGGGAGGGTTACGTAATGGCCTTTTTCCATGCTAAGTTTTCATACGTACGCATTGTGAAACAGTGTCGGGAGAATGGATTAACACTCGGGGTGACTACTGCGAAAGCTATTGTGGCTCGTTACACACAACAGGCTCTCCTTGCGAAACATTCACCCAGGCCCGTAGCTAGAGGGGGGGCAGGGGGGGCAACTGCCCCCCCTGAGAGCCTGCTTTGCCCCCCCTGTGAAATATACAGAACACAATCCAACCTGGTATTCTCACTAATCTTTACAATTATATCCTGTATTACTGTAGCAACTTAACAGACACTTATTGATTTTGTGATTCCTAATAATGTCATATTAGGATTGGGGGGGGGGGGCGGGGAATCCCTGCCTGATTCAGACTTCGGGAAATTATTTAGTAATTTTCAGTATCTAGAACAGTTATGACATTTTGAGAAGTCTTATATTAAAGGTGCCTAATGTGTTTGAATGTTTTTCTTGGATGTGTTGGTATGAAGTTTGAACTACTTAATTTTTTGTTTCCCAAGTCTACCATTTGGTAATAGTGATTCATGCAGTAGAGAGAGGGAATGGATATTAAATTTTTGTTACTTAGCGTTGCTTTTCTGCCACTTCTAGCTAATCGCGACAATGAGTGATGACGTGAAATTGATGAAGAGGCACTCACAAACAGTGCCGCAACCACAGGGGGCAGGGGGTATTGTCCCCCCAACCTTGAACGGAAGTCCATTCTAGGGGGGCAAACATTTAAGTAAAAAAACAAGACTAGCAGAATCTTAGAATAGTAGGACAAATGGATATTCAAGATGGAATTAGTTTTTTCTTCCAGACGGGCAAGGGAACTTGCAGGGGGGACACAGAGGGTCAATTGCCCCCATTGGTTTCAAATTTTCATAAAATTTTCTTGCTCGCTTCGCTCGCAATATCTGCTATTGTTATAGTCCAAGTTCAGAGCCATAGCTATGGGGCCAAAACGGTCAAAATGAAATAAAAAATGTTTTAAAGAAAGTGCCATGGTGCCCTGTGAAATTATTTGCACCCTAATGAGTCAATATGTTTTCAGTTTGAAAAATTTGGATCTAAAAATATTCTTGCTCTCATCGATCCCAATATGATTGTTTTCTATAATGCATTCTTAATTTACCCGAGAGAGACATAAGATCAAATATGTAGCTACTTCAGACTGTTGCTGATAAATAGTTTTGATTCAAATGCACGAATAATTCTTTTGAGGAAAAAGAGACAAAATTTGTATTATTTTTACTGTTGACTTGTTATGAGGCGGATAAATTAATTATGTGTATTTAATGTATTCTCATAAATAATATACTGTATATATTAAAGAAACTTTGAATGCATACACAATTTAGCTTTAACATGTTGCATACTTATGTATTTTCTTATTTTACGTCGTACCATGTTGCATGAATAAAA
Organism: Lepisma saccharinum; assembly: GCF_977018435.1. NCBI lineage: Eukaryota > Metazoa > Arthropoda > Insecta > Zygentoma > Lepismatidae > Lepisma > Lepisma saccharinum. The sequence continues at coordinate 53,972,172 of NC_139238.1, forward strand.
TATATGTTTTACGTGAAAGTAATACATGTCATATGTACAAATAGGATTATGTTCATCACGCATTTTGTGTCTTTCAAAAATACAGTTGTGTGCTTGTTTTCCAGTATTAGCTAATGTGAAATTGAACGTGTTGGAAAAATATTTCCAAATCATTTGTTCCATCACAAATGCTTTAGCACCGACTTCTAACCCCTTCTTGCGCGATTTTTAATAACATCTTTGATGCTACTATTATAACTACTACTACCACCACTATATTAAAATTATTATTATTTGCAAGTTTGTCCTGGTACTGGCCCCCTCCAGACAAAAATTCTTGGTTACGTCCACTGGCGTACGCAGGATTTTTTTTTCTGGAGGGGCTGGAATTGTATAGGTGGATGCTTTCAGTGACGCAAACTTATAGGGGTCCGTGGGAACATATTTCAGCTAAGAATTTGTCGTGTTATTATTATTATATTTGTTATTGTTATATATTTTCGTATTAAAATCAATAAATAATATTTTTAAATAGCGAGTATGGTGCGTATTAATATCATAATACGTGGATGGGAGAATTTGAGATTTTTGAAACTTATAAGAACCCAATGTTTTTCAAAATTTGGCATCCCTGACTGCTTTCTAGTTGGCGGCATACACAATAAGATATATCGTATATTTACAACTTTCCACTCTCAAAAATGTCACCTGGGGATAATTTTATAGGGCTTGAATTTATCGCTCTGGTTTTTCCAGAGTTTATGGTGCTTTTACTTGAAAATGTCAATTTTTCAAAATTTATGAGGGGGCTGTAGCGTACGCCAGTGGTTGCGCCTCTCCTCACAAAGAACACTCATGCCCAGGCTCAAAACTGGGACCCTTGGCTTCGTAGTGCGTTGTGTAACCATCCCACCCTAGAGGTTGGCTGGTGAAAGATGTAGGACAGCTTAGTTAGTATCAAACATGATGAAAATGTGATAGTGTTTCACATTTATTATTTTGGTTAAAAAGCGACAAAATTTGTAGTTGGATTCTCATTAGATTCCTTTGTGCGTAAAAATCTTGCATACTGGAAACTAGAGGGAGACATTATGAAGAACGATTTGTAAAAAGCTCCCTTAATCAGCTCTACAGAGAAACTCAAAGCTGTTGGTACATATTAATCGTCTATTAACATTATCGACCTGTAAATATCAAATAGATACAGTCCCGACTAGACTTTATCTTTGTATTCTTTGGCAGCCCGGAAAGGTCATTCTCGAAATACACCTTTTTGATGTTGCTCGAACTTTTTTTGTTCGTTGGAGTTTCAAGGTATCATCCCTTTCCTGTTACTTATAGCTTTGGGGGGGGGGGCAAGTGCACCCTGCTATATCTGCCAATGCGACACAATATATTAAAAATTTGCCCCCTTTGTGATTGACTTTGCCCCCCCTACTAAGAATTCCTGGCTACGGGCCTGCATTCACCCACGAAAACCACCAGGAGAAGGGCTGCAAGCAAAGTGTCACCCGTAGTGTGAAGGGGGATCAGTCGATTGGCGTGCCAAGAAAATCCCCCGACTCAACGTGATATGGCCCACAGATTTCACCTCGCACCGTCAACTGTGAACAAAACAATTCGCAAGCGCCTCAGGTTGAAGTGTGTGCGGAAGGCCAGTGTACACCACCTTCTACCACGTCATATTGCCGAACGTTAGACGAACTGAAGGAAACTGTATGAAAAGTACCTGGCGGGTTCCAAATCGAAGAAAGTTGTCACAATGGATGAATCATATGTCCATCTCACTGCTGGTGGTCACATTCGAGCGATCACATACCGTGACATTGACGGCAAGGGGCGCAGCAACTTTGTTCGTCAGTGCAGGGAAAGTTTCCCTTGTGGCTTTATGGTTGTGACGGGATTCGGATATGAGGGTAAGTTGATAAAACGCAAGGTGCACAAAAACGTGAAGGTGAATGGCAGATAGTTCCAAGACTCCATTCTGACACCTATCTATCGGAGAGACATCCCACAATTGTATGGAATGGACGCGAACCAGGTGATGATCCATATGGACAATGCTTCGAGTCATACCGCCAGAACATCACTACGTTTTTATCAGGAAATGGCAGAGGAATTAGGAATTCGTGTCATTCCGTTTGAAGACATTCCTGTGAAAAGCGCAGATGCCAGTCCAATGGAGTTTTGCGCATTTGGACTGTCGAAACGACGTCTTCAACATCGCCGCCGCGTACCCTGGGAGGAGTGGGACAGAATTCTCATGCCTGTCCTGCTTCGGAGCTTGCTGCAATGGAAACTGCGATGCCGGGCGATAGTCCACAATGCTGGGGGTCCAATAGAACATAATCGGTGGTAGCGGCGCGGTATCTATTAAGGTGAGTCAAAAATGGTCGGATATAAAGCGAACAACCTTACTGTATCTGAGTCTATTTTATAGAATAACTAGCTGATTACCCGGCGTTGCCCGGATGTATAATGAATTCTAACTATAGCGTAAAATGTAACTAATTTTATTTACAGGTATTTAAAAGTATAAGTACAGTATACAAATTATAAAGTAATATATTTTACAAATTCACTATAATATAAATTTAACAACAATTTATGAACACCATTTTTAGTTCCACCTCCAAGAGCAAGAATAAATAAATTGGACGGCATTTGGAGTGTCACTATTCATCTTAGCGACTTCGAAAACTATGGATTCCACACTAATATTGGTCGTTTTACATGTCATCCCCTTGTCCCCCCTAGGGGTGCCAGAGGTGTCTTGAAGTTGAACGGTATTAGGAGTGTCACTATTCATCTTAGCGACCCCGAAACTATGGATTCCACACTAATATAGGTTATCTTACATGTCACCCCCTTCCCACCCCCCTAGAGGTACCAGGGATGTTTTGGAGTTGAATGGAATTGGGAGTGTCACTATTCATCTTAGCGACCCAGAAAACTATGGATTCCACACTAATATCGGCCGTTTTACACGTCACTCCCTTCCCACCCCACCCATAGGGGTGCCAGAGGTGTCTTGGAGTTGAACGGCATTGGGAGTGTCACTATTCATCTTATCAACCCCGAAAACTATGGATTCTACACTAATATCGGTTGTTTTGCATGTCACCTCCTTCTCACCCCCACCTCTAGGGTTGCCAGTGGTGTCTTGGAGTTGAACGGCATTGGGAGAGTCACTCTTCATCTTAGACACCTCGAAAACTTTGGATTCCACACTAATATCGGTCATTTTCGATTATTGTTACATGTCACCCCCTTCCCACACACACCTCTAGGGGTGCCAGGGGTGTCTTACCCCCACAGTATTTCTTTCGAGATTGCAAGTGATACGTGTTCCAAGTTTGGTTGAAATCGTTCCAGGCGTTCGGGAATTATGCCGGAACAAACATATACAGTATACACACATACATACACACATACATCCATTTTTATATAGAGAGAGATTTCGTCAACGTAATAGTTACATCATTTGGAAACGAGAGTGCATTTGTAGCATTAATGGTGAACAATAAAATAACTTATTCGATTCCACCAGAAACAACACGTAGACGATGAGATGAGAGTGTTACACAATAGCTGCGATTACTCACATAAGAATAATACCAATGAAAAGTAACTTCTGAAAAACAGTAGCATTGGGATTCAAACTTCAATTTATTTATTTTAGTTTATTGCAGTAAAGTGTTAACGAAGACTGGATCTGAAAACGAAATGCATTTTATTGTTTCATGGTCTCTATTAAAGTTGAGTACTAATTGCTTACGTAAATCCTAAGAAGCAATAAGGGCCTAAAATTAAGTACTTTTGTAAAAGAAAAATGGCACTCAACATCTACAACAGTGGTTCCCAACGTGTGTGAACGAGAATCTCCAGGTGTGCCGCAAAACTTCGCAGACTTTGTGATATTTCTGGTAATAAAAGTTATTAAGATAATTTCACTCACTAACACAATATTTACTGTTACGCAAAGAAAAAGTGAATAATATTCAATATAAATTAAAATAATAATCAAGAAATTAACTTATTTTACAGTTGATGTATTTGCTAGCAGTTAAGCTAAAGACTTAAAGAAAAACATTTGAATTATTAATGAAACACTTGAACTTGTTGCTTCTTACACAAAGGTTCAATTCGTGGTGGAATTGAAGACAAACACATACGCATTTCCTGTTCAACTGAGAGACGTCTCTCCCGCTTTTTGTTTTTGATGTTTGTTAATTGTTAGTGCCGAAAAGCCCAGTTCGGACAAGTAGGTGGTTGAAAAATATAACAGGGTATTAACTGCCTCCGCTGTTATTGCAGGGTACTCATTCTTTGCTAACTTGAAAGTGGTAGTTCACCATATTTCAGTTGAAGTGTTCGGTCTGTCTGAAGTTCTGCGAACTGCTCTTCTTTCTCCAGAGAAAGTTCGGTGGTTGATTCTGGGGGCATAGCATAAGGATTGCGCACTCACTCATAATTTTCGACAATGATGGAGGGAAAATATTGTGCCATGTTATTCTGAAGAGGCCATGAGGTGATTTAAAATGAGTTGCGACGTAATATTCCCCTGCGGATCTGCCTCGAAAGTCAGAGGAAACATCTTAAGATTTTTCTTCTCCACATGTGATTTCAATATTCCAAGGTTTTTTAAGAAGCCGTTGAGTTTATGAGTTGACGTCAGCACGTTTCTTGCTTTCCTTGTATACTCTCATTTAGGTAATTTAAATGGCGAAAAATATCAGACAAGTAGGCTACCTTTGCACACCACTCCTCCTCATTCAACTCTGTAGATTCTACAGAGTAATTTTGAGAAATTCAACGCAACAATACTCACTTTTACTTGTATGCAAAGTAGAACGAAATTAACCTGCTACTGAAACCATACAAAATTTGGAAAATGTGTGTTACGTTGATACTTCATGCTAAAGTTTGGGCAAAAAAGAAATTGCTTCTGATAACCCAATAGAATAACTTCATGTTGACATAACATATGTATAGTCTTCGTTAGTGTGCTAGATGATAATTTCTCTGACTCACTCGTTTGTATATGTATTTTTTTCAGCCCTAGAAACACGGGGGTGTTTTCTGTGTCCCTCAACATGGAGCCTCGAAGCAAAGTGACGTTTAACCTAACGTACGAGGAACTGCTCAGCCGAAAGTTGGGCACCTACAATCACGTGGTAAACGTCAATCCAGGACAGGTATGCTATCCTGCTTGTACACAGTGTATGTACGTATTATTACAACTCAAAAATATCTGTCAATTTTCTACCTAAATGTAGGTGGACGAACAATGTAACTGTCATTTCATGGATGTCTCGTTTCTTACTTTGTTTATATGTATTGCTTATTTTTGCCTGCACATAACACATAATCGACTTTCCTTTTTTTCTTTCTTGGGATCCGAAATTTAATGTTTCTCCTAACTGTTTCACTCTATTAGTTTGCTATGTACACTTACTGTAAGTTTTACCAATATTACTAGCTACATAATACTGCCAATAATGATCGGACACCCTTAATAATGTGTTTACCTGGAGCTGGTGGTGAGTTTCCAATTGCGTAGTGGTAACGTCGTCGCCTTATAAACAAAGGGTCTCGGGTTCAATACCCGGTGGAGGCACAAGTGGTTCGGATCCCACTTTAAATTCAGTCCAGATTAGCCTTTCTGTGGACTTAAATAACAAATCAAACACACAAAACTGGAACTGGTCTGCTGAATGTACAGCATAAGTCCTCCATTCGCCGCTGCCACAGCCTCTGCCCTTTGAGGAAGACTATCCACCAGGTTGCGGTAAATGTCGTCCGGCAGTCGCTTCCATTCCTCCTGCAAAATGGCGAACAGCTCGGTATGGGTCGATTTCGGTATGGAGCGCAACTGACGCTCTAACTCATCATCAGGTCCGTACCCAGGGAAGGGGCCATGGGGGCCATGCCCTCCTCTCCTCGAACTACGAAATTTTTAAATGTGAATCAATAAAATTCTACGAAAATAACATCAACGATTTTTGAAGTTTGTAAAAATTTCAATTTCGTCCTATCATAAATGATTGTGTTTGTTGTGTAAAGGTTCAGGCTTTACAAGTTTGCAGTCTGCAATATTGGGTAGTTTTAGTTTCATAACCATTGATGCAAGGCTACCGTAAGGGCCCTCCAGTTAGTTCGCACACTGAATGTAAACTATAAGCACTAAGCTGTACACGTGTGACACATTTGTCTGCAAGCGACTGTGTAGCTGATTACTGGGATGAAGGGTGGGGGAGGTGTATCGATTCGTAGATTTTTTTCTGTTACTTTGGACCATAATGTTGCATTTTTACCATTATACGTATATCTCTAGCTGTAATATTGCCATAGCGTTGGTGGTCACACTCCCAACAGCATTTCTACGACCATCGTAGCGGAGTGGTTAGCACAGGACGTTACGACGTAAGAGGTTTCGGGTTGGAATCCCGGTCTAGGAATAGGTGTTCTTTGTGAATGTGTTTTTTCATCAATTGCACCATATCGTCACTCATCCTCATCGTTGCCGTTAGTCAAACTTGGCAGAAAAGCAACGTAAAATAACCTAACTCAGTCAACTTGACAGCATTTTCGATCTTCTCTTTCTTACATATATTCGGATCTACCCCGTTCCCCTTTTAAAAAAATAGGAATGGTCTTATAGCAACATATACAAAATAAAGATAAATCACGAATGCAAGACTGGTATAAGCATAACATCTTATTCATCATTATATATATATATATATATATATATATATGGAGGTGGGTGGGGTGGGGGATGGGGGTGTACACACATTTTCGGATCTGCCCCCCTAAAAATGAAATAATCTTGGTACGGGCCTGCTCATCATACAGATGGTTTGTGGGGTTGAGATCAAGGCTTTGAGATGGCCAGTCGAGTTCATTCACTTCCGTGTCGTCAAACCACTCGGTTATGACACTTCCGAACTGTTGCCACAAGACGGGGACTTGTCTAATACTACGCGATATGCATCGGCATTCAGGTTTCCAGGCACTTACAACAGGGGTCAACTCCATACCACGAAAAACAGCTCCATGCCATGGTTCCACTCCTACCGAATTTCACCGTCGTGGGTAAACTACACTCCGGTAGGAACAGCTCCCCGGCCGCGGGCATTAGCGACATCCACACACGTTCATCAGATCACCACAACATGTAGTGCTATACGTTACTCCAGAGGAGTGACATGCCGAGTTCCAGGATGTAATCATCATTTTATGTGATGCAGCTCTCTCCCTGGCGTCACTTCCCGATGCCATTCAGAAGTCTGTGGCCACAGTGTGCAACGAAGCTTACCAGTTTTACTTCACTACACGTCGCAGGAGTTGCCGATCCATATCGGTCACTTCTTTTTGGCTTCCCGGGTCGCGGTTGTGGTTTAATCACACCTTCACTTTTCCAATTAACCACTACGTCATCACTGTAATTACGAATATGCCCGGTGTTTTTGGCAATATAGCATATGAGCTCGATACAAATTGTACATTAAACGTTTTTGTGACGTGGTTATAGTATCTAGATATCTCGGATAATCCAGTCTGGTGCTGGATTTCATAAAAATACATCAACTCATTTCAACATGGCGGACAAAAAAATAATTTCCCTAAATTTAGATTTTCAAAATTGTGCTGATATTTTCAAATTTCAGACTGCAGACTACACATTCAGAGCTAAACAAGCAGAACTCAACAGAAGTTTTATTTCATTATTAGAATATCTTTCAGTCCATTAAAAACACTGACATGTATAGAATTAATGTTGGTTGGTTGATTTAGTGCTTTAAGTCCACTTTATGCACAGTAAGGCTAATCGGGACTGGTATAGAATTAATGTATACAATTGCGGGACAAAAGGGGGAAGAACGCTTCTACCCGTTAATATCCTAGTAACTAAATACGTATATACCTCGAACGACTGGCCTGAAATTGCACTTGAGGAAAATTTGAGAGCATTTCATAACAAAATGCTCAACACACTGGACATCAGAAAACCTTGAAACGGCATTGACTGTGTGTTCATTTCAGGCCCGTAGATAAAGGGGGCGGACGCCCCCTTTGAGGCCCTAAATGTCCACCTGCACAGTTGACCCGCTATCATATTATTCAAACTACCTGACAGACAATAGCCATAAAAAATATTCTTAAATTTATACAGGCCTATATTTTACATTTTCTTGTAGGTGGTACCAGATTTAGATGTGGACGTTTACATCCGAGAGACGAGACACATAACTGTTCTCAGAATACCAGAATTTAGGAGCTTTGCTGAAGGAAACGAAGCAAAGAAGGAATACACAGGTGAGAATAATGATTAGTTTTAAAGAAGTCCCATATGAAATACTTGCTTTTCCCTAAACTAATTCTAACAGTAAATTCAAATTTAATTCAAAGGAACAAAGTAAAATGTGCGAAACTAGAAATACACACCATCCCTTACTAATATTCCCACTGTACAAGATCATTCCCATTAATTTCTACGTCCCTTGATGTTGTAGCCCCTAGTGCTCAACACAATATTTGAACTCCTTAAATGCATCAAATATATCTTTGAAGTTTCTTTATTATAATCACTGGCGTACGCAGGATTCTTTTTTCAAAAGGGGGGGGGGGGGAGGCGCTTTTGAACTTGGATAGTGTCAAGTGGTGCAGGAATATTTTTCATCTAGGAATACAAAGTTCGTCGTCCACACACACACACACACACACATATATATATATATTATATATATATATATATTTATAAAATGAAGGTATATAGCTAAGTATAATATTGGTGCATGAAAAACTCCATCTTAGATGAGCACACACGGATTTACTATTTTGTAATCGCAAGTTTATATAAATATATTTTATTTCTTTATTTTTTTGAATTTATGGTTACTTTCAAAGCAGATAATTCCGAAATTCTCGTTTTGGGCTCATTTTGAATATGATGATGAAACTCAAAACGAGAAGTTTTTCATTTGAAAGTAGCGAACAAACATGCATCTATTCATTTTAAAGCAGGGTGCTATTTGAAGGGGAATAGGATGGCCCCCTCTCCATGTTTTGAACAATCAAAACTCTGACTCTGAGAGATACATCTCATCAGGGATCATTATTCCAACCCACTTGTGAACTATATGGTACTTATGGTATTCCATTTGAATTCAATTAACATTAAGTGTACGTACTACACCATAGCTATATACAATAATTTCGTTACATAATTTATGGCGACAGTGTACAGTGGTTCCAATTTATATGGACCGCCGTGAGGCCAGAGCCCACCCAATAATTTAGTGATTTCTTGTGAACTTACGATTCAAGAGTTTAAGCCCATCAGGTGGGTTTTTGAAAAGATGCATGTTTCTCTCTTAGATGTCATGTATTCGGTAAATTTTCAGACCTCTGGTGTTTCACAAGTAGCTACTTTTGTATCGAATAAAAAAGTAGGCTTGTTTTGACGTATGTTGGGTCGCTTATTCGTTTAATCCTGTTCGAGCGCTTGTTGAGATATGTAGTGTTTTCTTGTATTGTACCTTACAAAAAATAAGTTGAAATAGTCCCCCGATCGACTAGTGTGAGGTTCAGGTTTGGAGGATTGATAAAACATTTGACAAAGTAGTTATTTGTGATGGAATTGCGATATATTAAGAATCTGCAAGTACTGAATGTACTATCATTGTATATGCAAAACCGAAATAATTCAGTTCTTCGAGCAAAGTAAGAAATTGCCATGGCTACTTTTGAAACATTGAAAACGGTTGTTTCACCGTGTAGGAGACGGTAGTTCAGGAGTTAGAGGGAAACCATACGTTCGAAAGCATTTTTTTCAATCTTTGGTGGACAATATGAATAGACGGTTTGAAGATTTATGTTTCTTTTCGCATGCAGTCCTATTAAATACACACACATATGGCATTTAGATTATTAAGAACGTGTGTTATATGGTGACACATCAGGTGAAATGTAATGTACGTGAAAGCATATGTACACAGCTAACCCTGGAGCAAGGCCCACATAGCGGCAGAGAAAGGTGGGGTTAATCTAGTAGGCAGAGCAAAGCAGTACACGCTGCTGGGAAAGCTGGTGACTGCAGTCGCTTCACCCTTCCACGCAATCCCGTTCCTCTCACGTGTTCATTGGTGGAGCCGTCACGCGTCACTACCTGCGCAGAGACTTGTTTTCGTTCGGCTGATTTGGAGATTACTGGGACAGAGTGTAGTTAAAGATTTTCATGTACAAAGAAATTTAAAAAACAGATTCCCATCACACTCAAGGATTGTGTCAATTCAATTCAAATTGTACCAATTTCTACAGCTGAATGTGAACGTGAGTTCAGTGCCACGAATCTAATTACTGAACAGAGTGAGATTAAAAATTTGCTTGGATCATAGAATGTATTGCCGTAAATCAATTTCGGTGATACGCCGTTATTAGTGGTTATTTTTCATGAGATATGAACTTCAATTACAATTTTAAATCTTAGTTTAGAAGTGGTTAGAAGTGGTGAGCCATTACAAGTTTATTTTTCGGACTTCATTACTGCCTTAATTGGAATTTTTTATTTTCTAAAAAATTCGGGGTGTAGCTCCTTCGGCCCCACTCTGCGTACGCCAGTGATTACAATTATGAAAAAACAACAATAACTCGTGGCGCGAGAGCCCATGAGTGCGAGGGTCTATCTTCTGGCTGCCGGCCTCACTCCCAAGGAGGGAATCATTCAACCAGTTATGGGGTGACGTGTGGTCAGCGCGATCAACCTCCTGTCGTTGTTGTAGGTTTCCATGATCGGATTACGCTACTCATTCGTAGCTCCCCAATTTCCTTACGATGCTGGGTGGCCACCGGTCCAAAACACAGACCGAAATCTCTGGAGAAAAGCTGTTACCTTCCCTTACTCTTAGTAACAACAATAAAAATGAAGTAAATATCAGTCAATGACTATCCCCTTACTGAATTCGTAGAATAGTTTGTATTTTAACTAACTTCTAGTATGTCCTCTTGTATCTATGAGTTTTTTTTTGTTCTGAACATTAACTATCTTCCTTTCCTTCCGGCAGTCAATTTTGCATTATCCCCCTCCACCTTCTCAAGTATACATTCAAAGTCCACCTATATGTTCTATCGGGGTGTAAGGGGTGACCAACCCAATTGTCAACCTCCCTTCCACGTAGTACACCCTGGACTGCATTTTGCAGACAAACGAGGCTCTGGCGACTGGCCCTATGGCCAGTATAATTCTGTGTGTTGTCGTGTTTTTTGTCCTTATCTGTGCTGAGTGTTCGTTCACAGCCTCAGCTTTTTACGGAAGTCAGAATATTTTAAGATTTTAGTTATGCAACGTTAGAGTTGTTATTTGTAACGATAAGGGGCTTAACCTGTATAATGTGACGGGTGCAAAATTGCCTAAGTGCTGACGCACCCAAAATTTTAAAATGAAATTTAAAAAAATCAAATATATGTTCTTCTGACGTTTCTTTGCACAACCACGCCATATCTCTCTAAAGAATGAGAATTTCTTCTCCCTAGTGCCGGGCCCCGTGGAGGAGTGGTTAGCAAATCGAGCTACGACGCCAGAGGTCCCAGGTTCGACTCCCGGCCTGGGCATGGATGTTTCTGAGTGTCCACTCTTCAATTTTCTCATATTATCACTCATCCTCATCTTCGCAAATTAACCAAAAGTGGCACAAAAACGAAGTAAAATAAAGCAAATCAATCAATATTCTCCCTAACTTTGAGAGTATAATTTCCCTCCTTTTCCACATCTGATAAGTAGTATGCTCTGAACACCTCTCTCTAATTGTGGGAAAAAATCTGACGGTAATGGTGCATAGACGAAACATGACAGTCAATTGGTGGATTTCCATTTATTCATTTTGTTTTCCTCTTATTTTTGAATTTTATTGTTTCTTTCATTTTTATGCAAAGGTGTAGATAACATCCAAATTATTTAATTTTTCGAAGGATTCGATGATTATAAATGCTCCGTATATTTCTTTTACTTTTCTTTTGTCTGTCTCCATTTATTAGCAGTTTGGCTTATTTTCTGCCATGACAATGCTCCTCCAGGCATATTAATCACGAGCTTTGGCAGAAAACACAGAAATCTGTTCGTCATAGGAATTGAGTAGATCGTGTGAACAATTTTAGGGAGGTGTTGAGGAAATTTTTGGAGGGGGCTGTTAGTCGATTGTTGGGGTTGTGTGAATATATCACTGTTACACTACAATGATGCTATGCATATCGAACAGTAGCTGATAGCAAAATCTGAAAATTCAGACACTGTTGACATTTCATGCAGTGCTGCCAGATGACCCATAGGATTACGCGTTAATAAATAAGGTAAATTTGTCAAAAGTGGCTAATTGTAGCAAAATATTGCCGGTTTAACAATACTTTAAATAGTATCCTTTGCTTTAGAATTCGTCACGGGAAATAACGGCGGAAGCTTTGTTAACTAAAAATAACTTTTGTATATTCAAGTAAATATAAGTAATAATAAAAAAAATATTTTAATTCCTTGTTTTGTGTATTAGTAAGATGTTGTGAGTCTACCTAGCAGATTATTAGCATCCGGTGAAAAAATTATGTAACTAATATTGAAAAAAAGTACTAAATATACGAGGGTGAATCAAATATAAACGGGAATTTATTTTTCATAATTTATTGAAACAGAATACAAATACAAAACAAACTTTTCTACATAGTTCCTGAAATGCAATTTTCCCAGCGGATAGGGAGTTTGGCAATCCCATTTTCCCAGAAAGTCGATGGACGTGTGCGCAGTGTACACAGAACTACTCCACTCCTGCATCATCCTCAAAACGCTTCTATCAGTGGCCCAAACAAATGGTATTAACAGGGGGGTAAGTCTCGACTCATCTCCTTCCTCTCATAACGAGCCAGGAGCCATTGGGAGATTTCCAGTCGCACATTTTTCTGCTCCTCAGTGAGCAGTGGAACCCATCTCGGAGAGATTTTTCGGTAGTCCAAGTGGTCATGAATGATCGCATGATCACTATACCTGCCGCAAAATTAGTTTGGTATTGAGAGCTGAAGGAACACGCGTCACGGTGTTGCCATATCATGCGGTACGGTACGATACGCAGTGCAGCCGTCTGACGCTGTGTCGAGGAAAACGTGTTATGAAAAGGAACAACAATGATGAAATGTGTTATTGTTTTTCGAGGATAACGGAATAACAATGATAACAACAATAATGAATGTGTTATTGTTTTCTCTCTTCATTTCCATGTCCCTTACAACATGAACGAATTAATGAAACGAACATTGTTTACAGGTTACCTTTTCAATCCATTCTGAAAATATTGAATATATACACTTTCAATAATCATTTCTTTCCGAAGTCGCCGTTAAAGTCTGCCCATCTTTCAATTATACCGCAACTGAATTGCACAAAGTCCAGTTAACCCTTAACAGGAAGTATGTGTCTGACAGACACGCATGGTTTTTCTTTTCGTTGTGCTGGCAACCCTGTATGTTTCTGTGAAGCGAGCTCCTCAATACCTTCATAATTTTTTTTTCTTAGTTTGGTGGTGTGATTCATTGTTGTCGGTCGCGCTTGTGTGTTAGCTGATAAGACCTTTTTTGTAACCTACCGTGTCTGAGAGGCACATACTTCCAATAACGTAAGTTTTTTTGCGTGTCCCGTGGAGACATACTTCCAGTAGTGTAGTTTTCTTACACACAAGTATTATTGATGTTGATGATTAGAACTTAGTTATAATGGAGGAAGGACCTTCTACATCTAGGAAAAGGAAACTAAGCGATGTAGCTAAACTGGGTGAACCCAATTTTTGCGCCAAGGTTTTAAAAATGTGGGAAGAAGTGGAAGAAGAAGATGGGTTAGAAGAGGAGATGGAAGATCTATTTTCTGATGATGATTCCGATGTGGACCCCACGTTCATTCCTGATACATATGGTTCTTCCACTGATGATGAAGATTGTCGTAATTTCGAAGCTAGTATTTCGTCTGTAAGTTGCAGAACAAATAAAGAGAAAGACGTTCCGGCTTTTTTTCAAGGGAAGAAAGGATATTCTTGGGAATCTAAAGAACCAACAAAGACTAGACGTGTTCCTCGTCAAAATATAATACGAGGAATTCCAGGCTTGACAAAGATTGTTAGAAATTTAGGTGAAAATCCTCAAATGGAAGATATTTGGTCTCTAATTTTTGATGACGACATTATTGATCATATTCTGTTGTGGACAAATGTAAAATTAGAGAAAACAAGAATTAAAGTCAAAGAGCATAAAAAGAGCAATTACAGACCAACTCATACACTGTAAAAAAAAATACACTTCTTGTACACTTTTGGTACACTTTCTTGCATATAATATGCACAAGATGTGTACTGAAGGTGTTGCAAAAGTGTACTTAAAGTGTTCTAGATGTGTGCGACCCGAAATGACGAAATTTTTTACACTTGTTGCACACTTTGGGGACACATTCAAAGTTGTGTGCACTTCTTCAACGCTTTCTGTACACTTTTGTTTAAAGTAAGTGTACACTTCTTGTACACTTTTGTAGCACATGATTTCATTTTGTGTTGTTGGTCATATCGATTGTTATTTTATACTTTTTTGACAAATGAATATCTTATGAACATAAATCAATTTCATTATATAAAGCAGTAACACACTTGAAAGCAAGCAACATTAAACAATAACAAAATATAACTATTTTTTTCCTGGAACACATGGAAATCGCATTGCATCATGAAACTATCAATACTTTTTTGTTTAATGTACCAATTTGATAATTGGATAAATCTCATTAAAATTGAAGAAGGATAAAGTTGAATGTTCCGAGGAAATTAATAGATTTTCTTAAATCGAACTATTCATCTTTAAAGCACACCAAAACAGATCGTTAACTTCGGCGGGCTGGTTGTTCCTTCACCGGCCGCTAGATGGTTCTGTCAAAATGTTTACAAGAAACATAAGTTTTTGTACAACAAATAATGATACATTCGATTGTAATCATAGTGAAAAATTGTGCTTTAACACTCTTCGAAAAATATGTGAACATCTAAGATACAAATTAAAGAAGAAAATGTACTGCAGTGAATAAATTGAATCTCCCATGAGCAACCTTTTTGATTCTGGACTATATAAGTAGAAGGTACGTCTGTCGCAGAAAAACAAACACGCATTTTATAAAATTTAAGGTTCACAGTTGTAGTGATGGGTTCAAGCCGTTCATTTGTGCGAGTCGACTCATGAGCGCTCGCTCACTGAGAAGAGTCGCCAATAGTGATGGGTTCAAGCCGTTCATTTGTGCGAGTCGACTCATGAGCGCTCGCTCACTGAGAAGAGTCGTTCAAATGAGTCGTCAAGCTTCTTTTTCTCGAAACACATGCCTGAAGAGGAGGAAGGGGGGTAGGAGGTGTTGAAGCACATGATTGTATTTAAATAAACGAACACAACGGAATATATCAGCCTTTGTCCTTCAAGATTAATAAATTGTATTGCATTTTTGTGTATGTGTGTGTGCGTGTAGCCGACTAGATGGCCAAGATTCTGAAGTAATCGACATTTGATCTTGTCACAGAAGTTCCTGGGTTCTAGTCCCGGTCTGGGCAAGGATATTCTTTATGAGTGTCCCTTCATCTATATCATCACGCATCATCCTCATCGTCGCGATTACTTAAAATTTGAAGAAAAGCGGCATAAAATAAGAAAAATACAAATACGAGTCTGTGTGTGTGGATATACATATGTGTAAACAGTAAACACACACGCACAAACAAAATTTATTGCACATACTTGTTTTCATTACTCTGCCTCATGAGTGAGATTTTCTATATTTGTATCTTGTTTCAGTTTACATTTCATGCTGCGGATAATGCAAATTATGCAGTACGATAGCATACACAGAAATGCTATATAATTATATCAACCTTTTATTAGTAATAACGTGCATTTACATATTCTTCCTTTTTTGCATTCGATCACTGGTTTTAATATCGCAACAAATGTGAGAAAGCGAGTCAACAAAATGCACTCCAGATCTGCGCTGCGACACATGCTTGCATTTCCACGAGCATCGCTCGTTCACGACTCTTGAAACAGCACGAAGAGTCACAGCACAGTCCCACGACTCTTTCCCCATCATTCGTTCACGACTCTCGAGACGGCACGAAGAGTCATTAAGCACCTTAACGACTCGCTCGCCTTAGCGACTCTTCTGCTCACTCGTCGTTCGCTCGCGAGTCGCGAGCTCTCTTACACAAGGCGCGGCGGCGGCAGTCTCGCCAGCAGACTGGATCTACAGTTTAGAGTAGGATCCACTCGCTCGCTCTCCGCGGATGGCTAACAGCTGTGTTTAAGAAATATATATCGCTCTTGAACATTATCCATGTCCATCCCATATCCATGTCCATAGCTTTTTGTTGTTCTACAGTCATTCAATATAAGTTTCTGCCAATATCATAATGTATGATCGAATTTCTATAAAGCGGGTCAAATTATACGTATGTATTTTTTTTTAATGTTGCTTTCTACTAGTAAAACACCTTAACACGTAGGCTCACCGCAGATGGCCAACAGCTGTTTATATCACTCGTGAACATGACCCATGTCCATCTTACGTAGTTGTTCCTAATTCTGCAGTCATTCAATAAAAGCTTTTTTGCAGTATCATGTACGATGAGATTTATGATTAAACTTCTATATTTATTATTTAATGCTGTTTTCATTAGTAAAATATTTCCACGTTAATGTTAATGAAATATTTCACGTCATATGAAAACGACTTTGTCAGACAATGTTTAAAGTTCACTTTATGCTCAGATAGTCTAATCGGGATTGAAGCTACATTTTAAAATGGGGTCTAAATCACTGGGCAAGGTGCCTCCACTGAGGATCGAATCCGAGACAGGAAGCGATTTCCTTACCAGGATTTAACAAGGAATGAAAGGATGGCTGAATAACATAAATAAAACATACTCCATGGTGCATGTTCTTTGTTTCTTGGTTTCTATGTTGGCCAGCTTGAAATAATCTTGGAGTGACAGATAAGTGGTGTCGCCCTCCTCAAAGTAAGCCTATTGACACCGAAAGTTCCGGGTTCGAACCCCAGCCCAGAGATGAGTGGTAATCTGTATTTAACCTCTTGTCAATTACTCTAATCACCATCCATCCTCCGTCGTTGCCTTGTAACGATACCTGGTGGATCCCACTTTAAACTGTAGGTCCAGTCCCGACTATCCTATCTGCACATAAAGTGGACTTGAACAATAACAACTCAAAATAGGCTAATCGGAATATTGTAATCAAGAGGTCTGTGCCTAACACCTTCCCAAAATTTTTACAAGACTCCCCTAATATTTTTTACTAACATTTAATTTCTTGTAATTTTAGCGCTAATGGTTTGGCCGAACTTGAAATTACAGGACAAATTTGTTGGCTGTTCTTCGCTGCCCGTCATGGGCTGGGGTTGCGCGCTCTCTCTCTGCAAACAACAGTCGCGAGCTCGCGAGTCGACTCTTTCCTTCGTTCAAAGAGTCGTGGCACACTTTAGCGACTCTTTGAACGAAGGAAAGAGTCGACTCGCGAGCATGCTCCTTCCCCTCTCATCGTACACGGCACGTTTCAGCCCGCTTAACTCAACTAGGGGTAGGGAAAAGGAACAGAGAGGACCCCCCCTCCCTCTCCTCTCCAGTCCCCATTTGCTGCCCGCAGAATCGACTTGCTTTCTTTCAAAAATTCCGGCCGCCAGGCGAGTATACACTTGCGCATGCGCCTTCCTCGCAAAATTCGTGGAAAGGAGAGGGAATAATGGAAAAATAGTTGCTTGGCGGGCGGAGGAGTCGTGGCACACATACGACTCTTTGAACGTGTCGTTCAATTCTGGTGAACGAGTCGTTCACCACTCACAAGAGAGAGTCGTTACTTTTGAACGACTCGTTCACGAACGACCCATCACTACGCTCAAGTATTTTCACAAGTGTTCCAAATGTGTAAAGTGTACCAGAAGTGATCAAAAGTAGTTTCTGCAGCACACTTCTTACACACTTTTGGGATACCTTTATATTGGAAGTACTTCTTGCACACTTCCTGTACACTTCTTTTGCTGCACTTTTTGTACACTTCCTGTACACTTTTTAGCACTTCGTGTACACTATTGAAGCACTTCCTGTACACTTCTTGTGCACATTTAATGTGTACAAGAAGTGATCAAAAGGAGTTTCTAGGAAGTGTTCCAAAAGTGTGCATAAAGTGTATTTTTTTTACAGTGTAAGTGTGAAATAAAGGCACTTTTAGCTCTTTTTATGCTTACATCAATTTGTAAGTCTGGACATGAGGATATGGTTTTCCTATTTTCTACTGATTCTATGGGTAGACCCATATTTAGATCAGCTATGTCAGTGAAGCGTTTCTAAATTTTGTTACTCTGCCTCTGATTTGACGACTCTGAAACAAGAGAAACACGGAAGGAGACAAACAAAGTTGCATTTTCATAAAAAAATAAAAGTTTTTCTCAACAATAGTTATTTTTTCTTACGTAGCACTTGCGTTGTGTATGTATTTTGAAATAAATTTTATAATATTAGATTATAAGAATAAATCTATGTAATACTTTGCAAGGAAACAAAAGTTTCGGCGTTCCGTGTCTGTCAGACACATACTTCCAATTATGTAATAAAGAATCATACTTCCTGTTAAGGGAATGGGGCGTCTGACTTTCACGCGTGAGACCCGCGGTGGTTTGTGGAACTTTTTCAAATATCCCGAGCGGCTCCGGGGACGACTCAGCCCAAGTGAGTGAGTACCTGGGGCAAACCTCCGGTAAAGGCGGTTGGTGAACCACATCACCGCATCACCTCCATAATATGGTCGAGCTCTAGAATGTGTGGAGCCCTACCTCCACATCCCCATATGCCTCCATACTTTACTTTATTTTACGTCCATTATTTTTTTTGTATGAGAATCCCAGATATTTTATGACTCCTTAAAGATGTTTCCCCACCTTGAAAAAGTCCCGAATCTTTCAACGAAACGCGCAGTTTCCCAACAGTGGGATGATCTTTCCTCCTATAATAAGAGTAAATATGGCGACGAATAGCATCTTGCTGAAAGGTATTTAAATTTGTCACGCGTTTACTGATATTCCTCTTCTTTTCTGGGGTTTCCAGTTTTGAAGCCTCGCATTTATTTATTTATTTATTTTTACCACATTATATTTTTCTTTCCCTATGGTAACATTATTGTTCTTAGACACGCCGAAAGCAGCAGCAGTCCTGTCCAGAACTTTATTTACAGAAATTATTGGAGCCCCATTGTTTTTCTCTTGCTCAAATTATTTGCACTCAGAACAAACCATCTCCCGCGTTTGGCCTTTGAGAAGAATTCCTTTTTCGTTTAGTGCATGGCCTCTTTGGTACATTGTCATATAGAGTATTGCCTCCTGTGCTTGACGTTCTTCACACAAGCTCACGACACACTCAAGCAGAACACAGAAAATTATGTACAAAAAATAACACACTAAAACAGCACGCTATATACAACAAAGAATACTCTAAATACAATAAACACTAAACAAACGGACCTGTTAAAATATTACAGCTACGCAACGCAACAAACACGTCCTCTCCCAACAACATTAAATCTGATCGCAGGAAGAATCGCCCGAGAAGCGGCAACACCGAGATAAACGTTTTCTGTTGCTAGGTAACCAGGGCTTGGGTGAAGCACTGGAAAGATTTTGATTGGCTCGCATGCCAGCAACCCACCCTCCCGCAGTGACGTGGACCCGATTTCCCCACGTGCTTCACCAGCGTCAATACCAAACTAATTTTGCGGCAGGTTATACCATAGCTTATGTCCACTGCAGAAGAAATTTCACTCACTGTTAAGCGACTGTCAACTTCAATAAGGTCTTGAACAGCTGAATGTTTTCATGAGTGTCGCTTGTCCTCGCCCGCCATTACACCTCAAGGCCACAGGGCTGGGTGTACCACACTTTCCCTGCCGTGCGAAAGAAATTCCCGTTTATATTTGATTCACCCTCGTGGTATGAAAATTAATTTTCAAGCACGACCGTTTTGTGGTCCGAAAACAAGAACAAATTATTGATTTACAGAGAATTGTCTGTACCAGTTTCCTGCCCCATTTAGTTGTTTATTGAAAGCTGTTCATGTTTTAACTTCTTATCGATCAGTAAAAATTTCTATTTTTGCCGAACTGTTTGGTTTTCTGAATCACAGTGTATTGCTCGGGAACATTTTTCCAGCGTTGCTAAAGTAACGAAGATTTCTCACGGAGTACTGCCGCTCCAGTGAGATCATACGAAACTAGGAATGGGTGCGTGCAGGAACATTTTCGTTTTCATATTTGAATGCAGCGCCCTAACACAATGGATTACTATGGCAAAGTTAATTTATCTAGAAATGTTGGTTTATACTCGAAAATGTGTACCTTCGTTTGGTGGTTCAACACATAATGCAGATCGTCACATTACAAATTGAAATTCGCAATTCCTGCATATTAAACAAAGTCGAAGAATAATTATGTAGTGATATATTTCAAACTGTATGGCATAAATAATTACTATTCTCATCTCCCTATCCTGCAGAGAACAGCCTCGCAAAGATTTCTCGTTATTCTGACAGGAAGGTACGTATTAGATTCTCGCCAACGCCAGAGCAGCAGAAGGAACTGAGCAGGGACCAATCGGGAGACGAGGGACTTGGAGGTCAACTGGTGGTGCAGTACGACGTGGACAGATCGCAGCAAGCAGGAGAAATTCTTGTAAGTTGTTTACTGAGATAATTTGCCGAGTTTATATTTTACTGAACTCCTTTGAATGCTGAATCAATGTTAATAAACACAGTCAAAAAAGTTTTGCATCACCCGAGAAGTGATGAAAATAGTGTCCGCAACATGCCGAAGCGGACAGGAAACGATGAAGCAGAGTTCATTGTGCGACGTAACGCGGTCGACGTGCAATACCGATCACCACAGACGACTACGAGAGTCGGTAAGCGCATGCGTGTGTTCGAGCGTAGCACCACGGTAGTCGGCGAAGGTTACGTAGGTGTTCCTTGTGTCCAGTTAGCGAAAGCGAGCGAGTGCAGCTGTTTGCAAGGCATGCCTAGGCGTACGATAGTGCAGTTTGATCGGGCCAGGATCATCACGCTACTGCAGACTGGCATGTCACAACGGGCTGTTGGAGTGGCGCAAAGCGATGTCTGTAGGACCTGGAGGCGGTATACAGACACAGGAACAGTAGCAGATCGTCAACGGACAGGTCGTCCACGGGTCACAACACCAGCATAAGACCGCTATGTACGACTCTAAGTTCGGCGAAATAATACAATGACGGCAAGGCAGCCTCTGGTGTGCGTGT
Source organism: Lepisma saccharinum (assembly GCF_977018435.1). Classification (NCBI taxonomy): domain Eukaryota; kingdom Metazoa; phylum Arthropoda; class Insecta; order Zygentoma; family Lepismatidae; genus Lepisma; species Lepisma saccharinum. The sequence goes on from NC_139238.1 coordinate 53,993,533, forward strand.
GCCAAACCAAACTGTCCGTAACAGACTCCGAGAAAGTGGTTTAAGTTCCAGAAGACCTCTAAGGCGCCAGTACCTATTGCCATGACATCGACTCGACCGTGTGCATTGGGCCCGTGCACATCGAAATTGGGGACCCGATCATTGGGCTCATGTGCTCTTCACTGATGAATATAGGCTCTGTCTAAGGCCAGATTCACGAAGAGGACAGGTATGGCGAGGCCCTGGACTGCAGGAGCGGCTTCGTGGTGTCCAGGTTATCCATCCATACCAAGGAGGAGGAATCATGCTATGGGCAGGGATCATGCTCGGACGTCGAACGCCCCTAATTCCAATTAGAGAGACACAAACAGCTGTTCGTTATGTCAGGGACATTCTCCGGACGACTGTGGAACCATTTCATCAGGAAATTGGTGACGAATTTGTCTTGGTGGATGATAATGTCCGTCCACAACGCGCACAGATGGTGCACGATTATCTGCAGTCGGCGAATATCCGTCGCATGGTCTGGCCAGTGCAAAGTGCCGACATGAATTGCATCGAACATGCATGTGCAATACTAAAAAATGTCATTGCAAACCGTCCTTTGGCTCCCACCAATCTTCATGAAGTTCTTCGTGCGGCACAGGATGAATGGGGTCGCTTACCGCAAGATCACCTTGATCGTCTCATCCTCAGTATGCCACAGCATGTTCAAGACCTTCTTGCAGCCAGGGAAGGACACATCAGGTGGTAGACAATGTTTCTGGTGGATCTGCTATGACGATCAGTCTTCTTGTGGCAGTTCTCTGTTTTTTCGCCTCCACCATGAATTGTGCCATTTTCGTTTTAAACACATTTCTAAGAAAAAAGTACGTTTTTTGTTCCCTTTTCATTCAACATGTCTTGTTCATCTTTTTATTAGTATTCTCACTGTCATTGTCAATTAACCTTGTGCTTCATATATCTTTTGTCATTTTCCGTCCTGATGCAAAACGTTTTTGACTGTGTTTATATCCATGCCTAGGGGAAAGAGGGGTGTTATCGGACCTCCCATTTGACCCAAATTTTATAAGGGAAAGGAAAAAAAGAGCGTCAGATAAATGAAAATAAGGTAAAATATAACCCTAGCTATTAAGAATCTGAAGTACTTATGGTCTTATTAGTTTACGGAATTTCTGGACAGGCAACTAAATTACAGAGCAGACAACTGAAATCGACAATCTCTCACACTTTGTAAATGCATCGTTGATTGGAGTCAATGGACCATCGGTAGCGGGTTTCATGGTCACACGCTAGACTGCGTGACGGTGGACATCCTCTCCACAAACACGCCCATGGACAGCGCTAAAATCTGCAATACACGGTACCTATGGATTGCTGAGCTTACTATGAGGGGTGCCAAACTTATATCCTCGAGCAACAAAACACCATTACCATGTAAGCAAAATATATAGGGTGTTTTTCAGTAACATAATCAGAAAAGAGAGACAATATAAATAAATATACGAAACAAAACTGACAGAAAAGCAAAAATAAATAAACATAAATAAACTACATCAACAAAGCAACCACCCAGAACAGAAAGACTGTTCGTTACTGCTTTAAAATTATTTTGTAATTGTGTAATAAGAAATCATATTTATTTTACAACTCCACTTAGAAATGGAGGAACATGTAGCACTATTGCAATATGCCTACTATCATAAACTTACTTTCATATATATTCAGTTATTTTTTTAAAAAAAAATACTGTAGATGTAAAAGGGTGCTTACCTGAAACCAAGGGTCTCACATATCGCAACAAACTAAAATACCTTCTCAGTCAAGCATGTATTTCGTGTTCCGACTAAATACTTTCGTTGTTAGGCTGAATGTAATGTATTTATGCTAACAAAGAAATTTACACCTAACAAGCGTAACCTAACCACAGAAGCATTTTGCACTTACTCCAGGACATGAAATAAGGCGCTAGACCGAGAAGGCGTTTGAGTTTGGTGCGATGAGTCATACCCTGAAACCAAGAGATGAGCGTACACCACGCCTCACCCTTTCGCCGGCTCCGCTTACGTTCAAGCAGTATGTGACCGTGTCAATAGATACTTTGGATGCAAATATGCATTCAGATGAAGATACGTTTTCTTACCTAATGATTAAGAAGGGAACAAACTGGAAATCTGATTTAATTTTTTCATTTACTTCTTCTCAAGCATTTTCCCTCATATTATTTTCTGTAATCGTCACTTTCGCTCCTTGCAGTTTCAGTTTCTATTGTAATATCTTCTGTGCTCAATTTTATTCTAGAACATGATGCTAAATACAACAGTACGAAGTGAAGGAAAATTTCTATATTCACTCAACACTTGAAGCAAATTTTTAATATTACTGAAGGTCATTTACCAGCACCATATGTGGCTATCCTAATGGCGCATACTGTGTTTTCAATAGAGAACAATTGGCTTCACTCACCCTCGTTAAAAGTAAACATGTGCATTGCAGAAAATATACGTCATATTTCAAGGTACAATTACTGATTGAAAAGAAAAGTAGCTTCTAATAAGTAATACACAACAATCGAAATTTGTGTAGTTTATTTCTTCTACTATGCATGTTTCATAATAATTACAATGACATTTATCATGAACAGAAAATTTTTCATTTATTGTCCAAGAGTGCATAACTGATTCAGATCGTAAACCTAAAATTATTACACTAACTTCTTGCGTTCTTAAACACAATGCTGCGTCTAATTATTGGCACGCACAGAAGCTTTACATAGACATTTAAGCGAAAATGCATATGCTCGACGAGTACTATCAGACCTGGGTTCTATCCAGGTCGAGCCTGCATTTTCTCCGAAATTTCTATGTAATGCTTCTTCTGTTAGAAATTCTAAATATTTTTTCTCAAAAATCTTTTTTGTTTAACCCATAAATACCTAATGTTACATTATATCGTCTGTTCAAGGTTATCGATGGATACTTCGTGCATTTCTTTGCCCCAACCAACTTGAAGTCCCTTCGGAAGCACGTGATTTTCGTTTTGGACACCAGTGGATCCATGTGGGGACGCAAGATACAGCAGCTACAGGAGGCTATGGTGACCATACTGGACAATATGAAGAGAGGGGATTACTTCAGTTTGGTTAAGTTCAGCACCACCGTTACGGTGAGTGGGTTCTGTGCTTCGTATTCTCCAAGTATACAATGATTTCTGGCATGAGAGTACGTAAGTACAAGAGGGTTTTGTAGAAGCAAATTTCATGGATATGTTACAGGCGATTCAAATGTTATTCATTGTATAATTGTTCTGTAATTTTGTTATCACATCATTTCATTTAATGGAAAATTGTTTCCCCCCACCCCCAAACATCTGTTTTCTGAAGGGTTACCTGAAATACATTTTCATTTGCAAAGTAGAAACAGTTTTACGGAACTCAGCCGAATTTTGATTATCTTTTAAAACAAGTAAGGTGTGTAAATATTCTATTTTTCCATTATGGCTGCAAAACCACCATGTTGTAAATGACACTAATTAAAGAGTTTGTGTAACTGTGGGGACGAATCAAAAGAGGCACTTGGAGTGTTTTCGAGAAAACACATAGAAATAAATAGCTCTAAAATAAAACGTAATTGTGCAATATAAGTAGTGCTGTCTATAAAGTATTTTTCCCATGTTTTTCATTCAGTGTTATTACCAGAATTATTAAAGTTATTAACAGTGTAGGAGTATATCAAACTGGTTTTGGTTGTCACACTACACACAAAGCATTTGTATTAAAGACGTGTTTACCTTTTCCAAAACAAAAATGTGGATTTAATTGAAATCATTGCATACAATAGTTCTTAATTTTAGCAAAAGAAAAACACTTTATTATGTAGCATCTGTTGAAGGCTTTTAGTAATAAGAAAATAGATAAAACATAGGTAGATCAAACAACATTGCAGTATCTAAACAATGGTAAAATATTATTGAATTAAAAACTGGTGGTAGGATATAATTGAGTCTACATTGGGTGTTACTTTCCCGTTCATATCTATTTGTGTTCTAGGAATGGTCTCCGCAAAATAAGGAAAAGAACTACGGGGTACATCCAGTCAATAGAAAGAACGTAGACAAAGCTAAGAAGTATATTCTTTCAATGGAGGCTACTGGAGGTAAGATTCCTATTCACGCAAGGGTTTTTGTTTTCAGAACAAAATGTTACTGCACTTTAGAAGACAGGTGTTGGAAACCAGACGGTCTGCAGTTATACTGTACAAAGTTAGCCAAGATTCTGACCGATATTGTTCTATTCGAATTTTAAATAGTTCTCTTCGACTATGATCAGTATTATTTCAATTAACTCGTGTAATTAAGTAGCAAATCTTTTCACGTAAAATCTAGCGCTGGCATTGATGACCGAATACCGCATTTGCGTAAATTAAGCCGCACCCTAAACATTCGGGAAGGAAATATAATAAATAAGACAATACCCAGATGTAAGTCACACCTTTCAAGTTCGAGAGGGAAAGGGAAAGAATAAAATTATTATTTAATCAGACAGATTGAAGGGAGATAGCAATTTTATTCTACGTATATGTAGTATTTGGAAGCAAATGTTTTCATTTTCTTGTCAGGCACGGTATCAATCATTACTATCTTGAGTAGTAACATTTTTTATAACATAGAGTCTACCATCACACTGTCGATTCCAGACGATAGGTGTATTGTTGCATCATTTAAAAATGAGGACAAAGCATCATTTTTAAACAGCATACGGTATGATGAAATGTCCTAAAGCCAAGGTCTTGAATATGAGCCGCACCTTAACTTTTCAAATTAGAAATTTGGATAAAAAGTGCGGCTTATTTAACGGCTAATGTGTTATATTGGTAATTAATTAACTATCCCAGCTCCAAAGGTTCTAGCGTCAAGTCCCAACCACACCACGCATGTTCCTTTGTGATCGTTTTTCAACTCTTTAATTTAATTATTAATACTCAACATAAATAAACAGAAATTGAAAGTAAAATAACCAGAATACAAAGTCATAGATGCACGTATTTTACAGTCCTAATTTACTGATGTTGAATCCATGTGTTTGATTTGGAATAAACGTATATTGACGAATAATTTCAAGGGTCGTCATTCAGCCAGTATTATTTAATGTTCAGTAATTTTTATTAACAGGTGCCAATCTGATAAACGTATTTTTAGACCTAATTGACCTAAGTTCTATCCCGTTGACGCGTGTCACAAGCTTTACACGTTTCTACACATCCACTCTGCAGACTTACACATTTTTCCGTTTATTGATTATGAGGCGGATATCATTTTAGCAAGTCTCGATTGATTGATCGATTGATTTGGTTTATTTTACTTCGCATTTCTGCCACTTTTGGCAAATCGCGAAGCTGAGAATGAGTGAAGATGAAATTGATGAAGGGACAATCACAGAGAACACTCATGCCCAGGCCAGGATTCGAACCCAATAGCATGCTGTCCTAACCAGTTCGCCACGGATGTCGGAAGGGGTAATATTTCATAGCTGCATGTAGCCAATAACCATTCATCTTATCTCAACGTCAGACGTTTTGGACAGGCACTGTTCTTTCGCAGTCTCCCATTTTTGGGGCGATGCCGTGCCTAAATGCTACTGCGCCTCCCTGATTCCAGGGCACTGTCAATATGACCTTCCCCGTTCTTTGCCATGACTCTTAAAGTCCAAATGACGCATAAAGCTTTTATTGTATACAATTAGAGGAGAGAGCGATATCTCGTATTAAGAACATTTCCAATTACGTATTTAGAAATTACATTAATATACCGGGAAACTATTTGCGATTTTAAGTTGTAAATGTTGTAATTTCACAAAAGTAATTTCACTAACGAAACAAAATTTTTAAAATGTAAATTTTCTGTTTTATACATAATTATTTTTGTATTTAATTCCTAGCTACAAATATTCACGGGGCTCTGAGGAAGGCATTAGATATAGCGTCTAGGCGAAGCAATACCACAGACCCACGTGACCTGCCTGAGCCAATGGTTATCTTTCTTACTGATGGACTACCCACTGTGGGAGAGGTGAAACCCAGTAAAATACATTCCTCCGTACGTACGCATAATACCGAAAATAAGGTCAGTAATTTATTTTCTTGTTAATATTTTCAGGATAGAAAGTTCAAATCTGTTGAATGAATTTCTAGTTAGTTAGGGATTAGTTGGAAGTAATAAAATGTTTCTGGTATAAGGAAAATTATTTTTCAATACTAATCAATTTCTTATTATTACCAATAATTTAAAATCGTGTGTTTTTTAGGAAAGTTCTTTACAACTCAGTTCTGCAACTGATTCATTTTTTCATAATATTGAAGTATAATTCTTTTTATTCTGGATTTTACATGTCTATGTATATATAGTGTGAAATTTTATAACAGATTAAAGGTTTCAAAATGGAAAATAAATTGCACAAACTTGACGCAAACCCATCCAACCAAACGATACGTAGCGACTTGCACATATATTGGTTAGATCTAAATTTCAAAAAATTGTGTGCGAAATATTATTTTGAGTGAGCAGTACTTCGTACTTGATTGATGTTTTGATTTTGTTTGTTTAACTTCGCTTTTCTGCCACTTTTAGCTAACGCAAAGATGAGGGTGCAATGATAAAATTGAAGAAAGAACAATCAGAAAGAACGTCCATGCGCGTGTAGTTTATTATTAAACGCACGGCCATGAAAATAGGCGGCTGAGCAGAATTGCGTTGGTGCCACATATGGGAAAAGCAGAGCGAGAGCGGGACAAAAGTCACTGGTTCCTGCACACTGTGTGGCAACATTAACCGGGCTGCGTTGAATAGTTCGAGCATCGGACCGACCTCTCTCCGGGCACTTTTGTGTCACTCCTGACTTTTCGAGCAAATACTGTCAGTTTGTATCACATGGATTACAAAGACAAACTCTACAACCCTACAACGAGGTATTTCACTCCCTTAAACCTCCGAACACACATGGTTCTGCTCCGACGTGGGAACAGCGCAAACTTCTGCCACGAGCCTAATTTCATGTGCGTGCGTTTAGTATCAATATATATTATTAAATATGAGTCTTACAAGACAACTAGAAACTAGAAAACTCATTGGCGTGAGACGTGGGCGTATATATATTTCGCATAAAGGGGGATTCAACTTTTGGTGTGATTAGCGTTCCTATATTTCAGAAATGAAAATCCGGAACATTGCTGATCAGAAGCTTGTTGGGGAGCCTGGAGGGTTGCTGGATCCGACAAAGATGGGTTTATGTACATATCCATTATTATATTCATTACACTTCTTAAAAATAACAGAAAGAAACGACAGAAATCCACTTCGAAAGTATATCATTAATGTTGCAATTCGTTTTATGTGCCATAATGAACTAAATAAAATAAGCTGCTATTTCACAATGTCGAAACTTTATTTGAAAACTGCGGACTGAACAGTGCGGACACCCAAGCACTGACTGTTTACAGTAAACACCTTACTATGCAATGCAAGAGATTTGAAACTGAAATTCAGTGCTGCTAACAGATGGAGACCCTATCGTGAAGTCAAATATCTTTGCAGTATCTTCTTCTAACTCGATAACTCTTTTATTATTGAGAGGGGGCGGTTCAATGTACATACAGTTAGATTGTTTAGTAAAATGAGCATTTTAATATTACGTATTTAAATATAAAGTTCAGGAAATATAGTCTTAACCATTTTGTCTTTCCCACCCGATTACAGGACATTTGTGCATCCGAAAGAAACTATTTGGGACACCAGGGGAATGATATCATTCTGTGATTGTTCCGAATATTCCGGAACATATAGCAGGCTTAGGTATGATCAGGTTATCAAAATCCAATCTATCAACCAGGTCATCCGACATTTTGACACACTGTTCCAATGAATGAGGGATAGCCATTTCACATTCTTGGAATAAGTTATTGCAATTTAGCAATGTTTTGACTGTGTTCAGAGAAACGTGAGTTCAGTTCTACTACAAAATGGTAAAAAATTGACAACCTTGTAATATTCTTTGGTTCTCTTAGCTGGTGCATTGTTCCCTCAGATTTGACGGTTGGGTTTTCTAAGTCTCTTCATTTCTTCATCATGGTCTCTAAGTAGTTTCTCTGCTTTGGAATATATTTCATTAAAGTTCTCAGAACTCTCTCTCTCTCTTAGTTCCTTTTAATATATCTCTATTGGAATACTGACATGTTCACAGTACTGAACAGTCCACCTTTTGAGGTGCCCAACATAATCTTGCACTGCATGAAAACAATTTGGTTAGATCAAGTGGAGATATTTCAAACTCCCCACACGTTACACAGTGAAGAAACTGAAGAGCCTGCTGAAATATTTCTCTTCTACTAGTAATTTGTGTCCTCCTTCGTGGCCCTGCGGTCTAAGGCGCTGTGCTATGAACTCCGACTGCGGGACGGCATGGGTTCGAGTCCGCCTTGGGTTCAGTCTCTGCGTTATCGGCCTTTGTATAGGACCGGTGGCAAGCCACCATTGTGAGGAATTAGGGGCTACGAGTGAGCATCGTAATCCGGTCTCGGATATCTCCTATAACAGCTGAGGGTTCGACATGCTGACCCCACGTCACCGCATTACCGGTTGAAGAACTCCACACCTCTAGGTAGGTTTCTGGGTAAGGAGACTGGCAGTCGGGAGATAGGCTAAGGCCCTTCCATGGCTGTCAAGCCACGTATTATTATTACTAGTAAATTGTAAAATCAGTAAAGTTACTACAATTAGTGAATACAATGCCACCTCACGGTACTTAGTATTGATACTTTTCTGTCCATCTTGTGTCAAACAACTTGAGAATGTTACGTTGTGTCTCTGGTTTTCTTGCACTGCGTTTTCAAAAAACAAATTTCTTTAAGAAGACTTGAGGAAAAAAATATAACTGATTTGACAGCTCCAATGCAGTTTCTTATCGCAGAAATTCCGAAACTTTCAGGAAATTGCAGACATTTGGTCTGCAGTCCCATCTGGTATGTAACGTAATATCCTTTCCATCTGTATCGCGTCCTATTCGTCTCCAATTTAGGAGAATGAAATATGTCCGAAGAAATTTTTATGAACAAGTGGATAAGACAGGTAATCATGGTAATCTTACTCAACTAAAAGGGAGGGGTTGGACCCGTTGACCCCCCCCCCTCAAATACGCCTATGGCGTGAGACATTATTGTCTGTTCGCCGTAAGAACGAAGTCAATATAATTATATAGCAGTACCTTCAGAGAAATCCTATTGGTTGTTCCAATGGCAGCTGAGCAGGAATTTTGCGCGTGGGTATATATTGCATGTGATAAAGTCAAATCACTCAATGCAACTAATGTATTTAAGTCTTATATCGAAGCTGTATACGTACGACCAATATACTCATGGACAAAATAACACCAGATCTAACACACCTATAAGAAAGAAACTATTTCTCAGAATTCAGGTGGTTTGATTAGATTAAGTTCGTTCTTACAGTAGATGGAGTATAGCAGCTCACGCCTCATGGTTCGCTCTTAAATGTCAGTATAGCAAACCTAAGCTCCAACAACATCTCTTACCCTTATTATTAATGGTCTTTGAAATCCCTTTCCATCGTTTTTACTCATTCGCATCCAGTATAATTATTCTAGAAATACACTCAAAATTATCCGGGACGAATAGGTGATAATAGTAAATTAGATTGTGCAGGATATGCAACGAAAGAGACTTACTTATTTTTATGTCAGAACTGAAGAATATTTCTGAATTACTCGGAACAAGAAATGTTACCATTGGAACACAATTTTGTTATGGCTCTAAATAAAAATGAAAGATATGAAAGTTCCCATATGCATAGGTTAAGCGCGACCAATGAAGTATGTTATCAGACCTCAGGCACTAGTGTTAATAATAATGCTTTTGGACGTGGATGTAATTGTAGTGCATATCATAAATAGGGCCATGTTAAAAACATACTTTAGGGTTAATTTGCCTTGTGGCACCGAGCAGAACAGATCGCACAAGGATATGCTATCGTCTATTGCAAGAGTCTTATGTAACTTTTTTTTATACAAGCTGTTTTTCTTTTTCCTTACTTATTATTTTTTTCGTTCCTTTATTGTTCTTATTATTAATATTTGGTTCATATGCTTGTTTCCCATTTACTTTCTTCAGAAAATATTACTGTATTTATGGACTGTTTATGGACGCATAATTACCGTCTCAGGTGCCCTGTCAAAATTAGGTTCTGCATCTTACAAGCGACCTCTCATCGTTTTTCTCATCATGATCTTTGATATTTCATCAGAAAGACTAAGAAGCCGAATAAACCTAATGAATGAGACCTTATTTTATTTATTTTATAAAACACGAAGTCTATATATTTCGGGATGAGCAAAACCGTTTATTAAATATTTGGGTATAAATTAGGCCGCTTTGTGTGTCGTCAGACACATGTTCCCAATTGCATCATACCACTTTTCAAGGTGACGGCGACAAACAACCGATAAATCCAATGCTTACAATTAGATGGTTACGATTGGGAGTAAATTCACAAGCAAACTGTTGGAGACTAAAGTTTAATGCTCCCAACCAATGGTTTGTGAATTAATGAAAATTTACTCTTTGGGATCTATACGTCATATATGAATCAAAAATAGGACAAAAAATATTATTCTGTATAGATCAGTGCCTCAAAATTAATCAAATAATCAAAACGGAAGATAAATAATAAGTTTTACAAGGATTGATATGTAATAATGTAAGCCAATTTTACATTATAACGTTAATGCTGTAATATAAGAGTTTCTTTAGAGATTATACTAAATATGTTTATTGTTTCAAAATTATCTTGTTCATTCGTTAGCTTTATGATTTGTTTTGGTTTTAATTCACTGTGACAAGGTTATTCGATAATTATCATTTCTGTATTCACAGATCCCAGTCTTTAGTTTGGCATTTGGGGAAGGAGCCAATTTTAAATTTCTGAAGAAGTTGTCCCTGCAGAATTTCGGCTTTGCCAGAAAGATCTTCGAAGCAGCAGACGCCCCCATGCAGCTGCTCGGTTTCTTCAATGAGGTGGCATCTCCTCTTCTCTCCAACGTCTCTTTCTCTTACGTGGAAGCGAAGGTGAGTTCGTTGGACGGGAGGTGGAAGGTTATATTTAGGGATGCAAGGTCATATTTACAGATGCAAAATCATATTTAGGGGTGTAAGGGTAAATATAGAGCAAATAATTACCATTGAACAATTTTAGGTACGTGTTGAGGATATGTGAGGAGGTGTTATTGAATATTGTGTAGGGCGAATAAACCACTGGTTTGTTGCATACAAAAAGGCAATTCAGCACTCATTGATTATTTGTGAATATTGATAATATATGAAAGGTATCATCTCTTCAAAATATAACGGCGTAATCCCAGAGCCATAGCCTAAGCAACGGCGGGCTCAATATGACACTTCGGACCGTATTTTGGGCGACCCTGGCATATCGTATATGTCCTAATCCAACATTTTCATTTGTGTCGACATATCCATTAGCCCTGGGATTGCGCCGTTATATTTTGAAGAGATGATACCTGTCTTTCATATATTATCAATATTCACAAATAATCAATGAGTGCTGAATTGCATTTTTGTATGCAACAAACCAGTGGTTTATCCATCCTTCCCAATATTCGTAACACCCCTCACATTTCCTCAACATCAACCTAAAATAACGCGCCACTTCCTTGCGACACCATAAATGGCTTCCCCCGGCGTAAATTCGGACAAATATGATTACGTTATCAAATATGCCATATAACCCTGTATTACAGGTGAATTCTCCCACCCATAAAGCAATAATTGTAGTATTATTACAATACATTTTCTACACAATTTTAATTTTCCAAATTTCAAGCAGTATTGTTGATTTCAGCGAAAAGAATGATAAGAACAAGAATTGAAGGTCTTATTTAGAGCATCCAAATTTTAAAAAAGAAAATTGAAATCTGTTGATAAATAGACGAGAAACAAGCGATTTAAAAATATGAATTCCACCATTTTGAATCCAATATGGCAGCTACAGTAGATACCAAAATGAAACATAGGGTTTCTAGACAATTTTGATGTGCTCTCTCTGATTAGAAGTGTCAGTTTTGAGATATAAGCTTCTGAAAATGGGTTCAAATTTATGAACTAAATTTCGGATGGAAAAGTTTAAGAATGGATAACTCAATAAATATTTGAGCAGGCAGGACACTATTTAAGCAGCTTTACGACATGCCCATGCTCCATGAACTGGAGAAATGCCAGCCTCTCAAAGCAATTTATTCAGTAGTGACAGCTTGCTAAAGTATGGTGCAAATTCATATGAAAAGTGACCTTTACAAAAGCAGCCCTGGCGCCTCAACCAAAGTACCTTGAACCTTGGGAGGTCTCCATGTGAAATACATGTTCACAAGCTATAGAAGTTTCATCAAAATTAAAGATGGTCGAGCAGGGACCATATCTGAATTTTAGGTCACTTGACATGGAATGACCCTATACTAAAACTTGTAGCGTGTGGGAACACTTAACGAAAATTCTGAAATTCGGGGAAGTCGTACGGACGATTCCACAGTTTCAGCGTTCAGAGAGTTCCTGTGTCACTGTGTTCCAGAGTATCGCCACTGTTATGGTTTTCAAGTCTCCAATATTTCCGATTAGTGTATAATTGCCCGACAAGTATCTTCTGTGTACCCATAGAACAAGTGCATCACTGAAAACAAAGTGGTTAATTATTCTCTTTGTTTCAAGAAACATGCGGTTAAAGCGTTATGTACTTGGAGCTGTTGAGTAGCATTTTGGGTGAATACAACGTACTTACATATAAAAAATCAATATGTTCCTTCGAGTGACTAAAATGTCGAAGTTAGTATATTCTTCATTGTTGGAATGCTATAGAAAGAACCCGTGACCAAGGGCACCCACCGGGGGAACTTATCCCCCCCCCAGATATCTGGAAAAATCTAATGTAATTCGAATTGTGAAATTGTAGTGGTATTTTATTACAAATAATTTGATTTCTGCTATTTATAGGCTCTCAGTTACAGTAATTAACTGTCATGTTCAACGAAGTAACAAGAGAAAGTTTTCACAAAAGTTATTAGAATCATGTTGACTGCCGTAAGTATGGTGTGCGGGACTGAAAGATGTTTAATCGAGACGGGATTGGGAAGAAAATAATCCTGACGTTCAGGACTGAAGAAATGCTCCATTTCCAGACCAGATTGGGAAATTTTCAAACAATTTGCGGCTGCGGTGAAAATCTCTAATTGCACACTATTTCTCCTTCAGATGATTGTTTTTTGCACTTGTGGAATAACAGCTGCAAATTTCAAAAATTTCAGAGACAGTACTCTTCGGCACGTAAAACATGGATCAGAGGTAGACACGTAGCAAGGTGTAGGCTATGAGGGTTGTAGGCTAGGGCCCCAAAGCTTTGTTTTTCTTCTTATAGACAACAAAGTCAGAATATGCGAAGGAGAAATTTGGCAGAGGTATATTTTGGTAGCACTCTGCTGGAATTTGCTGCTTCTCAAAGTAGTGGTGCTAGTACGTTTTTAGATATGTTCTTCAGACACTAACATAAAACGGAAATATTCTTAAATGTGCTAAACTTCTTTTTAAAATCAGAGGTGATAACTACAAATATTTTTCTTTGTTTCCTCATTTCAAAATTTAAAGATGTAAATATCACAAACCAAGGCACAAGAAGAGAATATCGACGGACGCACATAAAATATCGGTACTTTATAGTATGAGTGATGAGGAGGGCCAAACCACAACCCTGATCTGATCCGATGCGATCCGTGACCTTGGCACTTTTGCATTTTTGCAAGTGTCCGCAAGATTTGTTGCTCTCCCTTCGTATTTTGTTTTTGTGCCCTTTTTCATGTCCTCTTTTGTGGTTTCATTGTCTTATGGCGATTTTCCTTTCTCAAAATTGTCGTGTAAACTGGACAATTGACATTATATATATGAAGTTGAGTTTACTTATACATGTCTAGGTATCTAGACCTTATCAATATCTAATATATTGTTAATTATACACATATATTTCACCGTATATGGGCTCTGTTCTGATATGATGACCAATGGCGACGCTACGTGACTTTTCGTGCATGTTTTGCTGTATGTATTCGGTTGATTGATCTGGAGTTTTGAGTCCACTTTATGCATAGGAAGGCTAATTAGGACTGGACCTACAGTTTAAAGTGGGATCAGAACCACTATGTGCCTCCACCGGGTATCGAACCCGGGACGCCTTGATTACAAGGAAACGACGCTACCAGCCGATGTTGTGAATCGTAGGATTCCGATGATGCGGTTGTTTTGTCCAGAATATGAGTTTTTCCCTTTAGTTTCAAGGTCGAACATATCTCTAATTTGGTCGTTGAGGACATATCTGTCTGCTCCAGATATTGTTCTTGTTGCTTTGTTCTGCATGTTTTGTAATGATTTCTGGTAAGATGGTGCATTACGTTGCCACACGACGCATGCATATGTAAGCATTATCCTGACCAGGACATTACATAATGTTATACTATTTTTCACTGTCAGTGCGCAATTGTTAAGTAGGGGTAGACGCAATTTCACTGTCAGTGCGCAGACACAGGTCCTGCAAGAGGAGGGGCTCCAGCGTTGTCGGGTATGAATGGTTGGCTGCAAAGGAAATTTGATCAGCTGGTGTTTCAAGGAGGTTTTTTCCAGGAACAGGGAATTCTGAAGCCAAAGGTAACAGGAAGAGGAAAAATGAGAAACCTAAAAATGAGCGGGATACGGGAAAACTAGATACACATTAATGTGCTAAACTCTTGTTTCTGTTTTTTGCTAATAGGAGAGCATAAACATCAGAAATATTAAGATCTCTGTTTTCCGTTTATGTTTGAACTCAGCTGGTAGTAATTGAGCTAAAATGTGCAAAAAGTTTTTCTTTTTTTAATTAAATGTTAATGAAAACTGAAGATTGAACCTATTTTACAAATCTCATGTCAAATGTGAACCAAATTTTATATATTACATAGTCCGTGATTCAAACACTCTTCACAAAGTACGAAAAGCCTGTTTGTGATCTTTTTGATGCTACATTTGCATTTACACTATCATAAGAAAGCACTTACATCTCCTTTGATAGAAATTTCTGGATATGTCCATGCAATTAGTTGAGCATTTCTTTTATATTTTATTTCGTAGTTCTTTTTTTTTTTTTACTAAATATAGGGAATTTTAAGGCAAGAGAGGGAATTTATTTATATCCGAAAGGGATGTTCCCCTCAGAGTCCGAAACATCACTGCTTTGAACAGTGACCGATTTTGGATCTGGTTTGTTTTTGTTTTCCTCTTCATGTTGTGTGCTTGTTAAAGTCTTGAGGTATTTCTTTTGCGAATTCCATCTATTGAAAAGCGGACTGTCTTCCCTGTGCTTTGGTGTGATAATGAAGTGCATTATGGAAGAAAATTGGTGTGATTGTGCGGTAGAGTGGAGAACTTGTTGAAGACACCACTGTTCAGCAAGGATTTTGATGCCAAGAAGAAACTGTGGATGTAGGTAGGCCCACCCTTTCTCTAGCAGGCATGGTAACAGAAACGAAAAATAAATTGCGCCGATTTTGTGATTCATGGTACGAAGCTGGTACTTGGTTATGCGGTTGCTAAAAGTATTCTGCACTTTTCTCTTTCCTTCTGTTTTCGTTTCTTTATTATCATTATTCCTCATTTTATCTAACTTTGCATATTATTTATCGTTGCATTATTCATTGTGATAGGAATAAGACTGAACTAATTATCAGTTGAAATGTAGGAGATACACAGCCTAGCAAAGAAAACACCAGGCCCAGAGATTTATCCAGAATTTTTAATCTGCTGTAGTGTAACTTAGTTTTTAAGGGGTGTAAGGTTAAATTTACAGCCAAAATTAGGGTTTTGTGAAAAATTCGAGGAAGTGTTCTGAAAAATTGGGGGGGGGGGGGTGGTCTATGTTTGTGGATAAATCACTAACCATATCAGCCCAAAAACAAGCACAAGCTAGGCTTACACTGTTGGTTACGCTCCGCCAATGAATAATAGTTTATATGACTGGAGGGAAAGAAATGACTCATTACTCTACCTTCTGAGAAAAAATCCTGCGGGCGCCTTTGCCCGTAACCCAGTGATATTGCAGTCAGTGAGAGCTGGTGAACGCCAATACATGGGTTTCATCTTATCACCAGCAATACACTTTGAAGATAAGCTAGGACCTTCCACGGATTATTCAAACATTTCACTTGCGAGGGTAGATGGAGACTCCTGCTTGGCATTTCACAAGAAAGCACTCGGCACGTCTCCACACAATCGAATCTCTTCCCAGAATGAGCAATGCTATCGCAGAAACCAATCGTCATAAAAACGTACCAAGCAGCCAGATACCACTCACTGAAACTACCCACTATCTTAACTTTCTCAAGGCAACTATTTTCATCTGCCTGCATTTTCCCATGAGAAACATCTCTTTGAAGTTCCAACGTTTTGTCTCAATGCAGATCGATGTTCAATCGTTGACGCAGCGCACCTTCCACACCTTCTACGAGGGCTCGGAGGTGGTTGTGGCGGGGAAGCTGAGGGACCCCGAGACGCAGCCGGATCAGCTGCAAGGTGAGGTGACGGGGACGACGGGGGGACAGACGATCCAGCTCCACAGCGCGGACCCCTTCCCCCTGCAACAACTCCCGGTGACCACGCCCAGCCCCACCCGGTTGACGAGGCAGGCGAGCTTCATCGAGAAGCTATGGGCATATCTGACGGTGCGGCAGCTGCTCGACAAGGCTGTGGAGGACCAACCGGAGGACCTCTTGGACCTGGAAGGCCTCTTCGATTACGCCGAGCTGGAAGGCGAGGAGGACCAGCTTTCGCCGAAACAGAAAGCTATCAAAACTGCTCTCGAGGTAACCACAATATTATTTTATTTTCAAACGTATGCGGATTACATTTTCTTTTTAAGTGTCTATTAGAATCTAATATAGAAGATTATAAACATAACACATGAGCAAATTATGTCAGAATTTCTGCTACAACTGAAAACAAATTATATATTTAAATTATATTGGTTGCACATTTTATAGTAATAATTCGTAACTGTTACAGAAAATATGAATTTGGTAGAGAATACATATTTTTAATTTTCACACTTAAATTTAGGCATATTTTCCTTTAGATCTGAATTCGAACATAATTCACAATCCATAATTCTATAATCTTTAATTACTTTGCCAGTCAAAATACACAGAAATTTTATTAGTTTTAATTCTCCTTCTTTGCAATATTTTAAACATGAAAAACTCATGGAGAAATCGATGAATTCTTGATTGATTGAAATTTTTACGTACTTTTCCTAACGCGGGATTTTTGGCGTCCTAGCGCGCTGTGATATCCACTCCGTCACGGAGGTCAGGTAACTCATTTGATATTTGAGAAACTCACATATCCAAGTATATCGTGACCATATAAATTTTTTTGTTTCTAACTACTATTTAGTTCCATCATGGCAAGAATGAGAATATGATCTTAAATTTCTTCCTTTCCCAGTATGGTTTTGTGACGCCTTTTACGTCTCTGGTTGTGGTGAAACCCGATAAGACGAATGGAATCTCAGAAACACCGACTGAAGTGAAGGAAGCCCCGACGTCAGATTTCCCAGACAGCTCTCAGATGCAAAATAAAATCAGTGAGTGCATTGAACTTTTATCTGCGTACACCATACAGTGCTGAAGGATAGTTATTGTAAAGAAACGTTTGATAGTATTCAATTCCATAACCAAGATATGAAGGTGGAATATTTATATACAAATGTTATTCATTGATATGTTTTCTTACAGTTACTGCTTTTGAATTTAATCTGTTTTCGTATCATTACATATCCTACATATAAATAATGAAAATTCTTGCCTGGAAGACCTTATATAAAAATTCCTAAAGGCACATAAGTAGCTACTCTATACCTGCAGGGCTTTGCTAACGTACTTCAAATATTCAAATAATTAACATATCGTACCAAATTACCTTGGAGAAAAATCAAAATTACAGTATCAGATATCACATGGAAACATCTGGTAAATACGAACATAGCTTCAGCAATTCTGAACATTTTTTCGATGCTCTCCTGTTGACAAAGAAGTGAAAAATATTAGTTGTTTGTTACTTAGCGTCACTTTTCAGAAGAACTACCTTGTTTAATAATAAGGTCCTTACAAAAGAATTGAAATGCTCATTACACATACATTTATTGAAACATGAAACAACCATTATTTAATATTCGATAATGACATTGAGCATTTTCAGTTCATTGCATGTTGGAATCTACAGGAGGTCTTTTCTACATGGTTGATCCTCTAAAGTTAACCATCTTGAATGATGTTGTTTTGGTCTATCTGGGGATGTTGAAGTACAGCCTGTCTCAGGATCCAAAATCGAGGGTGTGAAAATTACACTATCTGAATTTGGGAAATCCATCAATCGATCATCATCATAAAATTCTGAAAACGTTGATACAGAAGTTTCGCGTAGCACTTGTCCCTTATCAATTTTGTTTGAATTTGTTTCTTTCCTTCTATTCGGCCACTTCCATTGGTTTTCATGCAGCATTCGCCTCCTGCCGTTCACATCTACCATCCACGTGACATCGCTGATCTATCTCACTATTCTACCCTGAACGTATCTGACAGCGTTATTTTTGGCTTTAGACAGCAATTTGACCCACGCTACAATACTTTCTTCTTTATCATCGCCAATCTTCTGCGATTCATTCTCCTGGTCACAGATATCTTCTCTCTATTCACATAAAATGTGTTCACAGGTGTACATGAGAAGATAAATTGCTGTGGAGATTTAGTAATCGTCGAACTACATTCACTCCCTACACCTAGCAAAACCTTCAGGTTACAATAATGTGCTTGCTGCAGAAAGGTCCAAATTATTTCCACGAAAATGGTAGTCTATTAACACAGAGAGTGTGCTTTCGAAAACGATATATAACAAACGTTTAATTAACTAACGTTTCATTTACTTAAAAGACATGGAAGGGAGACTCTGCCACTTCAATCACTTGATGAACGCGTTCTACTAATATGATATTCGTGTTATTCCTGTATGAAAAAAAATCAGTGTGCATTGTTTTTCATGGATATTGACAATTGTCTCTATCATTTTGCTGTTTGAACTGGTATTTCTGCAGCGCCAATTTCACCATCATTGTGTTTTGTTGAATTCATACAATCTTTTCAGGCACGTATGGCTATTTTGTTATGGTTTATTTTTTATAAAAAATTAAATTTATCCTAAAAACTATGTAGAAACAAAGAACAGCGTACCTCTCCTAAATTACGACATTTTCAATTGTACAATAGTCTTGAATTGTTCGTTTCCTTAATTAATTTCTTCAATAGACATTTTCTTAAGATCCGAAAACGTCATAACACTAATTCCACTTCAGTTCAGTCAATTTTAGAGCTATATATTAAAATACACATTATGTTGTTGATCAACTTCTTTTTTTTTTTTTTTTAGATACAACGCTGCTCATTAAAGGTTGGCAAAATTTATGTGTTGCTGTTCATTCTCATTTTGTTTCTGATTTGTCAATAGATCGTACTGGACTACAATCGGATTCAATGAAATTTATGGTATTGATATAAATATTACATATTAAACAATTGACGTCCAATAATAAGCACGCATAGTTCATAGGTGAAAAATAATCTGCATGCGAGGTTCAAATTAATGGAAACTTATTATTCAATAGTATTCTTCCGAATTATTGCTAAATATTAACAAGATTCTTAATATAGTATACCAACTAAGTTCATCACTCCTCTGATAAAATCACAAATCGCACCCAGGGTAATAACACGTGGCGCAACAGTCAGTGAGGGCCAGGGCCTATACCGATTGCCAGCCTCACGGACTGTTGGGAGATCATCCAATCAGTTACGGGGTGAAGTCGCTACTCATTCGTAGCTTCCTAACTTTCCTCACGGTGGTGGGTGTCCACCGGCCCCATACACAGGTCGAAATCTCAGAAGAAAAGTTATTACGCCCGGGAGACTCGAACTTGCGCGCATTCTGTACCTGGAGCCCCAAGCATGACACCTTAGACTGTCCTGCCACGGTGTGGGACTCGAACTCAGGGTAGGTATTAATTTTCAGTTGACGGGGATTTAGATACTTACGCAAGACATTCAATAACCTCCACAAAATTTTGAACATTGCACACACAGTATTCATGATATCGCCTTCGGCTACAGCTGAAAATTGTTTTTATGCAATAAGACACATTATAACATGGATAAAGTCAACCATAGAGCAAGACAGATTTTCTTCCTTAACACCGTTTGAACATAGAAAGGGAAATTGTAATGGTCCAAGTAAGAAATCTTGAACAATTTATATAGCTACAAAAGAAAGAAAAAAAAAGGATAGGAAAAAGGATCAGTGCTATTGTAGTTTTAGTTAAGACATAATTGGTAAAGATTTTTCAAGGATCTAATTGCAAGCATTGACGACGCCAGAGAGGGGCAAGTGGCGGGTGCCCCAGTCAGATACATTGCCTCTCCCGTCCGCCCTACCAACTGAAATTAATTAAATATCGAATAATAAGATTTGATGTGCTTTAATTTACTTCGCTTTTGTGCCACTTTTGGCTAATTTGCGAAGATGGGGATGAGTGATGACATGATGACATTGATGAATGGACACTCACCATGCCCAGGCCAGGATTCGAACCTGGTGTCGTAGCGCGATGTGCTAACCACTCCGCCACAGGGGCCGGCTCGAAATTAAGAGTATTCATTTATAAGAGTATGACGTTTTTCACCTTTTCTAAGTGGTGTATATTCTGCATGATATTCATTTTCCCTACATATAATACCAACTTGACTAACAAATATTAATTTGAAGAGGTTTTCTCTGGCAATCAGCCTAACTGATTGCCCGAGAAAACCTCTTCAATATTCGCCGCCAGGAAAGATTCAAGAATTAATTCAAATATTAATTTATTTGTTTTAGTATCTGCGTGTGTGATTTTCGTTCAAGATTCAATATCCGACCTGTGCATAGGCGATTCTAATTTATGTCCTGTAATCATCGCGATTAACCTAAGTTTTAACCAGTGTAAAGAATGGAAAAAAGCGTTGAGTGTGGATGGTTTTAAAACATCACGAACATTCTGAGGACCACAAAATATCATCTGTAGTACGGGCAAATTATTGTAATCGTGGGTCGTTAGTGACAACGCTAATTAGTAAAATACATTCAAAGGTGATTTAAGCTTTGTGATTTCAGATTTGTATTGCGGGCAAGTGAGAAAACGCTTTTTAGGATTTGCCACTCTTCAGTCATTAGATGCAGTTTCGCTCTTTCTCGTAAATATCAAAATCGAAGATCTTCTTCCTAAGAACTCCATAGGTGCCTGTATTTGTGTAGCACAAACATACGTTGGTGTGGTAGAGTAAGAGGTTAAAAAGGGTCAGAATATTTCTTGAATTATGAGATAACTGTAACCTTTTTCAGATTTCAATTCCTGTAGTAATATTTCCTTGAATGATAAAACGCATATTTTGCCCAAAACTCTTCAGTGTTACGAAGATGGAACGAAAGTACTCCACTTAATGGATTTCTTCGAAATCCTAGGAAAGTATAAATTGGCATTGCACAAGGTTTGCACTCTAGTTGTATTCTCTGTAACAATTCCAGTTTAAAATGCAGAGTGTGAAAAAACCTTTTCGTCTTTGAAACCTTTGAAAAGCCTTGCTCGAAACAGAATGCTGAATTCCAGCTGCCTCATTTGTCCTTGCTATTGAGAAGAAGATGTCAAGTCCTGAGCGTGCAGCAGGTGGGCAATGGGACTAACCTTGAGACATTTGAGTGCGGGTTGCTAAGTGAGATATAATATAAATTCTGATGGTTGATGTAAGTGAATTTGAAAAGTGAATATGTTAATTTGTGTACTCGAAAAACAATTTTGATCTTAATACAGTTTTCTTAGTAACAAGAGGTTTAATTTCGAGAGCAAGTGTGGGATATTAACATCAACTGACATTTAAAGGTATTTTAGTGTGTGAGAGTTAGTAAACTTTACGTAAACATACCCGTAACTGTTTCCCACATCCTGAGGGCCTCATAGTAGGCTGGTACGTTTCATGTTCGCCGGAAAGGAATAATAGTAAGTAGATCCACTGAGTATAAACTGGGAACGTAACAGGTAATACATTTTTGGTGCCGCCACGCGGGACTCGATAAATGTGTTAAGTAGGGCATGCAGAAACGTAATTTAAGAACTGATCCCGGAAGTTAATAATTTATACTTCAAGTTGCTGTTCGGATAAAGGGAAAGCAGGGGATGACGAGGTGGAATACAATGATTATGAAAGAAGCTTCCACTTACGTTGTGCTGGTTATCCGCTGCCAAAATCTCAGTATAAGGTGGAAGAATTGAAATGTCTTCTTTGTAAAGAGAAGAGTGACAAAGGAAGTCCTAGTTTGGAACACATGTTTCAAACACTGATGGAGAGAATGGAAATGGGAAGAAAAGAAGATAAAGCAGAACAGGAAAGGGTAAGAAATGAACAAGAAAGAATCCGAAGAGAAGATAAGGAGGAACAAGAAAGAAAAACGAATGAAGGTAGAGAACAGAGGAAGAAAAGAGAAGAATTGATGAAGCTGCTCAGCCAAAATAAGGAAGAATTATTAACAAAAATAGAAGAAGGGCGAGAGGAATGTTAAGAGATTAAGGAGACTCAGAGGAAGGAAATCACATGTGAGAGGCAGCAAGTAGCTGAATTAATACTAAAGCTGGAAGAGAAACAAAAGGAGTATTATGAAAAGTGGAACTTAGACTTGACACAGGAGAAAACAACTAAAGAAGCTTAGGAGAAGGAAATTGAGAATTTAAGGGGTCGAATCGAGAGTGTGGAAATAACTCCAAGGCCGGAAATAACGCAAGGTTCCTCAGAATTACTTGATAATTTAGAACTAAATCAGAGAATGCAAGAAATGAAAATTCAAGAAGTTACGGAGAAAGTAGCATCTGTAGATAAGCAGGTCGACAAACTGCAGATGTTAATAGCAAGCTGTCGAATTTTTGAACCTTCTCAAAATGATGAAGCTCTATTCCAACTTGGAATGAACGGTTCAACAAGGAGAGATGATTCAAAGAGGAATCGTTTCTTTTCAAATTCTTGATCTACAGTTTCCTCTAGTTCTGATGAAACTGAAACTAGGAACATTACAAAGCCCAAGAAGAGACATAATAATGGAAAGTGTGAGGGATGGAAAAAGGATGAGATATCTCATGACAATTTCAGTATAAATGCTTCATACAAATCTTTTCGCATGTCTGATGTTAACGCCCTTTCAAAGTTTACTGGTGAGATTAATACTGTCTCTGCTGAGAGGTATTTAAAAGAACTAGTAATATCCCTGGATCTAATGAATGTCCATATGATTATTAGATTGAAGTTATTGCCCTCTGTTATAGTAGGAAAGGATAAGGCGTGGTTTGTTCCAAATGAGAAGAGGTGGAAGACTTTCGAACATTTTTGTGCTGCCTTCAGAAAACAATATGCCTCTGCTGATGCCAAGCAAAGGGAAATGCAGACGCAGAGAAACAAAAGGTATTCAAGGAGCTGTGGCTTATCACTTGAAAAATATTACTGGGACACATATGGCTCTTATTGTAATCTTGTGGATATCGTTGACCAAAGCGAAGCGCTGAACTTGGTTATTAGTCACCTTTCGCTGCGAGTGCGTCAGTTGGTACTTGCTCGCGATCCACGCAACATTGACCAACTTACCAGTTTCTTGGGAAGATATGAAGTCTCGGAGCAGCTCGAGGGATGGAAGACAGAAAACCCAAGATTCGAGGACAGAAGACCCAACAAAGCTAGAGTTAGGCAATTGACGTTCTCCGGAAATCAACCCAATTCGGCGAAGTTGCCTGCAGGTAACGGAATATCTGATAATGAGAACTTCAGTGGTAGCGCTCGACAAAGTAACAATCCTTCAGGAGAAGATGATCCCTCTTTTACAGACTTGCCACACAATACAATGACCTCCCATCAAGAATCGATATATTTTCCTCCGAGTTTGCTTTCGGTCTTCTATTAGAAGAAATATTTGTAAATAATATATTTTGCCTATTTTTTTGTCAATTTGCTATTCTCTTTGTGCTATTTTGTTACTTTTAATTATTATTTTTAATATCTTCTTGCTTATTATTATTATTCCGTTTTCATTGTTGACAATTTTAGTGTAAAATGGGCAACTGTGTTGTATCTGGAATTTTCTCAATAAGTAAATAAATAATAAATAAATAAATAGAAACTGGTTCTATAGAAGAAGGAACTGCAAGGGATCACAGCGATCTTCTGGAGAAGAAAGAAGAACGCCATTCCGAAGGAGAAGTTTGTATGGTAATAATAATTTCTCCCCACAACGCGATAACCGGTATGGAGGTAACTACACTTGGAAGACGTAAGATTTCGATAGTAGAGAAACTAGTGTTTAACAATTAGATGTTACCACTTGGAATACGTCTGCCCTGTCCTACAGTCCAAGAAACGGAGAAGCAGTTGTTGAGTTGAGTGAACGGCCAAGAGTTTTGAAAAAGAAAATTTACTCCATTTTCATTTTGTTAATTTTCTTTTTTGTTTGTGGGAGCATGCCATGATACGCACCCACTTAAATTTCAATTCCAGTGTTTAATATGTTAAATGTCTATGACGTCATAATTTGTTTTATTCAATTTGGTAGTCTGTTACAATCAGACATTTAATTGTGTGTTGCTAGGTGAGATATAATATATATTTTGATGGTTGATGTAAGTGAATTTGAAAAATGAATATGTTAATTTGTGTACTCGAAGAACAATTTTGATCTTAATACAGTTTTCTTAGTAACAAGAGGTTTAATTTCGAGAGCAAGTGTGGGATATTAACATCAACTGACATTTAAAGGTATTTTAGTGTGTGAGAGTTAGTAAACTTTACGTAAACATACCCGTAACTGTTTCCCACATCCTGAGGGCCTCATAGTAGGCTGGTACGTTTCATGTTCGCCGGATAGGATTAATAGTAAGTAGATCCACTGAGTAAAAACCGGGAACGTAACAAGTTAATGCCTTTATTAAAGCGAATCATATAGAGATAAACTCGTAATCAAGAAGTAAACGTAGGCTGTCAGAATACACATCAAAACGTGTGCCGCTCTGTCTCTGAATCAGAAGTAGAAGAGGGATTCCTACTCATCTCCACTCGATCAAAAGGTTCAGTTGTTTAATGACTACTTCGTTGAACAGTGGGTGGAGAACGAATATGTTCCAATATCTCTGTGGAACTGTTGCAACCAAAGACACAGGACAAATAATGTCGTTGAGTCATGGCATTCAAAGCTTAACAAAGTCATCGAGAAAAGACAACCCAGTGTTTACGTGCTGCTTTAAGCCTTAAAGGCGGAAACAAAGAGGAACTCGTCTGCAATTGAGATGGCAGAATTGGGTCTATTAGCTGGTAAATACATCGAAATGGACAAACGTGTTGAGTGTGTTCTTTCGAAGTACAGAAGCTCGTGAGATCTTCGAGGACGGCTTCGAGCATTTGCATACATACAAGAATTCAAATAACGTTTGTATTGTTGTTGTGCAATTGTATCGAAATATTGTGTTTATATATATGAAGCTATGTCTTATATGATGTTTGCAAAAAATAACACTGTATTTATAATGTTTTTGACGATTTTATGTAGTGTATAATAATTAAGTGTAATAGACTGGTACATTTATGTTGCTTCCAAAGTGTACATTTACGTAGTACTTGTAGAATGCTAGTAATATTTTAACAATACTGTATATACAATGTTTTTTGGACGATTAACGATAAATGATTAATAGTTAATAGGCTGATGCTGATTTATGTATTTTGTGTTGTGGAATAAAATTGATACAAGTAGTCCTGTGTAACGTCTTTTGAAATAAGTAAAGGTAAGTCATATTTGACTCTGGTTTAACATTTAAATGTAAACACAGCTGTGCAACGTCATAAACACACGTTTGAATTCATGTTTTAAGTCCACTTTATGCACTATTCACCATGTTCCCATAAACACACGTGCGCGCGGCGGTGATGACGCTGTGGATTGTGGGAAAACCAGCCAAGGAAGTTCTTGACATATGTCACGGCAGAAATGAAGCGACAAGAAGCCTCGGCGCAAACGACACGATACCTGTAAACTGCCGTGTATGCGAAGAATGCATGCGTGTTACACATACTTTTCCTAAAAAGACAAATATTTAATATACGATAATGACTTTAATGTCAAACACTTGGATCTACAGCTTGCATCTTTGCTTCATCCATCAACAAACTAATAAACAAAAGCATGAGGATATTTAGATGCTATAAAAGTAAATTACGAGAATAAATTATCTTAACCGATAGTCAAATTGTCGCTGTGTTCCAACAATTTTTTGCAATCTCTAACACGGTTAAAAACCTGTTTCAATCGACTTACCCTTGTGCAACACATATTTGCTTGTTTCAATATATTTAACATGAAAATGAAAATAAGATGAAACTTGGGTTGTTCCATACACTTAAAATATGCTTTACAAATATTTGGTTTTACGCTCTTACGCATGGATTGATCTTTTAAGTACGAACATATTTCTTCCAGTTCCTGTCCCTATGCCAGGAAGGCGCCCAACCTTGTCTAATGATACTCCAACCAGACTCACTGGTCCTGGATCTTCAACAGAGGCATCTGAAGATGGGGGATACGAGGAAGAGGATACAGAAATAGGTATTTACTTCTTATGTATTACTTTTCCTTCAAATGTTAACTTTAAAACGTTATCAATGTAAATTACATTTTTATGATTATTGTAAGAAGTAGGGTACCACGTGCATTTCTGACAATGAAATTTATGGTCTCCTCGAAATTCCACATTTGAATTTTTTTCTGATCCGAAGACGATGGTGAAGACGTCGATGACCAACAACGATGAAAGCGACGAACTCTTTGATTCAGATATGTCTTTTGTGGTGGGTTACCCAGTGGCGGATTAAGCTTCCTCGCCGCCCCTACGCACAAACTTAATGTGCGCTCTTCTCAGAAGAAAAGTAGTAACTTATTTGCAGTATTTTTACAGGCTAATATAAAAATTAGTGAACATTCTGAAATAAAAAACAAAGGATAAAAATCAATAATAAACAATTAATTTTCTGTATGTGCTATATTTAAAATTATGTAATGTATTGAGAAATTAAATTCACCACTCACCTGTCATAAATGAAGCCGCTTCCGCCTCACTTTGGTTGCTGCAAACTCGTGTATAAGTTCTTCAAAGTTGATGTGTCCATCAGCCAAGATGTCTGCTTCGATGTGGAGAATAGATAACTCGTTCAGTCTTTTATTACACATGGTTGAACGGAGATAAGTCTTCAGTCTTTTTAGAGCCGAAAACGAACGATCAGCTGAACAGTTTGTTACAGCAGTGCACAAAAATATTCTTACTGCAATGTCCACATTTGGAAACACAGACTGCAGCTTTTCTTTCCGTATAAAGGCTAACATTTCTGCTGGCGAGTCACAGATTCCTCTGGTCTTCAGAAGCCCCGCAAAATGCACACATTCGTTTGGAAAGGTTGATTCCAGATCAGTTTCATATGCAGCCTGAAGGTTAGCTGCGCGTTCAGAAATAACACAAGAACTTTGCAGAAACGTACTGAAAATCATGAAGTTGTCAGACATTAATTTATAGCTTTCTTTTCTTCTCAGCGTGCAATTTATCAAGAATAGGAAGAAACACCTCAACTTTAAATTTTTCTCTTCCTGTTAGAACAACCTCATTGTCTCTTACTTCATCGGCTTGAATGTCACGTTTTCTAAACCTTTTATAACTACACTCGTAATCCATATCAGTTTTCTTCATGGATTTTTGCTCATAA
Organism: Lepisma saccharinum; assembly: GCF_977018435.1. Taxonomy (NCBI): domain Eukaryota; kingdom Metazoa; phylum Arthropoda; class Insecta; order Zygentoma; family Lepismatidae; genus Lepisma; species Lepisma saccharinum. The sequence continues at coordinate 54,021,506 of NC_139238.1, forward strand.
GAGTCGAACATGACACGAAGAGAAGTTATAAAGTTCACAAATGATTCAAATAAATCATGTTCTATTGTTAAATCTATGTTGATACTTTGTAATTTCACGGCGACACTCTGGAATCTCTGCAGTATATCCTTTCAAATAGTGATCATGAAAGCCGTCTCCAGCCTGTTTAGTTGATTCAAGAGGGATAAGGCCTCATTTCGAACTAGTGGTTTCTCAAAAGGATCATCGCTTACATGAGTAAGGGCTTCCATTACACTATCCCAGTTTTCATATATACATGTACAAGCCTCCTCTCGTGCTGACCAACTTGTCTGTGATAAGGATTTTAGTGTTTTGCTTCCTGGATACATGAAAGAAGCAAGTAAGTTCCAGCGTTTTGTTGAACTGGAAAAAAATTGTAAATATTTTGAAGCATAGTGAAAAAAGAACGTGCTTCCCTACAACTTCTTGCTGCACTACTTCCGACCAAATTCAAAGAATGAGCTGCGCAGGCCACATAATACGCTTTAGAATTTATTCCTTGAATTCGAGCCTGTAAACCTGAATATGCCCCCGACATATTTCTGGCATTGTCGTACGACTGACCTCTGCAATTAGTAAGGTCAATAGAATGTCTGGTCAACATATCTATTACAGCTTCGGCTAGATTTTCAGACTTGTGACCTGGATTTGACAGAAATGAAAGATACCTTTCAACAGGTTTACCATCTTCGTTCACATATCTTAACACAAAAGCTAACTGATCAGTATGCGAAATATCTGGAGTTGAATCAACAATTATTGAGAAATATTTTCTTTGTTTTATTTCATTAATAATTTCTTTTCTCAGTCTATCAGTAAGCAGTTCAATAACTTCATCACAAATTGTAGAAGACAAGTTGCTTGCATGACCTTTCCCCGGATTTCCATACCGTTCAATGTGTTCTGCAAGAGATGGATCAAACTCTGCAATAAGCTCTAGAGACATCATGTATTGCCCGTTGTGCAGAGAATGGAATTTTTCTTCGTGACCACGTAAGGGAAGCCCGCGACTTGTCAACTTCTTTACGACAGCAAAAACTCTTCTTAAGACACTGACCCAGTACGTAAGTTCCGTCTGAATATGTAATTGAAAATGGTCCTCCAAGGTCCCAACAGATTTCTACCTTGTTAAGAGTGCCAACTCGCAGTTTTTGTGTTCTTGAGAATTTTCGTGTGATGCTAGAATATTTGAAATGTTTTTCCAGTCTGAAATGCCGTGAGTTGCGATGTTTGTCTTGCCCTTGAACAACCTGCATGATGCACAATAAACGGTACCAGTGCTGCACGAATATACCAAATAATTCCGCAAAATTGATTCGCCATTTACAAGTTTACGACAAAAACCCACTATTATTTAAAAATCTTGTGTTACCTGCTATGAGTCTGCGATTTAGAATAATCGTTTTCAGCATTCTGATTAATTCCACGTCTTAGAAGAATGTCAATTGTAGACTCATTCAGACACCACTCGGCAGGACCGTAACTAACGAAATTTGCATTCTCACTGTCACAATCAGGAACTCCTACGAACTGAGGGGACACTACCTCAGGTGCACTTTCTTCCTCCACTAAACCCACAATATTTTCGACATTTTGCTTTTCACAGAGTTCACTCGATGTAGCCGCTTCCACTTCAATTTTTTAACTGCTTTCGGAAATCACTTGTTCCTTTCGCCTAAAAAACGTGTCCACTGTACCAAGCTTTTTCTGTAAGGTTGCTTCTCTTTCACGCTTTTCGTTTGCAAGTTTACGATAAGCTGCCCCACTTAACTTTGTTCGCTTCATGCTGCCTGGTGCATCAAAAAAAAAACACCAAATCGCAAACGCACTAGCAACAAACTGAATGCACCAGCCAGAGAATACAGTAAGACAAAAACTAGTTGCGGTCCACGCGAAAGCTGCACTCACTCACTCACTTATCAGCAGTGTTTGTGTTTATTTTTGAAAAAAAAACTGGCATTGTTACAGATGCGAGTTTCAAACAATCAGTCTTCTTTCCTGCCTGGCCATTAACAAATGCTTAGTGGAAGATCGAGGGGTATGTATTTACCAAAACAAACCAACAAAGGCTGGGCGGCTTGCATTGTAATTGTAAGCGATAAAAGCCACAGCACTGGATAAAAACAAATTGATTGGCACCTGAAGGAGGCAGAGCAGACGAAACATTTCTTGATAACACATAAATCCGATACATCAAGGTTTCTTTCGTATGAAGCGAAAGTGTTGCAAACCGTTGATTTGAAACATTGGTTTCATAGGTCTAAATTGTCACTGTGTACGTAAGACAGTTTTTATTATTCTTGATATTCTGGAGAAAAGATTTGCCGCCCCTAGGCACGTGCCTAGTGGGCCTATTTGGTAATCCGCCACTGGTGTTACCTACAGGTGTATATTACGATAGTAACAATCGGACGTAGTCTGTGAACAGAACAAGATACGTGAAAACAACAATTCGCCTGATGAGACTGCAAATGCTATAGAATGCTGTCATGCCTTACATACCAAACACGTTTTCTAAATTCCATTCTTTTGTAAGTCAATTCCATTCTCATGCGAAGTATTGAAATTATCCGCCGTTCTTCTAATATGTCGGCGTTGTCTACTGTGCCAACATTTAATATGTTGTATTTGATGGTACTAATATTATAGGAAAGATACATATAGAAAATCATGTTATTCCAATTTGTTCCTTCATTTCGTAAAAACTGTTATTAGCTCGCCATTTTATCAATACGGTTGATTGCCGGGGACTTTTGACATGTTGTTATTATTGTTATAAAGGAGTCATATATCAAATTTCAGCTTGTTATGAATTAGTTCCTTTATTTCAATTTTTTTTTCTAAAGTGACTAGACTAGTTCATCCGTCGACAAGTCCCAATGGGGATCGAACGACCTTTGAGAATTTTCGAACCCAAGCATAGTTTACTTCCTGCAAGCCTTTTACAAGTTCAACACATCTTTAAGGGAATGGCACTTGAATGTTCTTCAGAAAGGTTAATATTGATACCTTCCTATTCGCTGTATATGATAATCAATATCCAATGGCAAGCCGTCTGCGTTGTTAACTTCAGGGAGACATGCAACTTCTATACATACATTGCCCTGCTTACGTCAGACTTTTAATAGAACACAACTTTAGCATGCCTCTGGTGTAGTTATAATTTGCCTTCATTAAGGAAAAGTGGCCGCGGTGGTTCAGGCGGTAACGCGTCTGACTACCATGCTCAAAGTCCCGGGTTCGATCCCGGCCGGTTCAAATCCGGGAACTTTTCTAACGTTGGAAGCGGCACCGGCGCCCACCCAGCGTCAAATAACATGGGTACCAGGGGGAAACCCTGGGGGGTAAAGGCGGTCAGGGGCGTGATGCTGATCACATCTCCCCCACACATGACCGGATCAAGAAAGTGTGGGGCGTTACCCCCAGACCCCCTATACGCCTTCATGGCGTGGTGCTAAGCACAGGGGAGCACTTTACCTTTTTTTACCTTTATCTTCATTAAGGAAAATTGAATTAGTTATTAATTCGATATATAATTTCGAATATAACGACAACGACAATAACGAACTTCGGTTTGTAATAATAATAATGCCCATGTTTATATTGTTAATTTAAAAATGAGATTTTCTTTATCTGCAGATGGCAATGGCAACCTGTCGCTGAAGGATGTCACGTGGCTTCCGCAATACCTGAACTCTTCAGGACTCCTGATTTTGAGAAACGCCTCGGACGAAGAAGGGGAAATCTACAAGATTGACGAATGGCAGATTCCACAGGTAGGAGTGCTCTGAACGGTTGTTAATTTAGATTTTCTTTTGCATATCATAGTTTTCTCCTTAACGGAAGTAGGTAACACCTGTATCTTTATTTGAATGTTGTACAGTGTCTCTCAAAAGTTTTAGGACAACGACATTTTAAACTAGGTAACCCAATTTACACAAGGCGTTGGTGGGTTGCGTGTAGAGTTAGGCTCAAATTCAGGGTTGCCACATGCACAATAGATATTTGTGAAATACGCGAAAGAAATGAAAATAAGTATTTTTGTATAAAATTATTAAAAATATCAATATTATATCGCAAATGACGAATTTCTTTCTAAAAGAAATAAACTAGGTTTTCTTGTATTTCATCGCTGATGAGCCTAAGGAAAAGATAAGAGGTTAGAGGAAACGAAAGACGACAAAGGAGAGGAGAAAGAGAAAGCGAAAGGAGAAGGAAAAGTAGTGGAGAGAAGAAAGAGAGGATAGACGAGGAGAGAAGTAGTGAGAAGAAAGGAAAAATCGAGGAGGGATGAGGAAAATGGAGCAAAGAAGAGAGGAGGAAACCGAGAGGAGAGGAGAGGAGGAGACGAGAAGAGGGGAGTGGAAAGTAGAGTAAGAGAGAGTAAAAGGGAAGAATGAAAAGAAGAGGAGAAGAGTGCAGTGGAGTCTGAAATCTAAGACAGGAAAGGAGATAAGAGGAGTGGAGAAGAGTGGGATGGAGACAAGATGCGAGAAAAATAGAGATATGAGTGATATGAGATAAAAGCAGAGGAGAAGGAGGGGAGAGAAGAATAAGAAGGAGAAGAGAAAATAGAAGATAATGGAAACGAAAGGAGAGAAGAGGTAGTTGGAGAAAATATCGTCTCGGCGTCAAGAATTGATGCATTGATCAAATTATCGACATGAAACAAAACACTCAATACCGTTTTGAAACATATTGGAGAATGTATTAGATCGGTGCCATATGCCTTTTGGCTGAGTTCAGAGCAAGATGAAATCTTTCACGTAAGATCATTGAGTTTACCTGCGATTATATCACTAAAAACATGAATGTAATTTTAACATTTATAAGAATTATCCAATTTTTCTCCACTTCTCGCTTCGTTGAAATGAAGATGTTGTAATTTAATATTTCCCCTCCCCCATCGTTAATTCCAAACTGAATCATTCCGTTTCACACAGCGTGGACAATGAACACAATGGGATATGTCTAAAACTTACGAAATTTTTCTGCCACCGGAGGGGTTTGAACCTACGACCATCAGGTTGACAATCCTTAACGGTAACCATTACCCTACAAGCTGTCGCTCCTGAAAGCAGGTAGAAGGAGCTGACGAACGTGAAATGTAGATGCAACTCTCCTCCTACATGTAATGTGCAAAGAATACTTGTTTGTAACAAAGAAAACGAAGGTAGAACGAATCGGAAAAAACATTTAACGGAGAATTGCACATGTTGAAAACTTTTCATTCGATATTTGCGGAGGTATTCTTGCATTGATCTCGAGTGGGAAAAGGGGTAAAATTAGTATATCCTGAATTGCCACAAATATAAAGAGTTATTTCATTAATATATGTCAATGTCTTTAAACGAGTATCATAATTCATGATCTTATATATGAAAACATGGACGTCCGCAGGATTCTTTCCAGGGAGGGGCAAGCAAGGTAATTTTTTTCCAGGGAGGGACAAAGGACACATATTTTCCTCCAAAATAATGATGCCCCCTCAAAAAACACTGTTTCAGTCTGAAATTATCATGTGAATTTTATAATTTTTAAGTACACATTCATTTTTCGGGGGGGGGCGTGACCCCCTCTTAACCCCCTTGCGGACGCCCATGCATGAAAATATCCCTTTGAACGTGTCAATTCATGTATTTGTTTTTTATATATACATTCCAGATGCAGAACAATGTAGCCACTATACACTGCTATTACAAATAATGATACCATGCTCTTGTTTAATAGAAGGGGAAATATGTTTTCTAGTATGGACGATCGAACCTGGGACCGCAATCAATGCTTTCAAGAACTCTAACCAAGACACTACGCCCTTCGTTTCCCTTGGAGCAACAATTCTTAATCATTCTCTCGCCTCAATATTGTAAACGTTATCCTGCAAAAGAAAAGTTCAATACTCTGATATATTATCTGTACTTCTAGAATTACTTTATACACATGCATTTTACTCTGAATTTCTTTCTGCATATACTATATCTAAGCTTGTGAATAATTTATTTTTAATTTAATAATGGTTACATGAACATTTACGAAATAGTTCCTTACAACTTGGAATCTATTACTCCCTCTGTCCCATAATTATTGTCCGGTACACCTTTGTTTGTTGTCTCATAATAATTGCCGATATTCTAACTGTGACATTGGTGTATACAGAAGAAGAACATAAAACAAGGGAATGAGTCATACACCTGTACTACTCAAGGATCAGTACAAATTGGGCTTTCCATCTGCCTCTTCGTCTGTCATTTCCGTACTACCATTTTGGCATACCGGACTATAATTATGGGACAGAGGGAGTAAATAGATACTTTCAAGTCTTCAAATTAATTTTAGCCTACTAGATTTTTGAAAGCGAATTGTATATGTGATCCGTTTCCAGTCATTCATTGCTGAAGCAAACGTTTTAAAACTCTGTGGAATTTTCATTCTGAGATAAGTCTCTTTACTTGCTACATGTATGCGAACTACACTCTGTCCCACTTATCTCTGGAGCAGGTGAACGAAAACATGTATCTGAGCAGCGATGAACACGTGAGAGAAACTGTATTGAGTGGAGGGAGGAAGGCCACTGCAGTTACCAGCCTTCCCAGCAGCGTGCACTGTTTCGCTCTGTCCAGTCGATCCCACCCTTCCCCCCTACTTTTCTGCTATACGCGGCTTTGCTCCAGAGATGCTGGGACAGGACACAATTAATTGTTTCGCAAAAAAGTATCTCTGTGTGCCACACATTTCATTCTTACTCACATGAAAAAATGTCCATTTGCATTCAGGGCTAGTTTCACAGTTAAAAACTCTTTTGTCCTCGATGAAATAGGCATTTTGTTTATAATTTTGAAATTGAGGTCTAAGGTTAAAATCCTCATATTTTGGGCTTGAACTCGTAATCTAAGAGGTTTGAAGATCCGTCCTCTTCTTTGTGCGTGACCTTTTTTATTTCTTTCTCTATTCATTATTCATCCTCATCGTCGCGATTAGACAAAAGTAAAATAAGAAAAGTCCCCCTCCTTGACTGTGCTGTCTAAGGCGCTGTGTTTTGGACTCCGACTGCGGGACGTCATGGGGCCATGGGTTCGAGTCCGCCTGTGTTCAGTCTTAGGGTTCTCGGTCTGGGTATAGGACCGGTAGCAACCCACCATCGTGAGGAAATTGGGGAGCTACGAGTGAGTAGCGTAATCTGGTCTGGGAAATCTCCTATAACGGCTTAACGGCTGGGGTTTGACGTGCTGACCCCACGTCACCCCATTACCGGTTGAAGAACTCCACACCTCTAGGTAGGACTGTGGGAGGGAGACTGGCAGTCGGGAGATAGGTCAAGGCCCTTCGAGGATTGTTGAGCCATGGGTTATTATTATTATTATTAAAATAAGAAAATACAAGGGAATGAAGAAAAATATATTTTTTAAATATTTATCTATAATAAAGCAACCATTCAGTTTTATTTAGTTTTTTCATGGATCTATTGAAACTACTACGCTGTAATCCCGATAAGTATCTTACATGTTACAGGATAAAGCACGTGTTACTATTCGAATACTTATTTAATAAGCTTTTTGTTTGCCAGGAATTATGACTTAAACTTATGCATGTTGAGCTAGTGCCCACCTAGCCGCCTCTGATGAAATCTAACATTATTCAGATTCTTTGTAAAATTCGACTCTGGTCACTTGTAACTTGTTGGGTACAGACGTTGTGCATCGACGCACAGCGTTTTGCGATAAGAAGCGGCCTTGAATATAGCGTGAGTCACTTTGAACGCGAGCAAGCTACACTACCAAGCTTGCCTGCCTTTGAAAACAGTCATTTTTTTCGCCGATTCCGAACGCGATTGCTATTGTAGAAGTATATATTGTCTCAAAAGAGCAAGAAATGAAATTCGACCAAAGTTCTCCCGTCGTTTTCTAAACATAGAATTATAATGAATTTTTTGGGTCTGGCCCCTTCCTCAAAGAAATTCTGGATACGTGCCTGGTCTACGTCAATGACAGAAATGCAAGCATTATTTATATTTTATTTTTAACCCAATTAAAGGAATGTGTAAGATTTTAAAATAAATTAGAAAGAGCGGAACTACTGTTGCTCTATTTTAAAAAATGTTGTTCTTCGAGGAAGAAAAATAAGAAGGATTTACTCCAGCACCTTAACACAGTGTCCCACGAGTATCTCTTGACAAACACTGTCAAATGTGATGTGATTTCATGAATAAAATTTTTCCCCTGTCTACGTATAACGTTTCACACATTTGGCAGTTTGTAGGAAGAGAGCATCGTTCTACAATGTTCAAGCCTCTAGATATTTTCCATTCTCATTCATAATATCTAATCACAATAATAAGTTAGAAGAAATAACTCGTATTTTCACAACTACTAATATTCTAGTTTTTCATCATCACATCAAATTATTTCTCGAAGATAACTGCTATTGATTGATTGATTTAGTGTTTAAGTCCACTTTATGCACAGTAAGGCTAATCGGGACTGGACCTACAGTTTAAAGTGGGATCCGAATCACTGTATGACTCCACCGGGAATCGAACCCGAGACCCCTTGATTACAAGGCAACCCTACCTAAGACCATGTCGAGCATATCTAAAATAGAATCTTTCCGAAATGAAGTAAAGAATTTTCTTTTGGCAGAGCAGAGATTGTGTTCAAATACTATGATGTAACTTGTATGTTTATGTTATGTATTTTGTCTACATGTTATTATTTTTACTTATTTTTCATTCATTTTATTTTATTTTTATATAGTTGTCTTTCACAATTTTTGTATCATTTTATTCATACAATTATTACTATTATTTTATCAATAGATTTTGTAACTAAATCATACAGTTTATTGCACACTGTATTAATACTGTAATAACGTATGTACAAGAAATGTAAATTTAAATGTAATCGATGACACGGGTTAGGTGGCAGAACAGCCTCAGGCTGAACCTCGCCCACGTAAATAAAGAATTTGAATTTGAATTTGAAAGAATTTACAATACCGGACCCTTCTGTAATTTCTATGCTACGTCTTATACTACTCACAAAATAATTAGCCGCGATGATTTATCTCAGGTCAACATGTTTCGGTGAGTTGAAGAAATTGTTCATTAACGTGTAGAAGTTGTAAAATAAGCTTTTCAATTCTCGAAATGACACTCCGTATACAAGTATGGTGTCTTTAGCGTTGCCACACTGTTGATTTCATACTTGGAGAGCATGGAAATGCGTCGAGGATGACGAAGAAGACGACAGTGACAGTGACAATCACGATGGAGAAGAACATGTGGAATGTAGACTTATTTGATTACAGGTAAGTTTGGCAACAGTGCATCGATCGTAAAATTGCTGGATACGAAAATGGAGTCTTCGATAATGAACGTTTGACGTTAAAGTGCTACGAAAATAAGATTTTTTATCGGTTCGTTTTCACAATTAGCGCAAAACCTTTCACGGATAGCCCCACTGACCATTCTCGGTAAGGTTAGGTTAGGTTAGGTTGGGGTCGTAAAACCATGCACGGGTAGACCCACACACCATTGACGGATAGCCCCACGAACCATTCACGGTTGTTAGATTAGGTTAGGTTAGGCAAGGCAAGCATAATTAAAATGAGGAATGTATGTTTCTTTTTTTTAAGTATTGAAAACACAAAATTTTCCGGTAAATAATTAGCAATCGTGCCGATCGCGGACCACTCAATTTAGCTTATTGTGCAATTTTTACACGTGACCCCAAATTTTAACTTCAAATTCGTGATTAGGAGGCCTCAATTAGTGAGTATGCGATATATTACAAAAATCTGGGATTGGTCCGGTATTGTAAATTCTGCGCAATCGGGGAGGCTGATAGCTGCTGTACTACAAGAAAGCAAGTCAATAATTAAAGTGAAAGTTTAACTACATGTATACCCAACGACATTTACAATATTGGAAGGACAGAATACTTAATAATTGATAATTCAACGAAAGGTATAAGTGTGGTGTAGTGGATAAGTCTGCCTGCAACTCGTGCAGGAATCAGTTCGTAGCGAGCTCCGCTCTTCGCGTGAGAAGGCTTAGTGATCGAACTGTCCGCGTTAGGTAGGGCCGTATACGGTTTGCTAGTGTGTGTTAGTTCTTTTTTCCTTTGGAGTGCAAGCGAGGTTTTGACTACAATTACCGTGAGCCAGTGAAGATATGATGAAATAGTTCACGATGAATACACAAAGAGAAAACATCTTGAAATTTGTTTTCTTTGATGCCAAAACGCGACCTACGTCATTGGATTTTCATCGATGGTTTCATGATGTCTACCAAGTGCCTACGAACCAAGTGGTCAGTTTTGAAATAGATTACTTTCGTAAGTGTTTGTACGTGAAATTTGCGACAAAAGTGGTAGGAGAACGGTTACTAAATGATTTTGGTGCTGAGGTAATCTATAGTGACGTAGATGGTGAACATAAAGTTGAAGTAGAATGGGCCCACCAGCGACATGTAATTGTCAGAATCCATGTAGTCCCAATTGAATTAAGTGCAGAAGTGATAAGTCGTGTCATGAGGTCTTATGGGGAAGTGTTGAAAATTGAAGACGAGACATACTCTGCAGATCACATTTACCTTACTCGAACTGGACGTGTCTTGATCAAAATGATACTACGTAAACCCATACCCTCATATGTAATCATGAATGGAGACTCCTATTGGGTAACATACTCTGGGCAGGTTCGTACCTGCATCGCGTGTTCGGAAGAGGCTCAGTGTCCCAAGCGTCGATCATTTGGGAACCAGCCCCGCAGGGGGCCGGTTAATATACCCGCTGACAATGTACCGATGGTATATGAACCTACTGTGCTACCCGTACGGACTAAACCAAGAGATTCAGCTCCATCAGTTGCAGAAGTCCCTGCGTCAAGAGATAACAATGGAGGGAACACGGATAGCCCCAGAATCACCGACGAGGAGACAGGTACCAGACACGAAGTTAGTGTGAAGAATGCACCAACAGGAAGGGAAGAGATGGAGCAGCCAACATTGACCACTTCAGAGGAGATGCATCACATACCCCCGCCCCCAACCCAAGTGCTTTGTTCGCTGAGGCAGAATTCCCCGTAGTTACCTCTCCTAGGAAATCACGGTCAAGATCTGTATCAAGGTTACGGTCAGTGGCGGAAGAGTCCATGGTGCTACGTAGGAAGAAGAAGAAAAATAATGAATGCGTAAGTTCCACAATAGTTCATAACGAATTTAGAGTAGAACCTGGTACCCCAAAACAAGATGTTACAAATTTTAGTTTAACAAGTAATTCAGCAAATGTAACTAAAGAGAAACCTTCAACGAGTAACAAACTTACCCCAGATTTATTTAGTGGAAAGCATAGTTAATGCATTATAGGCAGAAATTAGAGATCAGTAATGTTGAAGAATGTAAGTAAGTTTAGTTTTCTTTTGTGGACAGTTATAATCATGCAAACATTTACCTTGACATCTATAAATTTGAATCAAATGCAAAGTAAGACCAAAATAATTGCTCTCAATGAATTTCTCATTAAATCGTCTATTGATGTGGCCCTCTTACAAGAGGTCGCCATAGACGATTTTTCTGGACTGAGCATGTTTAAAGTATACAACAATTTTACTCCCTTTGCACAAGGGATTGCCATAGCATGTAGGCGACACTTGGATTTACGTAATGCAGTGCCCCATCCCACGGGCAGACAAATAAGTGCCAAATTAGGCTCAGTGTTTCTCTGTAATGTGTTTGCTCCGTCAGAAAGCCAAAACAGACGGGAAAGATCAGATTTTTTTTCAACAGTTGTAGGGCCCGAGTTGACATCCCACACTATACTAGTGGGAGATTTTAACTGCGTAATTCGTTCACAAGATCAAAATCCAGGATACAACTTCTCACGTGCGCTCTATGAATTAACGCAGGGGTTACAACTGCGTGACGCTTGGATACACGCCAACGGCGAAAGTCCAGGTTACACATATATCACCTCCAATAGTGCGTCAAGGATCGATAGGTTTTATGTCGCACCAAGATTTCAGGAATATATAATTAGTGTTCAAAATTTTCCAGTATGCTTTAGTGATCATAGTGTCCCAATTCTCAAAATAAATTTAGATTTGATCAAACCCCGACAAGGTAGCGGATACTGGCTTTTAAATAGCACTTTATTACGCAATGGTAGTTACGTCCAGCTAATCAGGGAAACGTGGAACGAACTCAAGGCCTCTCGGCCAGTGCAAAAGACCCTAATCGAGTGGTGGGAAACTCGAGTTAAGCCTAAATTTCGTCAGGTCAGTAAATTCTTCAGTGCAGAGGTTAGTAGAGATCAAAGAAACAAATATAATTTTTTGAATGCAGTCTTGAATGATCTCCATCGTTTAGCACTGCAAGGTAATTTCGATCGTCCCTATGCAAATGAAATAAAAGCGCAATTACTTTCTATACATAGCAAACGAAAATCTGCAGCAATAATAAAGAGCAAGATTCTTCCTATAGACCCTGACGAGCAAGCCACACTAAGTCACATTCTTCAATAACATAAACACGCCAGGAGTCACGTCATTCATAAATTAACTTTAGATTCCGGTGAAGTTGTCACCAACCCTCCTAGTATACACGACAGGTTTTTGCAATACTATAAAAATCTTCTTGGTCAAGCCTTTAAACCAACAGAAACGCAATGTAATTTTTTGAACTACCTCCCTGCATCACTGACGGAAAATGAAAGAACTGAGCTCACACAACCGTTTAGTAAAAAGGAGGTTCATGATGCAGTATTCAAAGCTCCGAGGAATAAAACTACAGCCGAAGATAGATTACCATCAGAATTCTATCAATGTTTCTGGGATCTAATAGGAGACGAATTAACGAAATGGGTCAACGAAGTGTTGACAACAGGGACAATAGGGAAGACCAGTGGCACGGGAGTTATAGTGTTAGTTCCGAAAAAGGCAAATCCAAAGTTCGTCACAGATTTTAGGCCAATTTCAATATTGAGTAGTGACATCAAACTTATAAGTAAATCAGCGTTTAAAAAAATATATGGTTAAACTTATTGGCAATTTACAGTTTGCTTGTAATACGTCGTAAAGTATACATCACTTGCTGCAAACGATAAGAGACGTAATTATTACCAAACAAAATAAGAATGCTTCAGAGGCAATTCTATCTTTAGACTTTTCACAAGCATATGACAGAGTGAGCCACGAATATCTGTACAAAGTCTTAGAAGCATATGGCTTCGGAGACACTTTTATTAATTGGACCAAAACATTATATAATAATATGCTGTTAAACTCAAAATAAATGTTCTTGACAACAAGTTTTAAAATGCGACGAGGTGTACTACAAGGTAGTCCCTTGAGTAGCACATTGTACGTCCTCACAATAGCCCCCTTTTTGTTTAGTATCCAGCATAATTTACAGGGCATTTCTATGCCTTCCACCACAATACAAGTTGGCAGCTTCATGGACGACGTCACGATTTTTCTCAAGGATGAAAGAGATCTGTACAGTGTTCAAAGCCAAATACATACTTTTGAGCACACATCAGGAGCAAAACTAAACAATCGAAAGTCATTCCTGATGCCCCTTGGCAAGGAGAATCCTATCACAAACAATACGGAGATCCCTGTAGACAAGAAAATAAAAGTTTTAAGTATAAACTTTTATGCAAATATCGATGAAATGATCGAAGCCAATAGTAAACTCACGTGCGAGAGAGCAATCTACGTCCTCAGAGTGAACAAGATGCGCTCTCTGAGTTTAAAAGCACAAGTAAGATTTATCAATGTTTTTGCTCTTTCTAAAACTTTGGTATGTAGCAAAAATTCTGCCCTTCAAACCACAGCACTTAGCCAAGGTCGACAAAGCTGTTGGCTTCTTTATGTGGCACGATACAATTTTCCGGGTGGCAATAAATGAGGTCACGTTATCAGAGAAGACAGGTGGGTTGGCACTAATACACGCGAACACACAGGCAAGAGCATTGTTTGTACAGACTGGCTTTCAGACAGCTTTCTCACTGCACGAGTCAACGACCCAAGCATGTATACAGACGATAATACGGAACATTCTATTAGAAGCTCCCATCGATATCCAAAGTATCTCCAAAAGGTTTTTGTTTTATAAGGACATCGCTTTACAGGTATGCTACCAGTTATTACGACATGGTTTTTAACACCATCTGTTAAAAAGTTATATAGTGAAATCAATAGTTCAAAGAACACAGTACCACGAATAGTCAGGGATTTCAATACACATAATTGGCCACAAATATGGGAAAATGTCTCCGCCAAACACCTTTCAAAAGCTGGCCAATCAATATGGTACAAAGTGGTTCATCGTGTTATATTGACAAGAGATAGGACATACCAATATGGAATCAGTGACTCTCCTAACTGTATATCATGCAACGTTCCAGATTCTTTAGCCCACAGGATAACGAAGTGTCGAAACTCCTCCATGGCATGGAACAAATTGAGAACAATGCTCAGTCGTATATGCCGCACCTCATTAACAAAGTTTACGGATACAGATATAGTTTTTCCTGATTTCAATTTTTTCCCACCAACAAAACAAATAGCAGTACAATGGTTGATAACTGAATACTTATTATATATATTTCACAATGACGAGAGCAGATTTTAGAAACAATTCAGTATCTTCTTGCAAGAACAATACGAAAAAATTCCTCTCCAAGCAAGGAAGAAATGGTATGCAAATTTCTTAATAGTGCTTTATACTTAATTTAGGTCAAACAAAAATGTAAAGGTTAACCAGATAGAAATACAAATTGTAATAGCAGTAATACACTTATGTCAACAACAATGTAATTCCATAACTTGTATATCAGAATGAGCCAATAATAAAAACAAAATAGTGGCTAGTATTCTCGATTGGGCTGATAGCAGTCCTAGGATCGATCCTCCTTATGAAGTGTTCTCTTTTTTTCGATTCTCATTTTATTAAACAACGGCATGGTGGCATTATGCATTATTTGTAATAGCAGGGTAAAGTGGCTACATTGTTCTGCATCTGGAATGTATACTATATAAAAAACAAATAATTGAATTGACACACGTTCAAAGGGATATTTTCATGTATAAGATCATGAATTATGATACTCTAACGATAATTCTGTACTCGTTTAAAGACATTGACAAATATTAATTAAATAACTCTTTATATTTGTGGCAATTCAGGATATACTAATTTTACACCTTTTCCCACTCGAGATCAATACAAGATTACCTCCGCAAATATCGAATGAAAAGTTTTCAACATGTGCAATTCTCCGTTAAATGTTTTTTCCGATTCGTTCTACCTTCGTTTTCTTTGTTACAAACAAGTATTCTTTGCACATTACATGTAGGAGGAGAGTTGCATCTACATTTCACGTTCGTCAGCTCCTTCTACCTGCTTTCAGGAGCGACAGCTTGTAGGGTAATGGTTACCGTTAAGGATTGTCAACCTGATGGTCGTAGGTTCAAACCCCTCCGGTGGCAGAAAAATTTCGTAAGTTTTAGACATATCCCATTGTGTTCATTGTCCACGCTGTGTGAAACGGAATGATTCAGTTTGGAATTAACGATGGGGGAGGGGAAATATTAAATTACAACATCTTCATTTCAACGAAGCGAGAAGTGGAGAAAAATTGGATAATTCTCATAAATGTTAAAATTACATTCATGTTTTTAGTGATATAATCGCAGGTAAACTCAATGATCTTACGTGAAAGATTTCATCTTGCTCTGAACTCAGCCAAAAGGCATATGGCACCGATCTAATACATTCTCCAATATGTTTCAAAACGGTATTGAGTGTTTTGTTTCATGTCGATAATTTGATCATGTCGTCAATTCTTGACGCCGAGACGATATGTTCTCCAACTACCTCTTCTCTCCTTTCGTTTCCATTATCTTCTATTTTCTCTTCTCCTTCTTATTCTTCTCTCCCCTCCTTCTCCTCTGCTTTTATCTCATATCACTCATATCTCTATTTTTCTCGCATCTTGTCTCCATCCCACTCTTCTCCACTCCTCTTATCTCCTTTCCTGTCTTAGATTTCAGACTCCACTGCACTCTTCTCCTCTTCTTTTCATTCTTCCCTTTTACTCTCTTTTACTCTACTCTCCACTCCCCTCTTCTCGTCTCCTCTCCTCTCCTCTCCTCTCGGTTTCCTCCTCTCTTCTTTGCTCCATTTTCCTCATCCCTCCTCGATTTTTCTTTTCTTCTCACTACTTCTCTCCTCGTCTATCCTCTCTTTCTTCTCTCCAATACTTTTCCTTATCCTTTCGCTTTCTCTTTCTCCTCTCCTTTGTCGTCTTTCGTTTCCTCTAACCTCTTATCTTTTCCTTAGGCTCATCAGCGATGAAATACAAGAAAACCTAGTTTATTTCTTTTAGAAAGAAATTCGTTATTCGCGATATAATATTGATATTTTTAATAATTTTATACAAAAATACTTATTTTCATTTCTTTCGCGTATTTCACAAATATCTATTGTGCATGTGGCAACCCTGAAATTGAGCCTAACTCTATACGCAACCCACCAACGCCTTGTGTAAATTAGGTTACCTAGTTTAAAATGTCGTTGTCCTAAAACTTTTGAGAGACACTGTACATATAACAATGATGTCTTGGTTGCATAGGGTTGTGATAGAATCAACATAGCCCAGGAAAATTGGCCTTGACTTATAACAAATTAGGAGAGAACTTAATATTTGTGACTTTAGCATCCCATTAGGGAGAGCATTTTCACAGAAGCCCCCAAGTGTTACCCTCTTGTTTTCCTGTGCTCTCCTTCGGTATATTTACTTTCGAAGTCAGAAAAAGGTAAATGTTTGTAGTGTTATTTGAATTCGAGCCTCAATATTAATTTCCAATTACTATATTTGGCAAAGTAGTCCAAATCAAAGTTGTCTCTAAGCTTTAAAGTAGCATATATTGATTGATTGATTTGGTTTATTTTACTTCGCTTTTCTGCCACTTTTGGCAAATCTCGATTAAGTGACGTATAATTTGCAATATTTTCTGGGACAGGCAATTTACAAACACGCCGCTTAACACAGAGTCGCGTCACTGGAGGCGCCAATTTCTGTGCAGGTGGTTGATTCCAAGCATTATTTTCCTTAGTATTCTTCATCATATCTTTGGCAGGAATTTGCATTTACATTCTTCTTGGCATTCACAAGAATGAAGTCTTCAATTCAAATGGCTTATATTTAATAGTAGTGTCACTTTCTCGTAGCTTGGAATACCAGTTGTTCTTGTCCATAACACATTAAAATAAAATGCACGACAAAGTTCTTACTTTTCAACAAAAAGTATCGCCAAGTGTCAGTAGCAAATTAATACTACAACATTCTCTGCTCAGAATTCATTGTAATATGTTAAGCTGAAAGATCTGTCATACTTCTATTTGGAAATTGGTAATAGTTTTAACTGATAAATATTCATGGGGAAAATGAACACTTAAACGAAACACAACTCCTTCCCACACTAAGCAAAAAATCTGGTTTCCTCTTTAGTTTCAGCACCGTAGCCGTTGATATAATAAACACGAGAACGCATATTCGTACTTCTATTACTTGCAATGTTAAACACACTTAAAAGTTGGCCCACCCTAGAAATTGCAGGTATCCTGATCGTGCAAAATTGTATATTGTGAGAAAAGAATATATACAAATCAGCATATGACGATTGCAGATTGAACTCGTCATCTCGAATATTCATACTCTATCTGCAAAGAGAAGAAAAGGCGCACTGTAGAAAAGCCTTGCTTCCATGTTAATAATGGCCACATGTGCCGACGCACCAAACAATTTTAATTCATTCATTCATACAAGAAGTGTACGTATGAGTTCGAGTCGGGTTTTTTGAGACCACTCAGCTGGTCTCGCAGTGGAAGGTGGGCAAAATGGAAAGGAAATGTAAAGTAACTATGTATGATTTACGACTTTCTGGTGTATGGGGATAGGTGAGGATAAGAGATGTCTCTGCATATTGGTGAACTTGACCGAGCAGAGCATAAGCAGAACTGGCAGACCTCTAGTAGGTGACGGCTTTCTGGTCTTGTAACTGAAGTTGGGCAAAGCGCCATAGTCGAATATATCTATATTTTTCGACTTACAAATATATAGGGGCATACTTTCGGACGAGAGTAATATATGTTCATTATGTGGAACAATAGTCTTAAGCTAGTGTTGCCAGAATCTTACGATTGAGGACTCAGTAAACAAAGATAAAAATCGGAGAATTTTTACATTAAAAAATCCCCTTGCTTTGGTGAGGGGAGATTATTTTCATTGTGCCGTTTTATAAGCTTAAAGATATTTCTGTTCTACGACGCCCCAGGGGAGAAACAATGATTTTGCTGTTGTGTAATAATCAGCTTAAAATGTTCTTTGTGCTACAGCGCTCTTGTGTGTGCTACTCACAAGGTTTTCACACATTGAGTTAGTTAAACCATTTCAGGGAGCTGCTATAGTAATGAAGCATAAACCACAAAGAGAGGTGCAATGCCATCCTCATAGAAGAGTGCATTTGTTAGGCGCGCATTCCTTACAGTTCATAATGTTTCCAATTGTAGCTTTAGATGAATATGCTTGAAAACTGGAATAAAATTGTGTTGGCCCTGTATGCAGTCCTGCACATGTCATAATATGTATATTATCAATATAGGACTCACGTACTTCAATTTGTGGTCAGATTTGAAGAAGTATTTCTGGACAATCCTGTAGAGTTTTGTGCAATATGTTGGGAAGGTATCTGCTTTCGGTTCAAATACCAGATAAATTCGTTCATTTAATTAAAATGGTTTATTGGTGATATTAGGTTAGTTGCGATGGGAGGTGGTAGGATGAAGAATAGAACATGAGAAGAAACGTTGGAAAATATTAATAACGTTTACTGAAAGTATACCTCGCAACGTTCGCCTACATTGAATGCAATGCAATGAGGCGTGTTAATTTACACTGTGTAAAAGTGAGGAGAAGTTAGTTACAAAAAAAAAAGTTTAAAACATTCGATAATTTAAAGCAAGTCTTAAGGACATTTTTGTATTTTGACAATTCAGTTGTTAGTATTACAATTGTAAAGTTAACTGAAGTATCTAATAGTCGACTAAATTACATAGTGCCAGCTGAAATGTACTTGTTAGTAAATAATATTTATTATTTATTTTCTACATTATTCAGTTCAATGATGGTTTCGAGGCATGTGTCACAGCTGCAGGCGCCTCAGGGAATTGCAGACACATTTCTGTTTGTGTCCTGCCTCAGTTCGTGGACGACTACACAGCCTTCTTGGAATATTTCTGCCCTATAGGAAGGTAAGATATTATCTACTATAATTATACATTACCAGAAATTAAGAAATTATAGACTAATCTTGGAAGTAAATAATAGCGGCGTTAGATTTAATTTGTGTGTTACCAATCTCGTACACTGTTCGGAAATTGTAAGGCGAGTATAAATTTACTTTGCTAATTCTGTTAGAGAAATTAATATCAGACTATGAAAAGGAGAGGAACGATACATAGGGTTTCCATTTTTATCCTAGAATTGACTTCTTGCGTCAATGATTATTATCATTACATTATCATCAATGGCACTTCTTATTGTAGAACATACTTTAATAAAGGATAAAATGTGGAGCTCTACCCTTCTTCGTCAGATTAGGAACACAAAAAATTCTTTCGAAGAACTGTGTTACCTCTTTACCCAGAACTTGCATTGGTCAGTTACAGTCATGAGTATTCTCGTGTATTTTTCATTTCCTGGAACGAAACTGTTATTTTTCTTGAACAACCAATTAATAGAGTAGCTTTTAGGAAAAAATAAAAAAAATAAACAGTAAATATAAGGAATTTTAATATCTTGTGACCTTTGATAAATCCTCTTAGGTAATAAAAAATACTCAAATATCTTGTAAACAGAAATTAGACATTACATATTTATATAGCCATTGGGTCCACACTCCTGCAGAATGACAGTCTGGTATTTTAAGTTGATGTTGATGAAGTTATAAAAAAAAATTCAAGGACTTCAGGAATCCAGCATATTCCAGAGATTTCATTAATACCAGTGTTCGTGTGTATTTTCCAGGGCGAAATGAGATCCATTTTGAATCACTACTTCTCTAGTGCCTTCCAGACTTCTTGTACTTTCCTACTACAATTCAATCTTGGCCTTAAAATGACGTGTTATTACTTATATAGTATATTACTAGACAAGGTTTTTCGTGAAGCGACACCTAGCAACTATAAACCTCCCTGATATAAAATTATAATTGTGAAGAAACGATTCTACTTAGGACTTTACGGCATGATGTAAAGCAACTCAAAAATATTTAAAAAAATATTATTTCTTATTTTAGTAAACTTCAACGTGGGCACCTTTCGTAAACCTCAAAATGTCAAGCCGATAATCGATCTCGACCCATGTGCACACTAGCAAGTCAGGGGTGATGGAGATGATAGCATTCTCAATTCTCCTGCGGATATCACGAAGGTCACGTGCAGGTGAAGTGTAGACCGTGTCTTTTTACATACCCCACAAGGAGGCGTTATGTCCGGAGATCGCGGTGGCCAACTGGTTGGTCCATCGTTGGTTGATTGATTTTGTGTCTTAAGTCCACTTTATGCACATTAAGGTTAATCGGGATTGGACCGACAGTTTAAAGTGGGATCCGAACTACTATGTGCCTTCACTTGGTATTGAACCCGGGACCCCTTTATTACAAGGTGACGACGCTACCACTACGCCATCGGGGAGCTGATTAGTCCATCGTTGTGGGAATGTTCTGTCCAGAAACTCACAAACGTCACAAATAAAGTACGGTGGTGGAATATCCTGTTGGAAGTTCAAATTTAATTTTGTAATTACGTCCTGACTGTCGGATAACACTCCCAGTGTCTAGGAATTTGTCATACCAATCCTTAATTGTCTTTACTTATGGTGGCTCCCGTTCAAACGCACATCTGAAATGTCTTTGGACTGGAAATTCGCGATTTTGTTTGCGCATAACACATGCACTACGCTCTCTCTTGTTGATTGATCAATTGATCTAATTGTTGTTTCAGTTCCACTTTATGCACAGAAAGGCTAATTGGGACTAGACCTACAGTTTAAAGTGGGATCTAAACTACTATGGACCTTCACCGGGTATCGGACGTGAGACCCCTTGATTACAAGGCGACGAAGCAACCACAGTGCCATCAGGGAGGCCCAACGTTCTCTCTTGTGCTGTCGTCATCGTTGCTTATTACTCAGCACCTAAAAAAGTTTTTGATTTGCTGTAGATGGTGCGCAAACCTCAAGGTTTTACATCGAATAGTTTCCTCATAATTCTAATTTGAAATCAGGGAGGTTTAATGTGGACACCCTGTATGTGGGACTGTACTTGTGACCCAAAATATTATATTTTTAAGCGCTATTAGTTTCGAAACAAATATAAAATTGCACAAATTATCAACTCCACCTAACAGAAACACACTAGACCTTGTCGTGAGGCAGTATTTTGAAGGTATGATATGCCTTACTAAGGGGAAGGAGGGATCTCCAAAGTTGTGGATGGTGAAGGGAGTTGAGTGACACTTTTTCTAATAAGTGCGCACTTTAAATAGCTTTTCTAGGAATTTTGGGCTTGATTATCAATTCTGCAATGAGCGCTCACTCTCATCAAAGTTATTTCTAGGAAAGATTAGCTAAAAAGTTAACTTTTCTTCTTTTATCTGCTCTTTAGTTATGTTGGCGTGTGCTGCCCAAAGAGTGCCTATGATGCGAGAAGAACAGAGGACAAAGAATTTTACACCACGGAAGAACCAACAACTCTAGTTTCATACGACGAACAAGTTTGAGAAGAAGTCGAATTTAAGCATTTTTTGAACACATGCGTTACAGCGTATAACATACGTTAAAAATGTATTGAAATCTACGATAATTCATTATTATGAAGTATATGCATGTCGACATATCTTAAGCATTCCTTATGGAATTTTAAAGTGTCCTACATGTTATTTATACTCGATGTTATCTTGTAAATATATGTAACTTTTAAGTATAACAAATTTGTCTGATTTTCATGTTCCTTTAAAAATAAAAATAAAGTTATTTTTACTTTGTAATACATGTACGTAAAATCTGCGTTCTAAATAAACAGTGTATGTGTGTGTGTGTACATACACATACAAACAGACAGATATATATATGAGAGATCAGAGCAAAATGATCCCTCTAAGGTAAATTAAACCATATTTCGCATAAACATCGCAATACAATGAAGCCTATTAGACATATGTGTTGGGGCATATCTTACCTATTATTTGGAATTGATTTGGAAATTTTGAATCGGCAATGTAAGACAGAGTGAACACAAACATAAGATGATGCAAATTATCATTTTTCTCCGGGTGTACGGTGCAATATGATCTCCTGTATCTTAGGTATGTTACAATTATGGAAATTCCTTGTCAAAATGTAGAAAACCAAGATTTGTTTTAGAAATGAAAAATAAACAGCTGTAGCACTTTTTACATTTAACTTCCTTGGACTTGAGGAGAGTTTTCATGCATTACTTACAGATATCACAAATGAAGTCAACGTCATCATCCACCCCAGCACATTGTTCACGAGTCCATTGTTTACACATCTGACACATAATCGAACCTTCACCATCAACAGTAAGTAAGAAGTTACCACTGCAGTAAATACACTCAGAGTTATCATTGTCACTATCAGTAATCCTTCAAAGGAATTACGAGTATTATACCCCAATTGTTACCACAAAAATACAATGCCACGACAAAACGGCATCTTGAATGGGCAGGACAAAACGTATAGAAATTACCATATTATATGTTTTAAACGCCTAAATGTTTGTGATTATTTTCAGAGTTACCATTCCCTTTATACAGTGCTGAAAAATAATCGCTTCTCTTACAAAGAACATTATTTGTCGTAAATTTGAAACAAAAAATTGTGAGCAAAATTAAATCCCACTGACAGTCTTCACCTGAACTGAAGAGGTAGTACGTGAATTGTCCACATGATAATACTACTAACGGAGCAGAAACTACGAATTAACGTTTTGCCCAGGGGATCATTTTGTCCTGGCCTCCCCTATATACACCCCCCCCCCCCCACACACAGGGTGCAATTAAAATGGCGCCCATATAGAGGACACGAAAAAATAAACAACTTTTCCTAGTAACATTTTAATCGTTGGAACATAGTGTGGGACCTACAGGCGATGAGAAAAGGGCCCGTTTTGCCGCCTGTATGCTGGCAACCCAACACAACATGCGATAAATTACATTATAAGAATGACATTATGTGCTTCAAAACGTAACGGATAACGAATCCAGAAACCCAAAGGGAAATAAAGCAAACGACACGAAAATTGATGGAAAAACAAATAACGTATGAAAAAAGAGTGATGGAAACTTTGGTAGAAGAGAAGGAACCTTAGACTCAAAAGTCTACAAGTTCGTATCCGGAAATTGCTATAGTAGGGGGATGGGTGAGGATAGAGTTTTTTGTAGCGCTTTTTCTTGCTTACATTAAAATTGGTTACATCGTATTTTATCACTTAGCCTGCACATCATCTATTTCCAAATTAATATTTCACTTTTATTCAGGTGTTTACTTTTATTCTGAAATAATTGCATTTTGTCCAGTGGTAATTTACTTTTCTTGGGGTTGAGTGGGAGCCCCTTCTATCCGCTCTTCAGCGTTTAGAAAAGGTTCGGTTGTTGTGGGAAATGTGGATCACGAAGACATGAAACAAGGTGATGGAAATGCATGTGTTCAGTTGAAGGTGAAGATCAGTGGCAGAGGCGGGCACGGAATACCTGACGCCAAGTTCGAGTCTTGATTATGGCTACTTTTGTTTATTTCTAACTGAAAATTTTGAGAAGCGTAACAATGGGTATTTCTACTTAGTTAACTAACTAAGTAGTTAAGTGTTTCAGTAGTTGGAAATTCGTCACATCACTGTGGTTATATTTTCTATGGTTACATTTTCGCCGAAGTTACAAGAAAGAGCATCAGGCAGTTCCCCTTTCTGCGAAGGGGTCCACAAGCGAACCTATTAGATGTTGTACCTCGTGGTTCACAATAGCTGAGTTTTCCTTGAAGGAAAAGCTGGGCAATTATCTCCGCTGCGTTTCTTCTAGGGATGACCAAATCCAGAGTTTTTAAAATCCGGAATCTGATAGTAAAAACGGAGATTCCGGATTTCGGGGAGAGACCGGATATCCGGATTTCGAAGGGAAGCCGGATTTCGGAGGGCATTTGTGATCAGTGCCCACATTGCTCGATGGCTCCTTTTCTGTCGTAGCAGTTGCACAGGAGCGATATTTTGATAGATTGGACAAGTTCCCGCTTCACTATAATGCGCAAGCACTTGATGACGCCGAAAGAATTACATGCTTCGGAGCTCAAAGAATGAAATCGTATAGAACAGAAAACGTCATATGCAGCATATTTCTTTCTGCTTTCGACCAAACGTTTCTTGCTCTCATGCATGGGTGGCGCGGGTAAGAAGGTGCGAAGAGGTTTTTCAGCACCCCTTAATTTTCCTCCGCATCTGCCATGTTACGATATATATGACTTACTAAAACTTTGTCGTCACATTGGAGTAACACCGCTGTCATTGTAGACAACAGACAATGATCGTAATATGAAAGAGAACCCGCATTTGCTTTCCTCCATTACGGAGGGGGGAGTCTCTACAATAATTAGTGACTGTTGTCTTTCTTCCACCATTGTTTTGTTTGTTAAATATTTCATTTTCTTTTTTAAGACATAGTATATGGCCTGCATAAACAAGCCATGTTCGTTTAAAATTACAAAACGTGCACTTGTAGTGCCCAAAACAAACAAAACTGAAACAAGTCATTAGTAGGCTTCAGTTTCATTGGCATATTTGTATAAAAGCCTATTAAGTGTTCATTGGTATTTGATGTAATGGCTAAAAAATGCATGTTTTCTTTATTTTCAACATCACACCCCCAAAATTTAATACCACGCCCCCTCAGCACACCTACATGATTAATACTGGTGTCGCCACTGCTCTTGTATCATACATACAAAACAATATTCAGATTACATCTGATTGTTGCGGAACTGACCTCATGTACCAACTTTTTGTTAACGTGTACCAATTATTTGAGGACTAAAAGTGGTAAACGTTGTAAGTGCCAAAAGCGAAAGTGTTGGGAAATCGCATCGTTCAGCACATCAGCCCGTAAGAACGTGCATACTAGTGACCTCTTTACACGCCCCTTGAACTACTTAGAGGGCTACCAGCCACATTTCACGTTTACCACATTATAAAGCATGGCACATTTCACAGTTTAACGTGAAAAACGGTGTTTGAATTATTGTGGCACTTACAGCGTTTACCAATTTTAGTCTTCATTTTATGGTCAAAGATGAAAACATAAACAAGTGGAATCATTTCATAAAAGAAGGGAAATCTTAACGCAGTCGGCTTCTTTCAAGCGCGGTGCCAAAAAATTTTGACCGGCTGGGCAGGAGTCAAATACTAATAAATTACGGTTCACAGATATAAAGTTTGAGTTTCACACACAGATATTCCCTCGCCCTCTCCCGAATTTCTTTGTATTTCTTATATCTTTTCTCATTGCTATTGCACGTCTTATTTTTACCTTGCACCATTTTCCTCTGCTTGTATTATCCCCGTCCCCCTCTCTCTGTGTTTTAAAAGACACATCTGCATGCACCGGTAATCTGTTCACCAAATCTTGTGATTAAAATTCTCTCTATCCTCTCCAGTCTAGAAAAAGTAACGAAAGTAACCGATATCGTCACCTGTTGTAAAGCCTCTTGGCTATCATTCCTATTTTTCCTTTCGGATCACACATTAAACTGCAGGTCCAGTCCAGATTAGCCTACCTATGCATAAAGTGGACTTGAAACACCAACTCAATCAATCTATCTTTCCTGTGTGAATCTTGATATGGCCTCTCTACTTCTCTCATTTATGTGTCCCTTCCCTGATGTCCTTCAATTGCTTTTCCGAAATCCGGATAGTATATTTTCCGAATCCGGATTTCAAAGTTTTCGGAATCCGGGTTCCGAATATTTTTGACCATCCCTAGTTTCTTCCAGTCCCAACCTGTTTTTTCATCCCGAGCCGCCTTTACGCAAGGGTATACATTGGAAAGTTACGACTTTATAAACTTTTGGGTACGTACGTAAATTATGGTGCGTCACGTAACATCCGCAGCTCCCCAAATACTACGTTGCGTGCAAACTTTAATGATATCAACGTAATCTTACGGCTGTCTCCAGTAACCTCGTAAATTATGCATTATACTTTATCATTTTATTGTACATTTGTGGTTCAATGCCCTAACCTTACTCACTTTAGAGCACCTAGCATGGGTGAAATAGGTTTTTAGTTCGTCACTTTGAAATTTGTCATGTGATTGATTGATTGATTTGGCTTATTGTACTCTCGCTTATCTGCCACTTTTGGCTAGTCGATGATATGATGAAATTAATGAAGGGTCACTCACAAGGACCACACATGCCTAGGCCGGAATTCAAACCCAGAACCCGTGGAATCGTAGCATGCAGTGCTAACCACTCTGCACGGAGGTCAGTATCTGTCACGGAGGTCTGATTTCCCTCGAATGCAACAGCTTTCCAGCCAAGGAATATAATTGCAGAAGCAATTTTATGTGAACGACTGAATTTATGGCAGTTGCGGTTGTCAGACAATTTGTGTTTAACAAACTAGGCATGGAGTGAAAGGTGGAGGCAAGTCCTTCTTTTAGTCTCTCTCCACATAATCCAACCAGGAAGAGTTATGAACAACAATAATCATAGCTGGCAATAACAATACCTATAACAGTATCTGACAAAATATAACTTATATTTATTTTCCTTTTAGGGTGTAATGTGCGATATTTTCTTGAAGCACACAAATGTCAACCTCTCCTCCATAGTACACCCTGGGCAGTATTTTTGCAGGCTAACGGGACTCTGCCGTGTGAACTAAGAACCTGTGTAACCCACTGTGGCAGTTTGTGTTTTGCCGTCCATATGTTTGTGTTTCCATTTCATGTTGTCGCCATTCATCGCCATCGTAGCGAGTAACCCACAGTGGAAGCAAAGTGATAAAAACGGAACTAACCCAACTAACTCCTAAACCGCCCATCCGCTCTTACAGGTTAGCTAACATTAAGGATAAATGTAATAAGTTAATGGAGTACTGATTATTTGATATATTTATCGCTCCTTGTTTGTACTATTTGTGTGTGTGTGTGTGTGTATGGGGAAGAAATTGTAAAAATTGATTGGTGGATTTAAAAACCTGCCCTTCCTCCTCACACACACATTTCAGAATAAGTTCCTGAGGCTCTGTACATATATACATATATTATTAACTAGAGCGGAGAGGATGATAAGAGGAAGGATAGAAACAAGGAATCTGAAACAGTACCACCAGAACATTTGTCTCGGTTGGTTATGAAATTCTAAGCAAAGCTACATGTTTTTTGCTAGAAATGTAAATCAAAAAGTAAATATTTATTATATGTATATATATATAACAATAACATACAATAAACTATTACTATTATTATTAATATACATCTATTTTATATATATTAATTGTTATTATTAAATGATGACACAAACACACACACACACATACACATATGTGTGTGTGTGTGTGTGTGTGTATGGGAGAAGAGATTGTAAAAATTGATTGGTGGATTTGAAAACCTGCCCACCCCCCTCAGACACACATTTCACAAGTGTGTGAGACAAAGATAACGTATCACTGTTAACACAGAAACGAAGTTAAATCAGGTGTTCTCAATAAATCTTGGGAAAATGTACACTGATGTTGATTGAAGACAAGGTAATGTTCTTATATATATTATAATACGAAGAAGGTTCACCAACAAAGGAAAGTTCCTGGAATAATGTTACATGATGATCGATCTTCTGCAACCTCTGGATGACATCTGGATGAATGACTGCATTTTATTTCTACGACAAGGTGATGACATAGCAAATGATGAGTATTATCAGTGTTTAGTATGCAAAAAAATAAAATTTCAGAGTGAACAGAACCAATTTGTAAATTGAATGACGCTGAAAACAACATGATTAGGCATATTATTATGCACTCGATGCATTCTCGACTTGCACGTTTGAAGATAAAACGTACATCCTTTTCAAAGGAAGACCAGATATTCTGAATTGAATCGTTTATTTCAGAAATCCCTTATCAACCACTTTTGGCGAAAACATTTTTACAGTTTTACAGTTTCCTATAGATTTTATATATATAGCATCATTTGACGTAGAAACCGCTTATATAACCGCATCCTAACGCAGGTAATTGGCCTTGAAATATCCGTTTACTGCAGAAACCCCTCAAGCGCCTTGATATAGAGGCTTTCTACAGTAAACACGTAAGTTCAGTTGGTACCAACTGATTCAATCGCTCGATCCGTTCAGTTCGCAATACTGCATTGTATCCAAGAACAAGTGTTCTTCCGTGGACTGGTGTGTTTAGCATTGTAGTGAATTCAGTGCCGTGCCCAAAGGGGAAGGGGGTTCGTGTTGATTTAAATTCTCATTCGGCCAAGCATTACTGAAGAAAAGACATTTAAAGGCAGGAAAAGGTGGCAAAATAAAGACTGACGACTAAAAATATTATGCCTAATCCTCCCCCTCCCCATTTTAGAAATCTTGGACACTCCACTGTGTTAATTGTTACCTGGTCTAAGTTTCTTCTCAGCTACCCTCAGCAAAAGCCAGCAGGAAAAGACCCCATAAACAGTAAGAAAATAGACGATATTCGTAAGTTGCTGGATTACACATGAGAATATGAATGTGAGAACTTCTACGACAACATTCTGCAGTGGCCAACAACAGATGCTCAATGCTTCAACTTGGACTATGAGGAAGATAAAGACCGTTAATATACTACCTATTTTGTAATCTGAAAATATGTTTATTTTATCTGTTAACGTGGAAGAATTTTCTTTTGTTCCCCTTAAGTTTAGCTCGAATAATGTGAATAATGATTATTCTGAAGATAACAGTACATTTGTGTCTTCAACCATTTTATTTTTCATCACACTCAATGTCATCTATTTCATGAATAAAAATAACAAAAGTCTTATTTGTGATTCATTGCGATTTTCTCCCTCCATAAAAAAATAATTATAAATGATCATTATGAAATCGCGCAGATAATGACGCAAAACAAATGTACAAAAGTGGTTTCCTGCAGAAATCCCCTATGTGAAAATTGGAGAAATAATTATTCCCCCACTACTAAATATCTGAAACCATCAAAACCACGCAAAAGTGTTTGGAAAGGAGACTTAAGTTTAACCAATCTGTTTTACTGCGATGAAATATTATGTGAAGTTTTTTTTTATGTTTTGTCACAAACGATATTTGTGGATATTTTTTTATTAAAATAAACGATTCAATTGTTGCATTAAAGAATGGCTTCAAATATTACCAACCTTCAATCAATAGGAGGAGCTGAAAGCAAAGCTCCAAAGACTTTTCTGCTGGCTGTTTTTGCTCTATTTTCGGAAAGAACTTTAGTGCATGATAGTCGCAGATGTTATGCCAAATTTTTCTGTAAAGAGTTGGGAGCAACCATTATGTAAATTTTCATCTTTCAAGAAATTGTGCTACTCTTACCGGTAGTTAAAATTCATTTACAACTAACAGTCTTTGATTCAAGATTACGGAACAAGGAATATTCTTGAATATACATTAAAATTGATTATGTAGTCCAAAGTAATATCATTTCATTGAGGCAGTTTAATGAACATTTTTCATCTGAAAAATTAACACATCAGTTGTTATTGATTCTTGCATTATACAAAACATTAAACTCGATAAAATTTGTTACATTGTTGCAAAGTACAGACTTACAAAATTTAGCTATTAATTGAAGACCGTGAAGGAACACCACCAGGCAAAGTGCTATAACGTGTAGAAATGTATGAATAATGTAGAAACAATGAACTTTTGATCTATTTAGTTTCTGTGGAACTGCTTTTATAACAAAAATTATCACCGCATGCCACTGGTTCTGTGAAATAAATCCTCGCCAACATCATGATATATATATTTTTTTTATTTATGCTAGTATTATCCTGCTGAAAAACAGCTGGCTGGCCTTAGTACAGCAGTGCATATTCATGTAAATACAAAAAAGTCATAAATGTATAATACAAGATTGAATGATAAAAAGGTTGTGACTGTACAAATACAGGTACAATAAAATATTAATGATATATACATAAAAGTATAAATGATAAGTCATTAAAATAGGCCTGATGAATGATTAAAATACAATTGATCTTAAGCTCGTTGGAAATCATTATAACTACTGACTATGGAGTTTACAAACTCATTATATTTATAATCTGTAGATGTTGTCAATAACGAGCCTTCAGTTAAGTAAGCAAGGGTAATATGCACCAATTTATTCAGGTCGATGCTGATTGCTTTTCCTTCTTGCTCAATAAAGTAACTGGAATTATTCAATACGTTTTGAATGCAACTCAAATGTTATTATTAACTATTACTCCAGCATGGTCATTGTAGTGATCCTTGAGTTCATTCATGATATAGACCTAAAAGTTAGATAAATAAAAATAATAATCTAACACATATTCAATATATTAGTTTTGAATTAGTAATAATATTTGTTATTGGTAGTAGTAATACAATTTCTACATCATAAAATGAGAAACATTACTGCAATTAGGAAGAATTTTATAGAAAATGGAATTCGTGGTGAGGATTTTGGGTCAAACCCACACTCAAATGGTGATCTTTTTTCTCAGTCTGTAATTGTTTTTTTTATAGTAGCGTGGATAGTATTATTACAATTGAGGTGATTATTATAATAATTATTGAAGTACTTATAATTATATTAATTATTTACTTTATTTTATAATAATCTTTTTAATTGTAAGTTAAGTGTACTTTAAATATACTAAGTAAATGTTATCTACCTCATCAATAAATGGAAATATAAAGGAATAATCATACTACGTCTACGAAGTGTCAATATCATGCTGCTGCTTCAAATCCTAAGTGATGTGTTGGTGAAAAGATATGTCGAGTTATACTCCTAGGAAAGTTGACCCAATAATAACATGAAGTCCATGAAATCCTGTTGCCTTAAAGAATGTAGATTCATATACTGCATCAGCAAAAGTAAATGGGGATTCATAATATTCATATGCCTGAAGAATAGTAAAATATACTCCTAATATTAATGTTAATATAAGTGCTTGAGTTGTATGTGAATGGTTTTTTTCTAATAATCCATGGAGGGCCCATGTTACTGTTACTCCTGAGGCTAGTAGAATTGCTGTATTTAATAAAGGTACTTGTATTCAATTAAATGGGGTGATTCCCCTTGGTGGTCATAATATGCCTAATTCAATTGTTTGGGATAAACTTCTATGAAATAATGCTCAAAAGAATGACACGAAAAATAATACTTCTGAAATAATAAATAGAGTTATACACCATCGTAGTCCTATTATAACTTGATTTGTATGTAATCCTTGATATGTTCCTTCTCGTGAAATGTCTCGTCATCATTGAATTATTGTAAGGAGTATAGTTGTTACTCCTATTAATAATAGCATTATATTTTGTTGGTGAAATCATCTAATTATACCTGTTGTTAACATTATTGCTCTAATAGCTCCTGTTGCTGGTCATGGGCTCTGATCTACTAGGTGATATGGGTGGTTTTGGTTTTGTTGACATTAGTTACTTTGATTCTCTGGAATAAATAGCAATTAATAATGCAAATACATAAGAATGGATAAATGCTACGGCTGTTTCTATAATAATTAGTATAATTTGTGCTAAAATTTATATTGAAAGTCCAATAATTTGTAAAATTGTTCCTGGATTTCCAATTATTGATATTATTAGGGGTCCAACTATTACATTTGCTGGTAATCGCACATGTAAAGTTATTGTACGAATTAAATTTCTAATTATTTCAATGCCTACTATAATTTGTATTAATAGTGCTGGTACACCTTCCGGTACGAGGTGTGCTAATATATGTTTTGTATTATTAATTCACCCAAATAGTATAAATGATATTCATATTGGTAACGCTAAGGTTAGGGTAAAAACTAAAATGCTTGATCTAGTAAATACATAGGGGAGTAATCCTATTGAATTATTAAATAGAATACTAATAAATATTAGAGTTCTTCCTTGGTGATTAATTGTTCCTAAAAATGTTTTGAATTCTTCATGCAATTTTACTATTATTATGTAATATAACATAGAGGTCTGTGACTGTATTAATCAAAATGGAGTTGGGATTATTAATAACTCCAGGAATGTTCTTATTCAATTTAGTGATAAATTTATAATTGATGATGTTGGGTCGAATGACGAGAATAATCTTGTTATCATTTTTAGTATTTAATTTTTGTTTTATTTTATATTTTAATATTGTTATTATTTAGTAATTAATTATAATTATAGTAATTAATAATTATAAATAGAAAATAAATTAATATAAATGTTGTAAAAAGAATAATTCAGTTTAACGGATATATTTGTAAGATAAAAAAGTATCTATAAAGATAATTTAGGTTTGACACTCCAATGTTATTTATGTATTAACTAACTCTTTTCATTAGAAGTAGTTGTTATATTACTATTTTGTGGTTTAAGAGAATATTACTTACTTTTCAGTCATCTAATGATTCTTGTATAATTTTTATTAATCAGTTAATAAAAGATTTGTGAGTTGTAGTTTCAATAATAATTGGTATAAACCTATGATTAGATCCGCCCTGGAGTGGCATCTATTTTAATTCCTATGGATGGTATGGTTCATGAATGTAATACATCTGCAGATGTAGTTAGTACTCGAATATCTATATTAATTGGTAATACTGTTCGGTTATCCACATCTAATAATCGAAATGAGCCTATTGTTATTTCATTTGTTGGGGTCATGTATGAGTCAAATTGTGCTTATATAAAATCGGAGTATTCGTAGCTTCAGTATCATTGATGTCCAATAGTTTTTAGGGTTAATGTAGGTTGATTAATTTCATCTAATAAGTATAATAAACGTAGTGAGGGTAGTGCAATAAAAACTAGGTTAATTGCTGGCATAGTTGTTCATATTGTTTCTAGCACTTGTCCTTCTAAAAGCATTCGATTTGTTAATTTATTATTAAATAATGATGTTATTAGGTATCCTACTAATACTGTAATTATATTTAAAATTAATATTGTGTGGTCATGGAAGAATATTATTTGTTCTATTAGTGGAGAGGATCTATCTTGTAATCCTATTTGATTTCAGGTTGCCACGTTTAAGTAAGGGTAATCCTTATATTTGAAGTTAAAATTCAATGCACTTCTCTGCCACCTTAGAAATTAGTTGTTAATAAGTAGTATCGGAAGTTCTGAGTATGTATGCTCGGAAGGAGGTGATATTTGATATCATTCAATTGATGATGCTTGTTGTAGGTTAAATAATGTTGGCCGAGCACTTGTTATACCCTCTCAGGTAATAAAGATTATAATAATTACTGCTGTAAATGATAAGATTGATCCTAAAAATGTTAAGTTGACTAAAATATATATGGAAATAAATTTAATTTTTAATCAATCTGGGTTTATTATTACTCTTGTAAATAGTGGAAACCATTGTACCAGTCCTGCTATAATAGCAAATACTGCTCCTATAGATAATACATAATGAAAATGTGCTACAACATAATATGTATCGTGTAGTACAATATCTAATGATGAATTTGCTAGTACTACTTCTGTCAATCAATAATAATAGGAGAACTGTAGTAATTACTACTGATCATACAAATAATGGCAATCGTTCTATAGATATTCCTAAAGTTCCTATATTAATTACTGTTGTAATAAAATTTACTGCCTCT
The DNA here is from genome assembly GCF_977018435.1 of Lepisma saccharinum. Lineage (NCBI taxonomy): Eukaryota > Metazoa > Arthropoda > Insecta > Zygentoma > Lepismatidae > Lepisma > Lepisma saccharinum. Next base: position 54,055,485 of record NC_139238.1, read on the forward strand.
AGAATAGAGGAGACTCCTGCTAAATGTAATGAAAAAATTGATAGATCTACAGAGGCTCCGGTATGTGCATTTCCTGCAGAAAGGGTAGGATACACTGTTCAACCAGTTCCTGCACCACTTTCTACAACTCTTCGTGATAATAGTAGAGTTAATAATGGTGGTAGTAGTCAAAATCTTATATTATTTAATCATGGGAAGGCCATGTCGGGGGCCCCAATTATAAGAGGTACTAATCAATTTCCAAATCCTCCAATTATAGTAGGCATTACTTTAAAAAAAAATATAATAAATGCGTGTGCAGTTACAATTACATTGTAGATTTGATCATCTCCAATCAAACTTCCTGGTTGACGTAATTCTATACGGATTAAGATACTCAACGATGTTCCAACTATTCCTAATCATACCCCGAAAATTCAATATATTGTACCAATATCTTTATGGTTAGTAGAAAATAATCTTCGTTCCAAGAATTAGATGACTGAAATGATAGGTGATAAACTGTAAATTTATTCATATCTGAGAATAGTTTTGGTCCTATAGGCGGAAAGTAATAATTGAAACGCTTTTAAGACTCTGTGAAGGATAATAATTCAACATTTTAATGAAAATCATCTCTGGCTTGGTCTGTGGAGAAAATGAGTTTCCAACGAATATTAGCAAATAACACGAATTTCTCGAAAAATCAAGTATTCATCCTATAGTCCAAATTTCACAAATAAACGCTTTTCAGGCTCAGAAAAGCTTAATAATTCAACATTTTCATGAAAATCATCTCTGGCTAGGTCTGTAGTGAAAATGACTTTCAGACGAGTACTAGTATCGAACGTGAATCTCTAGAAAAATCAAGTTTTGATCTTATAGTCGAAAAGTGATAATCAAAACGCTTTCCAGGCTCTACAAAGCATATTAATTCAACATTTTAAAGAAAAACATCTCTGGGTTGGTCTGTTTAGAAAATGAGTTTCAATCGAATATTAGCATTTAAACCGAATTTCTTTGAGAAATCTAGTTTTGATCCCATTGGCAAAATGTAATAATTAAAAAGCTCTGAGAAGCATATTAATTCAACATTTTAGTGAAAATCATTTCTTGCTTTTTCTGTAGAGAAAACGAGTTTCAAACAAATAGTATTTCACACGAAATTCTCGAAAAATCAAGTATTGATCCTATATACGAAATGTAATAACTAAAACGCTTTTGAGGCTCTGAAAAGCTTAATAATTCAACATTTTAAGGAAAATCATCTCTGGGTTGGTCTGTAGAAAAATTTAGCTTCAAACGAGTGCTAGCATTGAAATTGAATTTCCCGAATACTGAAGTATACAATACAGACCTAGCCAGAAATGATTTACATTAAAATGAAGAATTATTATGCTTTTCAAATCTTAAAAAGCGTTTAAATTATCACTGTTGGACAATTGGATGAATACTTGATTTTTCGAGAAATTCATATTCAATGCTAGTACTCCTTTGAAACTCATCTTCTCTACAGACCTAGCCAGAGATGATTTACATTAAAATGTTGAATTATTAAGCTTTTCAGAGCCTGAAAAGCGTTTTAAATATTACATTTCTCCAGTAGGACCAAAATTATTCTTAGAGATACATAAATTTACAGTTTATCACCTATCATTTCAGTCATCTCATTCTTGCAACGATGATTATGTTCTACTAACCGTAAAGATATTGGTACAATATATTTAATTTTCGGGGTATGATCAGGAATAGTTGGAACACCAGTGAGTATCTTAATCCGTATGGAATTAGGTCAGCCAGGAAGTTTGATTGGAGATGATCAACTCCACAATGTAATTGTAACTGCACACCATTTATTATAATTTTTTTTGTAGTAATGCCTATTATAATTGGAGGATTTGGAAATGAATTAGTACCTCTAATAATTGGGGTCCCCGACATGGCCTTCCCACGATTAAATAATATACGATTTTGACTACTACCATTATCATTAACTCTACTATTATCAGGAAGATTTGTAGAAAGTGGTACAGGATCTAGTTGAACAGTGTATCCTCCCCATATCTGCAGGAATTGCACATGCCGGAGCCTCTGTAGATCTATTTATTTTTTCATTACATTTAGCAGGAGTCTCCTCTATTCTAGGGGCAGTAAATTTTATTAAAACAGTAATTAATATAGGAACTATAGGAATATCTATAGAACGAGTGCCATTATTTGTATGATCAGTAGTAATTACTACAGTTCTCCTATTATTATCACTACCAGTTCTAGAAAGAGCAATCACCATACTACGTATTAACAGATCGAAAATTAAACACCTCATTTTTTGACCCATCTGGTGGTGGAGATCCTATCTTATATCAACACCTATTCTGATTCTTTGGACATCCAGAAGTATATATTCTAATTTTAACAAGATGTGAAATAATTTCACATATTGTAACTCAAGAAAGAGGTAAAAAAGAAACATTTGGAGACCTTGGAATAATCTATGCAATAATAGGAATTGTATTTCTAGGATTTATTGTATGGGCACATCATATATTTACTGTACGAATAGATGTTGACACACGAGCATACTTTACTGCAGCTACAATAATTATTGCCTACCAACAGGAATTAAAGTATTTAAATGAATTGCCACACTCCACGGAACACAAATTAATTACTTTTCATCAATATTATGAGCATTAGGATTTATTTTCTTATTTTCTACAGGAGGATTGACAGGAGTAGTACTAGCAAATTCATCATTAGATATTGTACTACACGATACATATTATGTTGTAGCACATTTTCATTATGTATTATCTATAGGAGCAGTATTTGCTATTATAGCAGGACTAGTACATTGGTTTCCACGATTTACAGGAGTAATAATAAATCCAAATTGATTAAAAATTCAATTTATTTCCATTCTTATTGGAGTCAACTTAACATTTTTTCCAAAACATTTTCTAGGATTAAGAGGAATACCACGACGATACTCGGATTATCCAGATGCATATACAATATGAAATATTGTATCAAGATTAGGATCAATCTTATCATTTACAGCAGTAATTATTATAATCTTTATTACCTGAGAGGGTATAACAAGTGCTCGACCAACATTATTTAACCTACAAGAAGCATCATCAATTGAACGATATCAAAAATCACCTCCTTCCGAGCATACATACTCAGAACTTCCGATACTACTTATTGACAACTAATTTCTAAGGTGGCAGAGAAGTGCATTGAATTTAAGCTTCAAATATAAGGATTACCCTTACTTAAACGTGGCAGCCTGAAATTAAATACGATTACAAGATAGATCCTCTCCACTAATAGAACAAATAATATTCTTCCATGACCACATAATATTAATTTTAAATATAATTACAGTATTAGTAGGATACCTAATAACATCATTATTTAATAATAAATTAACAAATCGAAAGCTTTTAGAAGGACAAGTGCTAGAAACAAAATGAACAATTATGCCAGCAATTACCCTAGCTTTTATTGCACTACCCTCACTACGTTTATTATACTTATTAGATGAAATTAATCAACCTTAAAACTATTGGACATAAATGATACTGAAGCTACGAATACCCCGATTTTATAAAATCAGAATTTTACTCATACGTGACCCCAACAAATGAAATAACAATAGGCTCATTTCGATTATTAGATGTGGATAACCGATCAGTATTACCAATTAATATAGATATTCGAGTACTAAATACATCTGGAGATGTATTACATTCATGAGCCATACCATCCATAGGAATTAAAATAGATGAAACTCCAGGGCGGCTTAACCAAACAGGAATTAACATTATTCGAATTGGTCTATTTTTTGGACAATGTTCTTTTGTGGATCTAATCATAGGTTTATACCAATTATTATTGAAACTACAACTCACAAATCCTTTATTAATTGATAAATAAAAATTATACAAGAATCATTAGATGACTGAAAAGTAAGTAATGGTCTCTTAAACCACAAAATAGTAATATAAAAACTACATCTAATGAAGAGAGTAAGTTAATACATAAATAACATTGGAGTGTCAAACCTAAGTTATCTTTATAGATACTTTTTTATCCCACAAATATATCAGTTAAACGGGATTATTCCATTTACAACATTTATATTAATTTATTTTCTATTTATAATTATTAACTACTATAATTATAATTAATTACTAAATAATAACAATTTTAAAATAGAAAATAAACCAAAAATTAAATACTGAAAATAATAACAAGATTATTCTCGTCATTCGACCCAAAATCATCAATTATAAATTTATCACTTAATTGAATAAGAACATTCCTGGGGTTATTAATAATCCCAACTCCATTTTGATTAATACAGTCACGGACTTCTATGTTATATAACATAATAATAGTAAATATACATGAAGAATTCAAAACATTTTTAGGAAAAATTAATCACCAAGGAAGAACTCTAATATTTATTAGTATATTTTCAATAATTCTATTTAACAATTCAACTCCTCTATGTATTTACTAGATCAAGCAACTTAGTTTTTACTCTAACCTTAGCCTTACCAATATGATTATCATTTATACTATTTGGGTGAATTAATAATACAAAACATATATTAGCACACCTCGTACCGGAAGGTGTACGAACACTATTAATACCAATTATATTAGGTATTCAAATAATTAGAAATTTAATTCGTCCAATAACTTTATCAGTGCGATTAGCAGCAAATATAATAGTTGGACACCTAATAATATCTATAATTGGAAATACAGGTACAATATTAGAAATTATTGGACTTTCAATATTAATTTTAGCACAAATTATACTAATTATTATAGAAACAGCCGTAGCATTTATCCAATCTTATGTATTTGCATTATTAATTGCTATTTATTCCAGAGAATCAAAGTAACTAATGTCAACAAAACCAAAACCACCCATATCACCTAGTAGATCAGAGCCCATGACCAGCAACAGGAGCTATTAGAGCAATAATGTTAACAACAGGTATAATTAGATGATTTCACCAACAAAATATAATGCTATTATTAATAGGAGTAACAACTATACTACTTACAATAATTCAATGATGACGAGACATTTCACGAGAAGGAACATATGAAGGATTACATACAAATCAAGTTATAATAGGACTACGATGGGGTATAATTCTATTTAGTATTTCAGAAGTATTATTTTTCAAAAATTGAATTAGGCCTATTATGACCACCAAGGGGTATCACCCCATTTAATCCAATACAAGTACCTTTATTAAATACAGCAATTCTACTAGCCTGAGGAGTAACAGTAACATGGGCCCACCATGGATAATTAGAAAAAAACCATTCATATACAACTCAAGCACTTATATTAAAATTAATATTAGGAGTATATTTTACTATTCTTCAGGCATATGAATATTATGAATCCCCATTTACTATTGCTGATGCAGTATATGAATCTACATTCTTTATGGCAACAGGATTTCATGGACTACATGTTATTATTGGGTCAACATTCCTAGGAGTAAGTTTAACTCGACATATCTTTTCACCAACACATCACTTTGGATTTGAGCAGCAGCATGATATTGACACTTCGTAGACGTAGAATTATTATTCCTTTATATTTCAATTTATTGATGAGCTGGATAACATTTACTTAGAGTATTTAAAGTACGCTTAACTTCGAACTAAAAAGATTATAATAAATTAAAGTAAATAATTAATATAATTATAATATATATATTATAATAATTATAATAATCACCTCAATTGTAATAATACTATCCACACTACTATAGAAAAAAACAATTACAGACCGAAAAAAGATATCACCATTTGAGTGTGGGTTTGATCCAAAATCCTCAGCACGAATTCCATTTTCTATAAAATTCTTCCTTATTGCAGTAATTTTTCTCATTTTTGATATAGAAATTTTATTACTACTACCAATAATAATTATTATTACAAATTCAAAACTAATATATTGAATATGTGTTAGATTATTATTTTTATTAATCTTACTTTTAGGTCTGTATCATGAATGAACTCAAGGATCACTAGAATGAGCATGTTGGAGTAATAGTTAATAATAACATTTGAGTTGCATTCAAAAAGTATTGAATAATTCAATTTACTACATTGAGCAAGAAGCAAAAGCAATCAGCTTCGACCTGAATAAATTGGTTCATATTACCCTTGCTTACTTAACTGAAGCCAAAGGAAGGCGGCATATTAATGTTAATGATAACATAACCTCGGTTAAGTTGTATAATATTAAGGGGAGGCTGCTAACTTCAATCTTTAGTGGTGAAATTCCATTAATACACTTATACTATTTCTTTAGTATAAAATTACATTAAGTTTTCATGATAAAGCTGGACTTTAAATAAGTTCAAGAAATGTTTACATAATTATTTTTTCTTCCTATTAACTTTAATATTATGCTTTATTATAAGCTATATAAACACACATAAATTATTTATAAAATTACTATTAAAAATGAAAATTTAAAATAAACATTAAAATAGTTAGAATGTATTAGTTGAATATTTAAAGAACCACTCCTTATATATTTATACACTCCCTGCCCCCCCATAAGCTCACTTCATCCATAATCAATAGCCTTAATATATAGTCCTCCAGTAATAAATGAACTACTAATCAAGCCACCCGAAGATAATTAAGTTAAAAATGATATTCCTCCTAATAAATAATATATTATTTTATTATTAAAAATGGATAGATTTCGAATAGGAAAGACGTAATATTGTATCCAATTCATCCACCTAATAAAATACAAATGATTGCTCCTATCTTCATGTTAATTGGAATAATAATAATTGAGGCTCTGAAAAGAATTATAAATCAACATTTTAAAGAAAATATGTCTGGGTTGGTCTGTATACAAAATGAGTCTCAAGTGAGTATTAGCATTGAACGTGAATTACTCCAAAAATCAAGTTTCAATCCTTTATAATAAAAGTAATAATTATAACGTGAATGAAAAGCGTTTGAATTATTACATTTCGACTACAGGATCAAAGCTTGATTTTTCGAGAAATACGCGTTCAATGGTAGTACGTGATTGAAACTTTTTTCTCTAAAGACCAAGCCAGAGATAATGTTAACTTACTATGCTTTTCAGTTGCTGTAAATCGTTTTAATTATTACATTCCGAATATACAATCAATACTTGATTTTTTGGAAGAATTCGCGTTCAATGCTAGTACTCGTTTGAAACTCATTTTCTCTACAGACCTAGCCAAAGATTATAAAAATTAAGATGTTGATTTATTAAGTTTTTCAGAGCCAGAAAAGAGTTTTAATTCCGACTTTTTGACTAAAGGATTAAAACCTGACTTTTCCGGAAATTCATTTTCAATACTAGCACTGGTTTGAAACTTATTTTCTCTGCAGAGCAACCCTGAGAAGATTTTCCTTAAAATGTTGAATTAGTAAAGTTTTCAGCGCCTGAAAAGCATTTAAATATTACATTTTGATATAGAATCAAAACTTGATTTTTCGAAAATTTCGCGTTAAATGCTAAAATTCGTTTGAAACCCATTTTCTCTGCAGACCAACCCAGAGATGATTTTCCTTAAAACGTTGAATTAATAGGTTTTTCAGACTGTTAAATGCGATTTAATTATTACATTTGGCCTATAAAACCAGACCTAGATTTTAGTTGATACATTTCGAATATAGGATCAAAACTTGATTTTTGGAGAATTTCGTGATAAATGTTAATATTTGTTTGAAACTCATTTTCACTACAGACCAAGCCAGAGATGATTTTCTTTAAAATGTTGAATTGATTGAAGGGCGTTCTATTTATTACTTTTAATCTGTAGGACCAAAACAAGATTTTTCAAAAATTTCGCGATAAATGCTATTATTAGTTTGAAACTTACTTTCTCTACAGACCAAGCCAGATATGATTTTCATTAAAATGTTGAATTATTATTCAGTGTCTTAAAGCGTTTTAATTATTACATTTTGCCTATAGGATCAAAACCAGGTTTTACAAGAAATTAGCGGTAAATGCTAATATTCGATGAAACTCATTTTCAATAAAGACCAAGCCAGATATGATTTTTTGTTAAAATGTTGAATTATTATGCTTTTCAGAGCCTCAAAGGCGTTTTAATTATTACATTTCGCCTATAGGATCGAAACTAGATTTTTCGATAGATTCACGTTCAATGCTAGTACTCGTCTGAAAGTCATTTTAACTCCAGAGCTAGCCAGAGATGATTTTCTTTAAAATGTTGAGTTACTATGCTTTTAAGAGCCTGATAAGCGTTATAATTATTACTTTTAACTTATAGGATTGAAACTTGATTATTCGAGAACTTCACGTTCAATGCTAATACTCACTTGAGACTCATTTTCTATACAGGCAAGGTCTGTAGTGAAGATATTAATTGATTGGATATCTTTAATTTTTATAGGATTAGTTACATATATATATTTCTTCTATAGTTATTAATTATAGAGGCTCTTATATAGAAGGAGATTATAATATAAATCGATTTATTATGTTAGTCTAATTATTTGTTGGATCTATAATGTTTTTAATTGTTACTCCTAATATTATTAGAATTATTTTAGGATGGGATGGTTTAGGATTAGTTTCTTACTGTCTAGTAATTTACTACCAGAATGTTCGTTCCTATTCTGCTGGAATATTAACTGCTATATCCAACCGAATTGGGTATTTATTTATTTTATGAATTATTGCTTGAATATTAAACTACAGTAGATGGAATTATATTTATTATTTATGATTAATTTATGATTTTGATATAATATTAATTACTAGATTTATTATTATTGTTGGAATAACAAAGAGTGCACAAATTCCATTTTCTGCATGATTACCAGCAGCTATGGCTGCACCAACCCAAGTTTCTGCATTGTTTCACTATTCTACTTTTGATACTGCTGGGGTTTATTTATTAATTCGTTTTGGGGATATATTAATATATACTGTTCTTGGTAGGGGGCTCTAATTATTATCTGGGTTAACCATATTTATAGCTGTGGTTGGTGCTAATTTTTAATATGATTTGAGGAAAATTATTGCTTTATCTACATTAAGACAGCTCGGGTTAATAATGTTAACATTATCTATCGGATTAAAGGTGTTGTCATTTTTTCATTTATTGACGCACGCTATATTTAAGTTTTAAGTCAGGATAACCGCTGTATTGGGGGCTTAATTAGTAAGATGCCAATAACTATTTCTTGTATAATAATTTCTAGTCTTGCTCTATGTGGGATACCATTTTTGGCTTGATTTTATTCTAAGGATTTAATTTTGGAAGTATTAAGTACGTCTTCTTTTAATTTAGTAATATTTATTTTATTATGAATTTCTACTGGTATAACTAAAGCTTATAGTTTTCGGTTGAATTATTATGTGGTTGGTAAGTCTTATAGAGGTGCCTCATTTCAATTTTTTTCTGATGATGGAGGCTGGAGAATATTTAAGGGCATATTAGGTTTATTATCACTATCCGTTGTAGGTGCCTCTGGTTTAATATGATTAGTTTTTTATTCTGTTTTCGTTATATTTATTCCACTTAACCTGAAGATAGGAGCAATCATTTGTATTTTATTAGGTGGATGAATTGGATATAATATTACGTCTTTGCTATTCGAAATTTATCCATTTTTTAAAAATAAAATAATATATTATTTATTAGGAAGAATATGATTTTTAGCTTAATTATCTTCGGGTGGCTTCATTAGTAGTTCATTTAATACGGGGGGTTTATACATTAGGACTATTGATTATGGAAGAAGTGAGTTGATAGGTGGACAGAGGGTGTATAAATACATAAGGAGTGGTTCTTTAAATATTCAACTAATACATTCTAATTATTTTAATATTTATCTTATATTTTCATTTTTAATAGTAATTTTATAAATAATTTATGTGTGTTTATATAGCTTATAATAAAGCATCATATTGAAGTTATTAGGAAGTGTAGATTAGTTCTGTACACATTTCTTGGATTTATTTAGAAGTCCAGCTTTATCATGAAGAGATAATGTAATTTTATACTAAAGAAATAGTATAAGAGTATTAATGGAATTTCACCACTAAAGATAGAAGTTACCAGCCTCCCCTTAATATTATACCCCTTAACCGAGGAGTTAACCCTAATGTTATTATTAACATTAATATGCCGCCTTCCTTTGGCTTCAGTTAAGTAAGCAAGTGTAATATGTACCAATTTATTCAAGGTCGAAGCTGATTGCTTTTGCTTCTTGCGAAATAAAGTAAATTGAATTATATTATATACTGCATCAGCAATAGTAAATGGGGATTCATAATATTCATATGCCTGAAGAATAGAAAAATATACTCCTAATATTAATTTTAATATAAGTGCTTGAGTTGTATGTGAATGTTTTTTTCTAATAATCCATGGTGGGCCCATGTTACTGTTACTCCTGAGGCTAGTAGAATTGCTGTATTTAATAAAGTTACTTGTATTGGATTAAATGGGGTGATTTCCCTTGGTGGTCATAATATGATTAATTCAATTGTTGGGGATAAACTTCTATGAAAAAGTGGTCAAAAGAATGACACGAAAAATAATACTTCTGAAATAATAAATAGAATTATACCCCATCGTAGTCCTATTATAACTTGATTTGTATGTAATCCTTGATATGTTCCTTCTCGTGAAATGTCTCGTCATCATTGAATTATTGTAAGGAGTATAGTTGTTACTCCTATTAATAATAGCATTATATTTTTTGGTGAAATCATCTAATTATACCTGTTGTTAACATTATTGCTCTAATAGCTCCTGTTGCTGGTCATGGGCTCTGATTTACTAAGTGAAATGCGTGGTTTTGGTTTTGTTGACAATAGTTACTTTGATTCTCTGGAATAAATAGCAATTAATAATGCAAATACATAAGATTGGATAAATGCTACGGCTATTTCTATAATAATTAGTATAATTTGTGATAAAATTAATAGTGAAAGTCCAATAATTTCTAATATTGTTTCTTTATTTTCAATTATTGATATTATTAGGTGTCCTACTATTAAATTTGCTGCTAATCGCACTGTTAAAGTTATTGAACGAATTAAATTTCTAATTATTTCAATACCTACTATAATTGGTATTAATAGTGCAGGGTAAAAACTAAGTTGCTTGATCAAGTAAATACATAGGGGAGTAATCCTATTGAATAATTAAATAGAATTAAGGAAAATATACTATTAAATATTAGAGTTCTTCCTTGGTGATTAATTGTTCCTAAAAATGTTTTGAATTGTTGATGTAATTTTACTATTATTATGTTATATATTATTACTCCTGTAAATAGTGGAAACCAATGTACCAGTCTTGCTATAATAGCAAATACTGCTCCTATAGATAATACATAATGAAATTGTGCTACAACATAATTTGTATCGTGTAGTACAATATCTAGTGATGAATTTGCTAGTACTACTCCTGTCTATCCACCTATTGTAAATAAGAAAATAAATCCTAATGCTCATAATATTGATGTGGAGTAATTAATTTGTTTTCCGTGGAGTGTGGCAATTCATCTAAATACTTTAATTCCTGTTGGTACAACAATGATTATTGTAGCTGCAGTAAAGTATGCTCGTGTGTGTCAACATCTATTCCTACAGTAAATATATGATGTGCCCATACAATAAATCCTAGAAATCCAATTGCTATTATTGCATAGATTATTAAAAGGACTCCAAATGTTTCTTTTTTACCTCTTTCTTGAGTTACAATATGTGAAATTATTCCAAATCCTGGTAAAATTAGAATATATACTTCTGGATGTCCAAAGAATAAGAATAGGTGTTGCTATAAGATAGGATCTCCACCACCTGATGGGTCAAAAAATGAGGTGTTTAAATTTCGATCTGTTAATACGTAGTATGGTGATTGCTTTTGCTAGAGCTGGTAGTGATAATAATAGGAGAACTGCAGTAATTAATATTGATCACACAAATAATGGCACTCGTACTATAGATATTCCTATAGTTCGTATATTAATTACTGTTGTACTAAAATTTACTGCCCCTAGAATAGAGGAGATTCCTGCTAAATGTAATGAAAAAATTGATAGATCTACAGAGGCTCCGGCATGTGCAATTTTTGCAGTTAGGGGAGGATACACTGTTCAAACAGTTCCTGCACCACTTTCTACAACTCTTCCTGATAATAGAAGAGTTAATGATGGTGGTAGTAGTCGTGGGATGGCCATGTCGGGTACTAATCAATTTCCAAACCCTCTAATTATAATAGATATTACTATAAAAAAATTATAATAAATGCGTGTGCAGTTACAATTACATTGAAGATTTGATCATCTCCAATCAAACTTCCTGGCTGACCTAATTCTATACGGATTAAGATACTCAATTGATGTTCCAACTTTTCCTGATCATACACGAAAATTAAATATATTGTACCAATATCGTTATTGGTTAGTAGAAAATAATCATCGTTGCAAGAATGAGATGACTGAAATGATAGGTGAGAAACTAAATTTATTTATGAGTTTTAAACTCTCATTAATTTTGGCTTGATAGTTAAGAATATAATTTTGAATTGCAATTTCAAGATGATACGTTGTATGTATTAAGGCCTAAAAGAATGCCAAGTATTTATGAATTTCAAGGTCATTATTTTAAAATTAACTTAAGACCTTATATAGATATGTAAATTGGTTGAATTAGAGGCATTCCACAAATTGATATAAAAATTGTAATTACTGATAATACTTGTTCTTTTAAATTTAATGGTTTGTTATTAGTAATATTTCATATATTAATTTTATAATTTATTAAAAGTGATGTGAGGGAGTTTCGTAAGTAATAGTATAGGGTTAATAATGATATACTAATTAGGATCATAATTATAATTAATTGCTTAAAGTTGGTTATTTGGATAATTACTATTCATTTTGATAAAAATCCTAGTAGCTGCGGGAGACCTCCAAGAGATAGTATTGATATAAATAAGGACATTTTTTTAATAGGGGAAAGTTTTAATATAAACAGTTGATGGACGTAGTATGTCTTGTTTATTGAAAATAATATAATGGCGGAGGTGGTTATAAGAGTGTATAGTAGTAAATATATTAATCAAGTATTATCTTCTGATGTAATTCTTAGAATGATTCATGATATGTAGTTAATTGATGAAAAGGCTATAATTTTTTCGTAATGAGGTTTGATTTAATCCACCACAATTGCTCCAATAATTGCTGATGTTCTAATTGTTACAATTAGAATTAAGCTTAAATTGTCGGTTACATAGCTAAGTAATGTTGATGGGGCAACCCTTTGAATAGTTGTTATTATTAGACAGTTAATTCACGTTATTACATCTATAACTTCTGGTATTCAAATATGGAATTGAACTGCTCCTATTTTTATTAATAAAGCTATGGTTAGAAGCTGGGTTTGTATATTGAAATTTATTGAATTAATTACAATTAATGCTGCAGTCAAAATTATTGATGATGCTAGCGCTTGAATTAAGAAGTACTTATGTGATGCTTCTGTATTTCGTTGATTATTTGGTGTAGAAATTAATGGAATAAAAGATATTAAATTAATTTCTAAGCCTATTTAGGCTCCATATCATGAGTTCCTATTGTGAGGGTTAATAGGAATATTATTTTTGGGGGGGTTGTAAGCATTAAAAATAGACGGATTAATTATAAACCTTCATATGTGGGGTATGAGCCCTCTACCTTTTTATTATATTTTGGTGTATGATGCACTATGGAGTTTGATACCATTGGAGAAAGTTTAATTCTTTCAATTAGAAAAATAATTTTATTACAAATAATAAGAACATGTTAAATTTCATGTATACTTTACCCTATCATGGAAATCCTTTTTCAGACATCTTATATATAAATAAATTATATTAATGGGCTAATAATATTATTTACTGGACTATTATTTTTATGATTAATAAGTGAAACCTATTTATTAAATAATATAAAATACTTCAGTATTGCTTTTAATTTTTTTTTTTTAAGTGTTTGTAGCTAACTTAAAGTAATTGATTTACTTAATATGTCATTTTAATACTTAACGAATCTAGAGAAAGAAGAAGTTAATATATCTGTATAGCACAAATTCTCGTGAGATAATTTCTAATTATAGTTTAATTTAATATAATGCATATTATATAATAACAAGAACCTCTCTTTATATCTTAAAATTAAAGTTTTATTCTAGCTTGAATCTTCTTAATTAAATTTTAAATATGTATTTGTTAAAGAGAGGTAAAATTTCCGGCAATTTTTTATGCGTTGAGACGGCATGTTTGAGTTTGACGGTTCGCAGTGTGTGGGTTTGTTTAATTTTAATGTAAATTAAATTTCAGGATTTTAAATTTTAATATTTATTTGTCCGGCTAAATTCGTGCCAGCTGCCGCGGTTAGACGTGGGGACATAAGTGGAGAGTTGTTGGGTTAATTGTAGTAATAATTAATTTTTGGTTGTTTATATTTTATTTATTAGGTGAAATTTATAATACAATTTGTTCTTTATTTTTATTAAATCTATAATAAATAAGAGATAATTTTCATGAAAATAATGAATTATTATGCAATTCAGAGCCAGAAAAGCGTTTTAGTTGAGAAATTTCGACTATAGGATGAAAACTTGATTTTTCGAGAAATACGCGTTCAATGCTAGTACGTGTTTGTAACTCACTTTCTCTACAGACCCTGCCAGAGATGATTTACATTAAAGTGTTGAATTATTTAGCTTTTTAGGGAATGAAAAGCATTTTTGGGGGATATTAGTTTATTAAATAGAATAATTGGGTGATCATACTTTAGTTTTATAGGGGTTGCATTGCTTTCTTTTTTAAGTGCTGGTTATACATTATATTTATATTCCTATACTCAGCACGGAATATATTATAATATATCTTCTTGTTGAAGAAGTAATATTCGTGATTACTTATTATTATTTTGTCATTTATTTCCATTAAATTTTCAAATTATTTATTGATCTCCAATATTTCATTGAATTTAAATTATTTAAGTAGTTTAAGTAGAATAGTTAGTTCTGGACTTAGTGGTAACTAAAAAGTTCTAGAATCAATGGTTTTTAATTTTTTTATTACAAGCATAGTGTCAATTAATTTATTAATTAGTAGAATAATTTTATTGCTATTAGGAATAATATTTTTAATTACGGATGTTACAATTTTTATTGAATGAAGTATTGTAAATTTGAATAGTTCTAATTTTGTTATAATAATATTATTTGATTGAATATCTTTAATTTTTATATGATTAGTTATATATATTTCTTCTATAGTTATTAATTATAGAGGCTCTTATATAGAAAGAGATAATCTACATCGATTAATAATTTTAGTCTTATTATTTGTTGGATCTATAATGTTTTTAATTGTTTCTCCTGATATTATTAGAATTATTTTAGGATCGGATGGTTTAGGATTAGTTTCTTAGTGTCTAGTAATTTACTATCAGAATGTTCGTTCCTCTTCTGCTGTAATATTAACTGCTCTATGCAACCGAATTTGGGGATGTATTTATTTTATTATCTATTACTTGAAATTTACACTACGGTAGCTTGAATTATATTTATTATTTATGATTACTTTCTGATTTTGATATAATATTAATTACTAGATTTATTATTATTGCTGGAAAAACAAAATTCCATTTTCTGCATGATTACCAGCAGCTGTGGCTGCACCAACCCAAGTTTTTACATTGGTTCACTCTTCTACTTTGGTTACTGCTGGGGTTTATTTATTAATTCGTTTTGGGGATATATTAATATATACTGTTCTTGGTAGGGGGCTCTTATTATTATCTGGGTTAACAATATTTATAGCTGTGGTTGGTGCTAATTTTATGGCCGCGGTCGCTCAGTCGATAACGCGTCTGACTACCATGCTCAAGGTCCCGGGTTCGATCCGGTTACTTTTCTAACGATGGAAGCGGCCCCGGCGCCCACCCAGCGTCGAATAACATGGGTACCTGGGGGAAACCCTGGGGGGTCAGGGGCGTGATGCTGATCACATCACCCCCACTCACGACCGGGATCAAGAAAGTGTGGGGCGTTACCCTCACACCCCCTATACGCCTTCATGGCGTGGTGCTATGCACAGGGGAGCACTTTTTCACTTTACTGTAGGTGCTAATTTTGAATATGATTTGAGGAAAATTATTCCTTTATCTACATTAAGACAGCTAGGGTTAATAATGTTAACATTATCTATGGGATTAAAGGAGTTGTCATTTTTTCATTTATTGACGCACAAGATAATTAAGTCCTTATTACTTTTATGTGCTGGTGTGGTTATCCATGTTATAGGAGATGTTCAGGATATCCGCTGCATGGGGGGCTTAATTAATAAGATGTAATTTTACTATTATTATGTTATTTAACATAGAGGTCCGTGACTGAACTAATCAAAATGGAGTTGGAATTATTAATAACCCCAGGAATTCAATTTTGTGATAAATTTATAATTGATGATGTTGGGTGGAATGACGAGAATAATTTTGTTATCACCATTTCACCTACAGTCTTTAATTTTTGGTTTATTTTCTATTTTAAAATTGTTATTATTTAGTAATTAATTATAATTATAGTAGTTAACAATTATAAATAGAAAATAAATTAATATAAATGTTGTAAATGGAATAATTCAGTTTAACAGATATATTTGTGGGATAAAAAAGAATCTATAAAAATAATTTAGGTTTGACACTCCTATGTTATTTATGTATTAACTACTGTTTTCATTAGAAGTAGTTGTCAAATTACTATTTTGCGGTTTATGAGACCATTACGAGATCATTACTTACTTTTCAGTCATCTAATGATTCTTGTATAATTTTTATTAATCAATTAATAAGAGATTTGTGAGTTGTAGTTTCAATAATAATTGGTATAAATCTATGATTAGATCCACAAATTTCTGAACATTGTCCAAAAAATTGACCAATTCGACTAATTCCTGCTTGGTTAAGCTGCTCTGGAGTGGCATGTATTTTAATTCCTATGGATGGTATGGCTCATGAATGTAATACATCTGCAGATGTAGCTAATACTCGAATATCTATATTAATTGGTAATACTGTTCGGTTATCCACATCTAATAATCGAAATGAGCATATTGTTATTTCATTTGTTGGGGTCATGTATGAGTCAAATTCTGATTTTATAAAATCGGAGTATTCGTTGCTTCAGTATCAATACCTAGTCTTACCATAAATACTGTCCCAAAGTTGTAAGTAAATAGACACAAAATGGTGAGAGATATTGTAATATCAGAATAACATGAGATGCATGGATGCATTATGAACCAAAATCACAAATAATTATTCGAAATGGCCAACTTTTAGCACTGACACACTTCTGAAGTCTTCGTGGCCACTCATCAATGGAATTACGCAACACATCAAGTGGAAACTCCGCAGCTGCCTTAAGGAGTTGTCATTTTTTCATTTATTGACGCACAAAATAATTAAGTCCTTATTACTTTTATTTGCTGGTATGGTTATCCATGTTATAGGAGATGTTCAGGATATCCGCTGCATGGGGGGCTTAATTAATAAGATGCCAATAACTATTTCTTGTATATTAATTTCTAGTCTTGCTGTATGTGTGATCCCATTTTTGGCTGAATTTTATTCTAAAGATTTAATTTTGGAAATATTAAGTATGTCTTCTTTTAATTTAGTAATATTTATTTTGTTATGAATTTCTACTGGTATAACTAAAGCTTATAGTTTTCGGTTGGTTTATTATTTGGACGCTGGGGCATATTTAAGGGCATATTAGGTATATAATTACTATCCGTTGTAGGTGGCTCTGGTTTAATATGATTAATTTTTCCCTCTGTTTTTGTTATTATTATTCCACTTAACCTGAAAATAGAAGCAATCATTTGTATTTTATTAGGTGGATGAATTGGATATAATATTACGTCTTTCCTATTCGAAAATTATCCATTTTTTAATAATAAGATAATATATTATTTATTAGGAGGAATATGATTTTTCCCTTACTTATCTTCGGGTGGCTTAATTAGTAGTTCATTTTCTACGGGGGGTTTATACATTAGGACTATCGATTATGGATGAAGTGAGTTGATAGGTGGACAGGGGGTGTATAAATACATAATTAGTGGTTCTCTAAATATTCAACTAATTATTTTAATATTTATTTTATATTTTCATTTTTAATAGTAATTTTATTAATAATTTATATGTGTTTATATAGCTTATAATAAAGTATAATATTGAAGTTATTAGGAAGGGTAGATTAGTTCTGTAAACATTTCTTGGATTTATTTAGAAGTCCAGCTTTATCATGAAAAGATAATTTCATTTTATACGAAAGAAATAGTATAAGAGTATTAATGGAATTTCACCACTAAAGATGGAAGTTAGCAGCCTTCTCTTAATATTATACCTATTAACCGGGGAGTTAACCCTAACTTTATTATTAACATTAAAATGCCGCCTTCCTTTGGCTTCAGTTAAGTAAGCAAGAATAATATGTACCAATTTATTCAGGTCGAACCTGATTGCTTTTGTTTCTTGCTCAATAAATTAATTGAATTATTCAATACTTTTTGAATGCAACTCAAATGTTAGTATTAACTATTACTCCAGCATGCTCATTGTAGTGATCCTTGAGTTCATTCATGATATAGACCTAAAAGTAAGATTAATAAAAATAATAATCTAACACATATTCAATATATTAGTTTTGAATTAGTAATAATATTTCTTATTGGAAGTAGTAATACAATTTCTGCATCAAAAGTGAGAAAAATTAGTGCAATTAGGAAGAATTTTAAAGAAAATGGAATTCGTGCTGAGGATTTTGGGTCAAACCCACACTCAAATGGTGATCTTTTTTTTCGGTCTGTAATTGTTTTTTTGATAGTAGTGTGGATAGTATTCTAATAATATTAGGAGAAACAATTAAAAACATTATAGATCCAATAAGACTAAAATAATAAATCGATTTATATTATAATCTCCTTCTACATAAGAGCCTCTATAATTAATAACTATAGAAGAAATATATATAACTAATCCAATAAAAATTAAAGATATTCAATCAAATAATATTTTCACTACAGACCTAGCCATTTTAAGGAAAATCATCTCTGGGTTGGTCTGTAGAGAAAATAAGTTTCAAACGAGCGCTAGCATTGAAATTGAATCTCTCGAAAAATTAATTATTCATCCCAGTGTCCAAATTTGATAATTAAACGCTTTTCAAGATTTGAAAAGCATAATAATTCAACTTTTTAATGTAAATCATCTCTTGCTTGGTAATAGTGAAAATGAGTCTCAAATGAGTATTAGAAGTGAACGTGAATTTCTCGAAAAATCAAGTTTTAATCCTATAGGATAAAATTAATAATTAAAATGCTTATCAGGCTCTTAAAAGCATCTACAAACCTAACCAGACATGATTTTCATGAAAATGTTGAATTATTAAGCTTTTCAGAGCCTGTTAAGCGTTTATATGTGACATTTGGACTATAGGATGAATACTTGATTTTTCGAGAAATACGCGTTAAATGGTAATATTCGTTTGAAACTCATTTTCTCTACAGACCAAGCCAGAGATGATTTTCATTAAAATGTTAAATTATTATGCTTCACAGAGTCTTAACAGCGTTTTCATTATTACATTTCGCCTATAGGACCAAAACTATTCTTAGAGATAAATAAATTTACAGTTTATCACCTTTCATTTGATTCATTTCATTCTTGCAACAATGATTATTTTCTACTAACCATAAAGATATTGGTACAATATATTTAATTTACGGGGTATGATCACGAATAGTTGGAACTACATTGAGTATCTTAATCCGAATAGAATTAGGTCAGCCAGGAAGTTTGATTGGAGATGATCAAATCTACAATGTAATTGTAACAGCACACGCATTTTTTAAATTTTCTCTTGTAGGATTTGGAAATTGATTAGTACCCGTAATAATTGGGTCCCCCGACATGGCCTTCCCACCATCATTAACTCTACTATTATCAGGAAGAGTTGTAGAAAGTGGTGCCGGAACTGGTTGAACAGTGTATCCTCCCCTATCTGCAGGAATTGCACATGCCGGTGCCACTGTAGATCTATCAATTTTTTCATTACACTTAGCAGGAGTCTCCTCTATTCTAGGGGCAGTAAATTATATTACAACAGTAATTAATATATGAACTTTAGGAATATCTACAGAACGAGTGCAATTTGTAATTACTGCAGTTCTCGTATTATTATCACTACCAGTTCTAGCAGGAGCAAACACCATACTACGTATTAACAAATCGAAATTTAAACACCTCATTTTTTGACCCATCGGGTTTCTTTGGACATTCAGAAGTATATATTCTAATTTTACCAGGATTTGGAATAATTTCACATATTGTAACTCAAGAAAGAGGTAAAAAAGAAACATAGGAGGATTGACAGGAGTAGTACTTGCAAATTCATCATTAGATATCGTACTACACGATACATATTATGTTGTAGCACATTTTCATTATGTATTATTTATAGGAGCAGTATTTGCTATTTAAAAGGACTGGTACATTGGTTTCCACTATTTACAGGAGTAATAATAAACCCAGATTGATAAAAAATTCAATTTATTTCCGTACTTATTGGAGTCAACTTAACATTTTTTCCACAACATTTTCTAGGATTAAGAGGAATACCACGACGTTACTCGGATTATCCAGAATCATATACAATATGAAATATTGTATCAAGATTAGGATCCATCTTATCTTTTACAACAGTAATTATTATAAACTTTATTACCTGAGAGGGTATAACAAGTGCTCGACCAACATTATTTAGCCTACAACAAGCATCATCAATTGAATGATATCAAAAATCACCTCCTTCCGAGCATACATACTCAGAACTTCCGATACAACTTATTAACAACTAATTCCTAAGGTGGCAGAGAAGTCCATTGAATTTAAGCCTCAAATATAAGGATTACCCTTAATTAAACGTGGCCACGTGAAATCAAATAGGATTACAAGATAGATCCTCTCCACTAATAGAACAAATAATATTCTTCCATGACCACACAATATTAATTTTAAATATAATTACAGTATTAGTAAGATACCTAATAACATCATTATTTAATAATAAATTAACAAATCGAATGCTTTTAGAAGGTCAAGTGCAAGAAACAATGTGAACAGGTATGCCAGGTATGCCACTTTTATTGCACTACCCTCACTACGTTTATTATACTTATTAGATGAAATTAATAAACCTTAAAACTCTTGGACATCAATGATACTGAAGCTACGAATACTCCGATTTTATAAATTAAAGAATTTGACGTGACCCCAACATTGAAATAACAATAGGCTCATTTCGATTATTAGATGTATATAACCGAACAGTATTACCAATTAATATAGATATTTGAGTACTAACTACATCTGCAGATGTATTACATTCATGAGCCATACCATCCATAGGAATTAAAATAGATGCCACTCCAGGGCGGCTTAACCAAGCAGGAGTAAACATTAGTCGAGTTGGTCTATTTTCTAATCTAATTATAGATTATAGATTTATACCAATTATTATTGAAATTACAATTCTAACTTGGCCTTCATACAGGTCTCTTACCATCAGGTTTCACAACAAGAATCCTGTGAACACCTCTTTCCTCTCCCCACAAATCTTTTATTAATTGATTAATAAAAATTATACAAGAATCATTAGATGACTGAAAAGTAAGTAATGGTCTCTTAAACCACAAAATAGTAATATAACAACTACTTCTAATGAAAAGAGTTAATTAAAACATGAATAACATAGGAGTGTCAAACCTAAATTATCTTTATAGATACTTTTTTATCCCACAAATATATCTGTTAAAGGGAATTATTCTATTTACAATATTTATAATAATTTAATTTCTATTTATAATTATTAACTACTATAATTATAATTAATTACTAAATAATAACAATTTTAAAATAGAAAATAAACCAAAAATTAAATACTGAAAATAACAAGATTATTCTCGTCATTCGATCCAACATCATCAATTATAAATTTATCACTGAATTGAATAAGAACATTCCTGAGGTTATTAATAATCCCGACTCCATTTTGATTAATACAGTCACGGACCTCTATGTTATATAACATAATAATAGTAAAATTACATCAACAATTCAAAACATTTTTAGGAACAATTAATCACCAAGGAAGAACTCCAATATTTATTAGCATATTTTCAATAATTCTATTTAATAATTCAATACGATTACTCCCCTATGAATTTACTAGATTTACTTAGTTTTTACCCTAACGTTAGCCTTACCAATATGATTATCATTTATACTATTTGGGTGAATTAATAATACAAAACATTTATTAGCACACCTCGTATCGGAAGGTGTACCAGTACTATTAATACCAATTATAGTAGGTATTGAAATAATTAGAAATTTAATTCGTCCAATAACTTTATCAGGGCGATTAGCAGCAATGTAATAGCTGGACACCTAATAATATCAATAATTGGAAATACAGGAACAATATTAGAAATTATTGGACTTTCACTATTAATTTTAGCACAAATTATACTAATTATTATAGAAACAGCCGTAGCATTTACCAATCTTATGCATTTGCATTATTAATTTCTATTTATTCCAGAGAATTAAAGTAACTAATGTCAACAAAACCAAACCCACCCATTTCACCTAGTAGATCAGAGCCGATGACCAGCAACAGGAGCTATTAGAGCAATAATGTTAACAACAGGTATAATTAGATGATTTCACCAACAAAATATAATGCTATTATTAATAGGAGTAACAACTATACTCCTTACAATAATTCAATGATGACGAGATATTTCACGAGAAGGAAAATATCAAGGATTACATACAAATCGAGTTATAATAGGACTAGGATGGTGTATAATTCTATTTATTATTTCAGAAGTATTATTTTTCGTGTCATTCTTTTGAGCATTTTTTCATAGAACAATTGAAATAGGCATATTATGACCACCAAGGGGAATCACCCCATTTAATCCAATACAATAACCTTTCTTAAATACAGCAATTCTACTGGCGTAAGGAGTAACAGTAACATGGGCTCACCATGGATTATTAGAAAAAAAAACATTCACATACAACTCAAGCACTTATATTAACATTAATATTAGGAATGTATTTTAATATACTTCAGGCATATGAATATTATGAATCTCCATTTACTATTGCTGATGCAGTATATGGATCTACATTCTTTATGGCAACAGGATTTCATGGACTACATGTTATTATTGGTTAACATTCCTAGGCATATGTTTAACTCGACATATCTTTTCACCAACACATCACTTTGGATTTGAAGCAGCAGCATGATATTGACACTTCGTAGACGTAGTATGATTATTCCTTTATATTTCCATTTATTGATGAGGTAGATAACATTTAAAGTACGCTTAAATTCCAATTAAAAAGATTATAATAAATTAAAGTAAATAATTAATATAATTATAAGTACTTCATTAATTATTATAATAATCACCTCAATTGTAATAATACTATCCAAACTACTATCAAAAAAACAATTACAGACCTAGAAAAAAGATCACCACTTGAGTGTGGGTTTGACCCAAAATCCTCATCACGAATTCCATTTTCTATAAAATGCTTCCTAATTGCAGTAATGTTTCTCATTTTTGATGTAGAAATTGTATTACTACTACCAATAACAATTATTATTACTAATTCAAAACTAATATATTGAATATGTGTTAGATTTTTATTTTTATTAATCTTACTTTTAGGTCTATATCATGAATGAACTCAAGGATCACTACAATGAGCATGCTGGAGTAATAGTTAATAATAACATTTGAGTTGCATTCAAAAAGTATTGAATAATTCAATTTACTTTATTGAGCAAGAAGCAAAAGCAATAAGGTTCGACCTGAATAAATTGGTACATATTACCCTTGCTTACTTAACTGAAGCCAAAGGAAGGCGGCATATTAATGTTAATAATAAAATTAGGGTTAACTCCCCGGTTAATAGGTATAATATTAAGAGAAGGCTGCTAACTTCCATCTTTAGTGGTGAAATTCCATTAATAATCTTATACTATATCTTTAGTATAAAATTACATTATCTTTTCATGATAAAGTTTGACTTCTAAATAAATCCAATTAATGTTTACAGAACTAATCTACCCTTCCTAATAACTTCAATATTACGCTTTATTATAAGCTATTTAAATACACATAAATTATTAATAAAATTACTATTAAAAATGAAAATATCAAATAAATATTAAAGTAATTAGAATGTATTAGTTGAATATTTAAAGAACCACTCCTTATGCATTTATACACCCCCTGTCCACCTATCAACTCACTTCATCCATTATCGATAGTCCTAATGTACAAAACCCCCCGTAGTAAATGAACTGCTAATCAAGCCACCCTAAGATAAGTAAGGGAAAATTCATATTCCTCCTAATAAATAATATATTATTTTATTATTAAAAAATGGATAGATTTCGAATAGGAAAGACGTAATATTATATCCAATTCATCCACCTTATAAAATACAAATGATTGCTCCTATCTTCGGGTTAAGTGGAATAAATATAACGAAAAAAGAGGGAAAAACTAATCATATTAAACCAGAGCCACCTACAACGGATAGTAATAATAAACCTAATATGCCCTTAAATATGCTCCAGCCTCCATCATCAGAAAAAAATTAAAATGAGGCACCTCTATAATACTTACCAACCAAATAATAATTCAACTGAAAACTATAAGCTATAGTTATACCAGAAGAAATTCATAATAAAATAAGTATTACTAAATTAAAAGAAGACATACTTAATATTACCAAAATTAAATCCTTAGAATAAAATCCAGCCAAAAATGGTATCCCACATAGAGCAAGACTAGAAATTATTATACAAGAAATACTTATTGGAATGTTATTAATTAAGCCCTACATACTGCGGATATCCTGAACATCTCCTATTACATGGATAACAATACTTGATTTTTCGAGAAAAACGCGTTCAATGCTAGTACGTGTTTGAAACTCATTTTCTCTACAGACCTAGCCAGAGATGATTTACATTAAAGTGTTGTATCATTTCGCTTTTCAGGGCCTGAAAAACATTTTAATTATTACATTTCGAATATAGGTTCAAAATAAGATTTTTCGAGAATTTCGTGATAAATGTTAATATTCGATTGAAATATTTTTCTCTACAGACCAAGCCAGAGATAATTTTCTTAAAAATGTTGACTTACTATGCTTTTAAGAGACTGAAAAGCATTTTAATTATTAATTTTATCCTTAAGGATTAAAATTTGGTTTTTCGTGAAATTCACGTTCAATTCTAATAATCACTTGAAACTCATTTTCTCTACAGTCCTAGCCAGAGATGATTAACATTAAGCTGTTGGATTATTAAGTTTTTCAAAGCCAGAAAACAGTTTAAATTCTGACAATTCGTGACAATTCGACTATAGGATCAAAACCTGACTTTTCCGGAAATTCATTTTCAATGCTAGCACTAGTTTTAAACTTATTTTCTCTACAGACCAACCCAAAGGTGATTTTCCTTAAAATGTTGAATTAATAAAGTTTTCAATGCCTCTAAAGCGTTTTAAATATTATTTTTCGAATATAGAATCAAAACTTGATTTTTCGAGAATTTCGCGTTAAATGTTAATATTCGTTTGAAACTAATTTTCTCTAAAAAACTAGCCAGAGATAATTTTCTTTAAAATGTTGAAATGTTATGCTTTCCAGTGTCTTATAAGCGTTTTAATAATACATTTCGAATATAGGATCAAAACCAGATTATTCATGAAATTCGCGTTAAATGCTAATATTCGATTTAAACTCATTTTCTTTACAGAACAAGCCAGATATGATTTTTTGTTAAAATGTTGAATTATTATGCTTTTTGAGCCTGAAATGCGTTTTAATTATCACATTTCGACTACAGGATCGAAACCTAATTTTTCGAGAGATTCACGTTCATTGTAAATACTCGTCTGAAACTCATTTTCTCTACAGGCCAAGCCAGAGATGATTTTCATTAAAATTTCGAATTATTTTGTTTCTCAGATTCTCAAATGCGTTTTAATTATTACATTTCACCTATAGGACCAAAACTATCCTTAGAGATTAATAAATTTGCAGTTTATCACCTATCATTTCAGTAATCTCATTCTTGCAACGATGATTATTTTCTATTATCCATAAAGATATTGGTACAATACATTTAATATTGGGGGTATGATCAGGAATAGTTGGAACATCATTGAGTATCTTAATCCGTATAGAATTAGGTCAGCCAGGAAGTTTGATTGGAGACGATCAAATCTACAATGTAATTGTAACTGCACACCATTTATTATAATTTTTTTTATAGTAATGCCTATTATAATTGGAGGATTTGGAAATTGATTAGTACCTCTAATAATTGGGGTCCCCGACATGGTCTTCCCAAGATTTTGACTATTACCACCATCATTAACTCTATTATCTGGAAGAGTTGTAGAAAGTGGTGCAGGAACTGGTTTAACAGTGTATCCTCCCTTATCTGCAGTAATTGCACATGCCGAGCCTCTGTAGATATATCAATTTTTTCATTACCTTTCGCAGGAGTCTCCTCTATTCTAGGGGCAGTAAAATTTTATTACAGCAGTAATTAATATACGATATATAGGAATATCTATAGAACGAGTGCCATTATTTGTATGATCAGTAATAATTACTGCAGTTCTCCTACTATTATCTCTACCAGTTCTAGCAGGAGCAATCACCATTCTACTTATTAACAGATCGAAATTTAAACACCTCATTTTTTGACCCATCTGGTGGTGGAGATCCTATCTTATTTCAACACCTATTCTGATTCATTGGACATCCAGAAGTATATATTCTAATTTTACCAGGATTTGGAATAATTTCACATATTGTAACTCATGAAAAAGAGGTAAAAAAGAAACATTTGGAGTCCTTGGAATAATCTATGCAATAATAGCAATTGTATTTCTAGGATTTATTGTATGGGAACATCATATATTTACTGTAGGAATAGATGTTGACACACGAGCATACTTTACTGCAGCTACAATAATCATTGCCGTACCAACAGGAATTAAATTATTTAGATGAATTGCCACACAAATTAATTATTCCACATCAATATTATGAGCATTATTAGGATTTATTTTCTTATTTACAATAGGAGGATTGACAGGAGTAGTACTAGCAAATTCATCATTAGATATTGTACTACACGATACATATTATGTTGTAGCACATTTTCATTATGTATTATCTATAGGAGCAGTATTTGCTATTATAGCAGGACTGGTATATTGGTTTCCACTATTTACAGGAGTAATAATAAACCCAGATTGATTAAAAATTCAATTTTATTCCATACTTATTGGAGTCAACTTAACAATTTTTCCACAACATTTTCTAGGATTAAGAGGAATACCACGACGATACTCGGATTATCCAGATGCATATACAATATGAAATATTGTATCAACATTAGGATCCATCTGATCTTTTACAGCAGTAATTATTATAATCTTTTACCTGAGAGGGTATAACAAATGCTCGACCAAGATTATTTAACCTACTTCAAGCATCATCAATTGAATGATATCAAAAATCACCTCCTTCCGATAATACATACTCAGAACTTCCGATACTACTTATTAACAACTAATTTTTAAGGTGGCAGAGAAGTGTATTGAATTTAAGCTTCAAATATAAAGATTACCCTTACTTAAACGTGGCAACCTGAAATCAAATAGGATTACAAGATAGATCCTCTCCACTAATAAAACAAATAATATTCTTCCATGACCACACAATATTAATTTTGAATATAATTAAAGTATTAGTAGGATACCTAATAACATCATTATTTAATAATAAATTAACAAATCGAATGCTTTTAAAGGACAAGTGCTAGAAACAATATGAACAATTATGCCAGCAATTACCATAGTTTTTATTGCACTACCCTCACTACGTTTATTATACTTATTAGATGAAATTAATCAACCTTCATTAACCCTAAAAACTATTGGACATCAATGATACTGAAGCTACGAATACTCCGATTTTATAAAAGCAGAATTTGACTCATACGTGACCTCAACAAATGAAATAACAATAGTCTCATTTCGATTATTAGATGTGGATAACCGAACAGTATTACCAATTAATATAGATATTCGAGTACTAACTACATCTGCAGATGTATTACATTCATGAGCCATACCATCCATAGGAATTAAAATAGATGCCACTCCAGGGCGGCTTAACCAAGCAGGAGTAAACATTAGTCGAATTGGTCTATTTTTTGGACAATGTTCAGAAATTTGTGGATCTAATCATAGATTTATACCAATTATTATTGAAACTACAACTCACAAATCTTTTATTAATTGATTAATAAAAATTATACAAGAATCATTAGATGATTGAAAAGTAAGTAATGGTCTCTTAAACCACAAAATAGTAATATAACAACTACTTCTAACGAAAAGAGTTAGTTAATACATAAATAACATAGGAGTGTCAAACCTAAATTATCTTTATAGATACTTTTTTATCCCACAAATATATCCGTTAAACTGAATTATTCTATTTACAACATTTATATTAACTAATGTTTTCTATTTATAATTATTAACTACTATAATTATAATTAATTACTAAATAATAACAATTTTAAAATAGAAAATAAACCAAAAATTAAATACTGAAAATGATAACAAGATTATTCTCGTCATTCGACCCAACATCATCAATTATAAATTTATCACTAAATTGAATAAGAACATTCCTGGGGTTATTAATAATCACAACTCTATTTTGATTAATGCAGTCACAGACCTCTATGTTATATAACATAAAAATTGTAAAATTACATCAAGAATTCAAAACATTTTTAGGAACAATTAATCACCAAGGAAGAACTCTAATATTTATTAGTATATTTTCAATAATTCTATTTAATAATTCAATACGATTACTCCCCTATGTATTTACTAGATCAAGCAACTTAGTTTTTACCCTAACCTTAGCCTTACCAATATGATTATCATTTATACTATTTGGGTGAATTAATAGTACAAAACATTTATTAGCACACCTCGTATCGGAAGGTGTACCAGTACTATTAATACCAATTATAGTAGGTATTGAAATAATTAGAAATGTAATTCGTCCAATAACTTTATCAGGGCGATTAGCAGCAATGTAATAGCTGGACACCTAATAATATCAATAATTGGAAATACAGGAACAATATTAGAAATTATTGGACTTTCACTATTAATTTTAGCACAAATTATATTAATTATTATAGAAACAGCCGTAGCATTTACCAATCTTATGTATTTGCATTATTAATTGCTATTTATTCCAGAGAATCAAAGTAACTAATGTCAACAAAACCAAAACCACCCATATCACCTAGTAGATCAGAGCCGATGACCAGCAACAGGAGCTATTAGAGCAATAATGTTAACAACAGTTATAATTAGATGATTTCACCAACAAAATATAATGCTATTATTAATAGGAGTAACAACTATACTACTTACAATAATTCAATGATGACGAGATATTTCACGAGAAGGAAAATATCAAGGATTACATACAAATCAAGTTATAATGGGACTAGGATGGTGTATAATTCTATTTATTATTTCAGAAGTATTATTTTTCGTGTCATTCTTTTGAGCATTTTTTCATAGAACAATTGAAATAGGCATATGATGACCACCAAGGGGAATCACCCCGTTTAATCCAATACAATAACCTTTCTTAAATACAGCAATTCTACTGGCGTAAGGAGTAACAGTAACATGGGCCCACCATGGATTATTAGAAAAAAAAACATTCACATACAACTCAAGCACTTATATTAACATTAATATTAGGAATATATTTTACTATACTTCAGGCATATGAATATTATGAATCCCCATTTACTATTGCTGATGCAGTATATGGATCTACATTCTTTATGGCAACAGGATTTCATGGACTACATGTTATTATTGGGTCAACATTCCTAGGCATATGTTTAACTCGACATATCTTTTCACCAACACATCACTTTGGATTTGAAGCAGCAGCATGATATTGACACTTCGTAGACGTAGTATGATTATTCCTTTATATTTCCATTTATTGATGAGGTAGATAACATTTACTTAGTATATTTAAAGTACGCTTAACTTCCAATTAAAAAGATTATAATAAATTAAAGTAAATAATTAATATAATTATAAGTACTTCATTAATTATTATAATAATCACCTCAATTGTAATAATACTATCCAAACTACTATCAAAAAAACAATTACAGACCTAGAAAAAAGATCACCACTTGAGTGTGGGTTTGACCCAAAATCCTCATCACGAATTCCATTTTCTATAAAATGCTTCCTAATTGCAGTAATGTTTCTCATTTTTGATGTAGAAATTGTATTACTACTACCAATAACAATTATTATTACTAATTCAAAACTAATATATTGAATATGTGTTAGATTTTTATTTTTATTAATCTTACTTTTAGGTCTATATCATGAATGAACTCAAGGATCACTACAATGAGCATGCTGGAGTAATAGTTAATAATAACATTTGAGTTGCATTCAAAAAGTATTGAATAATTCAATTTACTTTATTGAGCAAGAAGCAAAAGCAATAAGGTTCGACCTGAATAAATTGGTACATATTACCCTTGCTTACTTAACTGAAGCCAAAGGAAGGCGGCATATTAATGTTAATAATAAAATTAGGGTTAACTCCCCGGTTAATAGGTATAATATTAAGAGAAGGCTGCTAACTTCCATCTTTAGTGGTGAAATTCCATTAATAATCTTATACTATATCTTTAGTATAAAATTACATTATCTTTTCATGATAAAGTTTGACTTCTAAATAAATCCAATTAATGTTTACAGAACTAATCTACCCTTCCTAATAACTTCAATATTACGCTTTATTATAAGCTATTTAAATACACATAAATTATTAATAAAATTACTATTAAAAATGAAAATATCAAATAAATATTAAAGTAATTAGAATGTATTAGTTGAATATTTAAAGAACCACTCCTTATGCATTTATACACCCCCTGTCCACCTATCAACTCACTTCATCCATTATCGATAGTCCTAATGTACAAAACCCCCCGTAGTAAATGAACTACTAATCAAGCCACCCTAAGATAAGTAAGGGAAAATTCATATTCCTCCTAATAAATAATATATTATTTTATTATTAAAAAATGGATAGATTTCGAATAGGAAAGACGTAATATTATATCCAATTCATCCACCTTATAAAATACAAATGATTGCTCCTATCTTCGGGTTAAGTGGAATAAATATAACGAAAAAAGAGGGAAAAACTAATCATATTAAACCAGAGCCACCTACAACGGATAGTAATAATAAACCTAATATGCCCTTAAATATGCTCCAGCCTCCATCATCAGAAAAAAATTAAAATGAGGCACCTCTATAATACTTACCAACCAAATAATAATTCAACTGAAAACTATAAGCTATAGTTATACCAGAAGAAATTCATAATAAAATAAGTATTACTAAATTAAAAGAAGACATACTTAATATTACCAAAATTAAATCCTTAGAATAAAATCCAGCCAAAAATGGTATCCCACATAGAGCAAGACTAGAAATATTATACAAGAAATACTTATTGGAATCTTATTAATTAAGCCCTACATACAGCGGATATCCTGAACATCTCCTATTACATGGATAACAATACTTGATTTTTCGAGAAAAACGCGTTCAATGCTAGTACGTGTTTGAAACTCATTTTCTCTACAGACCTAGCCAGAGATGATTTACATTAAAGTGTTGTATCATTTCGCTTTTCAGGGCCTGAAAAACATTTTAATTATTACATTTCGAATATAGGTTCAAAATAAGATTTTTCGAGAATTTCGTGATAAATGTTAATATTCGATTGAAATATTTTTCTCTACAGACCAAGCCAGAGATAATTTTCTTAAAAATGTTGACTTACTATGCTTTTAAGAGACTGAAAAGCATTTTAATTATTAATTTTATCCTTAAGGATTAAAATTTGGTTTTTCGTGAAATTCACGTTCAATTCTAATAATCACTTGAAACTCATTTTCTCTACAGTCCTAGCCAGAGATGATTAACATTAAGCTGTTGGATTATTAAGTTTTTCAAAGCCAGAAAACAGTTTAAATTCTGACAATTCGTGACAATTCGACTATAGGATCAAAACCTGACTATTCCGGAAATTCATTTTCAATGCTAGCACTAGTTTGAAACTTATTTTCTCTACAGACCAACCCAAAGGTGATTTTCCTTAAAATGTTGAATTAATAAAGTTTTCAATGCCTCTAAAGCGTTTTAAATATTATTTTTCGAATATAGAATCAAAACTTGATTTTTCGAGAATTTCGCGTTAAATGTTAATATTCCTTTGAAACTAATTTTCTCTAAAGAACTAGCCAGAGATAATTTTCTTTAAAATGTTGAATTGTTATGCTTTCCAGTGTCTTATAAGCGTTTTAATAATACATTTCGAATATAGGATCAAAACCAGATTATTCATGAAATTCGCGTTAAATGCTAATATTCGATTTAAACTCATTTTCTTTACAGAACAAGCCAGATATGATTTTTTGTTAAAATGTTGAATTATTATGCTTTTCAGAGCCTGAAATGCGTTTTAATTATTACATTTCACCTATAGGACCAAAACTATCCTTAGAGATTAATAAATTTGCAGTTTATCACCTATCATTTCAGTCATCTCATTCTTGCAACGATGATTATTTTCTACTATCCATAAAGATATTGGTACAATATATTTAATATTGGGGGTATGATCAGGAATAGTTGGAACATCATTGAGTATCTTAATCCGTATAGAATTAGGTCAGCCAGGAAGTTTGATTGGAGACGATCAAATCTACAATGTAATTGTAACTGCACACCATTTATTATAATTTTTTTTATAGTAATGCCTATTATAATTGGAGGATTTGGAAATTGATTAGTACCTCTAATAATTGGGGTCCCCGACATGGTCTTCCCACGATTAAATAATATAAGATTTTGACTATTACCACCATCATTAACTCTATTATCAGGAAGAGTTGTAGAAAGTGGTACAGGAACTGGTTTAACAGTGTATCCTCCCATATCTGCAGGAATTGCACATGCCGAGCCTCTGTAGATATATCAATTTTTTCATTACCTTTCGCAGGAGTCTCCTCTATTCTAGGGGCAGAAAAATTTTATTACAGCAGTAATTAATATACGATCTATAGGAATATCTATAGAACGAGTGCCATTATTTGTATGATCAGTAATAATTACTGCAGTTCTCCTATTATTATCTCTACCAGTTCTAGCAGGAGCAATCACCATACTACTTATTAACAGATCGAAATTTAAACACCTCATTTTTTGACCCGTCTGGTGGTGGAGATCCTATCTTATATCAACACCTATTCTGATTCATTGGACATCCAGAAGTATATATTCTAATTTTACCAGGATTTGGAATAATTTCACATATTGTAACTCAAGAAAGAGGTAAAAAAGAAACATTTGGAGTCCTTGGAATAATCTATGCAATAATAGCAATTGTATTTCTGGGATTTATTGTATGGGAACATCATATATTTACTGTAGGAATAGATGTTGACACACGAGCATACTTTACTGCAGCTACAATAATCATTGCCGTACCAACAGGAATTAAATTATTTAGATGAATTGCCACACAAATTAATTATTCCACATCAATATTATGAGCATTAGGATTTATTTTCTTATTTACAATAGGAGGATTGACAGGAGTAGTACTAGCAAATTCATCATTAGATATTGTACTACACGATACATATTATGTTGTAGCACATTTTCATTATGTATTATCTATAGGAGCAGTATTTGCTATTATAGCAGGACTGGTATATTGGTTTCCACTATTTACAGGAGTAATAATAAACCCAGATTGATTAAAAATTCAATTTTATTCCATACTTATTGGAGTCAACTTAACAATTTTTCCACAACATTTTCTAGGATTAAGAGGAATACCACGACGATACTCGGATTATCCAGATGCATATACAATATGAAATATTGTATCAAGATTAGGATCCATCTGATCTTTTACAGCAGTAATTATTATAATCTTTTACCTGAGAGGGTATAACAAATGCTCGACCAACATTATTTAACCTACTTCAAGCATCATCAATTGAATGATATCAAAAATCACCTCCTTCCGAGAATACATACTCAGAACTTCCGATACTACTTATTAACAACTAATTTTTAAGGTGGCAGAGAAGTGTATTGAATTTAAGCTTCAAATATAAAGATTACCCTTACTTAAACGTGGCAACCTGAAATCAAATAGGATTACAAGGTAGATCCTCTCCACTAATAGAACAAATAATATTCTTCCATGACCACACAATATTAATTTTGAATATAATTAAAGTATTAGTAGGATACCTAATAACATCATTATTTAATAATAAATTAACAAATCGAATGCTTTTAAAGGACAAGTGCTAGAAACTATATGAACAATTATGCCAGCAATTACCATAGTTTTTATTGCACTACCCTCACTACGTTTATTATACTTATTAGATGAAATTAATCAACCTTCATTAACCCTAAAAACTATTGGACATCAATGATACTGAAGCTACGAATACTCCGATTTTATAAAAGCAGAATTTGACTCATACGTGACCTCAACAAATGAAATAACAATAGTCTCATTTCGATTATTAGATGTGGATAACCGAACAGTATTACCAATTAATATAGATATTCGAGTACTAACTACATCTGCAGATGTATTACATTCATGAGCCATACCATCCATAGGAATTAAAATAGATGCCACTCCAGGGCGGCTTAACCAAGCAGGAGTAAACATTAGTCGAATTGGTCTATTTTTTGGACAATGTTCAGAAATTTGTGGATCTAATCATAGATTTATACCAATTATTATTGAAACTACAACTCACAAATCTTTTATTAATTGATTAATAAAAATTATACAAGAATCATTAGATGATTGAAAAGTAAGTAATGGTCTCTTAAACCACAAAATAGTAATATAACAACTACTTCTAACGAAAAGAGTTAGTTAATACATAAATAACATAGGAGTGTCAAACCTAAATTATCTTTATAGATACTTTTTTATCCCACAAATATATCCGTTAAACTGAATTATTCTATTTACAACATTTATATTAACTAATATTTTCTATTTATAATTATTAACTACTATAATTATAATTAATTACTAAATAATAACAATTTTAAAATAGAAAAT
The DNA here is from genome assembly GCF_977018435.1 of Lepisma saccharinum. Classification (NCBI taxonomy): domain Eukaryota; kingdom Metazoa; phylum Arthropoda; class Insecta; order Zygentoma; family Lepismatidae; genus Lepisma; species Lepisma saccharinum. The sequence continues at coordinate 54,090,999 of NC_139238.1, forward strand.
AAACCAAAAATTAAATACTGAAAATGATAACAAGATTATTCTCGTCATTCGACCCAACATCATCAATTATAAATTTATCACTAAATTGAATAAGAACATTCCTGGGGTTATTAATAATCACAACTCTATTTTGATTAATGCAGTCACAGACTTCTATGTTATATAACATAAAAATTGTAAAATTACATCAAGAATTCAAAACATTTTTAGGAACAATTAATGACCAAGGAAGAACTCTAATATTTATTAGTATATTTTCAATAATTCTATTTAATAATTCAATACGATTACTCCCCTATGTATTTACTAGATCAAGCAACTTAGTTTTTACCCTAACCTTAGCCTTACCAATATGATTATCATTTATACTATTTGGGTGAATTAATAGTACAAAACATTTATTAGCACACCTCGTATCGGAAGGTGTACCAGTACTATTAATACCAATTATAGTAGGTATTGAAATAATTAGAAATGTAATTCGTCCAATAACTTTATCAGGGCGATTAGCAGCAATGTAATAGCTGGACACCTAATAATATCAATAATTGGAAATACAGGAACAATATTAGAAATTATTGGACTTTCACTATTAATTTTAGCACAAATTATACTAATTATTATAGAAACAGCCGTAGCATTTACCAATCTTATGTATTTGCATTATTAATTGCTATTTATTCCAGAGAATCAAAGTAACTAATGTCAACAAAACCAAAACCACCCATATCACCTAGTAGATCAGAGCCGATGACCAGCAACAGGAGCTATTAGAGCAATAATGTTAACAACAGGTATAATTAGATGATTTCACCAACAAAATATAATGCTATTATTAATAGGAGTAACAACTATACTACTTACAATAATTCAATGATGACGAGATATTTCACGAGAAGGAAAATATCAAGGATTACATACAAATCAAGTTATAATGGGACTAGGATGGTGTATAATTCTATTTATTATTTCAGACGTATTATTTTTCGTGTCATTCTTTTGAGCATTTTTTCATAGAACAATTGAAATAGGCATATGATGACCACCAAGGGGAATCACCCCGTTTAATCCAATACAATAACCTTTCTTAAATACAGCAATTCTACTGGCGTAAGGAGTAACAGTAACATGGGCCCACCATGGATTATTAGAAAAAAAAACATTCACATACAACTCAAGCACTTATATTAACATTAATATTAGGAATATATTTTACTATACTTCAGGCATATGAATATTATGAATCCCCATTTACTATTGCTGATGCAGTATATGGATCTACATTCTTTATGGCAACAGGATTTCATGGACTACATGTTATTATTGGGTCAACATTCCTAGGCATATGTTTAACTCGACATATCTTTTCACCAACACATCACTTTGGATTTGAAGCAGCAGCATGATATTGACACTTCGTAGACGTAGTATGATTATTCCTTTATATTTCCATTTATTGATGAGGTAGATAACATTTACTTAGTATATTTAAAGTACGCTTAACTTCCAATTAAAAAGATTATAATAAATTAAAGTAAATAATTAATATAATTATAAGTACTTCATTAATTATTATAATAATCACCTCAATTGTAATAATACTATCCAAACTACTATCAAAAAAACAATTACAGACCTAGAAAAAAGATCACCACTTGAGTGTGGGTTTGACCCAAAATCCTCATCACGAATTCCATTTTCTATAAAATGCTTCCTAATTGCAGTAATGTTTCTCATTTTTGATGTAGAAATTGTATTACTACTACCAATAACAATTATTATTACTAATTCAAAACTAATATATTGAATATGTGTTAGATTTTTATTTTTATTAATCTTACTTTTAGGTCTATATCATGAATGAACTCAAGGATCACTACAATGAGCATGCTGGAGTAATAGTTAATAATAACATTTGAGTTGCATTCAAAAAGTATTGAATAATTCAATTTACTTTATTGAGCAAGAAGCAAAAGCAATAAGGTTCGACCTGAATAAATTGGTACATATTACCCTTGCTTACTTAACTGAAGCCAAAGGAAGGCGGCATATTAATGTTAATAATAAAATTAGGGTTAACTCCCCGGTTAATAGGTATAATATTAAGAGAAGGCTGCTAACTTCCATCTTTAGTGGTGAAATTCCATTAATAATCTTATACTATATCTTTAGTATAAAATTACATTATCTTTTCATGATAAAGTTTGACTTCTAAATAAATCCAATTAATGTTTACAGAACTAATCTACCCTTCCTAATAACTTCAATATTACGCTTTATTATAAGCTATTTAAATACACATAAATTATTAATAAAATTACTATTAAAAATGAAAATATCAAATAAATATTAAAGTAATTAGAATGTATTAGTTGAATATTTAAAGAACCACTCCTTATGCATTTATACACCCCCTGTCCACCTATCAACTCACTTCATCCATTATCGATAGTCCTAATGTACAAAACCCCCCGTAGTAAATGAACTACTAATCAAGCCACCCTAAGATAAGTAAGGGAAAATTCATATTCCTCCTAATAAATAATATATTATTTTATTATTAAAAAATGGATAGATTTCGAATAGGAAAGACGTAATATTATATCCAATTCATCCACCTTATAAAATACAAATGATTGCTCCTATCTTCGGGTTAAGTGGAATAAATATAACGAAAAAAGAGGGAAAAACTAATCATATTAAACCAGAGCCACCTACAACGGATAGTAATAATAAACCTAATATGCCCTTAAATATGCTCCAGCCTCCATCATCAGAAAAAAATTAAAATGAGGCACCTCTATAATACTTACCAACCAAATAATAATTCAACTGAAAACTATAAGCTATAGTTATACCAGAAGAAATTCATAATAAAATAAGTATTACTAAATTAAAAGAAGACATACTTAATATTACCAAAATTAAATCCTTAGAATAAAATCCAGCCAAAAATGGTATCCCACATAGAGCAAGAATAGAAATATTATACAAGAAATACTTATTGGAATCTTATTAATTAAGCCCTACATACAGCGGATATCCTGAACATCTCCTATTACATGGATAACAATACTTGATTTTTCGAGAAAAACGCGTTCAATGCTAGTACGTGTTTGAAACTCATTTTCTCTACAGACCTAGCCAGAGATGATTTACATTAAAGTGTTGTATCATTTCGCTTTTCAGGGCCTGAAAAACATTTTAATTATTACATTTCGAATATAGGTTCAAAATAAGATTTTTCGAGAATTTCGTGATAAATGTTAATATTCGATTGAAATATTTTTCTCTACAGACCAAGCCAGAGATAATTTTCTTAAAAATGTTGACTTACTATGCTTTTAAGAGACTGAAAAGCATTTTAATTATTAATTTTATCCTTAAGGATTAAAATTTAGTTTTTCGTGAAATTCACGTTCAATTCTAATAATCACTTGAAACTCATTTTCTCTACAGTCCTAGCCAGAGATGATTAACATTAAGCTGTTGGATTATTAAGTTTTTCAAAGCCAGAAAACAGTTTAAATTCTGACAATTCGTGACAATTCGACTATAGGATCAAAACCTGACTATTCCGGAAATTCATTTTCAATGCTAGCACTAGTTTGAAACTTATTTTCTCTACAGACCAACCCAAAGGTGATTTTCCTTAAAATGTTGAATTAATAAAGTTTTCAATGCCTCTAAAGCGTTTTAAATATTATTTTTCGAATATAGAATCAAAACTTGATTTTTCGAGAATTTCGCGTTAAATGTTAATATTCCTTTGAAACTAATTTTCTCTAAAGAACTAGCCAGAGATAATTTTCTTTAAAATGTTGAATTGTTATGCTTTCCAGTGTCTTATAAGCGTTTTAATAATACATTTCGAATATAGGATCAAAACCAGATTATTCATGAAATTCGCGTTAAATGCTAATATTCGATTTAAACTCATTTTCTTTACAGAACAAGCCAGATATGATTTTTTGTTAAAATGTTGAATTATTATGCTTTTCAGAGCCTGAAATGCGTTTTAATTATCACATTTCGACTACAGGATCGAAACCTAATTTTTCGAGAGATTCACGTTCATTGTAAGTACTCGTCTGAAACTCATTTTCTCTACAGGCCAAGCCAGAGATGATTTTCATTAAAATTTCGAATTATTTTGTTTCTCAGATTCTCAAATGCGTTTTAATTATTACATTTCACCTGTAGGACCAAAACTATCCTTAGAGATTAATAAATTTGCAGTTTATCACCTATCATTTCAGTCATCTCATTCTTGCAACGATGATTATTTTCTACTATCCATAAAGATATTGGAACAATATATTTAATATTGGGGGTATGATCAGGAATAGTTGGAACATCATTGAGTATCTTAATCCGTATAGAATTAGGTCAGCCAGGAAGTTTGATTGGAGACGATCAAATCTACAATGTAATTGTAACTGCACACCATTTATTATAATTTTTTTTATAGTAATGCCTATTATAATTGGAGGATTTGGAAATTGATTAGTACCTCTAATAATTGGGGTCCCCGACATGGTCTTCCCACGATTAAATAATATAAGATTTTGACTATTACCACCATCATTAACTCTATTATCAGGAAGAGTTGTAGAAAGTGGTACAGGAACTGGTTTAACAGTGTATCCTCCCATATCTGCAGGAATTGCACATGCCGAGCCTCTGTAGATAAATCAATTTTTTCATTACCTTTCGCAGGAGTCTCCTCTATTCTAGGGGCAGAAAAATTTTATTACAGCAGTAATTAATATACGATCTATAGGAATATCTATAGAACGAGTGCCATTATTTGTATGATCAGTAATAATTACTGCAGTTCTCCTACTATTATCTCTACCAGTTCTAGCAGGAGCAATCACCATTCTACTTATTAACAGATCGAAATTTAAACCCCTCATTTTTTGACCCATCTGGTGGTGGAGATCCTATCTTATTTCAACACCTATTCTGATTCATTGGACATCCAGAAGTATATATTCTAATTTTACCAGGATTTGGAATAATTTCACATATTGTAACTCAAGAAAGAGGTAAAAAAGAAACATTTGGAGTCCTTGGAATAATCTATGCAATAATAGCAATTGTATTTCTAGGATTTATTGTATGGGAACATCATATATTTACTGTAGGAATAGATGTTGACACACGAGCATACTTTACTGCAGCTACAATAATCATTGCCGTACCAACAGGAATTAAATTATTTAGATGAATTGCCACACAAATTAATTATTCCACATCAATATTATGAGCATTAGGATTTATTTTCTTATTTACAATAGGAGGATTGACAGGAGTAGTACTAGCAAATTCATCATTAGATATTGTACTACACGATACATATTATGTTGTAGCACATTTTCATTATGTATTATCTATAGGAGCAGTATTTGCTATTATAGCAGGACTGGTATATTGGTTTCCACTATTTACAGGAGTAATAATAAACCCAGATTGATTAAAAATTCAATTTTATTCCATACTTATTGGAGTCAACTTAACAATTTTTCCACAACATTTTCTAGGATTAAGAGGAATACCACGACGATACTCGGATTATCCAGATGCATATACAATATGAAATATTGTATCAAGATTAGGATCCATCTGATCTTTTACAGCAGTAATTATTATAATCTTTTACCTGAGAGGGTATAACAAATGCTCGACCAACATTATTTAACCTACTTCAAGCATCATCAATTGAATGATATCAAAAATCACCTCCTTCCGAGAATACATACTCAGAACTTCCGATACTACTTATTAACAACTAATTTTTAAGGTGGCAGAGAAGTGTATTGAATTTAAGCTTCAAATATAAAGATTACCCTTACTTAAACGTGGCAACCTGAAATCAAATAGGATTACAAGGTAGATCCTCTCCACTAATAAAACAAATAATATTCTTCCATGACCACACAATATTAATTTTGAATATAATTAAAGTATTAGTAGGATACCTAATAACATCATTATTTAATAATAAATTAACAAATCGAATGCTTTTAAAGGACAAGTGCTAGAAACAATATGAACAATTATGCCAGCAATTACCATAGTTTTTATTGCACTACCCTCACTACGTTTATTATACTTATTAGATGAAATTAATCAACCTTCATTAACCCTAAAAACTATTGGACATCAATGATACTGAAGCTACGAATACTCCGATTTTATAAAAGCAGAATTTGACTCATACGTGACCTCAACAAATGAAATAACAATAGTCTCATTTCGATTATTAGATGTGGATAACCGAACAGTATTACCAATTAATATAGATATTCGAGTACTAACTACATCTGCAGATGTATTACATTCATGAGCCATACCATCCATAGGAATTAAAATAGATGCCACTCCAGGGCGGCTTAACCAAGCAGGAGTAAACATTAGTCGAATTGGTCTATTTTTTGGACAATGTTCAGAAATTTGTGGATCTAATCATAGATTTATACCAATTATTATTGAAACTACAACTCACAAATCTTTTATTAATTGATTAATAAAAATTATACAAGAATCATTAGATGATTGAAAAGTAAGTAATGGTCTCTTAAACCACAAAATAGTAATATAACAACTACTTCTAACGAAAAGAGTTAGTTAATACATAAATAACATAGGAGTGTCAAACCTAAATTATCTTTATAGATACTTTTTTATCCCACAAATATATCCGTTAAACTGAATTATTCTATTTACAACATTTATATTAACTAATATTTTCTATTTATAATTATTAACTACTATAATTATAATTAATTACTAAATAATAACAATTTTAAAATAGAAAATAAACCAAAAATTAAATACTGAAAATGATAACAAGATTATTCTCGTCATTCGACCCAACATCATCAATTATAAATTTATCACTAAATTGAATAAGAACATTCCTGGGGTTATTAATAATCACAACTCTATTTTGATTAATGCAGTCACAGACTTCTATGTTATATAACATAAAAATTGTAAAATTACATCAAGAATTCAAAACATTTTTAGGAACAATTAATCACCAAGGAAGAACTCTAATATTTATTAGTATATTTTCAATAATTCTATTTAATAATTCAATACGATTACTCCCCTATGTATTTACTAGATCAAGCAACTTAGTTTTTACCCTAACCTTAGCCTTACCAATATGATTATCATTTATACTATTTGGGTGAATTAATAGTACAAAACATTTATTAGCACACCTCGTATCGGAAGGTGTACCAGTACTATTAATACCAATTATAGTAGGTATTGAAATAATTAGAAATGTAATTCGTCCAATAACTTTATCAGGGCGATTAGCAGCAATGTAATAGCTGGACACCTAATAATATCAATAATTGGAAATACAGGAACAATATTAGAAATTATTGGACTTTCACTATTAATTTTAGCACAAATTATACTAATTATTATAGAAACAGCCGTAGCATTTACCAATCTTATGTATTTGCATTATTAATTGCTATTTATTCCAGAGAATCAAAGTAACTAATGTCAACAAAACCAAAACCACCCATATCACCTAGTAGATCAGAGCCGATGACCAGCAACAGGAGCTATTAGAGCAATAATGTTAACAACAGGTATAATTAGATGATTTCACCAACAAAATATAATGCTATTATTAATAGGAGTAACAACTATACTACTTACAATAATTCAATGATGACGAGATATTTCACGAGAAGGAAAATATCAAGGATTACATACAAATCAAGTTATAATGGGACTAGGATGGTGTATAATTCTATTTATTATTTCAGAAGTATTATTTTTCGTGTCATTCTTTTGAGCATTTTTTCATAGAACAATTGAAATAGGCATATGATGACCACCAAGGGGAATCACCCCGTTTAATCCAATACAATAACCTTTCTTAAATACAGCAATTCTACTGGCGTAAGGAGTAACAGTAACATGGGCCCACCATGGATTATTAGAAAAAAAAACATTCACATACAACTCAAGCACTTATATTAACATTAATATTAGGAATATATTTTACTATACTTCAGGCATATGAATATTATGAATCCCCATTTACTATTGCTGATGCAGTATATGGATCTACATTCTTTATGGCAACAGGATTTCATGGACTACATGTTATTATTGGGTCAACATTCCTAGGCATATGTTTAACTCGACATATCTTTTCACCAACACATCACTTTGGATTTGAAGCAGCAGCATGATATTGACACTTCGTAGACGTAGTATGATTATTCCTTTATATTTCCATTTATTGATGAGGTAGATAACATTTACTTAGTATATTTAAAGTACGCTTAACTTCCAATTAAAAAGATTATAATAAATTAAAGTAAATAATTAATATAATTATAAGTACTTCATTAATTATTATAATAATCACCTCAATTGTAATAATACTATCCAAACTACTATCAAAAAAACAATTACAGACCTAGAAAAAAGATCACCACTTGAGTGTGGGTTTGACCCAAAATCCTCATCACGAATTCCATTTTCTATAAAATGCTTCCTAATTGCAGTAATGTTTCTCATTTTTGATGTAGAAATTGTATTACTACTACCAATAACAATTATTATTACTAATTCAAAACTAATATATTGAATATGTGTTAGATTTTTATTTTTATTAATCTTACTTTTAGGTCTATATCATGAATGAACTCAAGGATCACTACAATGAGCATGCTGGAGTAATAGTTAATAATAACATTTGAGTTGCATTCAAAAGGTATTGAATAATTCAATTTACTTTATTGAGCAAGAAGCAAAAGCAATAAGGTTCGACCTGAATAAATTGGTACATATTACCCTTGCTTACTTAACTGAAGCCAAAGGAAGGCGGCATATTAATGTTAATAATAAAATTAGGGTTAACTCCCCGGTTAATAGGTATAATATTAAGAGAAGGCTGCTAACTTCCATCTTTAGTGGTGAAATTCCATTAATAATCTTATACTATATCTTTAGTATAAAATTACATTATCTTTTCATGATAAAGTTTGACTTCTAAATAAATCCAATTAATGTTTACAGAACTAATCTACCCTTCCTAATAACTTCAATATTACGCTTTATTATAAGCTATTTAAATACACATAAATTATTAATAAAATTACTATTAAAAATGAAAATATCAAATAAATATTAAAGTAATTAGAATGTATTAGTTGAATATTTAAAGAACCACTCCTTATGCATTTATACACCCCCTGTCCACCTATCAACTCACTTCATCCATTATCGATAGTCCTAATGTACAAAACCCCCCGTAGTAAATGAACTACTAATCAAGCCACCCTAAGATAAGTAAGGGAAAATTCATATTCCTCCTAATAAATAATATATTATTTTATTATTAAAAAATGGATAGATTTCGAATAGGAAAGACGTAATATTATATCCAATTCATCCACCTTATAAAATACAAATGATTGCTCCTATCTTCGGGTTAAGTGGAATAAATATAACGAAAAAAGAGGGAAAAACTAATCATATTAAACCAGAGCCACCTACAACGGATAGTAATAATAAACCTAATATGCCCTTAAATATGCTCCAGCCTCCATCATCAGAAAAAAATTAAAATGAGGCACCTCTATAATACTTACCAACCAAATAATAATTCAACTGAAAACTATAAGCTATAGTTATACCAGAAGAAATTCATAATAAAATAAGTATTACTAAATTAAAAGAAGACATACTTAATATTACCAAAATTAAATCCTTAGAATAAAATCCAGCCAAAAATGGTATCCCACATAGAGCAAGACTAGAAATATTATACAAGAAATACTTATTGGAATCTTATTAATTAAGCCCTACATACAGCGGATATCCTGAACATCTCCTATTACATGGATAACAATACTTGATTTTTCGAGAAAAACGCGTTCAATGCTAGTACGTGTTTGAAACTCATTTTCTCTACAGACCTAGCCAGAGATGATTTACATTAAAGTGTTGTATCATTTCGCTTTTCAGGGCCTGAAAAACATTTTAATTATTACATTTCGAATATAGGTTCAAAATAAGATTTTTCGAGAATTTCGTGATAAATGTTAATATTCGATTGAAATATTTTTCTCTACAGACCAAGCCAGAGATAATTTTCTTAAAAATGTTGACTTACTATGCTTTTAAGAGACTGAAAAGCATTTTAATTATTAATTTTATCCTTAAGGATTAAAATTTGGTTTTTCGTGAAATTCACGTTCAATTCTAATAATCACTTGAAACTCATTTTCTCTACAGTCCTAGCCAGAGATGATTAACATTAAGCTGTTGGATTATTAAGTTTTTCAAAGCCAGAAAACAGTTTAAATTCTGACAATTCGTGACAATTCGACTATAGGATCAAAACCTGACTATTCCGGAAATTCATTTTCAATGCTAGCACTAGTTTGAAACTTATTTTCTCTACAGACCAACCCAAAGGTGATTTTCCTTAAAATGTTGAATTAATAAAGTTTTCAATGCCTCTAAAGCGTTTTAAATATTATTTTTCGAATATAGAATCAAAACTTGATTTTTCGAGAATTTCGCGTTAAATGTTAATATTCCTTTGAAACTAATTTTCTCTAAAGAACTAGCCAGAGATAATTTTCTTTAAAATGTTGAATTGTTATGCTTTCCAGTGTCTTATAAGCGTTTTAATAATACATTTCGAATATAGGATCAAAACCAGATTATTCATGAAATTCGCGTTAAATGCTAATATTCGATTTAAACTCATTTTCTTTACAGAACAAGCCAGATATGATTTTTTGTTAAAATGTTGAATTATTATGCTTTTCAGAGCCTGAAATGCGTTTTAATTATCACATTTCGACTACAGGATCGAAACCTAATTTTTCGAGAGATTCACGTTCATTGTAAGTACTCGTCTGAAACTCATTTTCTCTACAGGCCAAGCCAGAGATGATTTTCATTAAAATTTCGAATTATTTTGTTTCTCAGATTCTCAAATGCGTTTTAATTATTACATTTCACCTATAGGACCAAAACTATCCTTAGAGATTAATAAATTTGCAGTTTATCACCTATCATTTCAGTCATCTCATTCTTGCAACGATGATTATTTTCTACTATCCATAAAGATATTGGTACAATATATTTAATATTGGGGGTATGATCAGGAATAGTTGGAACATCATTGAGTATCTTAATCCGTATAGAATTAGGTCAGCCAGGAAGTTTGATTGGAGACGATCAAATCTACAATGTAATTGTAACTGCACACCATTTATTATAATTTTTTTTATAGTAATGCCTATTATAATTGGAGGATTTGGAAATTGATTAGTACCTCTAATAATTGGGGTCCCCGACATGGTCTTCCCACGATTAAATAATATAAGATTTTGACTATTACCACCATCATTAACTCTATTATCAGGAAGAGTTGTAGAAAGTGGTACAGGAACTGGTTTAACAGTGTATCCTCCCATATCTGCAGGAATTGCACATGCCGAGCCTCTGTAGATATATCAATTTTTTCATTACCTTTCGCAGGAGTCTCCTCTATTCTAGGGGCAGAAAAATTTTATTACAGCAGTAATTAATATACGATCTATAGGAATATCTATAGAACGAGTGCCATTATTTGTATGATCAGTAATAATTACTGCAGTTCTCCTACTATTATCTCTACCAGTTCTAGCAGGAGCAATCACCATTCTACTTATTAACAGATCGAAATTTAAACCCCTCATTTTTTGACCCATCTGGTGGTGGAGATCCTATCTTATTTCAACACCTATTCTGATTCATTGGACATCCAGAAGTATATATTCTAATTTTACCAGGATTTGGAATAATTTCACATATTGTAACTCAAGAAAGAGGTAAAAAAGAAACATTTGGAGTCCTTGGAATAATCTATGCAATAATAGCAATTGTATTTCTAGGATTTATTGTATGGGAACATCATATATTTACTGTAGGAATAGATGTTGACACACGAGCATACTTTACTGCAGCTACAATAATCATTGCCGTACCAACAGGAATTAAATTATTTAGATGAATTGCCACACAAATTAATTATTCCACATCAATATTATGAGCATTAGGATTTATTTTCTTATTTACAATAGGAGGATTGACAGGAGTAGTACTAGCAAATTCATCATTAGATATTGTACTACACGATACATATTATGTTGTAGCACATTTTCATTATGTATTATCTATAGGAGCAGTATTTGCTATTATAGCAGGACTGGTATATTGGTTTCCACTATTTACAGGAGTAATAATAAACCCAGATTGATTAAAAATTCAATTTTATTCCATACTTATTGGAGTCAACTTAACAATTTTTCCACAACATTTTCTAGGATTAAGAGGAATACCACGACGATACTCGGATTATCCAGATGCATATACAATATGAAATATTGTATCAAGATTAGGATCCATCTGATCTTTTACAGCAGTAATTATTATAATCTTTTACCTGAGAGGGTATAACAAATGCTCGACCAACATTATTTAACCTACTTCAAGCATCATCAATTGAATGATATCAAAAATCACCTCCTTCCGAGAATACATACTCAGAACTTCCGATACTACTTATTAACAACTAATTTTTAAGGTGGCAGAGAAGTGTATTGAATTTAAGCTTCAAATATAAAGATTACCCTTACTTAAACGTGGCAACCTGAAATCAAATAGGATTACAAGGTAGATCCTCTCCACTAATAGAACAAATAATATTCTTCCATGACCACACAATATTAATTTTGAATATAATTAAAGTATTAGTAGGATACCTAATAACATCATTATTTAATAATAAATTAACAAATCGAATGCTTTTAAAGGACAAGTGCTAGAAACAATATGAACAATTATGCCAGCAATTACCATAGTTTTTATTGCACTACCCTCACTACGTTTATTATACTTATTAGATGAAATTAATCAACCTTCATTAACCCTAAAAACTATTGGACATCAATGATACTGAAGCTACGAATACTCCGATTTTATAAAAGCAGAATTTGACTCATACGTGACCTCAACAAATGAAATAACAATAGTCTCATTTCGATTATTAGATGTGGATAACCGAACAGTATTACCAATTAATATAGATATTCGAGTACTAACTACATCTGCAGATGTATTACATTCATGAGCCATACCATCCATAGGAATTAAAATAGATGCCACTCCAGGGCGGCTTAACCAAGCAGGAGTAAACATTAGTCGAATTGGTCTATTTTTTGGACAATGTTCAGAAATTTGTGGATCTAATCATAGATTTATACCAATTATTATTGAAACTACAACTCACAAATCTTTTATTAATTGATTAATAAAAATTATACAAGAATCATTAGATGATTGAAAAGTAAGTAATGGTCTCTTAAACCACAAAATAGTAATATAACAACTACTTCTAACGAAAAGAGTTAGTTAATACATAAATAACATAGGAGTGTCAAACCTAAATTATCTTTATAGATACTTTTTTATCCCACAAATATATCCGTTAAACTGAATTATTCTATTTACAACATTTATATTAACTAATATTTTCTATTTATAATTATTAACTACTATAATTATAATTAATTACTAAATAATAACAATTTTAAAATAGAAAATAAACCAAAAATTAAATACTGAAAATGATAACAAGATTATTCTCGTCATTCGACCCAACATCATCAATTATAAATTTATCACTAAATTGAATAAGAACATTCCTGGGGTTATTAATAATCACAACTCTATTTTGATTAATGCAGTCACAGACTTCTATGTTATATAACATAAAAATTGTAAAATTACATCAAGAATTCAAAACATTTTTAGGAACAATTAATCACCAAGGAAGAACTCTAATATTTATTAGTATATTTTCAATAATTCTATTTAATAATTCAATACGATTACTCCCCTATGTATTTACTAGATCAAGCAACTTAGTTTTTACCCTAACCTTAGCCTTACCAATATGATTATCATTTATACTATTTGGGTGAATTAATAGTACAAAACATTTATTAGCACACCTCGTATCGGAAGGTGTACCAGTACTATTAATACCAATTATAGTAGGTATTGAAATAATTAGAAATGTAATTCGTCCAATAACTTTATCAGGGCGATTAGCAGCAATGTAATAGCTGGACACCTAATAATATCAATAATTGGAAATACAGGAACAATATTAGAAATTATTGGACTTTCACTATTAATTTTAGCACAAATTATACTAATTATTATAGAAACAGCCGTAGCATTTACCAATCTTATGTATTTGCATTATTAATTGCTATTTATTCCAGAGAATCAAAGTAACTAATGTCAACAAAACCAAAACCACCCATATCACCTAGTAGATCAGAGCCGATGACCAGCAACAGGAGCTATTAGAGCAATAATGTTAACAACAGGTATAATTAGATGATTTCACCAACAAAATATAATGCTATTATTAATAGGAGTAACAACTATACTACTTACAATAATTCAATGATGACGAGATATTTCACGAGAAGGAAAATATCAAGGATTACATACAAATCAAGTTATAATGGGACTAGGATGGTGTATAATTCTATTTATTATTTCAGAAGTATTATTTTTCGTGTCATTCTTTTGAGCATTTTTTCATAGAACAATTGAAATAGGCATATGATGACCACCAAGGGGAATCACCCCGTTTAATCCAATACAATAACCTTTCTTAAATACAGCAATTCTACTGGCGTAAGGAGTAACAGTAACATGGGCCCACCATGGATTATTAGAAAAAAAAACATTCACATACAACTCAAGCACTTATATTAACATTAATATTAGGAATATATTTTACTATACTTCAGGCATATGAATATTATGAATCCCCATTTACTATTGCTGATGCAGTATATGGATCTACATTCTTTATGGCAACAGGATTTCATGGACTACATGTTATTATTGGGTCAACATTCCTAGGCATATGTTTAACTCGACATATCTTTTCACCAACACATCACTTTGGATTTGAAGCAGCAGCATGATATTGACACTTCGTAGACGTAGTATGATTATTCCTTTATATTTCCATTTATTGATGAGGTAGATAACATTTACTTAGTATATTTAAAGTACGCTTAACTTCCAATTAAAAAGATTATAATAAATTAAAGTAAATAATTAATATAATTATAAGTACTTCATTAATTATTATAATAATCACCTCAATTGTAATAATACTATCCAAACTACTATCAAAAAAACAATTACAGACCTAGAAAAAAGATCACCACTTGAGTGTGGGTTTGACCCAAAATCCTCATCACGAATTCCATTTTCTATAAAATGCTTCCTAATTGCAGTAATGTTTCTCATTTTTGATGTAGAAATTGTATTACTACTACCAATAACAATTATTATTACTAATTCAAAACTAATATATTGAATATGTGTTAGATTTTTATTTTTATTAATCTTACTTTTAGGTCTATATCATGAATGAACTCAAGGATCACTACAATGAGCATGCTGGAGTAATAGTTAATAATAACATTTGAGTTGCATTCAAAAAGTATTGAATAATTCAATTTACTTTATTGAGCAAGAAGCAAAAGCAATAAGGTTCGACCTGAATAAATTGGTACATATTACCCTTGCTTACTTAACTGAAGCCAAAGGAAGGCGGCATATTAATGTTAATAATAAAATTAGGGTTAACTCCCCGGTTAATAGGTATAATATTAAGAGAAGGCTGCTAACTTCCATCTTTAGTGGTGAAATTCCATTAATAATCTTATACTATATCTTTAGTATAAAATTACATTATCTTTTCATGATAAAGTTTGACTTCTAAATAAATCCAATTAATGTTTACAGAACTAATCTACCCTTCCTAATAACTTCAATATTACGCTTTATTATAAGCTATTTAAATACACATAAATTATTAATAAAATTACTATTAAAAATGAAAATATCAAATAAATATTAAAGTAATTAGAATGTATTAGTTGAATATTTAAAGAACCACTCCTTATGCATTTATACACCCCCTGTCCACCTATCAACTCACTTCATCCATTATCGATAGTCCTAATGTACAAAACCCCCCGTAGTAAATGAACTACTAATCAAGCCACCCTAAGATAAGTAAGGGAAAATTCATATTCCTCCTAATAAATAATATATTATTTTATTATTAAAAAATGGATAGATTTCGAATAGGAAAGACGTAATATTATATCCAATTCATCCACCTTATAAAATACAAATGATTGCTCCTATCTTCGGGTTAAGTGGAATAAATATAACGAAAAAAGAGGGAAAAACTAATCATATTAAACCAGAGCCACCTACAACGGATAGTAATAATAAACCTAATATGCCCTTAAATATGCTCCAGCCTCCATCATCAGAAAAAAATTAAAATGAGGCACCTCTATAATACTTACCAACCAAATAATAATTCAACTGAAAACTATAAGCTATAGTTATACCAGAAGAAATTCATAATAAAATAAGTATTACTAAATTAAAAGAAGACATACTTAATATTACCAAAATTAAATCCTTAGAATAAAATCCAGCCAAAAATGGTATCCCACATAGAGCAAGACTAGAAATATTATACAAGAAATACTTATTGGAATCTTATTAATTAAGCCCTACATACAGCGGATATCCTGAACATCTCCTATTACATGGATAACAATACTTGATTTTTCGAGAAAAACGCGTTCAATGCTAGTACGTGTTTGAAACTCATTTTCTCTACAGACCTAGCCAGAGATGATTTACATTAAAGTGTTGTATCATTTCGCTTTTCAGGGCCTGAAAAACATTTTAATTATTACATTTCGAATATAGGTTCAAAATAAGATTTTTCGAGAATTTCGTGATAAATGTTAATATTCGATTGAAATATTTTTCTCTACAGACCAAGCCAGAGATAATTTTCTTAAAAATGTTGACTTACTATGCTTTTAAGAGACTGAAAAGCATTTTAATTATTAATTTTATCCTTAAGGATTAAAATTTGGTTTTTCGTGAAATTCACGTTCAATTCTAATAATCACTTGAAACTCATTTTCTCTACAGTCCTAGCCAGAGATGATTAACATTAAGCTGTTGGATTATTAAGTTTTTCAAAGCCAGAAAACAGTTTAAATTCTGACAATTCGTGACAATTCGACTATAGGATCAAAACCTGACTATTCCGGAAATTCATTTTCAATGCTAGCACTAGTTTGAAACTTATTTTCTCTACAGACCAACCCAAAGGTGATTTTCCTTAAAATGTTGAATTAATAAAGTTTTCAATGCCTCTAAAGCGTTTTAAATATTATTTTTCGAATATAGAATCAAAACTTGATTTTTCGAGAATTTCGCGTTAAATGTTAATATTCGTTTGAAACTATTTTTCTCTAAAGAACTAGCCAGAGATAATTTTCTTTAAAATGTTGAATTGTTATGCTTTCCAGTGTCTTATAAGCGTTTTAATAATACATTTCGAATATAGGATCAAAACCAGATTATTCATGAAATTCGCGTTAAATGCTAATATTCGATTTAAACTCATTTTCTTTACAGAACAAGCCAGATATGATTTTTTGTTAAAATGTTGAATTATTATGCTTTTCAGAGCCTGAAATGCGTTTTAATTATCACATTTCGACTACAGGATCGAAACCTAATTTTTCGAGAGATTCACGTTCATTGTAAGTACTCGTCTGAAACTCATTTTCTCTACAGGCCAAGCCAGAGATGATTTTCATTAAAATTTCGAATTATTTTGTTTCTCAGATTCTCAAATGCGTTTTAATTATTACATTTCACCTATAGGACCAAAACTATCCTTAGAGATTAATAAATTTGCAGTTTATCACCTATCATTTCAGTCATCTCATTCTTGCAACGATGATTATTTTCTACTATCCATAAAGATATTGGTACAATATATTTAATATTGGGGGTATGATCAGGAATAGTTGGAACATCATTGAGTATCTTAATCCGTATAGAATTAGGTCAGCCAGGAAGTTTGATTGGAGACGATCAAATCTACAATGTAATTGTAACTGCACACCATTTATTATAATTTTTTTTATAGTAATGCCTATTATAATTGGAGGATTTGGAAATTGATTAGTACCTCTAATAATTGGGGTCCCCGACATGGTCTTCCCACGATTAAATAATATAAGATTTTGACTATTACCACCATCATTAACTCTATTATCAGGAAGAGTTGTAGAAAGTGGTACAGGAACTGGTTTAACAGTGTATCCTCCCGTATCTGCAGGAATTGCACATGCCGAGCCTCTGTAGATATATCAATTTTTTCATTACCTTTCGCAGGAGTCTCCTCTATTCTAGGGGCAGAAAAATTTTATTACAGCAGTAATTAATATACGATCTATAGGAATATCTATAGAACGAGTGCCATTATTTGTATGATCAGTAATAATTACTGCAGTTCTCCTATTATTATCTCTACCAGTTCTAGCAGGAGCAATCACCATACTACTTATTAACAGATCGAAATTTAAACACCTCATTTTTTGACCCGTCTGGTGGTGGAGATCCTATCTTATATCAACACCTATTCTGATTCATTGGACATCCAGAAGTATATATTCTAATTTTACCAGGATTTGGAATAATTTCACATATTGTAACTCAAGAAAGAGGTAAAAAAGAAACATTTGGAGTCCTTGGAATAATCTATGCAATAATAGCAATTGTATTTCTGGGATTTATTGTATGGGAACATCATATATTTACTGTAGGAATAGATGTTGACACACGAGCATACTTTACTGCAGCTACAATAATCATTGCCGTACCAACAGGAATTAAATTATTTAGATGAATTGCCACACAAATTAATTATTCCACATCAATATTATGAGCATTAGGATTTATTTTCTTATTTACAATAGGAGGATTGACAGGAGTAGTACTAGCAAATTCATCATTAGATATTGTACTACACGATACATATTATGTTGTAGCACATTTTCATTATGTATTATCTATAGGAGCAGTATTTGCTATTATAGCAGGACTGGTATATTGGTTTCCACTATTTACAGGAGTAATAATAAACCCAGATTGATTAAAAATTCAATTTTATTCCATACTTATTGGAGTCAACTTAACAATTTTTCCACAACATTTTCTAGGATTAAGAGGAATACCACGACGATACTCGGATTATCCAGATGCATATACAATATGAAATATTGTATCAAGATTAGGATCCATCTGATCTTTTACAGCAGTAATTATTATAATCTTTTACCTGAGAGGGTATAACAAATGCTCGACCAACATTATTTAACCTACTTCAAGCATCATCAATTGAATGATATCAAAAATCACCTCCTTCCGAGAAT
The DNA here is from genome assembly GCF_977018435.1 of Lepisma saccharinum. Classification (NCBI taxonomy): domain Eukaryota; kingdom Metazoa; phylum Arthropoda; class Insecta; order Zygentoma; family Lepismatidae; genus Lepisma; species Lepisma saccharinum. The sequence goes on from NC_139238.1 coordinate 54,110,408, forward strand.
ACATACTCAGAACTTCCGATACTACTTATTAACAACTAATTTTTAAGGTGGCAGAGAAGTGTATTGAATTTAAGCTTCAAATATAAAGATTACCCTTACTTAAACGTGGCAACCTGAAATCAAATAGGATTACAAGATAAATCCTCTCCACTAATAGAACAAATAATATTCTTCCATGACCACACAATATTAATTTTGAATATAATTAAAGTATTAGTAGGATACCTAATAACATCATTATTTAATAATAAATTAACAAATCGAATGCTTTTAAAGGACAAGTGCTAGAAACAATATGAACAATTATGCCAGCAATTACCATAGTTTTTATTGCACTACCCTCACTACGTTTATTATACTTATTAGATGAAATTAATCAACCTTCATTAACCCTAAAAACTATTGGACATCAATGATACTGAAGCTACGAATACTCCGATTTTATAAAAGCAGAATTTGACTCATACGTGACCTCAACAAATGAAATAACAATAGTCTCATTTCGATTATTAGATGTGGATAACCGAACAGTATTACCAATTAATATAGATATTCGAGTACTAACTACATCTGCAGATGTATTACATTCATGAGCCATACCATCCATAGGAATTAAAATAGATGCCACTCCAGGGCGGCTTAACCAAGCAGGAGTAAACATTAGTCGAATTGGTCTATTTTTTGGACAATGTTCAGAAATTTGTGGATCTAATCATAGATTTATACCAATTATTATTGAAACTACAACTCACAAATCTTTTATTAATTGATTAATAAAAATTATACAAGAATCATTAGATGATTGAAAAGTAAGTAATGGTCTCTTAAACCACAAAATAGTAATATAACAACTACTTCTAACGAAAAGAGTTAGTTAATACATAAATAACATAGGAGTGTCAAACCTAAATTATCTTTATAGATACTTTTTTATCCCACAAATATATCCGTTAAACTGAATTATTCTATTTACAACATTTATATTAACTAATATTTTCTATTTATAATTATTAACTACTATAATTATAATTAATTACTAAATAATAACAATTTTAAAATAGAAAATAAACCAAAAATTAAATACTGAAAATGATAACAAGATTATTCTCGTCATTCGACCCAACATCATCAATTATAAATTTATCACTAAATTGAATAAGAACATTCCTGGGGTTATTAATAATCACAACTCTATTTTGATTAATGCAGTCACAGACCTCTATGTTATATAACATAAAAATTGTAAAATTACATCAAGAATTCAAAACATTTTTAGGAACAATTAATCACCAAGGAAGAACTCTAATATTTATTAGTATATTTTCAATAATTCTATTTAATAATTCAATACGATTACTCCCCTATGTATTTACTAGATCAAGCAACTTAGTTTTTACCCTAACCTTAGCCTTACCAATATGATTATCATTTATACTATTTGGGTGAATTAATAGTACAAAACATTTATTAGCACACCTCGTATCGGAAGGTGTACCAGTACTATTAATACCAATTATAGTAGGTATTGAAATAATTAGAAATGTAATTCGTCCAATAACTTTATCAGGGCGATTAGCAGCAATGTAATAGCTGGACACCTAATAATATCAATAATTGGAAATACAGGAACAATATTAGAAATTATTGGACTTTCACTATTAATTTTAGCACAAATTATACTAATTATTATAGAAACAGCCGTAGCATTTACCAATCTTATGTATTTGCATTATTAATTGCTATTTATTCCAGAGAGTCAAAGTAACTAATGTCAACAAAACCAAAACCACCCATATCACCTAGTAGATCAAAGCCGATGACCAGCAACAGGAGCTATTAGAGCAATAATGTTAACAACAGGTATAATTAGATGATTTCACCAACAAAATATAATGCTATTATTAATAGGAGTAACAACTATACTACTTACAATAATTCAATGATGACGAGATATTTCACGAGAAGGAAAATATCAAGGATTACATACAAATCAAGTTATAATGGGACTAGGATGGTGTATAATTCTATTTATTATTTCAGAAGTATTATTTTTCGTGTCATTCTTTTGAGCATTTTTTCATAGAACAATTGAAATAGGCATATGATGACCACCAAGGGGAATCACCCCGTTTAATCCAATACAATAACCTTTCTTAAATACAGCAATTCTACTGGCGTAAGGAGTAACAGTAACATGGGCCCACCATGGATTATTAGAAAAAAAAACATTCACATACAACTCAAGCACTTATATTAACATTAATATTAGGAATATATTTTACTATACTTCAGGCATATGAATATTATGAATCCCCATTTACTATTGCTGATGCAGTATATGGATCTACATTCTTTATGGCAACAGGATTTCATGGACTACATGTTATTATTGGGTCAACATTCCTAGGCATATGTTTAACTCGACATATCTTTTCACCAACACATCACTTTGGATTTGAAGCAGCAGCATGATATTGACACTTCGTAGACGTAGTATGATTATTCCTTTATATTTCCATTTATTGATGAGGTGGATAACATTTACTTAGTATATTTAAAGTACGCTTAACTTCCAATTAAAAAGATTATAATAAATTAAAGTAAATAATTAATATAATTATAAGTACTTCATTAATTATTATAATAATCACCTCAATTGTAATAATACTATCCAAACTACTATCAAAAAAACAATTACAGACCTAGAAAAAAGATCACCACTTGAGTGTGGGTTTGACCCAAAATCCTCATCACGAATTCCATTTTCTATAAAATGCTTCCTAATTGCAGTAATGTTTCTCATTTTTGATGTAGAAATTGTATTACTACTACCAATAACAATTATTATTACTAATTCAAAACTAATATATTGAATATGTGTTAGATTTTTATTTTTATTAATCTTACTTTTAGGTCTATATCATGAATGAACTCAAGGATCACTACAATGAGCATGCTGGAGTAATAGTTAATAATAACATTTGAGTTGCATTCAAAAAGTATTGAATAATTCAATTTACTTTATTGAGCAAGAAGCAAAAGCAATAAGGTTCGACCTGAATAAATTGGTACATATTACCCTTGCTTACTTAACTGAAGCCAAAGGAAGGCGGCATATTAATGTTAATAATAAAATTAGGGTTAACTCCCCGGTTAATAGGTATAATATTAAGAGAAGGCTGCTAACTTCCATGTTTAGTGGTGAAATTCCATTAATAATCTTATACTATATCTTTAGTATAAAATTACATTATCTTTTCATGATAAAGTTTGACTTCTAAATAAATCCAATTAATGTTTACAGAACTAATCTACCCTTCCTAATAACTTCAATATTACGCTTTATTATAAGCTATTTAAATACACATAAATTATTAATAAAATTACTATTAAAAATGAAAATATCAAATAAATATTAAAGTAATTAGAATGTATTAGATGAATATTTAAAGAACCACTCCTTATGCATTTATACACCCCCTGTCCACCTATCAACTCACTTCATCCATTATCGATAGTCCTAATGTACAAAACCCCCCGTAGTAAATGAACTACTAATCAAGCCACCCTAAGATAAGTAAGGGAAAATTCATATTCCTCCTAATAAATAATATATTATTTTATTATTAAAAAATGGATAGATTTCGAATAGGAAAGACGTAATATTATATCCAATTCATCCACCTTATAAAATACAAATGATTGCTCCTATCTTCGGGTTAAGTGGAATAAATATAACGAAAAACGAGGGAAAAACTAATCATATTAAACCAGAGCCACCTACAACGGATAGTAATAATAAACCTAATATGCCCTTAAATATGCTCCAGCCTCCATCATCAGAAAAAAATTAAAATGAGGCACCTCTATAATACTTACCAACCAAATAATAATTCAACTGAAAACTATAAGCTATAGTTATACCAGAAGAAATTCATAATAAAATAAGTATTACTAAATTAAAAGAAGACATACTTAATATTACCAAAATTAAATCCTTAGAATAAAATCCAGCCAAAAATGGTATCCCACATAGAGCAAGACTAGAAATATTATACAAGAAATACTTATTGGAATCTTATTAATTAAGCCCTACATACAGCGGATATCCTGAACATCTCCTATTACATGGATAACAATACTTGATTTTTCGAGAAAAACGCGTTCAATGCTAGTACGTGTTTGAAACTCATTTTCTCTACAGACCTAGCCAGAGATGATTTACATTAAAGTGTTGTATCATTTCGCTTTTCAGGGCCTGAAAAACATTTTAATTATTACATTTCGAATATAGGTTCAAAATAAGATTTTTCGAGAATTTCGTGATAAATGTTAATATTCGATTGAAATATTTTTCTCTACAGACCAAGCCAGAGATAATTTTCTTAAAAATGTTGACTTACTATGCTTTTAAGAGACTGAAAAGCATTTTAATTATTAATTTTATCCTTAAGGATTAAAATTTGGTTTTTCGTGAAATTCACGTTCAATTCTAATAATCACTTGAAACTCATTTTCTCTACAGTCCTAGCCAGAGATGATTAACATTAAGCTGTTGGATTATTAAGTTTTTCAAAGCCAGAAAACAGTTTAAATTCTGACAATTCGTGACAATTCGACTATAGGATCAAAACCTGACTATTCCGGAAATTCATTTTCAATGCTAGCACTAGTTTGAAACTTATTTTCTCTACAGACCAACCCAAAGGTGATTTTCCTTAAAATGTTGAATTAATAAAGTTTTCAATGCCTCTAAAGCGTTGTAAATATTATTTTTCGAATATAGAATCAAAACTTGATTTTTCGAGAATTTCGCGTTAAATGTTAATATTCGTTTGAAACTAATTTTCTCTAAAGAACTAGCCAGAGATAATTTTCTTTAAAATGTTGAATTGTTATGCTTTCCAGTGTCTTATAAGCGTTTTAATAATACATTTCGAATATAGGATCAAAACCAGATTATTCATGAAATTCGCGTTAAATGCTAATATTCGATTTAAACTCATTTTCTTTACAGAACAAGCCAGATATGATTTTTTGTTAAAATGTTGAATTATTATGCTTTTCAGAGCCTGAAATGCGTTTTAATTATCACATTTCGACTACAGGATCGAAACCTAATTTTTCGAGAGATTCACGTTCATTGTAAGTACTCGTCTGAAACTCATTTTCTCTACAGGCCAAGCCAGAGATGATTTTCATTAAAATTTCGAATTATTTTGTTTCTCAGATTCTCAAATGCGTTTTAATTATTACATTTCACCTATAGGACCAAAACTATCCTTAGAGATTAATAAATTTGCAGTTTATCACCTATCATTTCAGTCATCTCATTCTTGCAACGATGATTATTTTCTACTATCCATAAAGATATTGGTACAATATATTTAATATTGGGGGTATGATCAGGAATAGTTGGAACATCATTGAGTATCTTAATCCGTATAGAATTAGGTCAGCCAGGAAGTTTGATTGGAGACGATCAAATCTACAATGTAATTGTAACTGCACACCATTTATTATAATTTTTTTTATAGTAATGCCTATTATAATTGGAGGATTTGGAAATTGATTAGTACCTCTAATAATTGGGGTCCCCGACATGGTCTTCCCACGATTAAATAATATAAGATTTTGACTATTACCACCATCATTAACTCTATTATCAGGAAGAGTTGTAGAAAGTGGTACAGGAACTGGTTTAACAGTGTATCCTCCCATATCTGCAGGAATTGCACATGCCGAGCCTCTGTAGATATATCAATTTTTTCATTACCTTTCGCAGGAGTTTCCTCTATTCTAGGGGCAGAAAAATTTTATTACAGCAGTAATTAATATACGATCTATAGGAATATCTATAGAACGAGTGCCATTATTTGTATGATCAGTAATAATTACTGCAGTTCTCCTACTATTATCTCTACCAGTTCTAGCAGGAGCAATCACCATTCTACTTATTAACAGATCGAAATTTAAACCCCTCATTTTTTGACCCATCTGGTGGTGGAGATCCTATCTTATTTCAACACCTATTCTGATTCATTGGACATCCAGAAGTATATATTCTAATTTTACCAGGATTTGGAATAATTTCACATATTGTAACTCAAGAAAGAGGTAAAAAAGAAACATTTGGAGTCCTTGGAATAATCTATGCAATAATAGCAATTGTATTTCTGGGATTTATTGTATGGGAACATCATATATTTACTGTAGGAATAGATGTTGACACACGAGCATACTTTACTGCAGCTACAATAATCATTGCCGTACCAACAGGAATTAAATTATTTAGATGAATTGCCACACAAATTAATTATTCCACATCAATATTATGAGCATTAGGATTTATTTTCTTATTTACAATAGGAGGATTGACAGGAGTAGTACTAGCAAATTCATCATTAGATATTGTACTACACGATACATATTATGTTGTAGCACATTTTCATTATGTATTATCTATAGGAGCAGTATTTGCTATTATAGCAGGACTGGTATATTGGTTTCCACTATTTACAGGAGTAATAATAAACCCAGATTGATTAAAAATTCAATTTTATTCCATACTTATTGGAGTCAACTTAACAATTTTTCCACAACATTTTCTAGGATTAAGAGGAATACCACGACGATACTCGGATTATCCAGATGCATATACAATATGAAATATTGTATCAAGATTAGGATCCATCTGATCTTTTACAGCAGTAATTATTATAATCTTTTACCTGAGAGGGTATAACAAATGCTCGACCAACATTATTTAACCTACTTCAAGCATCATCAATTGAATGATATCAAAAATCACCTCCTTCCGAGAATACATACTCAGAACTTCCGATACTACTTATTAACAACTAATTTTTAAGGTGGCAGAGAAGTGTATTGAATTTAAGCTTCAAATATAAAGATTACCCTTACTTAAACGTGGCAACCTGAAATCAAATAGGATTACAAGATAAATCCTCTCCACTAATAGAACAAATAATATTCTTCCATGACCACACAATATTAATTTTGAATATAATTAAAGTATTAGTAGGATACCTAATAACATCATTATTTAATAATAAATTAACAAATCGAATGCTTTTAAAGGACAAGTGCTAGAAACAATATGAACAATTATGCCAGCAATTACCATAGTTTTTATTGCACTACCCTCACTACGTTTATTATACTTATTAGATGAAATTAATCAACCTTCATTAACCCTAAAAACTATTGGACATCAATGATACTGAAGCTACGAATACTCCGATTTTATAAAAGCAGAATTTGACTCATACGTGACCTCAACAAATGAAATAACAATAGTCTCATTTCGATTATTAGATGTGGATAACCGAACAGTATTACCAATTAATATAGATATTCGAGTACTAACTACATCTGCAGATGTATTACATTCATGAGCCATACCATCCATAGGAATTAAAATAGATGCCACTCCAGGGCGGCTTAACCAAGCAGGAGTAAACATTAGTCGAATTGGTCTATTTTTTGGACAATGTTCAGAAATTTGTGGATCTAATCATAGATTTATACCAATTATTATTGAAACTACAACTCACAAATCTTTTATTAATTGATTAATAAAAATTATACAAGAATCATTAGATGATTGAAAAGTAAGTAATGGTCTCTTAAACCACAAAATAGTAATATAACAACTACTTCTAACGAAAAGAGTTAGTTAATACATAAATAACATAGGAGTGTCAAACCTAAATTATCTTTATAGATACTTTTTTATCCCACAAATATATCCGTTAAACTGAATTATTCTATTTACAACATTTATATTAACTAATATTTTCTATTTATAATTATTAACTACTATAATTATAATTAATTACTAAATAATAACAATTTTAAAATAGAAAATAAACCAAAAATTAAATACTGAAAATGATAACAAGATTATTCTCGTCATTCGACCCAACATCATCAATTATAAATTTATCACTAAATTGAATAAGAACATTCCTGGGGTTATTAATAATCACAACTCTATTTTGATTAATGCAGTCACAGACCTCTATGTTATATAACATAAAAATTGTAAAATTACATCAAGAATTCAAAACATTTTTAGGAACAATTAATCACCAAGGAAGAACTCTAATATTTATTAGTATATTTTCAATAATTCTATTTAATAATTCAATACGATTACTCCCCTATGTATTTACTAGATCAAGCAACTTAGTTTTTACCCTAACCTTAGCCTTACCAATATGATTATCATTTATACTATTTGGGTGAATTAATAGTACAAAACATTTATTAGCACACCTCGTATCGGAAGGTGTACCAGTACTATTAATACCAATTATAGTAGGTATTGAAATAATTAGAAATGTAATTCGTCCAATAACTTTATCAGGGCGATTAGCAGCAATGTAATAGCTGGACACCTAATAATATCAATAATTGGAAATACAGGAACAATATTAGAAATTATTGGACTTTCACTATTAATTTTAGCACAAATTATACTAATTATTATAGAAACAGCCAATCTTATGTATTTGCATTATTAATTGCTATTTATTCCAGAGAATCAAACTAATGTCAACAAAACCAAAACCACCCATATCACCTAGTAGATCAAAGCCGATGACCAGCAACAGGAGCTATTAGAGCAATAATGTTAACAACAGGTATAATTAGATGATTTCACCAACAAAATATAATGCTATTATTAATAGGAGTAACAACTATACTACTTACAATAATTCAATGATGACGAGATATTTCACGAGAAGGAAAATATCAAGGATTACATACAAATCAAGTTATAATGGGACTAGGATGGTGTATAATTCTATTTATTATTTCAGAAGTATTATTTTTCGTGTCATTCTTTTGAGCATTTTTTCATAGAACAATTGAAATAGGCATATGATGACCACCAAGGGGAATCACCCCGTTTAATCCAATACAATAACCTTTCTTAAATACAGCAATTCTACTGGCGTAAGGAGTAACAGTAACATGGGCCCACCATGGATTATTAGAAAAAAAAACATTCACATACAACTCAAGCACTTATATTAACATTAATATTAGGAATATATTTTACTATACTTCAGGCATATGAATATTATGAATCCCCATTTACTATTGCTGATGCAGTATATGGATCTACATTCTTTATGGCAACAGGATTTCATGGACTACATGTTATTATTGGGTCAACATTCCTAGGCATATGTTTAACTCGACATATCTTTTCACCAACACATCACTTTGGATTTGAAGCAGCAGCATGATATTGACACTTCGTAGACGTAGTATGATTATTCCTTTATATTTCCATTTATTGATGAGGTAGATAACATTTACTTAGTATATTTAAAGTACGCTTAACTTCCAATTAAAAAGATTATAATAAATTAAAGTAAATAATTAATATAATTATAAGTACTTCATTAATTATTATAATAATCACCTCAATTGTAATAATACTATCCAAACTACTATCAAAAAAACAATTACAGACCTAGAAAAAAGATCACCACTTGAGTGTGGGTTTGACCCAAAATCCTCATCACGAATTCCATTTTCTATAAAATGCTTCCTAATTGCAGTAATGTTTCTCATTTTTGATGTAGAAATTGTATTACTACTACCAATAACAATTATTATTACTAATTCAAAACTAATATATTGAATATGTGTTAGATTTTTATTTTTATTAATCTTACTTTTAGGTCTATATCATGAATGAACTCAAGGATCACTACAATGAGCATGCTGGAGTAATAGTTAATAATAACATTTGAGTTGCATTCAAAAAGTATTGAATAATTCAATTTACTTTATTGAGCAAGAAGCAAAAGCAATAAGGTTCGACCTGAATAAATTGGTACATATTACCCTTGCTTACTTAACTGAAGCCAAAGGAAGGCGGCATATTAATGTTAATAATAAAATTAGGGTTAACTCCCCGGTTAATAGGTATAATATTAAGAGAAGGCTGCTAACTTCCATCTTTAGTGGTGAAATTCCATTAATAATCTTATACTATATCTTTAGTATAAAATTACATTATCTTTTCATGATAAAGTTTGACTTCTAAATAAATCCAATTAATGTTTACAGAACTAATCTACCCTTCCTAATAACTTCAATATTACGCTTTATTATAAGCTATTTAAATACACATAAATTATTAATAAAATTACTATTAAAAATGAAAATATCAATAAATATTAAAGTAATTAGAATGTATTAGTTGAATATTTAAAGAACCACTCCTTATGCATTTATACACCCCCTGTCCACCTATCAACTCACTTCATCCATTATCGATAGTCCTAATGTACAAAACCCCCCGTAGTAAATGAACTACTAATCAAGCCACCCTAAGATAAGTAAGGGAAAATTCATATTCCTCCTAATAAATAATATATTATTTTATTATTAAAAAATGGATAGATTTCGAATAGGAAAGACGTAATATTATATCCAATTCATCCACCTTATAAAATACAAATGATTGCTCCTATCTTCGGGTTAAGTGGAATAAATATAACGAAAAAAGAGGGAAAAACTAATCATATTAAACCAGAGCCACCTACAACGGATAGTAATAATAAACCTAATATGCCCTTAAATATGCTCCAGCCTCCATCATCAGAAAAAAATTAAAATGAGGCACCTCTATAATACTTACCAACCAAATAATAATTCAACTGAAAACTATAAGCTATAGTTATACCAGAAGAAATTCATAATAAAATAAGTATTACTAAATTAAAAGAAGACATACTTAATATTACCAAAATTAAATCCTTAGAATAAAATCCAGCCAAAAATGGTATCCCACATAGAGCAAGACTAGAAATATTATACAAGAAATACTTATTGGAATCTTATTAATTAAGCCCTACATACAGCGGATATCCTGAACATCTCCTATTACATGGATAACAATACTTGATTTTTCGAGAAAAACGCGTTCAATGCTAGTACGTGTTTGAAACTCATTTTCTCTACAGACCTAGCCAGAGATGATTTACATTAAAGTGTTGTATCATTTCGCTTTTCAGGGCCTGAAAAACATTTTAATTATTACATTTCGAATATAGGTTCAAAATAAGATTTTTCGAGAATTTCGTGATAAATGTTAATATTCGATTGAAATATTTTTCTCTACAGACCAAGCCAGAGATAATTTTCTTAAAAATGTTGACTTACTATGCTTTTAAGAGACTGAAAAGCATTTTAATTATTAATTTTATCCTTAAGGATTAAAATTTGGTTTTTCGTGAAATTCACGTTCAATTCTAATAATCACTTGAAACTCATTTTCTCTACAGTCCTAGCCAGAGATGATTAACATTAAGCTGTTGGATTATTAAGTTTTTCAAAGCCAGAAAACAGTTTAAATTCTGACAATTCGTGACAATTCGACTATAGGATCAAAACCTGACTATTCCGGAAATTCATTTTCAATGCTAGCACTAGTTTGAAACTTATTTTCTCTACAGACCAACCCAAAGGTGATTTTCCTTAAAATGTTGAATTAATAAAGTTTTCAATGCCTCTAAAGCGTTTTAAATATTATTTTTCGAATATAGAATCAAAACTTGATTTTTCGAGAATTTCGCGTTAAATGTTAATATTCGTTTGAAACTAATTTTCTCTAAAGAACTAGCCAGAGATAATTTTCTTTAAAATGTTGAATTGTTATGCTTTCCAGTGTCTTATAAGCGTTTTAATAATACATTTCGAATATAGGATCAAAACCAGATTATTCATGAAATTCGCGTTAAATGCTAATATTCGATTTAAACTCATTTTCTTTACAGAACAAGCCAGATATGATTTTTTTTAAAATGTTGAATTATTATGCTTTTCAGAGCCTGAAATGCGTTTTAATTATCACATTTCGACTACAGGATCGAAACCTAATTTTTCGAGAGATTCACGTTCATTGTAAGTACTCGTCTGAAACTCATTTTCTCTACAGGCCAAGCCAGAGATGATTTTCATTAAAATTTCGAATTATTTTGTTTCTCAGATTCTCAAATGCGTTTTAATTATTACATTTCACCTATAGGACCAAAACTATCCTTAGAGATTAATAAATTTGCAGTTTATCACCTATCATTTCAGTCATCTCATTCTTGCAACGATGATTATTTTCTACTATCCATAAAGATATTGGTACAATATATTTAATATTGGGGGTATGATCAGGAATAGTTGGAACATCATTGAGTATCTTAATCCGTATAGAATTAGGTCAGCCAGGAAGTTTGATTGGAGACGATCAAATCTACAATGTAATTGTAACTGCACACCATTTATTATAATTTTTTTTATAGTAATGCCTATTATAATTGGAGGATTTGGAAATTGATTAGTACCTCTAATAATTGGGGTCCCCGACATGGTCTTCCCACGATTAAATAATATAAGATTTTGACTATTACCACCATCATTAACTCTATTATCAGGAAGAGTTGTAGAAAGTGGTACAGGAACTGGTTTAACAGTGTATCCTCCCATATCTGCAGGAATTGCACATGCCGAGCCTCTGTAGATATATCAATTTTTTCATTACCTTTCGCAGGAGTCTCCTCTATTCTAGGGGCAGAAAAATTTTATTACAGCAGTAATTAATATACGATCTATAGGAATATCTATAGAACGAGTGCCATTATTTGTATGATCAGTAATAATTACTGCAGTTCTCCTACTATTATCTCTACCAGTTCTAGCAGGAGCAATCACCATTCTACTTATTAACAGATCGAAATTTAAACCCCTCATTTTTTGACCCATCTGGTGGTGGAGATCCTATCTTATTTCAACACCTATTCTGATTCATTGGACATCCAGAAGTATATATTCTAATTTTACCAGGATTTGGAATAATTTCACATATTGTAACTCAAGAAAGAGGTAAAAAAGAAACATTTGGAGTCCTTGGAATAATCTATGCAATAATAGCAATTGTATTTCTAGGATTTATTGTATGGGAACATCATATATTTACTGTAGGAATAGATGTTGACACACGAGCATACTTTACTGCAGCTACAATAATCATTGCCGTACCAACAGGAATTAAATTATTTAGATGAATTGCCACACAAATTAATTATTCCACATCAATATTATGAGCATTAGGATTTATTTTCTTATTTACAATAGGAGGATTGACAGGAGTAGTACTAGCAAATTCATCATTAGATATTGTACTACACGATACATATTATGTTGTAGCACATTTTCATTATGTATTATCTATAGGAGCAGTATTTGCTATTATAGCAGGACTGGTATATTGGTTTCCACTATTTACAGGAGTAATAATAAACCCAGATTGATTAAAAATTCAATTTTATTCCATACTTATTGGAGTCAACTTAACAATTTTTCCACAACATTTTCTAGGATTAAGAGGAATACCACGACGATACTCGGATTATCCAGATGCATATACAATATGAAATATTGTATCAAGATTAGGATCCATCTGATCTTTTACAGCAGTAATTATTATAATCTTTTACCTGAGAGGGTATAACAAATGCTCGACCAACATTATTTAACCTACTTCAAGCATCATCAATTGAATGATATCAAAAATCACCTCCTTCCGAGAATACATACTCAGAACTTCCGATACTACTTATTAACAACTAATTTTTAAGGTGGCAGAGAAGTGTATTGAATTTAAGCTTCAAATATAAAGATTACCCTTACTTAAACGTGGCAACCTGAAATCAAATAGGATTACAAGATAGATCCTCTCCACTAATAAAACAAATAATATTCTTCCATGACCACACAATATTAATTTTGAATATAATTAAAGTATTAGTAGGATACCTAATAACATCATTATTTAATAATAAATTAACAAATCGAATGCTTTTAAAGGACAAGTGCTAGAAACAATATGAACAATTATGCCAGCAATTACCATAGTTTTTATTGCACTACCCTCACTACGTTTATTATACTTATTAGATGAAATTAATCAACCTTCATTAACCCTAAAAACTATTGGACATCAATGATACTGAAGCTACGAATACTCCGATTTTATAAAAGCAGAATTTGACTCATACGTGACCTCAACAAATGAAATAACAATAGTCTCATTTCGATTATTAGATGTGGATAACCGAACAGTATTACCAATTAATATAGATATTCGAGTACTAACTACATCTGCAGATGTATTACATTCATGAGCCATACCATCCATAGGAATTAAAATAGATGCCACTCCAGGGCGGCTTAACCAAGCAGGAGTAAACATTAGTCGAATTGGTCTATTTTTTGGACAATGTTCAGAAATTTGTGGATCTAATCATAGATTTATACCAATTATTATTGAAACTACAACTCACAAATCTTTTATTAATTGATTAATAAAAATTATACAAGAATCATTAGATGATTGAAAAGTAAGTAATGGTCTCTTAAACCACAAAATAGTAATATAACAACTACTTCTAACGAAAAGAGTTAGTTAATACATAAATAACATAGGAGTGTCAAACCTAAATTATCTTTATAGATACTTTTTTATCCCACAAATATATCCGTTAAACTGAATTATTCTATTTACAACATTTATATTAACTAATATTTTCTATTTATAATTATTAACTACTATAATTATAATTAATTACTAAATAATAACAATTTTAAAATAGAAAATAAACCAAAAATTAAATACTGAAAATGATAACAAGATTATTCTCGTCATTCGACCCAACATCATCAATTATAAATTTATCACTAAATTGAATAAGAACATTCCTGGGGTTATTAATAATCACAACTCTATTTTGATTAATGCAGTCACAGACTTCTATGTTATATAACATAAAAATTGTAAAATTACATCAAGAATTCAAAACATTTTTAGGAACAATTAATCACCAAGGAAGAACTCTAATATTTATTAGTATATTTTCAATAATTCTATTTAATAATTCAATACGATTACTCCCCTATGTATTTACTAGATCAAGCAACTTAGTTTTTACCCTAACCTTAGCCTTACCAATACGATTATCATTTATACTATTTGGGTGAATTAATAGTACAAAACATTTATTAGCACACCTCGTATCGGAAGGTGTACCAGTACTATTAATACCAATTATAGTAGGTATTGAAATAATTAGAAATGTAATTCGTCCAATAACTTTATCAGGGCGATTAGCAGCAATGTAATAGCTGGACACCTAATAATATCAATAATTGGAAATACAGGAACAATATTAGAAATTATTGGACTTTCACTATTAATTTTATCACAAATTATACTAGTTATTATAGAAACAGCCGTAGCATTTACCAATCTTATGTATTTGCATTATTAATTGCTATTTATTCCAGAGAATCAAAGTAACTAATGTCAACAAAACCAAAACCACCCATATCACCTAGTAGATCAGAGCCGATGACCAGCAACAGGAGCTATTAGAGCAATAATGTTAACAACAGGTATAATTAGATGATTTCACCAACAAAATATAATGCTATTATTAATAGGAGTAACAACTATACTACTTACAATAATTCAATGATGACGAGATATTTCACGAGAAGGAAAATATCAAGGATTACATACAAATCAAGTTATAATGGGACTAGGATGGTGTATAATTCTATTTATTATTTCAGAAGTATTATTTTTCGTGTCATTCTTTTGAGCATTTTTTCATAGAACAATTGAAATAGGCATATGATGACCACCAAGGGGAATCACCCCGTTTAATCCAATACAATAACCTTTCTTAAATACAGCAATTCTACTGGCGTAAGGAGTAACAGTAACATGGGCCCACCATGGATTATTAGAAAAAAAAACATTCACATACAACTCAAGCACTTATATTAACATTAATATTAGGAATATATTTTACTATACTTCAGGCATATGAATATTATGAATCCCCATTTACTATTGCTGATGCAGTACATGGATCTACATTCTTTATGGCAACAGGATTTCATGGACTACATGTTATTATTGGGTCAACATTCCTAGGCATATGTTTAACTCGACATATCTTTTCACCAACACATCACTTTGGATTTGAAGCAGCAGCATGATATTGACACTTCGTAGACGTAGTATGATTATTCCTTTATATTTCCATTTATTGATGAGGTAGATAACATTTACTTAGTATATTTAAAGTACGCTTAACTTCCAATTAAAAAGATTATAATAAATTAAAGTAAATAATTAATATAATTATAAGTACTTCATTAATTATTATAATAATCACCTCAATTGTAATAATACTATCCAAACTACTATCAAAAAAACAATTACAGACCTAGAAAAAAGATCACCACTTGAGTGTGGGTTTGACCCAAAATCCTCATCACGAATTCCATTTTCTATAAAATGCTTCCTAATTGCAGTAATGTTTCTCATTTTTGATGTAGAAATTGTATTACTACTACCAATAACAATTATTATTACTAATTCAAAACTAATATATTGAATATGTGTTAGATTTTTATTTTTATTAATCTTACTTTTAGGTCTATATCATGAATGAACTCAAGGATCACTACAATGAGCATGCTGGAGTAATAGTTAATAATAACATTTGAGTTGCATTCAAAAAGTATTGAATAATTCAATTTACTTTATTGAGCAAGAAGCAAAAGCAATAAGGTTCGACCTGAATAAATTGGTACATATTACCCTTGCTTACTTAACTGAAGCCAAAGGAAGGCGGCATATTAATGTTAATAATAAAATTAGGGTTAACTCCCCGGTTAATAGGTATAATATTAAGAGAAGGCTGCTAACTTCCATCTTTAGTGGTGAAATTCCATTAATAATCTTATACTATATCTTTAGTATAAAATTACATTATCTTTTCATGATAAAGTTTGACTTCTAAATAAATCCAATTAATGTTTACAGAACTAATCTACCCTTCCTAATAACTTCAATATTACGCTTTATTATAAGCTATTTAAATACACATAAATTATTAATAAAATTACTATTAAAAATGAAAATATCAAATAAATATTAAAGTAATTAGAATGTATTAGTTGAATATTTAAAGAACCACTCCTTATGCATTTATACACCCCCTGTCCACCTATCAACTCACTTCATCCATTATCGATAGTCCTAATGTACAAAACCCCCCGTAGTAAATGAACTACTAATCAAGCCACCCTAAGATAAGTAAGGGAAAATTCATATTCCTCCTAATAAATAATATATTATTTTATTATTAAAAAATGGATAGATTTCGAATAGGAAAGACGTAATATTATATCCAATTCATCCACCTTATAAAATACAAATGATTGCTCCTATCTTCGGGTTAAGTGGAATAAATATAACGAAAAAAGAGGGAAAAACTAATCATATTAAACCAGAGCCACCTACAACGGATAGTAATAATAAACCTAATATGCCCTTAAATATGCTCCAGCCTCCATCATCAGAAAAAAATTAAAATGAGGCACCTCTATAATACTTACCAACCAAATAATAATTCAACTGAAAACTATAAGCTATAGTTATACCAGAAGAAATTCATAATAAAATAAGTATTACTAAATTAAAAGAAGACATACTTAATATTACCAAAATTAAATCCTTAGAATAAAATCCAGCCAAAAATGGTATCCCACATAGAGCAAGACTAGAAATATTATACAAGAAATACTTATTGGAATCTTATTAATTAAGCCCTACATACAGCGGATATCCTGAACATCTCCTATTACATGGATAACAATACTTGATTTTTCGAGAAAAACGCGTTCAATGCTAGTACGTGTTTGAAACTCATTTTCTCTACAGACCTAGCCAGAGATGATTTACATTAAAGTGTTGTATCATTTCGCTTTTCAGGGCCTGAAAAACATTTTAATTATTACATTTCGAATATAGGTTCAAAATAAGATTTTTCGAGAATTTCGTGATAAATGTTAATATTCGATTGAAATATTTTTCTCTACAGACCAAGCCAGAGATAATTTTCTTAAAAATGTTGACTTACTATGCTTTTAAGAGACTGAAAAGCATTTTAATTATTAATTTTATCCTTAAGGATTAAAATTTGGTTTTTCGTGAAATTCACGTTCAATTCTAATAATCACTTGAAACTCATTTTCTCTACAGTCCTAGCCAGAGATGATTAACATTAAGCTGTTGGATTATTAAGTTTTTCAAAGCCAGAAAACAGTTTAAATTCTGACAATTCGTGACAATTCGACTATAGGATCAAAACCTGACTATTCCGGAAATTCATTTTCAATGCTAGCACTAGTTTGAAACTTATTTTCTCTACAGACCAACCCAAAGGTGATTTTCCTTAAAATGTTGAATTAATAAAGTTTTCAATGCCTCTAAAGCGTTTTAAATATTATTTTTCGAATATAGAATCAAAACTTGATTTTTCGAGAATTTCGCGTTAAATGTTAATATTCGTTTGAAACTAATTTTCTCTAAAGAACTAGCCAGAGATAATTTTCTTTAAAATGTTGAATTGTTATGCTTTCCAGTGTCTTATAAGCGTTTTAATAATACATTTCGAATATAGGATCAAAACCAGATTATTCATGAAATTCGCGTTAAATGCTAATATTCGATTTAAACTCATTTTCTTTACAGAACAAGCCAGATATGATTTTTTTTAAAATGTTGAATTATTATGCTTTTCAGAGCCTGAAATGCGTTTTAATTATCACATTTCGACTACAGGATCGAAACCTAATTTTTCGAGAGATTCACGTTCATTGTAAGTACTCGTCTGAAACTCATTTTCTCTACAGGCCAAGCCAGAGATGATTTTCATTAAAATTTCGAATTATTTTGTTTCTCAGATTCTCAAATGCGTTTTAATTATTACATTTCACCTATAGGACCAAAACTATCCTTAGAGATTAATAAATTTGCAGTTTATCACCTATCATTTCAGTCATCTCATTCTTGCAACGATGATTATTTTCTACTATCCATAAAGATATTGGTACAATATATTTAATATTGGGGGTATGATCAGGAATAGTTGGAACATCATTGAGTATCTTAATCCGTATAGAATTAGGTCAGCCAGGAAGTTTGATTGGAGACGATCAAATCTACAATGTAATTGTAACTGCACACCATTTATTATAATTTTTTTTATAGTAATGCCTATTATAATTGGAGGATTTGGAAATTGATTAGTACCTCTAATAATTGGGGTCCCCGACATGGTCTTCCCACGATTAAATAATATAAGATTTTGACTATTACCACCATCATTAACTCTATTATCAGGAAGAGTTGTAGAAAGTGGTACAGGAACTGGTTTAACAGTGTATCCTCCCATATCTGCAGGAATTGCACATGCCGAGCCTCTGTAGATATATCAATTTTTTCATTACCTTTCGCAGGAGTCTCCTCTATTCTAGGGGCAGAAAAATTTTATTACAGCAGTAATTAATATACGATCTATAGGAATATCTATAGAACGAGTGCCATTATTTGTATGATCAGTAATAATTACTGCAGTTCTCCTACTATTATCTCTACCAGTTCTAGCAGGAGCAATCACCATTCTACTTATTAACAGATCGAAATTTAAACCCCTCATTTTTTGACCCATCTGGTGGTGGAGATCCTATCTTATTTCAACACCTATTCTGATTCATTGGACATCCAGAAGTATATATTCTAATTTTACCAGGATTTGGAATAATTTCACATATTGTAACTCAAGAAAGAGGTAAAAAAGAAACATTTGGAGTCCTTGGAATAATCTATGCAATAATAGCAATTGTATTTCTAGGATTTATTGTATGGGAACATCATATATTTACTGTAGGAATAGATGTTGACACACGAGCATACTTTACTGCAGCTACAATAATCATTGCCGTACCAACAGGAATTAAATTATTTAGATGAATTGCCACACAAATTAATTATTCCACATCAATATTATGAGCATTAGGATTTATTTTCTTATTTACAATAGGAGGATTGACAGGAGTAGTACTAGCAAATTCATCATTAGATATTGTACTACACGATACATATTATGTTGTAGCACATTTTCATTATGTATTATCTATAGGAGCAGTATTTGCTATTATAGCAGGACTGGTATATTGGTTTCCACTATTTACAGGAGTAATAATAAACCCAGATTGATTAAAAATTCAATTTTATTCCATACTTATTGGAGTCAACTTAACAATTTTTCCACAACATTTTCTAGGATTAAGAGGAATACCACGACGATACTCGGATTATCCAGATGCATATACAATATGAAATATTGTATCAAGATTAGGATCCATCTGATCTTTTACAGCAGTAATTATTATAATCTTTTACCTGAGAGGGTATAACAAATGCTCGACCAACATTATTTAACCTACTTCAAGCATCATCAATTGAATGATATCAAAAATCACCTCCTTCCGAGAATACATACTCAGAACTTCCGATACTACTTATTAACAACTAATTTTTAAGGTGGCAGAGAAGTGTATTGAATTTAAGCTTCAAATATAAAGATTACCCTTACTTAAACGTGGCAACCTGAAATCAAATAGGATTACAAGATAGATCCTCTCCACTAATAAAACAAATAATATTCTTCCATGACCACACAATATTAATTTTGAATATAATTAAAGTATTAGTAGGATACCTAATAACATCATTATTTAATAATAAATTAACAAATCGAATGCTTTTAAAGGACAAGTGCTAGAAACAATATGAACAATTATGCCAGCAATTACCATAGTTTTTATTGCACTACCCTCACTACGTTTATTATACTTATTAGATGAAATTAATCAACCTTCATTAACCCTAAAAACTATTGGACATCAATGATACTGAAGCTACGAATACTCCGATTTTATAAAAGCAGAATTTGACTCATACGTGACCTCAACAAATGAAATAACAATAGTCTCATTTCGATTATTAGATGTGGATAACCGAACAGTATTACCAATTAATATAGATATTCGAGTACTAACTACATCTGCAGATGTATTACATTCATGAGCCATACCATCCATAGGAATTAAAATAGATGCCACTCCAGGGCGGCTTAACCAAGCAGGAGTAAACATTAGTCGAATTGGTCTATTTTTTGGACAATGTTCAGAAATTTGTGGATCTAATCATAGATTTATACCAATTATTATTGAAACTACAACTCACAAATCTTTTATTAATTGATTAATAAAAATTATACAAGAATCATTAGATGATTGAAAAGTAAGTAATGGTCTCTTAAACCACAAAATAGTAATATAACAACTACTTCTAACGAAAAGAGTTAGTTAATACATAAATAACATAGGAGTGTCAAACCTAAATTATCTTTATAGATACTTTTTTATCCCACAAATATATCCGTTAAACTGAATTATTCTATTTACAACATTTATATTAACTAATATTTTCTATTTATAATTATTAACTACTATAATTATAATTAATTACTAAATAATAACAATTTTAAAATAGAAAATAAACCAAAAATTAAATACTGAAAATGATAACAAGATTATTCTCGTCATTCGACCCAACATCATCAATTATAAATTTATCACTAAATTGAATAAGAACATTCCTGGGGTTATTAATAATCACAACTCTATTTTGATTAATGCAGTCACAGACTTCTATGTTATATAACATAAAAATTGTAAAATTACATCAAGAATTCAAAACATTTTTAGGAACAATTAATCACCAAGGAAGAACTCTAATATTTATTAGTATATTTTCAATAATTCTATTTAATAATTCAATACGATTACTCCCCTATGTATTTACTAGATCAAGCAACTTAGTTTTTACCCTAACCTTAGCCTTACCAATACGATTATCATTTATACTATTTGGGTGAATTAATAGTACAAAACATTTATTAGCACACCTCGTATCGGAAGGTGTACCAGTACTATTAATACCAATTATAGTAGGTATTGAAATAATTAGAAATGTAATTCGTCCAATAACTTTATCAGGGCGATTAGCAGCAATGTAATAGCTGGACACCTAATAATATCAATAATTGGAAATACAGGAACAATATTAGAAATTATTGGACTTTCACTATTAATTTTATCACAAATTATACTAGTTATTATAGAAACAGCCGTAGCATTTACCAATCTTATGTATTTGCATTATTAATTGCTATTTATTCCAGAGAATCAAAGTAACTAATGTCAACAAAACCAAAACCACCCATATCACCTAGTAGATCAGAGCCGATGACCAGCAACAGGAGCTATTAGAGCAATAATGTTAACAACAGGTATAATTAGATGATTTCACCAACAAAATATAATGCTATTATTAATAGGAGTAACAACTATACTACTTACAATAATTCAATGATGACGAGATATTTCACGAGAAGGAAAATATCAAGGATTACATACAAATCAAGTTATAATGGGACTAGGATGGTGTATAATTCTATTTATTATTTCAGAAGTATTATTTTTCGTGTCATTCTTTTGAGCATTTTTTCATAGAACAATTGAAATAGGCATATGATGACCACCAAGGGGAATCACCCCGTTTAATCCAATACAATAACCTTTCTTAAATACAGCAATTCTACTGGCGTAAGGAGTAACAGTAACATGGGCCCACCATGGATTATTAGAAAAAAAAACATTCACATACAACTCAAGCACTTATATTAACATTAATATTAGGAATATATTTTACTATACTTCAGGCATATGAATATTATGAATCCCCATTTACTATTGCTGATGCAGTACATGGATCTACATTCTTTATGGCAACAGGATTTCATGGACTACATGTTATTATTGGGTCAACATTCCTAGGCATATGTTTAACTCGACATATCTTTTCACCAACACATCACTTTGGATTTGAAGCAGCAGCATGATATTGACACTTCGTAGACGTAGTATGATTATTCCTTTATATTTCCATTTATTGATGAGGTAGATAACATTTACTTAGTATATTTAAAGTACGCTTAACTTCCAATTAAAAAGATTATAATAAATTAAAGTAAATAATTAATATAATTATAAGTACTTCATTAATTATTATAATAATCACCTCAATTGTAATAATACTATCCAAACTACTATCAAAAAAACAATTACAGACCTAGAAAAAAGATCACCACTTGAGTGTGGGTTTGACCCAAAATCCTCATCACGAATTCCATTTTCTATAAAATGCTTCCTAATTGCAGTAATGTTTCTCATTTTTGATGTAGAAATTGTATTACTACTACCAATAACAATTATTATTACTAATTCAAAACTAATATATTGAATATGTGTTAGATTTTTATTTTTATTAATCTTACTTTTAGGTCTATATCATGAATGAACTCAAGGATCACTACAATGAGCATGCTGGAGTAATAGTTAATAATAACATTTGAGTTGCATTCAAAAAGTATTGAATAATTCAATTTACTTTATTGAGCAAGAAGCAAAAGCAATAAGGTTCGACCTGAATAAATTGGTACATATTACCCTTGCTTACTTAACTGAAGCCAAAGGAAGGCGGCATATTAATGTTAATAATAAAATTAGGGTTAACTCCCCGGTTAATAGGTATAATATTAAGAGAAGGCTGCTAACTTCCATCTTTAGTGGTGAAATTCCATTAATAATCTTATACTATATCTTTAGTATAAAATTACATTATCTTTTCATGATAAAGTTTGACTTCTAAATAAATCCAATTAATGTTTACAGAACTAATCTACCCTTCCTAATAACTTCAATATTACGCTTTATTATAAGCTATTTAAATACACATAAATTATTAATAAAATTACTATTAAAAATGAAAATATCAAATAAATATTAAAGTAATTAGAATGTATTAGTTGAATATTTAAAGAACCACTCCTTATGCATTTATACACCCCCTGTCCACCTATCAACTCACTTCATCCATTATCGATAGTCCTAATGTACAAAACCCCCCGTAGTAAATGAACTACTAATCAAGCCACCCTAAGATAAGTAAGGGAAAATTCATATTCCTCCTAATAAATAATATATTATTTTATTATTAAAAAATGGATAGATTTCGAATAGGAAAGACGTAATATTATATCCAATTCATCCACCTTATAAAATACAAATGATTGCTCCTATCTTCGGGTTAAGTGGAATAAATATAACGAAAAAAGAGGGAAAAACTAATCATATTAAACCAGAGCCACCTACAACGGATAGTAATAATAAACCTAATATGCCCTTAAATATGCTCCAGCCTCCATCATCAGAAAAAAATTAAAATGAGGCACCTCTATAATACTTACCAACCAAATAATAATTCAACTGAAAACTATAAGCTATAGTTATACCAGAAGAAATTCATAATAAAATAAGTATTACTAAATTAAAAGAAGACATACTTAATATTACCAAAATTAAATCCTTAGAATAAAATCCAGCCAAAAATGGTATCCCACATAGAGCAAGACTAGAAATATTATACAAGAAATACTTATTGGAATCTTATTAATTAAGCCCTACATACAGCGGATATCCTGAACATCTCCTATTACATGGATAACAATACTTGATTTTTCGAGAAAAACGCGTTCAATGCTAGTACGTGTTTGAAACTCATTTTCTCTACAGACCTAGCCAGAGATGATTTACATTAAAGTGTTGTATCATTTCGCTTTTCAGGGCCTGAAAAACATTTTAATTATTACATTTCGAATATAGGTTCAAAATAAGATTTTTCGAGAATTTCGTGATAAATGTTAATATTCGATTGAAATATTTTTCTCTACAGACCAAGCCAGAGATAATTTTCTTAAAAATGTTGACTTACTATGCTTTTAAGAGACTGAAAAGCATTTTAATTATTAATTTTATCCTTAAGGATTAAAATTTGGTTTTTCGTGAAATTCACGTTCAATTCTAATAATCACTTGAAACTCATTTTCTCTACAGTCCTAGCCAGAGATGATTAACATTAAGCTGTTGGATTATTAAGTTTTTCAAAGCCAGAAAACAGTTTAAATTCTGACAATTCGTGACAATTCGACTATAGGATCAAAACCTGACTATTCCGGAAATTCATTTTCAATGCTAGCACTAGTTTGAAACTTATTTTCTCTACAGACCAACCCAAAGGTGATTTTCCTTAAAATGTTGAATTAATAAAGTTTTCAATGCCTCTAAAGCGTTGTAAATATTATTTTTCGAATATAGAATCAAAACTTGATTTTTCGAGAATTTCGCGTTAAATGTTAATATTCGTTTGAAACTAATTTTCTCTAAAGAACTAGCCAGAGATAATTTTCTTTAAAATGTTGAATTGTTATGCTTTCCAGTGTCTTATAAGCGTTTTAATAATACATTTCGAATATAGGATCAAAACCAGATTATTCATGAAATTCGCGTTAAATGCTAATATTCGATTTAAACTCATTTTCTTTACAGAACAAGCCAGATATGATTTTTTGTTAAAATGTTGAATTATTATGCTTTTCAGAGCCTGAAATGCGTTTTAATTATCACATTTCGACTACAGGATCGAAACCTAATTTTTCGAGAGATTCACGTTCATTGTAAGTACTCGTCTGAAACTCATTTTCTCTACAGGCCAAGCCAGAGATGATTTTCATTAAAATTTCGAATTATTTTGTTTCTCAGATTCTCAAATGCGTTTTAATTATTACATTTCACCTATAGGACCAA
Source organism: Lepisma saccharinum (assembly GCF_977018435.1). Lineage (NCBI taxonomy): Eukaryota > Metazoa > Arthropoda > Insecta > Zygentoma > Lepismatidae > Lepisma > Lepisma saccharinum. The sequence goes on from NC_139238.1 coordinate 54,136,139, forward strand.
AACTATCCTTAGAGATTAATAAATTTACAGTTTATCACCTATCATTTCAGTCATCTCATTCTTGCAACGATGATTATTTTCTACTATCCATAAAGATATTGGTACAATATATTTAATATTGGGGGTATGATCAGGAATAGTTGGAACATCATTGAGTATCTTAATCCGTATAGAATTAGGTCAGCCAGGAAGTTTGATTGGAGACGATCAAATCTACAATGTAATTGTAACTGCACACCATTTATTATAATTTTTTTTATAGTAATGCCTATTATAATTGGAGGATTTGGAAATTGATTAGTACCTCTAATAATTGGGGTCCCCGACATGGTCTTCCCACGATTAAATAATATAAGATTTTGACTATTACCACCATCATTAACTCTATTATCAGGAAGAGTTGTAGAAAGTGGTACAGGAACTGGTTTAACAGTGTATCCTCCCATATCTGCAGGAATTGCACATGCCGAGCCTCTGTAGATATATCAATTTTTTCATTACCTTTCGCAGGAGTCTCCTCTATTCTAGGGGCAGAAAAATTTTATTACAGCAGTAATTAATATACGATCTATAGGAATATCTATAGAACGAGTGCCATTATTTGTATGATCAGTAATAATTACTGCAGTTCTCCTACTATTATCTCTACCAGTTCTAGCAGGAGCAATCACCATTCTACTTATTAACAGATCTAAATTTAAACCCCTCATTTTTTGACCCATCTGGTGGTGGAGATCCTATCTTATTTCAACACCTATTCTGATTCATTGGACATCCAGAAGTATATATTCTAATTTTACCAGGATTTGGAATAATTTCACATATTGTAACTCAAGAAAGAGGTAAAAAAGAAACATTTGGAGTCCTTGGAATAATCTATGCAATAATAGCAATTGTATTTCTAGGATTTATTGTATGGGAACATCATATATTTACTGTAGGAATAGATGTTGACACACGAGCATACTTTACTGCAGCTACAATAATCATTGCCGTACCAACAGGAATTAAATTATTTAGATGAATTGCCACACAAATTAATTATTCCACATCAATATTATGAGCATTAGGATTTATTTTCTTATATACAATAGGAGGATTGACAGGAGTAGTACTAGCAAATTCATCATTAGATATTGTACTACACGATACATATTATGTTGTAGCACATTTTCATTATGTATTATCTATAGGAGCAGTATTTGCTATTATAGCAGGACTGGTATATTGGTTTCCACTATTTACAGGAGTAATAATAAACCCAGATTGATTAAAAATTCAATTTTATTCCATACTTATTGGAGTCAACTTAACAATTTTTCCACAACATTTTCTAGGATTAAGAGGAATACCACGACGATACTCGGATTATCCAGATGCATATACAATATGAAATATTGTATCAAGATTAGGATCCATCTGATCTTTTACAGCAGTAATTATTATAATCTTTTACCTGAGAGGGTATAACAAATGCTCGACCAACATTATTTAACCTACTTCAAGCATCATCAATTGAATGATATCAAAAATCACCTCCTTCCGAGAATACATACTCAGAACTTCCGATACTACTTATTAACAACTAATTTTTAAGGTGGCAGAGAAGTGTATTGAATTTAAGCTTCAAATATAAAGATTACCCTTACTTAAACGTGGCAACCTGAAATCAAATAGGATTACAAGATAGATCCTCTCCACTAATAAAACAAATAATATTCTTCCATGACCACACAATATTAATTTTGAATATAATTAAAGTATTAGTAGGATACCTAATAACATCATTATTTAATAATGCTTTTAAAGGACAAGTGCTAGAAACAATATGAACAATTATGCCAGCAATTACCATAGTTTTTATTGCACTACCCTCACTACGTTTATTATACTTATTAGATGAAATTAATCAACCTTCATTAACCCTAAAAACTATTGGACATCAATGATACTGAAGCTACGAATACTCCGATTTTATAAAAGCAGAATTTGACTCATACGTGACCTCAACAAATGAAATAACAATAGTCTCATTTCGATTATTAGATGTGGATAACCGAACAGTATTACCAATTAATATAGATATTCGAGTACTAACTACATCTGCAGATGTATTACATTCATGAGCCATACCATCCATAGGAATTAAAATAGATGCCACTCCAGGGCGGCTTAACCAAGCAGGAGTAAACATTAGTCGAATTGGTCTATTTTTTGGACAATGTTCAGAAATTTGTGGATCTAATCATAGATTTATACCAATTATTATTGAAACTACAACTCACAAATCTTTTATTAATTGATTAATAAAAATTATACAAGAATCATTAGATGATTGAAAAGTAAGTAATGGTCTCTTAAACCACAAAATAGTAATATAACAACTACTTCTAACGAAAAGAGTTAGTTAATACATAAATAACATAGGAGTGTCAAACCTAAATTATCTTTATAGATACTTTTTTATCCCACAAATATATCCGTTAAACTGAATTATTCTATTTACAACATTTATATTAACTAATATTTTCTATTTATAATTATTAACTACTATAATTATAATTAATTACTAAATAATAACAATTTTAAAATAGAAAATAAACCAAAAATTAAATACTGAAAATGATAACAAGATTATTCTCGTCATTCGACCCAACATCATCAATTATAAATTTATCACTATATTGAATAAGAACATTCCTGGGGTTATTAATAATCACAACTCTATTTTGATTAATGCAGTCACAGACTTCTATGTTATATAACATAAAAATTGTAAAATTACATCAAGAATTCAAAACATTTTTAGGAACAATTAATCACCAAGGAAGAACTCTAATATTTATTAGTATATTTTCAATAATTCTATTTAATAATTCAATACGATTACTCCCCTATGTATTTACTAGATCAAGCAACTTAGTTTTTACCCTAACCTTAGCCTTACCAATATGATTATCATTTATACTATTTGGGTGAATTAATAGTACAAAACATTTATTAGCACACCTCGTATCGGAAGGTGTACCAGTACTATTAATACCAATTATAGTAGGTATTGAAATAATTAGAAATGTAATTCGTCCAATAACTTTATCAGGGCGATTAGCAGCAATGTAATAGCTGGACACCTAATAATATCAATAATTGGAAATACAGGAACAATATTAGAAATTATTGGACTTTCACTATTAATTTTAGCACAAATTATACTAATTATTATAGAAACAGCCGTAGCATTTACCAATCTTATGTATTTGCATTATTAATTGCTATTTATTCCAGAGAATCAAAGTAACTAATGTCAACAAAACCAAAACCACCCATATCACCTAGTAGATCAGAGCCGATGACCAGCAACAGGAGCTATTAGAGCAATAATGTTAACAACAGGTATAATTAGATGATTTCACCAACAAAATATAATGCTATTATTAATAGGAGTAACAACTATACTACTTACAATAATTCAATGATGACGAGATATTTCACGAGAAGGAAAATATCAAGGATTACATACAAATCAAGTTATAATGGGACTAGGATGGTGTATAATTCTATTTATTATTTCAGAAGTATTATTTTTCGTGTCATTCTTTTGAGCATTTTTTCATAGAACAATTGAAATAGGCATATGATGACCACCAAGGGGAATCACCCCGTTTAATCCAATACAATAACCTTTCTTAAATACAGCAATTCTACTGGCGTAAGGAGTAACAGTAACATGGGCCCACCATGGATTATTAGAAAAAAAAACATTCACATACAACTCAAGCACTTATATTAACATTAATATTAGGAATATATTTTACTATACTTCAGGCATATGAATATTATGAATCCCCATTTACTATTGCTGATGCAGTATATGGATCTACATTCTTTATGGCAACAGGATTTCATGGACTACATGTTATTATTGGGTCAACATTCCTAGGCATATGTTTAACTCGACATATCTTTTCACCAACACATCACTTTGGATTTGAAGCAGCAGCATGATATTGACACTTCGTAGACGTAGTATGATTATTCCTTTATATTTCCATTTATTGATGAGGTAGATAACATTTACTTAGTATATTTAAAGTACGCTTAACTTCCAATTAAAAAGATTATAATAAATTAAAGTAAATAATTAATATAATTATAAGTACTTCATTAATTATTATAATAATCACCTCAATTGTAATAATACTATCCAAACTACTATCAAAAAACAATTACAGACCTAGAAAAAAGATCACCACTTGAGTGTGGGTTTGACCCAAAATCCTCATCACGAATTCCATTTTCTATAAAATGCTTCCTAATTGCAGTAATGTTTCTCATTTTTGATGTAGAAATTGTATTACTACTACCAATAACAATTATTATTACTAATTCAAAACTAATATATTGAATATGTGTTAGATTTTTATTTTTATTAATCTTACTTTTAGGTCTATATCATGAATGAACTCAAGGATCACTACAATGAGCATGCTGGAGTAATAGTTAATAATAACATTTGAGTTGCATTCAAAAAGTATTGAATAATTCAATTTACTTTATTGAGCAAGAAGCAAAAGCAATAAGGTTCGACCTGAATAAATTGGTACATATTACCCTTGCTTACTTAACTGAAGCCAAAGGAAGGCGGCATATTAATGTTAATAATAAAATTAGGGTTAACTCCCCGGTTAATAGGTATAATATTAAGAGAAGGCTGCTAACTTCCATCTTTAGTGGTGAAATTCCATTAATAATCTTATACTATATCTTTAGTATAAAATTACATTATCTTTTCATGATAAAGTTTGACTTCTAAATAAATCCAATTAATGTTTACAGAACTAATCTACCCTTCCTAATAACTTCAATATTACGCTTTATTATAAGCTATTTAAATACACATAAATTATTAATAAAATTACTATTAAAAATGAAAATATCAAATAAATATTAAAGTAATTAGAATGTATTAGTTGAATATTTAAAGAACCACTCCTTATGCATTTATACACCCCCTGTCCACCTATCAACTCACTTCATCCATTATCGATAGTCCTAATGTACAAAACCCCCCGTAGTAAATGAACTACTAATCAAGCCACCCTAAGATAAGTAAGGGAAAATTCATATTCCTCCTAATAAATAATATATTATTTTATTATTAAAAAATGGATAGATTTCGAATAGGAAAGACGTAATATTATATCCAATTCATCCACCTTATAAAATACAAATGATTGCTCCTATCTTCGGGTTAAGTGGAATAAATATAACGAAAAAAGAGGGAAAAACTAATCATATTAAACCAGAGCCACCTACAACGGATAGTAATAATAAACCTAATATGCCCTTAAATATGCTCCAGCCTCCATCATCAGAAAAAAATTAAAATGAGGCACCTCTATAATACTTACCAACCAAATAATAATTCAACTGAAAACTATAAGCTATAGTTATACCAGAAGAAATTCATAATAAAATAAGTATTACTAAATTAAAAGAAGACATACTTAATATTACCAAAATTAAATCCTTAGAATAAAATCCAGCCAAAAATGGTATCCCACATAGAGCAAGACTAGAAATATTATACAAGAAATACTTATTGGAATCTTATTAATTAAGCCCTACATACAGCGGATATCCTGAACATCTCCTATTACATGGATAACAATACTTGATTTTTCGAGAAAAACGCGTTCAATGCTAGTACGTGTTTGAAACTCATTTTCTCTACAGACCTAGCCAGAGATGATTTACATTAAAGTGTTGTATCATTTCGCTTTTCAGGGCCTGAAAAACATTTTAATTATTACATTTCGAATATAGGTTCAAAATAAGATTTTTCGAGAATTTCGTGATAAATGTTAATATTCGATTGAAATATTTTTCTCTACAGACCAAGCCAGAGATAATTTTCTTAAAAATGTTGACTTACTATGCTTTTAAGAGACTGAAAAGCATTTTAATTATTAATTTTATCCTTAAGGATTAAAATTTGGTTTTTCGTGAAATTCACGTTCAATTCTAATAATCACTTGAAACTCATTTTCTCTACAGTCCTAGCCAGAGATGATTAACATTAAGCTGTTGGATTATTAAGTTTTTCAAAGCCAGAAAACAGTTTAAATTCTGACAATTCGTGACAATTCGACTATAGGATCAAAACCTGACTATTCCGGAAATTCATTTTCAATGCTAGCACTAGTTTGAAACTTATTTTCTCTACAGACCAACCCAAAGGTGATTTTCCTTAAAATGTTGAATTAATAAAGTTTTCAATGCCTCTAAAGCGTTTTAAATATTATTTTTCGAATATAGAATCAATACTTGATTTTTCGAGAATTTCGCGTTAAATGTTAATATTCGTTTGAAATTAATTTTCTCTAAAGAACTAGCCAGAGATAATTTTCTTTAAAATGTTGAATTGTTATGCTTTCCAGTGTCTTATAAGCGTTTTAATAATACATTTCGAATATAGGATCAAAACCAGATTATTCATGAAATTCGCGTTAAATGCTAATATTCGATTTAAACTCATTTTCTTTACAGAACAAGCCAGATATGATTTTTTGTTAAAATGTTGAATTATTATGCTTTTCAGAGCCTGAAATGCGTTTTAATTATCACATTTCGACTACAGGATCGAAACCTAATTTTTCGAGAGATTCACGTTCATTGTAAGTACTCGTCTGAAACTCATTTTCTCTACAGGCCAAGCCAGAGATGATTTTCATTAAAATTTCGAATTATTTTGTTTCTCAGATTCTCAAATGCGTTTTAATTATTACATTTCACCTATAGGACCAAAACTATCCTTAGAGATTAATAAATTTGCAGTTTATCACCTATCATTTCAGTCATCTCATTCTTGCAACGATGATTATTTTCTACTATCCATAAAGATATTGGTACAATATATTTAATATTGGGGGTATGATCAGGAATAGTTGGAACATCATTGAGTATCTTAATCCGTATAGAATTAGGTCAGCCAGGAAGTTTGATTGGAGACGATCAAATCTACAATGTAATTGTAACTGCACACCATTTATTATAATTTTTTTTATAGTAATGCCTATTATAATTGGAGGATTTGGAAATTGATTAGTACCTCTAATAATTGGGGTCCCCGACATGGTCTTCCCACGATTAAATAATATAAGATTTTGACTATTACCACCATCATTAACTCTATTATCAGGAAGAGTTGTAGAAAGTGGTACAGGAACTGGTTTAACAGTGTATCCTCCCATATCTGCAGGAATTGCACATGCCGAGCCTCTGTAGATATATCAATTTTTTCATTACCTTTCGCAGGAGTCTCCTCTATTCTAGGGGCAGAAAAATTTTATTACAGCAGTAATTAATATACGATCTATAGGAATATCTATAGAACGAGTGCCATTATTTGTATGATCAGTAATAATTACTGCAGTTCTCCTACTATTATCTCTACCAGTTCTAGCAGGAGCAATCACCATTCTACTTATTAACAGATCGAAATTTAAACCCCTCATTTTTTGACCCATCTGGTGGTGGAGATCCTATCTTATTTCAACACCTATTCTGATTCATTGGACATCCAGAAGTATATATTCTAATTTTACCAGGATTTGGAATAATTTCACATATTGTAACTCAAGAAAGAGGTAAAAAAGAAACATTTGGAGTCCTTGGAATAATCTATGCAATAATAGCAATTGTATTTCTAGGATTTATTGTATGGGAACATCATATATTTACTGTAGGAATAGATGTCGACACACGAGCATACTTTACTGCAGCTACAATAATCATTGCCGTACCAACAGGAATTAAATTATTTAGATGAATTGCCACACAAATTAATTATTCCACATCAATATTATGAGCATTAGGATTTATTTTCTTATATACAATAGGAGGATTGACAGGAGTAGTACTAGCAAATTCATCATTAGATATTGTACTACACGATACATATTATGTTGTAGCACATTTTCATTATGTATTATCTATAGGAGCAGTATTTGCTATTATAGCAGGACTGGTATATTGGTTTCCACTATTTACAGGAGTAATAATAAACCCAGATTGATTAAAAATTCAATTTTATTCCATACTTATTGGAGTCAACTTAACAATTTTTCCACAACATTTTCTAGGATTAAGAGGAATACCACGACGATACTCGGATTATCCAGATGCATATACAATATGAAATATTGTATCAAGATTAGGATCCATCTGATCTTTTACAGCAGTAATTATTATAATCTTTTACCTGAGAGGGTATAACAAATGCTCGACCAACATTATTTAACCTACTTCAAGCATCATCAATTGAATGATATCAAAAATCACCTCCTTCCGAGAATACATACTCAGAACTTCCGATACTACTTATTAACAACTAATTTTTAAGGTGGCAGAGAAGTGTATTGAATTTAAGCTTCAAATATAAAGATTACCCTTACTTAAACGTGGCAACCTGAAATCAAATAGGATTACAAGATAGATCCTCTCCACTAATAAAACAAATAATATTCTTCCATGACCACACAATATTAATTTTGAATATAATTAAAGTATTAGTAGGATACCTAATAACATCATTATTTAATAATGCTTTTAAAGGACAAGTGCTAGAAACAATATGAACAATTATGCCAGCAATTACCATAGTTTTTATTGCACTACCCTCACTACGTTTATTATACTTATTAGATGAAATTAATCAACCTTCATTAACCCTAAAAACTATTGGACATCAATGATACTGAAGCTACGAATACTCCGATTTTATAAAAGCAGAATTTGACTCATACGTGACCTCAACAAATGAAATAACAATAGTCTCATTTCGATTATTAGATGTGGATAACCGAACAGTATTACCAATTAATATAGATATTCGAGTACTAACTACATCTGCAGATGTATTACATTCATGAGCCATACCATCCATAGGAATTAAAATAGATGCCACTCCAGGGCGGCTTAACCAAGCAGGAGTAAACATTAGTCGAATTGGTCTATTTTTTGGACAATGTTCAGAAATTTGTGGATCTAATCATAGATTTATACCAATTATTATTGAAACTACAACTCACAAATCTTTTATTAATTGATTAATAAAAATTATACAAGAATCATTAGATGATTGAAAAGTAAGTAATGGTCTCTTAAACCACAAAATAGTAATATAACAACTACTTCTAACGAAAAGAGTTAGTTAATACATAAATAACATAGGAGTGTCAAACCTAAATTATCTTTATAGATACTTTTTTATCCCACAAATATATCCGTTAAACTGAATTATTCTATTTACAACATTTATATTAACTAATATTTTCTATTTATAATTATTAACTACTATAATTATAATTAATTACTAAATAATAACAATTTTAAAATAGAAAATAAACCAAAAATTAAATACTGAAAATGATAACAAGATTATTCTCGTCATTCGACCCAACATCATCAATTATAAATTTATCACTATATTGAATAAGAACATTCCTGGGGTTATTAATAATCACAACTCTATTTTGATTAATGCAGTCACAGACTTCTATGTTATATAACATAAAAATTGTAAAATTACATCAAGAATTCAAAACATTTTTAGGAACAATTAATCACCAAGGAAGAACTCTAATATTTATTAGTATATTTTCAATAATTCTATTTAATAATTCAATACGATTACTCCCCTATGTATTTACTAGATCAAGCAACTTAGTTTTTACCCTAACCTTAGCCTTACCAATATGATTATCATTTATACTATTTGGGTGAATTAATAGTACAAAACATTTATTAGCACACCTCGTATCGGAAGGTGTACCAGTACTATTAATACCAATTATAGTAGGTATTGAAATAATTAGAAATGTAATTCGTCCAATAACTTTATCAGGGCGATTAGCAGCAATGTAATAGCTGGACACCTAATAATATCAATAATTGGAAATACAGGAACAATATTAGAAATTATTGGACTTTCACTATTAATTTTAGCACAAATTATACTAATTATTATAGAAACAGCCGTAGCATTTACCAATCTTATGTATTTGCATTATTAATTGCTATTTATTCCAGAGAATCAAAGTAACTAATGTCAACAAAACCAAAACCACCCATATCACCTAGTAGATCAGAGCCGATGACCAGCAACAGGAGCTATTAGAGCAATAATGTTAACAACAGGTATAATTAGATGATTTCACCAACAAAATATAATGCTATTATTAATAGGAGTAACAACTATACTACTTACAATAATTCAATGATGACGAGATATTTCACGAGAAGGAAAATATCAAGGATTACATACAAATCAAGTTATAATGGGACTAGGATGGTGTATAATTCTATTTATTATTTCAGAAGTATTATTTTTCGTGTCATTCTTTTGAGCATTTTTTCATAGAACAATTGAAATAGGCATATGATGACCACCAAGGGGAATCACCCCGTTTAATCCAATACAATAACCTTTCTTAAATACAGCAATTCTACTGGCGTAAGGAGTAACAGTAACATGGGCCCACCATGGATTATTAGAAAAAAAAACATTCACATACAACTCAAGCACTTATATTAACATTAATATTAGGAATATATTTTACTATACTTCAGGCATATGAATATTATGAATCCCCATTTACTATTGCTGATGCAGTATATGGATCTACATTCTTTATGGCAACAGGATTTCATGGACTACATGTTATTATTGGGTCAACATTCCTAGGCATATGTTTAACTCGACATATCTTTTCACCAACACATCACTTTGGATTTGAAGCAGCAGCATGATATTGACACTTCGTAGACGTAGTATGATTATTCCTTTATATTTCCATTTATTGATGAGGTAGATAACATTTACTTAGTATATTTAAAGTACGCTTAACTTCCAATTAAAAAGATTATAATAAATTAAAGTAAATAATTAATATAATTATAAGTACTTCATTAATTATTATAATAATCACCTCAATTGTAATAATACTATCCAAACTACTATCAAAAAACAATTACAGACCTAGAAAAAAGATCACCACTTGAGTGTGGGTTTGACCCAAAATCCTCATCACGAATTCCATTTTCTATAAAATGCTTCCTAATTGCAGTAATGTTTCTCATTTTTGATGTAGAAATTGTATTACTACTACCAATAACAATTATTATTACTAATTCAAAACTAATATATTGAATATGTGTTAGATTTTTATTTTTATTAATCTTACTTTTAGGTCTATATCATGAATGAACTCAAGGATCACTACAATGAGCATGCTGGAGTAATAGTTAATAATAACATTTGAGTTGCATTCAAAAAGTATTGAATAATTCAATTTACTTTATTGAGCAAGAAGCAAAAGCAATAAGGTTCGACCTGAATAAATTGGTACATATTACCCTTGCTTACTTAACTGAAGCCAAAGGAAGGCGGCATATTAATGTTAATAATAAAATTAGGGTTAACTCCCCGGTTAATAGGTATAATATTAAGAGAAGGCTGCTAACTTCCATCTTTAGTGGTGAAATTCCATTAATAATCTTATACTATATCTTTAGTATAAAATTACATTATCTTTTCATGATAAAGTTTGACTTCTAAATAAATCCAATTAATGTTTACAGAACTAATCTACCCTTCCTAATAACTTCAATATTACGCTTTATTATAAGCTATTTAAATACACATAAATTATTAATAAAATTACTATTAAAAATGAAAATATCAAATAAATATTAAAGTAATTAGAATGTATTAGTTGAATATTTAAAGAACCACTCCTTATGCATTTATACACCCCCTGTCCACCTATCAACTCACTTCATCCATTATCGATAGTCCTAATGTACAAAACCCCCCGTAGTAAATGAACTACTAATCAAGCCACCCTAAGATAAGTAAGGGAAAATTCATATTCCTCCTAATAAATAATATATTATTTTATTATTAAAAAATGGATAGATTTCGAATAGGAAAGACGTAATATTATATCCAATTCATCCACCTTATAAAATACAAATGATTGCTCCTATCTTCGGGTTAAGTGGAATAAATATAACGAAAAAAGAGGGAAAAACTAATCATATTAAACCAGAGCCACCTACAACGGATAGTAATAATAAACCTAATATGCCCTTAAATATGCTCCAGCCTCCATCATCAGAAAAAAATTAAAATGAGGCACCTCTATAATACTTACCAACCAAATAATAATTCAACTGAAAACTATAAGCTATAGTTATACCAGAAGAAATTCATAATAAAATAAGTATTACTAAATTAAAAGAAGACATACTTAATATTACCAAAATTAAATCCTTAGAATAAAATCCAGCCAAAAATGGTATCCCACATAGAGCAAGACTAGAAATATTATACAAGAAATACTTATTGGAATCTTATTAATTAAGCCCTACATACAGCGGATATCCTGAACATCTCCTATTACATGGATAACAATACTTGATTTTTCGAGAAAAACGCGTTCAATGCTAGTACGTGTTTGAAACTCATTTTCTCTACAGACCTAGCCAGAGATGATTTACATTAAAGTGTTGTATCATTTCGCTTTTCAGGGCCTGAAAAACATTTTAATTATTACATTTCGAATATAGGTTCAAAATAAGATTTTTCGAGAATTTCGTGATAAATGTTAATATTCGATTGAAATATTTTTCTCTACAGACCAAGCCAGAGATAATTTTCTTAAAAATGTTGACTTACTATGCTTTTAAGAGACTGAAAAGCATTTTAATTATTAATTTTATCCTTAAGGATTAAAATTTGGTTTTTCGTGAAATTCACGTTCAATTCTAATAATCACTTGAAACTCATTTTCTCTACAGTCCTAGCCAGAGATGATTAACATTAAGCTGTTGGATTATTAAGTTTTTCAAAGCCAGAAAACAGTTTAAATTCTGACAATTCGTGACAATTCGACTATAGGATCAAAACCTGACTATTCCGGAAATTCATTTTCAATGCTAGCACTAGTTTGAAACTTATTTTCTCTACAGACCAACCCAAAGGTGATTTTCCTTAAAATGTTGAATTAATAAAGTTTTCAATGCCTCTAAAGCGTTTTAAATATTATTTTTCGAATATAGAATCAAAACTTGATTTTTCGAGAATTTCGCGTTAAATGTTAATATTCGTTTGAAACTAATTTTCTCTAAAGAACTAGCCAGAGATAATTTTCTTTAAAATGTTGAATTGTTATGCTTTCCAGTGTCTTATAAGCGTTTTAATAATACATTTCGAATATAGGATCAAAACCAGATTATTCATGAAATTCGCGTTAAATGCTAATATTCGATTTAAACTCATTTTCTTTACAGAACAAGCCAGATATGATTTTTTGTTAAAATGTTGAATTATTATGCTTTTCAGAGCCTGAAATGCGTTTTAATTATCACATTTCGACTACAGGATCGAAACCTAATTTTTCGAGAGATTCACGTTCATTGTAAGTACTCGTCTGAAACTCATTTTCTCTACAGGCCAAGCCAGAGATGATTTTCATTAAAATTTCGAATTATTTTGTTTCTCAGATTCTCAAATGCGTTTTAATTATTACATTTCACCTATAGGACCAAAACTATCCTTAGAGATTAATAAATTTGCAGTTTATCACCTATCATTTCAGTCATCTCATTCTTGCAACGATGATTATTTTCTACTATCCATAAAGATATTGGTACAATATATTTAATATTGGGGGTATGATCAGGAATAGTTGGAACATCATTGAGTATCTTAATCCGTATAGAATTAGGTCAGCCAGGAAGTTTGATTGGAGACGATCAAATCTACAATGTAATTGTAACTGCACACCATTTATTATAATTTTTTTTATAGTAATGCCTATTATAATTGGAGGATTTGGAAATTGATTAGTACCTCTAATAATTGGGGTCCCCGACATGGTCTTCCCACGATTAAATAATATTTTGACTATTACCACCATCATTAACTCTATTATCAGGAAGAGTTGTAGAAAGTGGTACAGGAACTGGTTTAACAGTGTATCCTCCCTTATCTGCAGGAATTGCACATGCCGAGCCTCTGTAGATATATCAATTTTTTCATTACCTTTCGCAGGAGTCTCCTCTATTCTAGGGGCAGAAAAATTTTATTACAGCAGTAATAAATATTCGATCTATAGGAATATCTATAGAACGAGTGCCATTATTTGTATGATCAGTAATAATTACTGCAGTTCTCCTATTATTATCTCTACCAGTTCTAGCAGGAGCAGTCACCATTCTACTTATTAACAGATCGAAATTTAAACACCTCATTTTTTGACCCATCTGGTGGTGGAGATCCTATCTTATATCAACACCTATTCTGATTCATTGGACATCCAGAAGTATATATTCTAATTTTACCATAATTTGGAATAATTTCACATATTGTAACTCAAGAAAGAGGTAAAAATGAAACATTTGGAGTCCTTGGAATAATCTATGCAATAATAGCAATTGTATTTCTAGGATTTATTGTATGGGAACATCATATATTTACTGTAGGAATAGATGTTGACACACGAGCATACTTTACTGCAGCTACAATAATCATTGCCGTACCAACAGGAATTAAATTATTTAGATGAATTGCCACACAAATTAATTATTCCACATCAATATTATGAGCATTAGGATTTATTTTCTTATTTACAATAGGAGGATTGACAGGAGTAGTACTAGCAAATTCATCATTAAATATTGTACTACACGATACATATTATGTTGTAGCACATTTTCATTATGTATTATCTATAGGAGCAGTATTTGCTATTATAGCAGGACTGGTATATTGGTTTCCACTATTTACAGGAGTAATAGTAAACCCAGATTGATTAAAAATTCAATTTTATTCCATACTTATTGGAGTCAACTTAACAATTTTTCCACAACATTTTCTAGGATTAAGAGGAATACCACGACGATATTCGGATTATCCAGATGCATATACAATATGAAATATTGTATCAAGATTAGGATCCATCTGATCTTTTACAGCAGTAATTATTATAATCTTTTACCTGAGAGGGTATAACAAGTGCTCGACCAACATTATTTAACCTACTTCAAGCATCATCAATTGAATGATATCAAAAATCACCTCCTTCCGAGAATACATACTCAGAACTTCCGATACTACTTATTAACAACTAATTTTTAAGGTGGCAGAGAAGTGTATTGAATTTAAGCTTCAAATATAAAGATTACCCTTACTTAAACGTGGCAACCTGAAATCAAATAGGATTACAAGATAGATCCTCTCCACTAATAGAACAAATAATATTCTTCCATGACCACACAATATTAATTTTGAATATAATTAAAGTATTAGTAGGATACCTAATAACATCATTATTTAATAATAAATTAACAAATCGAATGCTTTTAAAGGACAAGTGCTAGAAACAATATGAACAATTATGCCAGCAATTACCATAGTTTTTATTGCACTACCCTCACTACGTTTATTATACTTATTAGATGAAATTAATCAACCTTCATTAACCCTAAAAACTATTGGACATCAATGATACTGAAGCTACGAATACTCCGATTTTATAAAAGCAGAATTTGACTCATACGTGACCTCAACAAATGAAATAACAATAGTCTCATTTCGATTATTAGATGTGGATAACCGAACAGTATTACCAATTAATATAGATATTCGAGTACTAACTACATCTGCAGATGTATTACATTCATGAGCCATACCATCCATAGGAATTAAAATAGATGCCACTCCAGGGCGGCTTAACCAAGCAGGAGTAAACATTAGTCGAATTGGTCTATTTTTTGGACAATGTTCAGAAATTTGTGGATCTAATCATAGATTTATACCAATTATTATTGAAACTACAACTCACAAATCTTTTATTAATTGATTAATAAAAATTATACAAGAATCATTAGATGACTGAAAAGTAAGTAATGGTCTCTTAAACCACAAAATAGTAATATAACAACTACTTCTAACGAAAAGAGTTAGTTAATACATAAATAACATAGGAGTGTCAAACCTAAATTATCTTTATAGATACTTTTTTATCCCACAAATATATCCGTTAAACTGAATTATTCTATTTACAACATTTATATTAACTAATATTTTCTATTTATAATTATTAACTACTATAATTATAATTAATTACTAAATAATAACAATTTTAAAATAGAAAATAAACCAAAAATTAAATACTGAAAATGATAACAAGATTATTCTCGTCATTCGACCCAACATCATCAATTATAAATTTATCACTAAATTGAATAAGAACATTCCTGGGGTTATTAATAATCACAACTCCATTTTGATTAATGCAGTCACAGACCTCTATGTTATATAACATAAAAATTGTAAAATTACATCAAGAATTCAAAACATTTTTAGGAACAATTAATCTACCAAGGAAGAACTCTAATATTTATTAGTATATTTTCAATAATTCTATTTAATAATTCAATACGATTACTCCCCTATGTATTTACTAGATCAAGCAACTTAGTTTTTACCCTAACCTTAGCCTTACCAATATGATTATCATTTATACTATTTGGGTGAATTAATAATACAAAACATTTATTAGCACACCTCGTATCGGAAGGTGTACCAGTACTATTAATACCAATTATAGTAGGTATTGAAATAATTAGAAATGTAATTCGTCCAATAACTTTATCAGGGCGATTAGCAGCAATGTAATAGCTGGACACCTAATAATATCAATAATTGGAAATACAGGAACAATATTAGAAATTATTGGACTTTCACTATTAATTTTATCACAAATTATACTAATTATTATAGAAACAGCCGTAGCATTTACCAATCTTATGTATTTGCATTATTAATTGCTATTTATTCCAGAGAATCAAAGTAACTAATGTCAACAAAACCAAAACCACACATATCACCTAGTAGATCATAGCCCATGACCAGCAACAGGAGCTATTAGAGCAATAATGTTAACAACAGGTATAATTAGATGATTTCACCAACAAAATATAATGCTATTATTAATAGGAGTAACAACTATACTCCTTACAATAATTCAATGAAGACGAGACATTTCACGAGAAGGAACATCTCAAGGATTACATACAAATCAAGTTATAATAGGACTACGATGGGGTATAATTCTATTTAGTATTTCAGAAGTATTATTTTTCAAAAATTGAATTAGGCATATTATGACCACCAAGGGGTATCACCCCATTTAATCCAATACAAGTACCTTTATTAAATACAGCAATTCTACTAGACTCAAGAGTAACAGTAACATGGGCCCACCATGGATTATTAGAAAAAAACCATTCACATACAACTCAAGCACTTATATTAACATTAATATTAGGAGTATATTTTACTATTCTTCAGGCATATGAATATTATGAATCCCCATTTACTATTGCTGATGCAGTATATGAATCTACATTCTTTATGGCAACAGGATTTCATGGACTACATGTTATTATTGTGTCAACATTCCTAGGAGTAAGTTTAACTCGACATATCTTTTCACAAACACATCACTTTGGATTTGAAGCAGCAGCATGATATTGACACTTCGTAGACGTAGTATTATTATTCCTTTATATTTCAATTTATTGACGAGGAAGATAACATATACTTAGAGTATTTAAAGTACGCTTAACTTCCAACTAAAAAGATTATAATAAAATAAAGTAAATAATTAATATAATTATAATATATATATTATAATAATTATAATAATCACCTCAATTGTAATAATACTATCCACACTACTATAGAAAAAACAATTACAGACCGAGAAAAGATATCACCATTTGAGTGTGGGTTTGATCCTCAGCACGAATTCCATTTTCTATAAAATTCTTCCTAATTGCAGTAATTTTTCTCATTTTTGATGTAGAAATTTTATTACTACTACCAATAACAATTATTATTACAAATTCAAAACTAATATATTGAATATGTGTTAGATTATTATTTTTATTAATCTTACTTTTATGTCTGTATCATGAATGAACTCAAGGATCACTAGAATGAGCATGTTGGAGTAATATTTAATAATAACATTTGAGTTGCATTCAAAAAGTATTGAATAATTCAATTTACTATATTGAGCAAGAAGCAAAAGCAATCAGCTTCGACCTGAATAAATTGGTTCATATTACCCTTGCTTACTTAACTGAAGCCAAAGGAAGGCGGTATATTAATGTTAATGATAACATAACCTCGGTTAAGGGGTATAATATTAAGGGGAGGCTGCTAACTTCAATCTTTAGTGGTGAAATTCCATTAATACTCTTATACTATTTCTTTAGTATAAAATTACATTATGTTTTCATGATAAAGCTGGACTTTAAATAAGTTCAAGAAATGTTTACATAATTATTTTTTTCTTCCTATTAACTTCAATATTATGCTTTATTATAAGCTATATAGACACACATAAATTATTAATAAAATTACTATTAAAAATGAAAATATAAAATAAACATTAAAATAGTTAGAATGTATTAGTTGAATATTTAAAGAACCACTCCTTATATATTTATACACTCCCTGCCCCCCCATAAGCTCACTTCATCCATAATCAATAGCCTTAATATATAGTCCTCCAGTAATAAATGAACTACTAATCAAGCCACCCGAAGATAATTAAGTTAAAAATGATATTCCTCCTAATAAATAATATATTATTTTATTATTAAAAATGGATAAATTTCGAATAGGAAAGACGTAATATTGTATCCAATTCATCCACCTAATAAAATACAAATGATTGCTAATATCTTCATGTTAATTGGAATAATAATAATTGAGGCTCTGAAAAGAATTATAAATCAACATTTTAAAGAAAATATGTCTGGGTAGGTCTGTATACAAAATGAGTCTCAAGTGAGTATTAGCATTGAACGTGAATTACTCCAAAAATCAAGTTTCAATCCTTTATAATAAAAGTAATAATTATAACGTGAATGAAAAGCGTTTGAATTATTACATTTCGACTACAGGATCAAAGCTTGATTTTTCGAGAAATACGCGTTCAATGGTAGTACGTGATTGAAACTTTTTTCTCTAAAGACCAAGCCAGAGATAATGTTAACTTACTATGCTTTTCAGTTGCTGTAAATCGTTTTAATTATTACATTCCGAATATACAATCATTACTTGATTTTTTGGAAGAATTCGCGTTCAATGCTAGTACTCGTTTGAAACTCATTTTCTCTACAGACCTAGCCAAAGATTATAAAAATTAAGATGTTGATTTATTAAGTTTTTCAGAGCCAGAAGAAAGTTTTAATTCCGACTTTTTGATTAAAGGATTAAAACCTGACTTTTCCGGAAATTCATTTTCAATACTAGCACTGGTTTGAAACTTATTTTCTCTGCAGAGCAACCCTGAGAAGATTTTCCTTAAAATGTTGAATTAGTAAATTTTTGAGCGCCTGAAAAGCATTTAAATATTACATTTTGATATAGAATCAAAACTTGATTTTTCGAGAATTTCGCGTTAAATGCTAAAATTCGTTTGAAACCCTTTTTCTCTGCAGACCAACCCAGAGATGATTTTCCTTAAAACGTTGAATTAATAGGTTTTTCAGACTGTTAAATGCGATTTAATTATTACATTTGGCCTATAAAACCAGACCTAGATTTTAGTTGATACATTTCAAATATAGGATCAAAACTTGATTTTTGGAGAATTTCGTGATAAATGTTAATATTTGTTTGAAACTCATTTTCACTAAGACCAAGCCAGAGATGATTTTCTTTAAAATGTTGAATTGATTGAAGGGCGTTCTATTTATTACTTTTAACCTATAGGACCAAAACAAGATTTTTCAAAAATTTCGCGATAAATGCTATTATTAGTTTGAAACTTACATTCTCTACAGACCAAGCCAGATATGATTTTCATTAAAATGTTGAATTATTATTCAGTGTCTTAAAGCGTTTTAATTATTACATTTTGCCTATAGGATCAAAACCAGGTTTTTCAAGAAATTAGCGGTAAATGCTAATATTCGATGAAACTCATTTTCAATAAAGACCAAGCCAGATATGATTTTTTGTTAAAATGTTGAATTATTATGCTTTTCAGAGCCTCAAAGGCGTTTTAATTATTACATTTCGCCTATAGGATCGAAACTGGATTTTTCGATAGATTCACGTTCAATGCTAGTACTCGTCTGAAAGTCATTTTAACTCCAGAGCTATCCAGAGATGATTTTCTTTAAAATGTTGAGTTACTATGCTTTTAAGAGCCTGATAAGCGTTATAATTATTACTTTTAACTTATAGGATTGAAACTTGATTATTCGAGAACTTCACGTTCATTGCTAATACTCACTTGAGACTCATTTTCTATACAGGCAAGGTCTGTAGTGAAGATATTAATTGATTGGATATCTTTAATTTTTATAGGATTAGTTACATATATATATTTCTTCTATAGTTATTAATTATAGAGGCTCTTATATAGAAGGAGATTATAATATAAATCGATTTATTATGTTAGTCTAATTATTTGTTGGATCTATAATGTTTTTAATTGTTACTCCTAATATTATTAGAATTATTTTAGGATGGGATGGTTTAGGATTAGTTTCTTACTGTCTAGTAATTTACTACCAGAATGTTCGTTCCTATTCTGCTGGAATATTAACTGCTATATCCAACCGAATTGGGTATATATTTATTTTATGAATTATTGCTTGAATATTAAACTAAAGTAGATGGAATTATATTTATTATTTATGATTAATTTATGATTTTGATATAATATTAATTACTAGATTTATTATTATTGTTGGAATAACAAAGAGTGCACAAATTCCATTTTCTGCATGATTACCAGCAGCTATGGCTGCACCAACCCAAGTTTCTGCATTGTTTCACTCTACTACTTTTGTTACTGCTGGGGTTTATTTATTAATTCGTTTTGGGGATATATTAATATATACTGTTCTTGGTAGGGGGTTCTAATTATTATCTGGGTTAACCATATTTATAGCTGTGGTTGGTGCTAATTTTGAATATGATTTGAGGAAAATTATTGCTTTATCTACATTAAGACAGCTCGGGTTAATAATGTTAACATTATCTATCGGATTAAAGGTGTTGTCATTTTTTCATTTATTGACGCACGCTATATTTAAGTTTTAAGTCAGGATAACCGCTGTATTGGGGGCTTAATTAGTAAGATGCCAATAACTATTTCTTGTATAATAATTTCTAGTCTTGCTCTATGTGGGATACCATTTTTGGCTTGATTTTATTCTAAGGATTTAATTTTGGAAATATTAAGTATGTCTTCTTTTAATTTAGTAATATTTATTTTCTTATGAATTTCTAATGGTATAACTGTAGCTTATAGTTTTCGGTTGAATTATTATGTGGTTGGTAAGTCTTATAGAGGTGCCTCATTTCAATTTTTTTCTGATGATGGAGGCTGGAGAATATTTAAGGGCATATTAGGTTTATTATCACTATCCGTTGTAGGTGGCTCTGGTTTAATATGATTAGTTTTTTAATCTGTTTTCGTTATATTTATTCCACTTAACCTGAAGATAGGAGCAATCATTTGTATTTTATTAGGTGGATGAATTGGATATAATATTACGTCTTTGCTATTCGAAATTTATCCATTTTTTAATAATAAAATAATATATTATTTATTAGGAAGAATATGATTTTTAGCTTAATTATCTTCGGGTGGCTTCATTAGTAGTTCATTTAATACGGGGGGTATATACATTAGGACTATTGATTATGGAAGAAGTGAGTTGATAGGTGGACAAAGGGTGTATAAATACATAAGGAGTGGTTCTTTAAATATTCAACTAATACATTCTAATTATTTTAATATTTATCTTATATTTTCATTTTTAATAGTAATTTTATAAATAATTTATGTGTGTTTATATAGCTTATAATAAAGCATCATATTGAAGTTATTAGGAAGTGTAGATTAGTTCTGTACACATTTCTTGGATTTATTTAGAAGTCCAGCTTTATCATGAAGAGATAATGTAATTTTATACTAAAGAAATAGTATAAGAGTATTAATGGAATTTCACCACTAAAGATAGAAGTTACCAGTCTCCCCTTAATATTATACCCCTTAACCGAGGAGTTAACCCTAATGTTATTATTAACATTAATATGCCGCCTTCCTTTGGCTTCAGTTAAGTAAGCAAGGGTAATATGTACCAATTTATTCAAGGTCGAAGCTGATTGCTTTTGCTTCTTGCGAAATAAAGTAAATTGAATTATTCAATACTTTTTGAATGCAACTCAAATGTTATTATTAACTATTACTCCAACATGCTTATTCTAGTGATCCTTGAGTTCATTCATGATATAGACCTAAAAGTAAGATTAATAAAAATAATAATCAAACACATATTCAATATATTAGTTTTGAATTAGTAATAATAATTATTATTGGTAGGAGTAATACAATCAAAAATGAGAAAAATTACTGCAATTGGGAAGAATTTTATAGAAAATGGAATTCGTGCTGAGGATTTTGGGTCAAACCCACACTCAAATGGTGATCTTTTTTCTCGGTCTGTAATTGTTTTTTTTTCTATAGTAGTGTGGATACTATTATTACAATTGAGGTGATTATTATAATGATTAATGAAGTACTTATAATTATATTAATTATTTACTTTATTTAATTATAATCTATTTAATTGGAAGTTAAGCGTACTTTAAATATACTAAGTAAATGTTATCTACCTCATCAATAAATTGAAATATAAAGGAATAATCATACTACGTCTACGAAGTGTCAATATCATGCTGCTGCTTCAAATCCAAAGTGATTTGTTGGTGAAAAGATATGTCGAATTAAACATACTCCTAGGAATGTTGACCCAATAATAACGTGTAGTCCATGAAATCCTGTTGCCATAAAGAATGTATATCCATATACTGCATCAGCAATAGTAACGGGGGATTCATAATATTCATATGCCTGAAGAATAGAAAAATATACTCCTAATATTAATTTTAATATAAGTGCTTGAGTTGTATGTGAATGTTTTTTTTCTAATAATCCATGGTGGGCCCATGTTACTGTTACTTTTGAGGCTAGTAGAATTGCTGTATTTAATAAAGTTACTTGTATTGGATTAAATGGGGTGATTTCCCTTGGTGGTCATAATATGATTAATTCAATTGTTGGGAATAAACTTCTATGAAAAAGTGGTCAAAAGAATGACACGAAAAATAATACTTCTGAAATAATAAATAGAATTATACCCCATCGTAGTCCTATTATAACTTGATTTGTATGTAATCCTTGATATGTTCCTTCTCGTGAAATGTCTCGTCTTCATTGAATTATTGTAAGGAGTATAGTTGTTACTCCTATTAATAATAGCATTATATTTTGTTGGTGAAATCATCTAATCATACCTGTTGTTAACATTATTGCTCTAATAGCTCCTGTTGCTGGTCATGGGCTCTGATCTACTAAGTGAAATGCGTGGTTTTGGTTTTGTTGACATTAGTTACTTTGATTCTCTGGAATAAATAGCAATTAATAATGCAAATACATAAGATTGGATAAATGCTACGGCTATTTCTATAATAATTAGTACAATTTGTGATAAAATTAATAGTGAAAGTCCAATAATTTCTAATATTGTTCCTGTATTTTCAATTATTGATATTATTAGGTGTCCAACTATTATATTTGCTGCTAATCGCACTGATAAAGTTATTGGACGAATTAAATTTCTAATTATTTGAATACCTACTATAATTGGTATTAATAGTGCTGGTACACGTTCCGGTACGAAGTGTGCTAATATATGTTTTGTATTATTAATTCACCCAAATAGTATAAATGATAATCATATTGGTAAGGCTAAGGTTAGGGTAAAAACTAAGTTGCTTGATCTAGTAAATACATAGAGGAGTAATCCTATTGAATTATTAAATAGAATTTAGTAGCATTATATTTTGTTGGTGAAATCATCTAATTATACCAGTTGTTAACATTATTGCTCTAATAACTCCTGTTGCTGGTCATGGGCTCTGATCTACTAGGTGATATGGGTGGTTTTGGTTTTGTTGAATTTAGTTACTTTGATTCTCTGGAATAAATAGCAATTAATAATGCAAATACATAAGATTGGATAAATGCTACGTCTGTTTCTATAATAATTAGTATAATTTGTGCTAAAATTAATATTGAAAGTCCAATAATTTCTAATATTGTTCCTTTATTTCCAATTATTAGGTGTCCAACTATTAAATTTGCTACTAATCGCACTGTTAAAGTTATTGACCGAATTAAATTTCTAATTATTTGAATACCTACTATAATTGGTATTAATAGTGCTGGTACACGTTCCGGTACGAAGTGTGCTAATATATGTTTTGTATTATTAATTCACCCAAATAGTTTAAATGATAATCATATTGGTAAGGCTAAGGTTAGGGTAAAAATTAATTTGCTTGATCTAGTAAATACATAGGGGAGTAATCCTATTGAATTATTAAATAGAATTATTGAAAATATACTAATAAATATTAGAGTTCTTCCTTGGTGATTAATTGTTCCTAAAAATGTTTTGAATTGTTGATGTAATTTTACTATTATTATTATGTTATATAACATAGAGGTCCGTGACTGAATTAATCAAAATGGAGTTGGGATTATTAATAACCCCAGGAATTCAATTTTGTGATAAATTTATAATTGATGATGTTGGGTCGAATGACGAGAATAATTATATTATCACCTTTTCACCTTCAGTCTTTAATTTTTGTTTTATTTTCTATTTTAAAATTGTTATTATTTAGTAATTAATTATAATTATAGTAGTTAACAATTATAAATAGAAAATAAATTAATATAAATGTTGTAAATGGAATAATTCAGTTTAACTGATATATTTGTGGGATAAAAAAGAATCTATAAAAATAATTTAGTTTTGACACTCCTATGTTATTTATGTATTAACTACTCTTTTCATTAGAAGTAGTTGTCAAATTACTATTTTGCGGTTTATGAGAACATTACGAGACCATTACTTACTTTTCAGTCATCTAATGATTCTTGTATAATTTTTATTAATCAATTAATAAGAGATTTGAAGTTGTAGTTTCAATAATAATTGGTATAAATCTATGATTAGATCCACAAATTTCTGAACATTGTCCAAAAAATTGACCAATTCGACTAATTCCTGCTTGGTTAAGCTGCTCTGGAGTTGCATGTATTTTAATTCCTATGGATGTTATGGCTCATGAATGTAATACATCTGCAGATGTAGCTAATACTCGAATATCTATATTAATTGGTAATACTGTTCGGTTATCCACATCTAATAATCGAAATGAGCCTATTGTTATTTCATTTGTTGGGGTCATGTATGAGTCAAATTCTGATTTTATAAAATCGGAGTATTCGTAGCTTCAGTATCCTTGATGTACAATACCTAGTCTTACCATAAATACTGTCCCAAAGTTGTAAGTAAATAGACACAAAATGGTGAGAGATATTGTAATATCAGAATAACATGAGATGCATGGATGCATTATGAACCAAAATCACAAATAATTATTCGAAATGGCCAACTTTTAGCACTGACACACTTCTGAAGTCTTCGTGGCCACTCATCAATGATATTACGCAATGCATCAAGTGGAAACTCCGCAGCTGCCTTAAGGAGTTGTCATTTTTTCATTTATTGACGCACAAAATAATTAAGTCCTTATTACTTTTATTTGCTGGTATGGTTATCCATGTTATAGGAGATGTTCAGGATATCCGCTGCATGGGGGGCTTAATTAATAAGATGCCAATAACTATTTCTTTTATATTAATATCTAGTCTTTCTGTATGTGGGATCAAATTTTTGGCTGAATTTTATTCTAAAGATTTAATTTTGGAAATATTAAGTATGTCTTCTTTTAATTTAGTAATATTTATTTTGTTATGAATTTCTACTGGTATAACTATAGCTTATAGTTTTCGGCAGATTTATTATTTGGTTCGTAACTCTTATAGAGGTACCTCATTTAAATTTTTTTCTGATGATGGACACTGGGGCATATTTAAGGGCATATTAGGTTTATTATTACTATCCGTTGTAGGTGGCTCTGGTTTAATATGATTAATTTTTCCCTCTGTTTTTTTTATTATTATTCCACTTAACCTGAAGATAGAAGCAATCATTTGTATTTTATTAGTGGATGAATTGGATATAATATTACGTCTTTCCTATTCGAAATTTATTCATTTTTTAATAATAAAATAATATATTATTTATTAGGAGGAATATGATTTTTCCCTTACTTATCTTCGGGTGGCTTAATTAGTAGTTCATTTACTACGGGGGGGTTTATACATTAGGACTATCGATTATGGATGAAGTGAGTTGATAAGTGGACAGGGGGTGTATAAATACATAATTAGTGGTTCTCTAAATATTCAACTAATTATTTTAATATTTATTTTATATTTTCATTTTTAATAGTAATTTTATTAATAATTTATATGTGTTTATATAGCTTATAATAAAGTATAATATTGAAGTTATTAGGAAGGGTAGATTAGTTCTGTAAACATTTCTTGGATTTATTTAGAAGTCCAGCTTTATCATGAAGAGATAATGTAATTTTATACGAAAGAAATAGTATAAGAGTATTAATGGAATTTCACCACTAAAGATGGAAGTTAGCAGCCTCCCCTTAATATTATACCCCTTAACCGAGGAGTTAACCCTAACTTTATTATTAACATTAAAATGCCGCCTTCCTTTGGCTTCAGTTAAGTAAGCAAGAATAATATGTACCAATGTATCAGGTCGAACCTGATTGCATTTTTTTCTTGCTCAATAAATTAATTGAATTATTCAATACTTTTTGACTGCAACTCAAATGTTATTATTAACTATTACTCCAGCATGCTCATTGTAGTGATCCTTGAGTTCATTCATGATGTAGACCTAAAAGTAAGATTAATAAAAATAATAATCTAACACATATTCAATACATTAGTTTTGAATTAGTAATAATATTTCTTATTGGTAGTAGTAATACAATTTCTACATCAAAAGTGAGAAAAATTAGTGCAATTAGGAAGAATTTTATAGAAAATGGTATTCGTGCTGAGGATTTTGGGTTAAACCCACACACAAATGGTGATCTTTTTTTTCGGTCTGTAATTGTTTTTTTTTGATAGTAGTGTGGATAGTATTCTAATAATATTAGGAGAAACATTTAAAAACATTATAGATCCAATAAGACTAAAATAATAAATCGATTTATATTATAATCTCCTTCTACATAAGAGCCTCTATAATTAATAACTATAGAAGAAATATATATAACTAATCCTATAAAAATTAAAGATATTCAATCAAATAATATTTTCACTACAGACCTAGCCATTTTAAGGAAAATCATCTCGGGTTGGTCTGTAGAGAAAATAAGTTTCAAACGAGCGCAAGCATTGAAATTGAATTTTTCGAAAAATGAATTATTCATCCCAGTGTCCAAATTTGATAATTAAACGCTTTTCAAGATTTGAAAAGCATAATAATTCAACATTTTAATGTAAATCATCTCTTGCTTGGTAATAGTGAAAATGAGTCTCAAATGAGTATTAGAATTGAACGTGAATTTCTCGAAAAATCAAGTTTTAATCCTATAGGATAAAATTAATAATTAAAATGCTTATCAGGCTCTTAAAAGCATCTACAAACCTAACCAGACATGATTTTCATGAAAATGTTGAATTATTAAGCTTTTCAGAGCCTGTTAAGCGTTTATATGTGACATTTGGACTATAAGATGAATACTTGATTTTTCGAGAAATACGCGTTAAATGGTAATATTCGTTTGAAACTCATTTTCTCTACAGACCAAGCCAGAGATGATTTTCATTAAAATGTTACATTATTATGCTTCACAGAGTCTTAACAGCGTTTTAATTATTACATTTCGCCTATAGGACCAAAACTATTCTTAAAGATAAATAAATTTACAGTTTATCACCTATCATTTGATTCATTTCATTCTTGCAACAATCATTATTTTCTACTAACCGTAAAGATATTGGTACAATATATTTAATTTACGGGGTATGATCACGAATAGTTGGAACAACATTGAGTATCTTAATCCGAATAGAATTAGATCAGCCAGGAAGTTTGATTGGAGATGATCAAATCTACAATGTAATTGTAACAGCACACGCATTTTTTAAATTTTCTTTTGTAGGATTTGGAAATTGATTAGTACCCGTAATAATTGGGTCCCCCGACATGGCCTTCCCACCATCATTAACTCTACTATTATCAGGAAGAGTTGTAGAAAGTGGTGCCGGAACTGGTTGAACAGTGTATCCTCCCCTATCTGAAGGAATTGCACATGCCGGTGCCACTGTAGATCTATCAATTTTTTCATTACACTTAGCAGGAGTCTCCTCTATTCTAGGGCAGTAAATTATATTACAACAGTAATTAATACATGAACTTTAGGAATATCTATAGAACGAGTGCAATTTGTAATTACTGCAGTTCTCGTATTATTATCACTACCAGTTCTAGCAGGAGCAAACACCATACTACGTATTAACAAATCGAAATTTAAACACCTCATTTTTTGACCCATCGGGTTTCTTTGGACATCCAGAAGTATATATTCTAATTTTACCAGGATTTGGAATATTTTCACATATTGTAACTCAAGAAAGAGGTAAAAATGAAACATAGGAGGATTGACAGGAATAGTACTTGCAAATTAATCATTAGATATCGTACTACACGATACATATTATGTTGTAGCACATTTTCATTATGTATAATTTATAGGAGCAGTATTTGCTATTTAAAAGGACTGGTACATTGGTTTCCACTATTTACAGGAGTAATAATAAACCCAGATTGATTAAAAATTCAATTTATTTCCATACTTATTGGAGACAACTTAACATTTTTTCCACAACATTTTCTAGGATTAAGAGGAATACCACGACGTTACTCGGATTATACAGATGCATATACAATATGAAATATTGTATCAAGATTAGGATCCATCTTATCTTTTACAACAGTAATTATTATAAACTTTATTACCTGAGAGGGTATAACAAGTGCTCGACCAACATTATTTAACCTACAACAAGTATCATCAATTGAATGATATCGAAAATCACCTCCTTCCGAGCATACATACTCAGAACTTCCGACACTACTTATTAACAACTAATTCCTAAGGTGGCAGAGAAGTCCATTGAATTTAAGCCTGAAATATAAGAATTACTCTTACTTAAACGTGGCAACGTGAAATCAAATAGGATTACAAGATAGATCCTCTCCACTAATAGAACAAATAATATGCTTCCATGACCACACAATTTTAATTTTAAATATAATTACAGTATTAGTAAGATACCTAATAACATCATTATTTAATAATAAATTAACAAATCGAATGCTTTTAGAAGGTCAAGTGCAAGAAACAATGTGAACAGGTATGCCAGGTATGCCACTTTTATTGCACTACCCTCACTACGTTTATTATACTTATTAGATGAAATTAATAAACCTTAAAACTATTGGACATCAATGATACTGAAGCTACGAATACTCCGATTTTATAAAATCAGAATTTGACGTGACCCCAACATTGAAATAACAATAGGCTCATTTCGATTATTAGATGTATATATCCGAACAGTATTACCAATTAATATAGATATTTGAGAACTAACTACATCTGCAGATGTATTACATTCATGAGCCATACCATCCATAGGAATTAAAATAGATGCCACTCCAGGGCGGCTTAACCAAGCAGGAGTAAACATTAGTCGAATTGGTCTATTTTCTAACCTAATTATAGATTATAGATTTATACCAATTATTATTGAAACTACAACTCTAACTAACTAACTAACTCCCTAGCCTTCTTAAACCCGAAGGTTCATGGTTGCAGCAACACAGGCCCTCCATCTTTGCCTATCTTGAGCAAGTTCTCTTTTCCATCCCTACCGATTTCCTTTAGGTCCATCTCAAAATTGTCCCTCCATCTTCGTCTTGGCCTTCATACAGGTCTCTTTCCTCTCCCAACAAATCTTTTATTAATTGATTACTAAAAATTATACAAGAATCATTAGATGACTGAAAAGTAAGTAATGGTCTCTTAAACCACAAAATAGTAATATAACAACTACTTCTAATGAAAAGAGTAAATTAATACATAAATAACATAGGAGTGTCAAACCTAAATTATCTTTATAGATACTTTTTTATCCCACAAATATATCTTAAACTGAATTATTCTATTTACAATATTTATAATAATAATTTAATTTCTATTTATAATTATTAACTACTATAATTATAATTAATTACTAAATAATAACAATTTTAAAATAGAAAATAAACCAAAAATTAAATACTGAAAATAACAAGATTATTCTCGTCATTCGATCCAACATCATCAATTATAAATTTATCACTAAATTGAATAAGAACATTCCTGGGGTTATTAATAATCCCAACTCCATTTTGATTAATACAGTCACGGACCTCTATGTTATATACATCAACAATTCAAAACATTTTTAGGAACAATTAATCACCAAGGAAGAACACTAATATTTATTAGCATATTTTCAATAATTCTATTTAATAGTTCAATAGGATTACTCCCCTATGAATTTACTAGATCAAGCAACTTAGTTTTTACCCTAACGTTAGCCTTACCAATATTATTATTTGGGTGAATTAATAATACAAAACATTTATTAGCACACCTCGTATCGGAAGGTGTACCAGTACTATTAATACCAATTATAGTAGGTATTGAAATAATTAGAAATGTAATTCGTCCAATAACTTGATCAGGGCGATTAGCAGCAACGTAATAGCTGGACACCTAATAATATCAATAATTGGAAATACAGGAAAAATATTAGAAATTATTGGACTTTCACTATTAATTTTAGCACAAATTATACTAATTATTATAGAAACAGCCGTAGCATTTACCAATCTTATGTATTTGCATTATTAATTGCTATTTATTCCAGAGAATCAAAGTAACTAATGTCAACAAAACCAAAACCACCCATTTCACCTAGTAGATCAGAGCCCATGACCAGCATCAGGAGCTATTAGAGCAATAATGTTAACAACAGGTATAATTAGATTATTTCACCAACAAAATATAATGCTGTTATTAATAGGAGTAAAAACTATACTCCTTACAATAATTCAATGATGACGAGACATTTCACGAGAAGGAACATATCATGGATTACATACAAATCAAGTTATAATAGGACTAGGATGGGGAATAATTCTATTTATTATTTCAGAAGTATTATTTTTCGTGTCATTCTTTTGAGCATTTTTTCATAGAACCATTGAATTAGGCATATTATGACCACCAAGGGCAATCACAACATTTAATCCAATGCAAGTACCTTTATTAAATACAGCAATTCTACTAGCCTCAGGAGTAACAGTAACATGGGCCCACCATGGATTATTAGAAAAAAAAACATTCACATACAACTCAAGCACTTATATTAACATTAATATTAGGAGTATATTTTACTATTCTTCAGGCATATGAATATTATGAATCCCCATTTACTATTGCTGATACAGTATATGGATCTACATTCTTTATGGCAACAGGATTTCATGGACTACATGTTATTATTGGGTAAACATTCCTAGGAGTATGTTTAACTCGACATATCTTTTCATCAACACATCACTTTGGATTTGAAGCAGCTGCACGATATTGACACTTCGTAGACGTAGTATGATTATTCCTTTATATTTCAATTTATTGATGAGGTAGATAACATTTACTTAGTATATTTAAAGTACGCTTAACTTCCAATTAAAAAGATTATTATAAAATAAAGTAAATAATTAATATATTCAGAACTTCATTAATTATTATAATAATCACCTCAATTGTAATAATACTATCCACACTACTATCAAAAAAACAATTACAGACCTAGAAAAAAGATCACCATTTCATTGTGAGTTTGACCCAAAATCCTCATCACGAATTCCATTTTCTATAAAATGCTTCCTAATTGCAGTAATTTTTCTCATTTTTGATGTAGAAATTATATTACTACTACCAATAACAATTATTATTACAAATTCAAAACCAATATATTGAATATGTGTTAGATTATTATATTTATTAATCTTACTTTTATCTCCTTATCATGAATGAACTCAAGGCTAACTAGATTGAACATGCTGGAGTAATAGTTAATAATAACATTTGAGTTGCATAAAAAAGTATTGAATAATTCAATTTACTAGATTGAGCAAGATGCAAAAGCAATAAGGTTCGACCTGAATAAATTGGTACATATTACCATTGGTTACTTAACTGAAGACAAAGGAAGGTGGCATATTAATGTTAATAATAAAATTAAGGTTAACTCCTCGGTTAATAGGTATAATATTAAGGGGAGGCTGCTAACTTCTATCTTTAGTGGCGAAATTCCATTAATACTCTTATACTATTTCTTTAGTATAAAATGACATTATCTTTTCATGATAAAGTTGTACTTCTAAATAAATCCAAGAAATGTTTACAGAATTAATCTACCCTTCCTAATAACTTCAATATTATTTATATAGCTTATAAGCTATATAAACACACTTAAATTATTAATAAAATTACTATTAAAAATGAAAAATAAAATAAATATTAAAATAATTAGAATGTATTAGTTGAATATTTAAAGAACCACTCCTTATGCACTTATACACCACCTGTCCACCTATCAACTCACTTCATCCATAATTGAAAGTCCTAATGTATAAACCCCCCGTTAGTAAATGAACTACTTATCAAGCCACCCGAAGATAAGTAAGGTAAAAATCATATTCCTAATAATAAATAATATATTTTTTTTATAAAAAAATGGATAAATTTCGAATAGGAAAGATGTAATATTATATTAAATTCATCCACCTAATAAAATACAAATTTTGATTAAATGCTAATATTCGTTTGAAAATCATTTTTTCTACAGACCAAGCAAGAGAAGATTTTCCTTAAAGTGTTGAATTATTATGCCTTTCAGTATCTTAAAACAGTTTTAATTATTACATTTACTCTATAGGATCAAAACCAGATTTTTCAAGAAATGCGGGTTAAATGTGGATTTAAGATTGAAACTCATTTTCGATACAGACCTAGCCAGAGATGATTTACATTAAAATGTGAATTATTAAGCTTTTCAGAGTGTGAAAATTGTTTTAATTATTACATTTCGACTACAGTATCAAAACTTGACTTTTCGAGAGATACACGTTCAATGCTACTACTCATCTGGAACTCATTTTCATGAAAATATCGAATTATTATGTAAGTCAGAGCCTGAAATGCATTTTATTTATTACATTTCGAATATAGGATCAAAACTAGATTTTTCGAGAATTTCGTGATAAATGTTAATATTCGATTGATATTACTTTTTTCTCTACAGACCATGCCAGCATGATTTTTTTTAAAATGTTGAATTACTATGCTTCTAAAAAGGTAAAAAAAAAGGTAAAGTGTTCCCCTGTGCATAGCACCACACCATGAAGGCGTATAGGGGTTGTGGGGGTAACGCCCCATACTTTCTTGATCCGGTCGTGAGATGATTTACATTAAAATGTTGAATTATTATGCTTTTCAAATTTTAATCAGCGTTTAATTATCATCTTTGAACACTGGGATGAATACTTCATTTTTCGAGAAATTCAATTTCAAAGCTAGCACTCGTTTGAAACTTATTTTCCTTACAGACCAAACCAGAGATTATTTATTAAGCTTTTCACCGCCTGAGAAGCGTTTTATTTATTACAATTCGTTTATAGGATCAAAACTTGATTTTTCAAAAAATTCGTGTTAAATGCTAATATTGGATTGAAACTCTTTTTCTATAAAGACCTAGACAGAGATGATTTTCCTTAAAATGTTGAATTAATAAGCTTTTCATCTCCTGGAAATTGGTTTAAATATTACATATTAAATATTAGAACTATTCTTATTAACAATACTTCATTGAATAAGAATTGTAGCATCCTTAATTAAAAATATTATTCCTAATAACAATAAAATTATTCTACTAATTATAAAATTAATTGTCACTATGCTTGTAATAAAAAAATAGAAACCATTGATTTAAGAACTTCTTAGTTTCCACT
This sequence comes from Lepisma saccharinum, assembly GCF_977018435.1. Taxonomy (NCBI): domain Eukaryota; kingdom Metazoa; phylum Arthropoda; class Insecta; order Zygentoma; family Lepismatidae; genus Lepisma; species Lepisma saccharinum. The sequence continues at coordinate 54,170,393 of NC_139238.1, forward strand.
AAGTCCACAACTTACTATTCTACTTAAACTAATTAAATAATTTAAATTCAATGAAATATTGGAGAACAAAAATTAATTAGAAAATTTAATGGAAATAAATGACAAAATAATAATAAATATTCACAAATATTACTTCTTCAACAAGAAAATACACCAGAATAGTATATTCCGTGCTGAGTATATAAGGTATAACCAGTATTTAAAAAAGGAAGCAATGCAACCCCTATAAAACTAAAGTATGATCACCCAATAATTCTATTTCATAAACTAATCTCCGCCAACAAATTAATAGAGGGTGGAGCAGCCATATTAGTAATAATTAATATAAATCATCATAAGGATAATATAGGGATATAATTAATTATTCCCCTATTAATTAATATACTACGACTACCTAACCGTTCATAAGTAATATTTACTAAACAAAATGTACCAGAAGAACAAAGACCATGTGCTACTATTAAAGTAAGCCCACCATTCATACCCCACGCCCCTATGGTCATATTTCTCATTAAAACAAGACCTATGTGTGCTACAGATGAATATGCAAACAAGGCCTTTAAATCAATTTGACTAATCATTCAAATACCAACAATTCTAATACCAAACCAAAAAATATTATATTTCTTGGCTAATCTCTCAAAACAAGAAATAGTTAAAAATAGAAATAAATAAATAAAATACTGTACCCACCAAGCTATAGTAAAACACCAGCCAAAATTATAGAACTACTAAGTGGAGCCTCAACGTATGCCCTAGGTAATCACAAATGAACCAAAAATATAGGTATTTTTACTAAAAAAGCAAACACCATTCTAATATATCAAATAAAATAATTTATATTAATATTAATATATCTAACATATGTATATATAATCCCCCTACCTTATAATTTAATATAAAAATGCCAACCAAAAGAGGTAAGGAAGCGAGTAATGTGTAAAAAAGCAATAAAAAAACCCTGCCTGTACTCGTTCTGGTTGATACAATCATCCTAAAATTAAAAACAAGGTATGGACCAATGACACTTAAAAAAACAAATAAAATAAAAAAATATTCTTATAAAAGTTAATATTAACAATAATAATAAAACAATTAACAAAAATATAAATCTACATGGGAAAAAATAAATAGATATAATACCATTTCTAGCCACTATTATTAAAAAAAATAATTCAAAAACTAAGTAAAATTAAAGAATAAGGTATTACATCTAGCCCAATAAAATAACCAGCCCCCCATACACCTATGCCAAGCCACACTATTAATAAAAACAACCAAAAATAATAGAAACTTGAACCACCATCCATAAAGAACTATTAAATCTCAAAAGGATTAAAAATATAAAATAAAAATATATTTTAACATTTTAGCAATACAAAAGAATTAAAATAATCATTGCCATGAGTACGTGTAACGATACTATAACAGACAATCCAAGGGACCCCTCACATACACAAAATGAAATAAATAATAAGCAAAAATAAGATTCTTCTTCATTATTAACAAAATAATAAGTTATATATAAATATAAGGATAACACATAAATTCAAGTCTTAATAGAGTTACTAATAAATGCCTACGTTGAGAAATAAATCATGAAAATCTAATAAATAAAATAATTAATATCAATAATACTCTTAACATAAGTTTTTATAGTTTAATAAAAACAATGGTCTTGAAAAATCATAAATGAATTTATAATTCTAAAAACATCAAGAAGGATATAATTATATCATCAAATGCTCCCAAAGCCAATATTTTTATTAAACTACTCCTTGATATCAAATTCCGATTAATACACTAATTATTATTATGCTATTAATAGCACTAAAAATATTACAAATAAAACCCACTATCTATAGGGATTATACTAATTATACAAACTATTACTGCATGTCTAAAAATATCAACATTTCTAAAATCCACATGACTTTCCTATGTATTATTCCTAGTATTTTTAGGAGGAATATTGGTTCTACTTATTTATACAACAAGACTTACACCAAATGAAATATTCAAAATAGGAACAAAAATAATAATTATAGGTGCAAGCCTAATATTATTATGTTTATTCATATTAATAATAATAGACCCATTATTAGCCCCATCAACACTACAAAATATAGATACATATACAACCTGAAGAAATACAGCCCCACTACCAGGAATAAAATTATATAATGAATCCATTATAATAATAACTACTATAGCAGTAGTCTATCTATTTATTACATTAATTGCAATTGTAAAAATTACTAGACTTTCACATGGACCTCTAAAAATAATTAAATAATTGCAAATAACAAAGCCAGCACGAATTTATTACCCCATACTTAAACTAGCAAATAATGCATTAGTAGACTTACCAGTTCCACTAAATATTTCCTACTGATGGAATTTTGGCGGCTCCGTTACTTTGTAACCCCATACTTTTGTACCATCAAAACCATTATTAGCCCCATCAACACTACAAAATATAGATACATATACAACCTGAAGAAATACGGCCCCACTACCAGGAATAAAATTATATAATGAATCCATTATAATAATAACTACTATAGCAGTAGTCTATCTATTTATTACATTAATTGCAATTGTAAAAATTACTAGACTTTCACATGGACCTCTAAAAATAATTAAATAATTGCAAATAACAAAGCCAGCACGAATTTATTACCCCATACTTAAACTAGCAAATAATGCATTAGTAGACTTACCAGTTCCACTAAATATTTCCTACTGATGAAATTTTGGCGGCTCCGTTACTTTGTAACCCCATACTTTTGTACCATCAAAACCTCATTTGCCAAATTTTGTACTATTTTTGTACTACTCAAGAATGCTAAAAATAATTTTTGTACCACTCAATTTACGGTCGAAAAAAAATAATCAAATTTGGGGTTACAGAGTAACGTCTCAACCTCATCATCGGTTTCGGCAATGTTTTCCACATCAAAATATTGTACTATTTATGTACCATTTTGTACCACTATTTAAAAATTTTGTACCCATCAGAAACAGCCACAAAAAAGGCGGGAAAACTTTTACATTGCAACCATATATTTTTGTACCGTCTCGAGTTGTTTCGAAGAATATTATGCTATTTTTGTACTAATTTCCTTTAAATTAAACTTTATTAACACTACTTTGCAATAAGTGGATATCCGATTTTTATACCGTTCTTAGAAAACCCTCAAAATTTTGAAATTTGTATTTATTTCTTAGAGGCAGCAATTCACGGAAAAATATTGGACAAAATTTTATCGAATACGTGAGGTTTTTGTCTGCGTAATGTTTGAATAAAATGTCTAGAATGACTATTTTCCAATAAGCCCCTCCATTATTTTTGTACCGTTACGGAAAACCCGAAAATAATTTTCAATTTTTGGATTTTTCATATCAATGTACTAATTCATATGAATAAATAGACAAAATATTATTACAATGGTGAGTTTAGAGCTCCCCAATTCATCAATACAATTTTATAGACATGTACTTTATATCAAGTCCCTTTTCAAGTCTTCGCAAAGTCACGAAAAACCCGGGAAACATTTTATATTTTTCACATTCCTCTCAAAGACACGCACTTTACAACAAAATATGGACCAAATATTAACGAATATCTGAGGTTTATATCTGTTTAACGTTTTAAAAAATGCAATAATTTCTATTAGGCACCTTTCTGATTTTTGTACCTTCACTGAAAACCCGGGAAATATTTTTGAATTCTTAGTTCTTCGCTGAGACACGAAGTTAACAAGAAACTATAGACCAAGTAATATCAAGTGTGTGAGGTTTGTATATAAGTAATGTTTAAATTATATCTCCCATATTGTTACTTTCTATTAAGCCCGTTATCGATTCTTGTACCGTCACGGAAAACCCGGAAAATATTTTTGAATTCTTACTTCTTCGCTGAGACACGAAGTTTACAAGAAACTATAGACCAAGTAATATCAAGTGTGTGAGGTTTGTATATAAGTAATGCTTAAATTATATCCCCCATATTGTTACTTTCTATTAAGTCCGTTATCGATTTTTGTACCGTCACGGAAAACCCGGGAAATATTTTTGAATTCTTACTTCTTCGCTGAGACACGAAGTTTACAAGAAACTATAGACAAATTAATATCAAGTGTGTGAGGTTTGTATATAGTAATGTTTAAATTATATCTCCTATATTGTTACATTCTATTAAGCCCGTTATCGATTTTTGTACCGTCACGGAAAACCCGGGAAATATTTTTGAATTCTTACTTCTTCGCTGAGACAGGAAGCTTACAAGAAACTATAGACCAAGAAATTTCAAGTGTGTGAGGTTTGTATATAAGTAATGTTTAAATATATCTCCTATATTGTTACTGTCTATTAAGCCCGTTATCGATTTTTGTACCGTCACGGAAAACCCGGAAAATATTTTTGAATTCCTACTTCTTCGCTGAGACACGAAGTTTACAAGAAACTATATACCAAATAATATCAAGTGTGTGAGGTTTGTATATAAGTAATATTTAAATTATATCTCCTATATTCTTACTTTCTATTAAGCACCTTATCGATTTTTGTACCGTCACGGAAAACCCGGGAAATATTTTTGAATTATTACTTCCTCGCTGAGACACGAAGTTTACAAGAAACTATAGACAAAGTAATATCAAGTGTGTGAGGTTTGTATATAGTAATGTTTATATTATATCTCCTATATTGTTACATTCTATTAAGCCCGTTATCGATTTTTGTACCGTCATGGAAAACTCGGGAAATATTTTTGAATTCTTACTTCTTCGCTGAGGCAAGAAGTTTACATGAAACTATAGACCAAGTAATATCAAGTGTGTGAGGTTTGTATATAAGTAATGTTTAAATTATATCTCCTATATTGTTACTTTCTATTAAGCCCGTTATCGATTTTTGTACCGTCACGGAAAACCCGGGAAATATTTTTGAATTCTTACTTCTTTGCTGAGACACGAAGTTTACAAGAAACTATAGACCTAGTAATTTCAAGTGTGTGAGGTTTGTATATAGTAATGTATAAATTATATCTCCTATATTGTTACATTCTGTTAAGCCCCTTAATGATTTTTGTACCATCACCGAAAACACGGGAAATATTGTTGAATTCTTACCTCTTCGCTGAGACACTAAGTTTACAAGAAACTATAGACCTAGTAATTTCAAGTGTGTGAGGTTTGTAAATAAGTAAAGCTTAAATTATATCTCCCATATTGTGACTTTCTATTAAGCCCGTTATCGATTTGTGTACCGTCACGGAAAACCCGGGAAATATTTTGAATTCTTACTTCTTCGCTGACACACGAAGTTTACATGAAACTATAGACCAAGTAATATCAAGTGTGTGAGGTTTGTATTTAAGTAATGTTTAAATTATATCTCCTATATTGTTACTTTCTATTAAGCCCATTATCGATTTTTGTACCGTCACGGAAAAGCCGGGAAATATTTTTGAATTCTTACTTCTTCGCTGAGACACGAAGATTACATGAAACTATAGACCAAGTAATTTCAAGTGTGTGAGGTTTGTATATAAGTAATGTTTAAATATATCTCGTATATTGTTACTTTGTATTACGCCCGTTTTCGATTTTTGTACCGTCATGGAAAACCCGGGAAATATTTTTGAATTCTTACTTCTTCGCTGAGACACGAAGTTCACAAGAAACTATGGACCTAGTAATTTCAAGTGTGTGAGGTTTATATATAAGTAATGCTTAAATTATATCTCCCATATTGTTACTTTCTATTTAGCCCGTTATCGATTTTTGTACCGTCACGGAAAAGCCGGGAAATATTTTTGAATTCTTACTTCTTCGCTGAGACACGAAGTTTACAAGAAACTATAAACAAAGTAATATCAAGTGTGTGAGGTTTGTATATAGTAATGTATAAATTATATCTCCTATATTGTTACATTCTATTAAGCCCCTTATCGATTTTTGTACCGTCACGGAAAACCCGGGAAATATTTTTGAATTCTTACTTCTTCTCTGAGACACGAGGTTTACATGAAACTATAGAGCAAATAATATCAAGTGTGTGAGGTTTGTATATAAGTAATGTTTAAATTATATCTCCTATATCGTTACTTTCTATTAAGCCCGTTATCGATTTTTGTACCGTCACGAAAAACCCAGGAAATATTTTTGAATTCTTACTTCTTCGCTGAGACACGAACTTTACAAGAAACTATAGACCAAGTAATTTCAAGTGTGTGAGGTTTGTATATAAGTAATGTTTAAATTATATCTCCTATATTGTTACTGTCTATTAAGCCCGTTATTAATTTTTTTACCGTCACGGAAAACCCGGGAAATATTTTTGAATTCTTACTTCTTCGCTGAGACACGAATTTTACAAGAAACTATAGACCAAGTAATATCAAGCGTGTGGGGTTTGTATAAATATAATGTTTAAATTATATCTCCCATATTGTTACTTTCTATTAAGCCCGTTATCGATTTTTGTACCGTCACGGAAAACCCGGGAAATATTTTTGAATTCTTACTTCTTCTCTGAGACACGAGGTTTACATGAAACTATAGAGCAAATAATATCAAGTGTGTGAGGTTTGTATATAAGTAATGTTTAAATTACATCTCGTATATTGTTACTTTCTATTAAGCCCGTTATCGATTTTTGTACCGTCACGGAAAACACGGGAAATATTTTTGAATTCTTACTTCTTCGCTGAGACACGAACTTTACAAGAAACTATAGACCAAGTAATTTCAAGTGTGTGGGGTTTATATATAAGTAATGATTAAATTATATCTCCTATATTGTTACTGTCTATTAAGTCCGTTATCGATTTTTGTACCGTCACGGAACACCTGGGAAATATTTTTGAATTCTTACTTCTTCGCTGTGACACGAAGTTTACAACAAACTATAGACCAAATATTGTCAAGAGTGTGAGGTTTGTATATAACTAATGTTTAAATTACATCTCGTATATTGTTACTTTCTATAAATCCCGTTATCGATTTTTGTACCGTCACGCAAAACCCGGGAAATATTTTTGAATTCTTACTTCTTCGCTGTGACACGAAGTTTACAAGAAACTTTAGACCGACTAATATCAAGTGTGTGAGGTTTGTATATAAGTAATGTTTAAATTATATCTTCTAAATTTGTTACTTTCTATTAAGCCAGTTATCGATTTTTGTACCGTCACGGAAAACCCGGGAAATATTTTTGAATTCTTACTTCTTCGCTGAGACACGAAGTACGAGAAACTATAGACCAAGTATTATCAAGTGTGCGAGGTTTGTATATAAATTTTTTTTAAATAAAATATTGCATCTGATTTATATCTATTAAACATGTTTTTTATTTTTGTATCGCCACGGAAAATACGGGAAATATTTTCCAATTCTTACTTCTTCGCTAAGGCTCGAAATTCATAGGAAATCATCGACCATATATTATTGAGTGTATGCGGTTTGTATGTAAGAAATCGCTAAAAAAAAAATTTGTGATTACTTTCTAATAAGTACATTTTTGATTTTTGTACCGCCACGGAAAACCCTGGAAATATCTTTGATTTCTTATAAACCAGGCATTATCAAATGTGTGTGATTTGTATCCAAGTAAACCTTATAGAAAATCTTCTATGCAATTACTTTCTATTAAGACTGGCTTTTTGATTTTTGAACCGTCGCTTAAAACCCGGGAAATATTTTTGAATTCTTACTTCTTCGATGAGACAGGAAGTTTAAATTACATCTCCTAAATTTGTAACTTTCTATTAAGACCGTTATCGATTTTTGTACCGTCACGGAAAACCCGGGAAATATTTTTGAATTCTTACTTCTGCGCTGAGACACGAAGTTTACAGGTAACTATTGACCAAGTAATATCAAGTGTGAGGTTTGTATATAAGTAATGTTTAAATTATATCTCCTAAATTTGTTACTTTCTATTAAGCCCGTTATCGATTTTTGTACCGTCGCGCAAAACCCGGGAAATATTTTTGATTTCTTCCTTTCTTCGCTGAGACACGAAGTTCACAAGAAACTATACACCAAGTAATATCAAGTGTGTGAGGTTTTTATATCAGTATTGTTTGAATTATATCTCTTAGATGCTTACTTTTTACTAAGCCCGTTTTCGATTTTTGTACCGCCACGGTGAACTCAGGAAATATTTTTGTAATCTTATTTCTTCACTGAGATATGGAGTTCACAAGAAACTAAAGACAAAATAATATCGATTGTGTGATCTTTTCATCTAAGTCATCTTTAAATAAAATCTTCTCTGTGATTTTTTTCTATTAACTCTGTTTCTTTTATCTTACTTCTGCGCTAGGCTCGAAATTCAAAGGAAATCATCGACCATATATTATTGAGTGTATGCCGTTTGTATGTAAGAAATATCTAAAAAGAAAATTTGTGATTACTTTCTAATAAGCACATTTTTGATTTTTGTACCGCCACTGAAAACCCTGGAAATATTTTTGAATTCTTACTTCTTCTTTGAGATACGAAGTTCACAAGAACCTATAAACCAGGCATTATCAAATGTGTGAGATTTGTATCCAAGTAAACCTTATAGAAAATCTTCTATGCAATTAATTTCTATTAAGACTGGTTTTTGATTTTTGAACCGTCGCTTAAAACCCGGGAAATATTTTTGAATTCTTACTTCTTTGCTGAGACAGGAAGTTTACAAGAAACTATATACCAAGTAATATCAATTGTGTGAGGTTTGTATATAAGTAATGTTTAAATTATATTTCCTATATTGTTACTTTCTATTATGCCCGTCATCGATTTTTGTACCGTCATGGAAAACCCGGGAAATATTTTTGAATTCTTACTTCTTCGCTGAGACAAGAAGTTTACAACAAACTATGGACCAAGTTTTATCAAGTGTGTGAGGTTTGTATATAAGTAATGTTTAAATTACATCTCCTATATTGTTACATTCTATTAAGCCCTTATGGATTTTTGTACCGTCAGGCAAAACCCGGGAAACATTTTTGAATTTTTACTTCTTTGCTGAGACAGGAAGTTTACAAGAAATTATATACCAAGTAATATCAAGTGTGTGAGGTTTGTATATAAGTAATGTTTAAATTATATCTCCTATATTGTTACTTTCTATTAAGCCCGTTATCGATTTTTGTACCGTCACGGAAAACGCGGGAAATATTTTTGAATTCTTTCTTCTTCGCTGAGACACGAAATTTACAAGAAACTATAGACCAAGTAATATCAAGTGTGAGGTTTGTATATAAGTAATGTTTAGATTATATATCCTATATTGTTACTTTCTATTAAGACCATTATCGATTTTTCTACCGTCATGGAAAACCCGGGAAATATTTTTGAATTCTTACTTCTTCGCTGAGACACGAAGTTTACAAGAAAGTATAGACCAACTAATATCAAGTGTGTGAGGTTTGTATATAAGTAATGTTTAAATTATATCTCCTATATTGTTACTTTCTATTAAGCCCGTTATCGATTCTTGTACCGCCACGGAAAACTCGGGAAATATTTTTGTAATCTTATTTCTTCACTGAGGCATGGAGTTCACAAGAAACTAAAGACAAAATATTATCGAGTGTGTGAGCTTTTTATCTAAGTAATCTTAAAATAAAATCTTCTCTGTGATTATTTTCTATTGACCCTGTTTCTTTTATTTTTGCACCACCACGCAAAACAAGGGAAATATTTTTGAATTCTTACTTCTTCGCTGAGACACGAAGTTCACAAGAAACTATTGTTAAAATATTATCGAGTGTGTGAGGCTTCTATCTAAGTAATGTTTAAGTAAAATATTATATCTCACTACCTTTTATAAAACCTGTTTTTCATTTTTGTACCGTCACGAAAAACGCTGAAAATATTTTTGAATTCTTACTTACTCGCTGATATACGAAATTCGGAACAAACTATGGACCAAATATTATCGATTGTGTGAGGTTTGTTAATAAGTAATCTTTATATACTATCATCTATATTATTACTTCCTATTAAGTCCCTTAATGACTTTTGTACCGTCACGAAAAATCCGTGAATTTTTTTTTAATTCTTACTTCTTCGCTGAGACTCGAAATTAACAGGAAACTATCGACCAGATATTACCGTGCGTGTGAGGTTTGTATCTAGGTAAACTTTAAATAACGTTTTCTATGGGATTTCTTACTATTAAGCCCATTTTGGATTTTTGTACCGTCACGGAAAACCCGGGAAATATATTTTATTTCTTACTTATTCGCTGAGACATGAAAATGAGAACAAACAATTTACCAACTATTTACGATTCTGTGAGGTTTGTATCTAATAATCCTTAAATAGATTATTCTATCTGATTACTATCTATTTAGTCTGTTTTTTTTATTTTTGTACCGCCACGGAAAACTCGGGAAATATTTTTGAATTCTTACTTCCTCGCTGAGACACGGAATTCACAAGAAACCATCGACCAAATATTATCGAGTGTGTCAAGCTTGTATTTAAATAATCTTTAAATAAAATCTTCTATCCGATTAGTTTTTATAAAGCCGTGTTTTTCATTTTTGTACCGTCACGAAATACCCTGAATTTTTTTTTTTTTTTGAATTCTTACTTACTCGCTGAGACACGAAGTTCACAATAACCTATAGACCAGGCATTATCAAATGTGTAAGATTTGTAGCTATATAATGCTTATAGAAAATCTTCTATGTGATTATTTTCTATTAAGCCCGTTTTTTTATTTTTGTACTGTTAGGGAAAACCCGGGAAATATTTTTGAATTCTTGCTTCCTCGCTGAGACACGAAGTTCACAAGAAACTACAGACCAAGTAATATCAAGTGTGTAAGGTTTGTATATAAATAATGTTTGAATTATATCTCCTATATTGTTACATTCTATTAAGCCCGTTATCGATTTTTGTACCGTCACGGAAAACCCGGGAAATATTTTTGAATTCTTACTTCTTCGCTGAGATCGAACTTCCCAAGAAACCAACGACCAATTGATATCCAGAGTGAGAGTTCCAAATGTAAGTAATTTTTAATAAAATCTTTTATGTGATTACTTTTTATTAAGCCCGTTTTATATTTTTGTACAGTCACGGAAAACCCTGGAAATATTTTTGAATCCTTACTTAATCGCTAATATACGAAATTCGGAACAAACTGTGGACCAAATGTTATCTAAAATGTGTGAGGTTTGTATATAAGTAATCTTTATATAAAAACATCTATATAATTACTTCCTATTAAGCCCGTTTATGATTCTTGTACCGTCACGAAAAATCCGGGAATTTTTTTAAATTTCTTACTTCTTCGCTGAGACTCGAAAGACACAGGAAACTATCAACAAGATATTATCGACTGTGTGAGGATTGATTCTAAGTAATCTTTTAATAAAATTTTATATGTGATTACTTTCTATTAAGACCATTTTGGACTTTTGTACCGCCACGGAAAACTCCGGAAATATTTTTGAATTCGTACTTCTTCGCAGAGACTCGAAGTTCACAGGAAACTATTGACAAAATATTATCGAGTGTGTGAGGTTTCTATCTAAGTAATCCTTAAATAAAAAATTTGGTATGATTTCTATCTATTAAGCCCGCTTTTGGTTTTTGTGCCGGTACGGAAAACTTGGGAAATATTTTTGAATTCTTACTTCTCTCAGACACGAAATTCACAAGAAACTACTGACCAGGCATTATCAAATTTCTGAGATTTGTACCAAAGTAATCCTTATAGAAAATCTTTTATGCGATTAACTTCTATTAAGCCCGTCTGTGAGTTTTGTACCGTCACGGAAAACACGGGAAATATTTTTGAATTCTCACATCTTCGCTGGGACAAGAAGTTCCAAGAAACTATAGACCAAGTAATATCAAGTATTTTTAGGTTTGTATATAAGTAATGTTTAAATTATATCTCCTATACTGTCACTTTCTATTAAGCTCATTTTCAATTTTTGTACCGTCACGGAAAACCCGGGAAATATTTATGAATTCTTACTTCTTCGCTGAGACACGAAGTTTACAAGAAACTGTAGACCAAGTAATATCAAGTGTGTGAGATTTGTATATAAGTAATGTTTATATTATATCTCCTATACTGTCACTTTCTATTAAGCTCATTTTCAATTTTTGTACAGTCACGGAAAACCAGGGAAATATTTTTGAATTCTTACTTCTTCACTGAGACACGAAATGCACAAGAAACTATACACCAAATATTATGGAATGTGTGAGGTTTGTATCTAAGTATTCTTTATATAAAATCATCTATATAATTATTTTCAATTAAGCCCGTTTTTTTGTTTTTGTACCATCACAGTAGTAATAAATACCATAGGATGAGGACAAAAAATCGTACAAATCAAGAGTTCATATGATTAACTGACCGATTTGGCTATACTTAAAACAATGTCAAGATGCCCATATGAGTCAATTGCCCCAAGTGTGATACACTTTCAAATTCAAAGAATCCTGAATTCTAGTGTACAAATGAAGAACTCATAACAGACTAATTTGGCTTCACTTAAAACTATATCAAGTTGTCCATAAGAGCCTATTGCCTACAGTGTGCTACTCTGTCAAAATCCCAAGAATCCCGAATTCTAGTGTACAAATGAAGAACCCTCAACAGACTGATTTGACCATGTGTACAAAAGCTGCATCTGTCAGTCTGTTGTCTATAAGCCTGCTAAAAATATAGCCCTTTTGCTTACACAGTAGTACACTGTAATATATGCTTAAATAATAAAATACAAGATAAACTTTTGTAATACCCTGTAGTTGCTAACATGGGCAAAACTTTTGTGATATGCTGTAGCTAAGAACTGCCGCCGGAAAAAAATCAATACTCGGTCTGTAACCGGACATGAGTTGGCACTTCAATTGGAAAAAACCCACATTAGAAAAAAAACCACGGTAATGTTTTGACTCCGTCACCTAGACAACAGACTGAGTATTTGGAAAAACCCCACTGTAATGTTTTGACTCCGTCAACCGGACAACAGACCAAAGCAGTCGAATTCTATGCTCTGAACAATATCAGCCCAGGTCGGACTTTGAAAATATTCACCGCAGATTCGGAAGTCCAACTTCTGACTGTAATACAGCTGATATCAGCTGATGGCTCCCGGGTTCTATACCCGGTGGAGTGTAGGCCTCCCCGATGGCGCAGCGATTGTGTCGCCGCCTTGTAATCAAGGGGCTCCAAAGTTTGATACTTGGTGAAATGAAGGCCTCCCCCGATGGCGCAGCGAAAGTTTCGCCGCCTTGTAATCAAGGGGGTCCCGGGTTGGAGGCCTCTCCGATGGCGCAGAGATAGTGTCGCCGCCTTGTAATCAAGTGGCTCCCAAGTTTGATACTTGGTGGAGAAGTGGTAGCGTTGCTGCCTTCTAATACCTTGTTGCCTGTTGCACAGAAAACAGATCCCAAACTGCTTGGCCTTTTGATGTTGAGGAATTGTGCCGATTCTATTGGCTTACATAACTTTGGTTGTGCGACAGATGTCGAGTTCTAGAATTGTATAGGCCTCCCCCGATCGCGCAGCGATAGTGTCGCTCCCTTGTAATCAAGGGTGTCCCGGGTTTGATACCCGGTAGAAGCACAAGTGGTTCGGATCCCAACAACTCTAGAATTGTGTCTTTAAAAACATATGAGCAAATGCTGGACTCTGGAATATTTATGAATAGCTGTATGCTGTTAAGCATTTGCTAGTACTTAAATTGTCTATTGGAGTGGGCAAATCCAAACTGATTGGCGTTTTGGATAATTCTATTTGGTAGAATATAATTGTACTCAATTTTGGGCTGTACGACACGTTTGTCAAGTCTGTTGTTGTCTGCTGTTGTCTGGGTATAAGAGCACCCGCTCAGCCACCAACTGCTGCTATAATTGTTTTGGCATACTATCCATAGTTCTGTTTTTGGCCGCCCAAAAAATCTTATATAATAAACCTACAACAAAAAAAATGCAAAATCAGAAATATTGTAATCAGTGTAATAAGAATATATCTAGTTCGAATTGGGCTAGGCACCGGCATAATTGTGATCCTAAGAAATGTAGAAAGCCTACTATAATGTGCTCAAAATGCCATAAAATATTTAGCAAAGCATATTACAATAGGCATAAGTATACTTGTTATGTACAGCCTTCTACTTCATCACAGCCATCTACATCCTCATCTGGTCTAAAAAGAAAGCTTGATACATCCGATAATACTAGACCAGCAAAGCAGCTACGCAATGCACTCATCCATAGTAGTTTTAACGGTCAACTTAGTGATTTCTGTTCTGTATCAGAGCCAAAATGTATTATTAGAAATTTTTTGAACAGTAAAAATCCTGATGTGCAGGCTATTCTAAATGCACAAAATGGCTCTTATAAGCTATCTCTGAAATTGTATACTCAATATAAGAAATCAAACGGCACAAAATTTACACAGCCCCATATAACAGAAACTGTATCTGTATACTCAAATATAAACTCGGACGAAATACTAAGCAGGTTGATAGACCAATTGCTTATCAAACACTCAGAGTTTGCTGCTAAGGAATCGGGTTGGAGCCTTTGTGGATCTCCACACAAGCTCTATGTTAATATTTCCGAATTCAGACCGATACATGGTTCTAGATATCTGCCATTACCTGACAATATCAAAAACAAAAAAGCGGTGGTTATCCTAAAAAATGATGATCAGAAAAGCTTTTAGTGGTGTATTTTGACGGCTTTGTTTCCAGTTTTAAACCATCCAGAGCGAATAAGTCATTATACACCGCGTGAACATGATTTTGATGACGCTATGGAGGGCTTAGAATATCCAATGTCTGTTCAGAATATTGATAAATTTGAAAAAAAAAGCCAGAGATATCAACGGTATGCCGTTATCTATTAATGTGTTTATTAATTCTACTGCTCATGGCAATTGCTTGATAGAACCTGTCCGAATCAGTACACTTGATGATGATTCTGCTGTCCCGATAGATCTGCTCTTATTTGAAGAGGACGGTACATACCATTACGCTCTGATACGCGATCTTGAAGCTTTAGTCAGAAAACAACTAGACTAATCTAATACAATATACAAATTGTGTCGAAGATGTTTTGACTGTATTTGATGATCAAAAAATAGTAAATGGCGTTCGTAAACGGAATACCAAAATTGCTAAAAACAAGTTGGTTGAACATTTAAAATACTGTGGCAACCATAAACCTGTTCATATGGTTATGCCTAAACCAAATAAAAATGCCGAATTCAAAAAATTCGAAGCCTTGTTGGGGCACCCAGCGTATATAGTCTGTGATTTTGAATCGAATCTCAAATCCTTTGCATTCTGCAGCCCAGATTCTGATGAATCTTCAAGTATATCGTATCAGCTACATGAACCTTCTAGTTTTTATTAAGTGGTTGTACAAAATGGTGTTGTTAGTAATAAATATTTATACATGGGACCAGATGCCATCAAAGAATCAAAACCTATGATGCCTTTAACAGAGGATCAGATCGAAGATTTCAACAATGCAGAAAAATGCCCGGTATGGAATTCTGAATTTTCGGACATAAATATCAAAGTGTCTCACCATTCCCATACAGATGGTAAATTCAAAATGGATCTATGTAGTAGCTGTAATATTAAGATCCAGAGACCGAAATTTGTTCCGATATTTTGTCACGGGGCATCCAATTATGATTTCCATCATCTGATCAGATACGAGGGGTTTGACAAGCAGAATTTAAATATTTTAGCAGAAAATGACGAAAAATATATTGCTATTAGCAAAATAATTAGTGTTGATGGTAGGCCTATACACTTAAGATTTCTAGATTCATATAGATTTCTGTCGGCTAGCCTTGCCACTCTGGCCTGTCAATTATCTGATGCCCAATTCAAAATCACATGTGCTATGTTTCCAAATTTGGACCTGAAATTGCTTAGGCGTAAGGGTGTATATCCATACGACTATGTTACCGATTTTTCCAAATTTGACGAGCGTGCTCTGCCACCGCAACAAGAGTTCTATAGCAAGCTCAGAGCATCAGTAATTAGTAATTATGATTATCGCCATGCCCAGTTGATGTGGACCAACTTAAATTGTCAGAATCTTGGTGATTATCATAAATACTATTTGACACTCGATGTGACGCTCTTAGCCGATGTTATTGAGGCATTTAGAGCATCCTCAATACAAAATTATTACCTTGACCCGGTCTATTTTTACAGTGCTCCAGGCCTAGCATGGTCTGCGATGTTTCTGAACACTAAAATAAAATTGGATCTGATCCAGGACCAGGACATGTATCTGTTTATTGAACAATGTATACGAGGGGGCATGATACAATGTTCTCAAAGATATGCCAGAGCCAACAACAAGTTTGTTCCCAATTATGATTCTGCGCGACCATCAAACTATATACTTTATGTGGATGCCAACAGCCTATATGGTTATGCTATGATGGATAAACTGCCATACGCAGGGCTCGAGTGGGTCGAAGATTTCAACATTGAGGATCTTCAAGACTTTGATGACAGTGACTATGGCCTGTTCTTAGAGGTTGATCTGACAATTCCTGATAATTTGCACAGCCATTTTTCTGATCTGCCGCCAATTCCTGAGGTCGAGTGTCCACCTGGCTCTAAACAGAAGAAGCTAATGATGACTCTAAAACCAAAACAGGGTTATGGCATATACTACAAGAACCACCAGTTCCTGATGCGTCATGGTGTTAAAGTAACCAAGGTTGGCAAAGTCTTAAGAGTGGCCTGGAGGTTGGCATGAAAGTAGTTTCCTGGCCCGATGCGATACAGAGACACCTAGCGACATATCAGAGGACTAGGAAGAGAACTTTCCTCCCTTCACCACCCCCTCCCCTCCGCGTGACTCCCGCAGGAGGCTTCCAGAAAAAGGACACCCACCTGTTTCTTTTAATTCTGGTTTCGGAGGCTAAAATTTCTCCACTGGCAAAGCAATTCGCATTTCACTGCTTGCTGGCTGACTCTTGCATGGAGCGAGACGAGTGGCAGGCTCTCGAAACGGAATCTTCATCGCTGCAGTTTTGATTGAATAAATTTGGTTGATTACAGTGGCTACTATAATCATGTTGAATTTTCTTGTTGAGGTTAGAATTATCAATTGAGAGTAAAGAAGGAGGTAGAGAATATCAGTTGAAATAAAGTATTTTCTTTGAAGGGGGTGTTTTTTATACAAAATCTATATATATATATAATAATAATGATAATAATAAGGCAAGAATTAGTAACAATTATTATTTCAACTATTAACGAATAGAGTCCCTATTAGAGATGGGCAGGAGCGAAACTACCTGGAATTTAAAAAGGAGAAACGTGGAAATGCGTAATGACATATGGAAAACTGAAAAGGAGAAGACGGACAAAACAATGAAACAAAATGTACAGTAGTAACAAAGATGTCAGGAAACAATAGTATAATATTGAACTTACACTTTGATGAAATAGTTTTCTTTGTTATGATCTGAATGAAGTCCCTTTGCACAGTTCTCATCGTTGGAGTTCACAGCAGCTTTAATCGGCCAAGATTGATTGATTTTGTTTATTTTACTTCGCCTTTCTGACACTCTTGGCAAATGATGATATGATGTAATCGATGAAGAGACGCTCACGAAGGACACGTATGCCCAGACCGGATTCGAACCCGGGACCACTGGCGTCGTAGCGAAATGAGATAAATACTCCGCCATGGGGCAGACTAATCGGCCAAGGGTGGGGACAAACTCTCAGTGGTGATGGGAATCCCCTGTGGAAACATATGACCAGTTGCATTTAACAAGTTCCTGCATCACATTAGTTGCTTTCTCCTATTGTGATTTTTCCCAATGTTAATTGATTGCTTCCCAAGTGAAATTTCAGTCCAACTAATTATAGTATGATCTTCAAGATCAGCACTATACGTGTTACAAAGTACTCTTAAAAAATCCCAGTGAATTGGTCAAAATAAAGTGACAGAATTTCGATAAATCAAGCTGTGACAGCTACGGGACCTTCTGACGAGGGGATGGAACCCAGCTGTGCAGAGGATTCAAACACCCGCGAGAACTAGCCCTCACCGTCAGCCTGAGGCAATTCGAACAGAGACATCTAGTGGCCAAGTGGTGAACTATGCTCGCTGCCGCGGCCGTATCTTTCGCCATTGATAATACATGACATTTTTAAACAATCATTTTGGGCTGTGCAAGTGACTTTTGAAAGAAAAGCCCTCCCTAGCTTAGTCGTAAAAGGATTGAGCATTACGTTAGTATGCATCATAATGGCCATTTTCGTTGGTGCTACCCACAAATCGTATAACCATTCTGTGTTTATTTACGTATTTCCTTATGGGAAATTGAAAAAAAATAATGGAATTTGTGCACATTTATCGAACTGAAATTGCATAAATGTGTCATGTACTCAAAGTTTCATAAAGTAAGTTCACATCTACTGCGTGTTTTCCGGCAAATTTTTGTCCTAAAACGTTATATTCAACAAAATGCAAAAAAGCCCATGTTAAATTTAAGCACTTTCCACGGCGACCTTCGCCAAACTCCACCTCCCTCTTAAGGTTCAGGCACTGAAAATGGTTGAAGCCATATATCGATACAAACACCGAGCTTCGAACATGTGCGATAACACAATTTGATAAGACCTTGTTCAAATTGATGGTCAATTCGGTGTATGGTAAGACCATAGAAAATGTCAGAAAGCATACTGATGTCAAGTTGGTTACCGACCCCAGCCAAAGCAAAAAGTTGGTAGCAAAGCCTAATTTCAACTACAGAAAAATTTATGATGACATTCTGGCACTCTTCAACATGAAAAAACTAAGATCAAGTCAGATAAGCCTATTTATGTAGGGGCTGTAATATTAGAATTGGCCAAATTACACATGCTGGAGCTATATTACGATGTGCTGAAGCCTTTTTATGGTGATCGTATATGACTGATGTATATGGACACAGATAGCTTTATTCTTGATATTCAGACAGAAGATGTCTATCAAGATATAGCACAGTCTGCGTTGCTTGAATATTTCGATACTAGCGAATTGCCTGGCCATCTGAATATTCAACCCCACAACAAAAAGGTGCCTGGCAAGTTAAAAGACGAGATACTTGGCGATGTTATTGTAGCATTTGCTGGGTTAATGGCCAAGATGTACAGCTTTGAAACATCCAGTGGTGCTGTCACCAAAAAAGCCAAGGGCATTGGTGGAGTAACTGTGGACAAAGAGCTCAGATTTAAAGATTATGAAGATTGTCTCAAATCATATAGCACAATCAGAACATCAGAATGTAGAATCCAGAGTGTGGATCACTTGTTGACCACAAATATTGTAAGAAAAGTGGCTCTGGACCCACATGACGATAAGAGATGCGTTTTATCATGTGGTATACATACTCTACCATGGGGTCATTGTGACTTGATAAGTGGCAAGCAATGCCCAATCACGGAGCATGGTTTACAATAAATAAACATGCCGATGAACTTACTTGGGTTCAAAAAACAGGCTATTATGGACCTGCCAACACCAGCACCCTCTCCTGATATACAGTCTATGCTATCTAAACTATGTGGTTTGTTAATTATTCATCTGAATAGCATACTTACAGATGTTGATGTTAATACTGGTAAAACATAGTACATATTTAACAGTTACCTGTAGGTGGTCAATTACAATTTATTACAACCCCCGAGGGCAATGTCAAGGTTTCAATAGGCAAAAATATTTACAGAATTAAGCCGTCAAACATGGTTTCTGGCACTGTATATACTGTCTCTGCCGGTGACTGTTTATATATTGAGGTCCCGGGACACTACGACAAGCTTATACCTTTTTTTATATAATTAAGAATCAGATACTCTATAATAAATAACCGTTAAAAAAACACACACACAATGCCTAACGATATATTTGGACATACAAGGCGCGAAGATCACAGTGATGAGATTCTGATGCTTGATGTCAGAGTCAAAAAATTAAGAAGTGATTTACAAGCTCTACAAACTGCACTCAATGCCAGTCTTCAACTAGAGATTACCAATTTACAATCACAATGCATGGACCCTCTTCTTAAAATTGACTCTGAACTCAAAGTGCTGCTTCAGAAATATACTGACTTGGACACATAGATAATTTTCAAAGTTTAGAGGAGGCTATAGCAGCTCTTCAAGCCAAATTTAAGACCCAGGCTATCAACTCTGAGCAATTGAAACACCAACTAGAAGAGCAGATTGGTAGTTTCCAGACACAGCTCCAAACAATTGTCAAAAGCATAAAGTCCCAAGATGATTTTGTTCTAGTGATTTCCACTCTAAAAAACAGATTCAATCACTACAGATACCTAATCTGGACCCCTTAAACAATGCCATAGCCGAGGTTAAAGAAAAAATCGAGACACTCGAGAACTTTATGGGCAACCTACCATCTTCTGATGCTCTGAGTGCTATCACTCGTAGTGTTGCCAACATCAAGCTGCAACTCGAGACATATGAAGATTTTGGAAAAATTCAGAGTACCATAAGCGATCTTGAGGGTACCATAGCAGCAGTACAAAATGATCTGACAAATGTACAAGAAACTCTAGAATCCCGTTTACCTGGTATCGTAGACACCCTTGCCAGTGTCCAGCAACAGATCACCAAACTTGAAAACTTCAACACCGAATCCGAGCTATCCCATTTTCATCACTTGATCGATGATATTCAAACAAAGCTTGAAATTTTACAACAATCAACACCTACTCAGGCAGACATAGCCCTGCTCCAAGATGCTATGCGTAGTGTAGCTGATGCTACTGAATTAAATGCTGTAAAATTGGCCCTTGAGTGTCTGCATAATACGGTGGCCAATCTGCCTACAACACAGGAACTTAAAAATATTAAAATAGCCGTGAATCGCATACTGAAATCAGAAGACCTCAAGAATATCCAGACAGAGATCAAACAGCTTACTCAGACAGTGTCCACTCTACCAACGAATCAACATATTAGCGAACTGCATGCCCTGTTTGAGGATATCAGAACCCAAGTCCATGATCTTACAGCTCAAAGTTCTAAATTGGCTGTTGTTGAAAATCTACAGCAAATTGTAGCCAACATCAAGCAACAGTTAGGGACCCTAGAATCCAACCAAGCAAATGCTCTGTCTGTTTTTGCCACACAGCTTCAAGAGATTGTGCAACAATACAAAAAACTTGCTGTGGACATAAAAATCAAAGCGGGCCACGACGATGTTGTTAGGACTATCAATGAGCACCTTCAATCTGTAATAAGTAGATTGCTTACAGCAGAAAAAGAAATAACTGGCCTAATCGAGAATCCTAAGCACACAGTAATTCTTGAATTGTACAGTGTCCCCAACAGAGAATATGAATCACCGTTTACACCAGGTGGCAAACTGTATATGTTGTCCCCTGCTCAATTCTATTACCAGTTCTTCGTAAGAGGCACACTCAGACCGGTCAAGATCAAATACTGGTTACACCCACAGGCACACCACTACCCCACCTTGTCAATAGCCAATGCTGACAACATACCAAAGGTCACCAGTGTGGAGTTAGAGGATTTTACAGACCCCTATACACTAGAAACAGCCTATGCTGAAGATGATGGTTCTCTCGAATTTAATATACAAATAGGGGATAAGCTGTATTTAGAAAATCCTGTAGTATCAGCTGCTGAACACCCTATAGTTGCAATATTCTTGTTTACGTACTATGTCTAGACAAATCATAGTTGACGAGCTACACAGACCAGCCAGACGTAACTATAAGCGACTGCCAGTGGTTACAAAAGGCATAGACGATTTGTGGCATGCTGACTTGGTTGAGATGGCAAGTGGACAGCTGAAAAACATAGACAAGATCAACAAGGGCTGTAAATATCTACTTACTGTCATAGATACATTTTCGAAATATGCCTGGGCTGTGCCACTCAAATCCAAGACTGGAGCCTGTGTTACAGAAGCTTTTAGGACAATCATCAATCAGAGTGGTAGATTACCGCGCTATCTACAAACAGATAATGGCAAAGAATTCTATAATTTGGTATTTCAACAATTTGTTAAGAGCCAGTCAATACGACATTACTCAAGTTACAGCGATCTCAAAGCCTCTATTGTAGAAAGATTCAACAGGACCCTAAAAAGTCATATGTATAAGCAATTTACGCTTCAAGGTAATTATAAATGGGTTGCTATGATACCAGAACTTCTCGATCAGTATAACAACTCGGTCCACACCACAATTAATAAGAAGCCATCTGACGTAACCAAATCTGACGAGCAGCACTTGATCAACACTGTTTACTATCCGAGATATCAGCCAACAACCAGAATACCTAAATAGAAGATAGGTGATCAAGTGATGATTAGTAAATATAAACACATATTCAAAAGAGGCTTTACTAGAAACTGGAGCACTGAATTATTTACAGTAGTTCAAGTTAAACCTGGGACCCGTAACACTTATATAATAAAAGACCATCACAACAAAATCCTCAAAGGCCGATCCTATGAAGAAGAACTCAGCAAAACTAAACAGCCTGACACTTATCTCATAGAAAAAGTCATTCGCAGAAAAGGCAACAAGATAGTGGTCAAATGGCTAGGTCTCCCAGAACACAGCTGGATCGAGGCAGACAAAGTGATACTATGAACACCTGGGATGTTATAAAGCGACTACCAGAGCCTGAACAGCAGACTAAGAGAAATGGCAATCTGCTACCTGATAATATTCGTTGTCTTATTGTTGGGCCATCGGGTTGTAGTAAAACAACGCTACTGGTTGATAATTTTTTACTGGCACCTAACTGGTTAGACTGGAAAAACAGACACTTGTACGTCTTCTCTAAAAGCTTAGAACAATTAAAATATCAGCAGCTGATGAAGCTATACGATGGACTGGATATAGCCACTTTTGAATCAGATGTTAAGCCACTCGATGACTGTCTCGATAACTCTGTTGTTGTGTTTGATGAAATTATACTGGATAACCAAAACGAGGTTAGAAATTTTTTTACACAGGGGCGACACAAAAACAGATTGCTTCTACCTGGTACAGACCTTTTCCAAAATACCAAAACAGCTGCTACGAGACAACAGCAATTTTATATGTGTGTTTCGTCAAGACCATACTAACCTCAAACACATACATGATGAATATGTAGGTGGGGACTTGAGCTATAAAGATTTTTGTAAGTTTTGTGGTAGGTTCTGGAACCAGGACAGCTGCGGGTTTGTCACAATTGATATGACAAGAAAGCCCAATAGTGGTAAATATAGGAGCAAAATCAACAATTTTCTAGACGTAGAGACGTATATAAACAACCATGAAACGACCAATCGTTGAGGATCTTAAATTAAGAGACTATCTTGTAAAACGATTCAAGGGATGGAAATCAGATAACCGAGGTTTTTTATGAACAACACAAGCGCACAGAACAGCCTATTATTGATGCTATTGGTGAGGTGGGTAAAAATATCAAAGCTGTTACAGAGCAGAACCAAAATTTGATCACACACCTTGTGCCGGTAGCTGCTAGGAACATATTAGATTATCCAATCACCCCACTTTCTAGTATTCACACACCTAGTCCTGTTCGTCGTCTAAGAATCGAAGCTAGTCAGGATCCTATTGAATTGGGCCTTCTTGCTCAAAAATATTTAAGCACACCTAAAGACAAGAAAGATGAGGTCTTCGGTTTATATGCTGACACAGAGCGTCACGGTAGCATCATACATAAAATTGGCAATTTTAGGGTAACATTTATGGGCGATGATCTGATTGTATATTCAGAATCTCATCTTGGAGAAAGAGTTGGTTTTGTTAAGTATCCTGGAAAACCTGGATTGTGGGAACTGATGACTCGTAAACGGCCTGACAACTATACAGATCAAGACTATGAGTACTACAAAGAAATACTAATAAAATAGGATGCCCTGTACCAAAACAACGATCCTACACAAAAAAGAGTCAAGTCTAGCAGTGGAGCAAAATACAATAACTTAATCAAGCCCATATGGTCACAGATCAAGACAGGTAGCGGAATCAAACAGTACAGCACCCTGCCTAAAGAATTTGTCTCGGTTGATGATGTCAGGAAACTTGTAGATAGGCTGCTGGTAATTGCTGGCGAAGAAAATGCCTTTTTACAATGAAAAGGTTGAAATTATGGACATGATAGCCACCAAATTGTCTAATTTTATAGTCAACGACACTAAGGGGATTGGTTATCTTATAAAAGTTATTAATACCCTACCGCCTAAATTTTGGAATATCTCTGAGGGTCGGGGGCTGGTTAATGACATCATAAACAAGCTGCCATTTGAGCTACACATACCAGGCTGTCAGTATTGTGGTCACTGTACCAAACTAGACCATAGATTAAACAGGGGGGACCCTGGTGTTAATCCCCTAGACGCTGCTTGTAGAGACCATGACATGGCATACAACACACATTCTGATCTTGACAAGCGACATGTGGCAGACAGAAAATTAGAAGAGGCTGCATTAGGTAGATTTGTAAGCAGAGATGCTTCTTTGAGTGAGAGAATAGCAGCGTTGGGGACCACCATAGCTATGAATACCAGACAAAAACTAGAGTGGGGGTTGTAATAGATTAAATAAACTGGCTACAACTTAATTGAGCTAGTCAATCCCAGAATATGTATATAATAAACCTACAATGAAAGCCAAGGGTGTTATGTATCAGATACCATATGCGGGTCTCAAATCACTTGGAACAATCGATAGTCTTCTAACCAAAAACCAGCGTAAGAGAGAAAGCTCTTGTCTTGCCAAGGGCCACGGTATGAAATTGTTACTTACTACACCCCAATTAAAAAAATTACAGCATTCCAGAAAAAAAAATCGCATATAGGGGGCTTCATATTTAGTATCCCGGCTATCTTAGCAGCACTAGGAGCAGTTGGTAGCTTAGCAGGGGGATCAGCTGCCATAGCAAAAACAGTAATAGATGCCAAAAAAATAAGGCAGAATTAGATGAACTGAAGCGCCATAATCTGGCCATAGAGAGACAAGGCAAAGGTCTTAAAAAAGTCATGATTACGTTTAAAAAAAACAAGTGCCGCTTACCAACCAAGATATCGAAGCTTTAATCAAACCACTGGGCATCAGAAATTTTAGAGGTGTGTACATGTCTGATTCTTTACCAGAACAATCACTCAAAAAATAATGTGTCATAGTCAATTTGGATAGCTACAAAAATCAGGGCACACACTGGATCTGCTTTCTTAAATATTCAAACAAGAAGGCCTTTGTGTTCGATTCGTTTGGGGGGATTCCACCTAATAACGTAGTAAAATATCTAAAATCTCATAATCTGTATTACAATGACGATCGTATTCAAAATTTTGAAGATATTAATTGTGGACATCTGTGTTTATCTGGTCTTAGATATCTGTCCCAAATAAATAAACCATCAATTGAAGATTTTCAAAAAGCCCTGTGGTATCTAAAACATCATGGGCATATTCCATCTGACCAGCCAGAATTCAATATTGAAACTCAGACTACATGATGATATAGTATACCCCAAAACAATAGCTCTCAGAGCATTCTACGGCATGTACTTGATCCCCAATATTACACACCATAACAAAACAATCACAGTTGGTGACCAAAACATTGTCATCACTCCAGGGCAGTATAATCATACTCAGTTACCCAGAGGTGTAGTGTTAACTCAAAAATTCTGTCACTCGCAGAGTAGAGATTGTGTCTGCTACAGAGACAGTAGATCTGGGTACTATAGGAGAGCTATTGGGTTTCCAGAACAATACAAAACTTGAACTAGCCATCAAACACACTGCTATTAATATACCTAAATTCTTAGCCATAGAGACTCTGAATATTCACTGTAATGTGGCCGAGGGTATGATCACCAAATCGGATGGCATAGGCACTCACAAACAAACTGGCATCATCGCAACATTCAAAAATAACTCTGAATTTATGGAGCCAATCATTTACACTCCATCACCAACATTGTATTTTCTGGTGTGCCATAATAGAATCGACTACATTGAGTTGGTGGTCACTAACGAAACATAAGAATTAGTTAATTTTGCCGGAGCCACAACAACCGCCATCATAGAGATTAATATATAAATAAAATATATACTAAAAATGGAGCATATCGAGAGTTACGAGCTACAGTCTTTCCCCCCGAACCGTAGGACCTTTGTCAATTTGAATCAGCCCAACACAGAGATTGAGGTTGACCTTGACGTAGGTGATGGCTTTATACACCCCCACAGAGCAGACCTATATATCAAGTTTGATGTTGTAAAGCTCGATGGTACAGATTATCCGGGTAACTCAAATATAAGACTAGTAGACAATTTTGTACCGCATCTGTTTTCTCAAATCGAGATCATAAAGCATGGTGTTGTCATAAACATAGTAGACTCTCCTGGTATTACACTACAGCTTTGGCCACACTGAACTTATCCAAGACCGAAGCTTCTTACTACAAAATAGGTGGATTTGAGGCTGGTGATAAAATATTAACCAATGGCCACACTGTATTGTTCCCGATGCGCCTGTTACCTGGATTTTTCTCAGATTACAAAGACATTATGTGGAAGGGTGGTTTAAGGATCACATTTCGAAGAGCCGCCAATGATAATAATGCTTTGATGAGGTATAGTACATTAAACTGTACTGGTGCAGCTCTGCCTAATACCCTACCTGACGAAGGCAAATGTCTTATTCAGACTATGGAGCTAAGAATCCCGGTTGTTGAATATGAGGCCAGCTACATAAAATACAAAGCAGGTATACTAAAAATCCACAGGTACCTTTACAATTTTATACATATCGTTGTGTCCAGAAACCTGCTACTGGTAGCTATTATGAATTTGATGCTACAAACTCATTCTCCAGTATACAATATGACATGCCAGATTTTGTGTTGGTGCTGTTTCAGACTGGTCGAGACAACAATCAGCAAAAAAATTCAAGTAAGTTCGATAGCTGTAACATAAAGAACATATATCTTAAAAATGGCCGAAACGAGGTGTTTCCTAGAGAAAATTATAATTTAGACATAACCAAAGATGATTTTCTTAAATTATACGAGGCCTACACACCATACAAAAGAGTCACTACAGGCAATACCGACATGTATTACTCACCCGATGAATTCAAAGCACAGAGATCGATGTTTGTAATCAACACCTCAAAACGCAAACAGGTTGTAGTTAATGACAGGACAAATATTAAAATAATTTGTGAATTCCATGATACACCACCTGCCAACACAATATGCAGTGTTATTCTTATAGGTCAGAAATCATATGTTTATGATATAAGAAACGAGAGAGTCACAGAGCAATTTTAGAAGACCTCTGTACAATGCATTGTTTTAGTATTAGATATATGAGTTGAGCCTGGTGCCCAATTAAAATATTTGGGTTAACATATTAATACTCTGAACAAGTATTTAAGCATATATTACAGTGTACTACTGTGTAAGCAAAAGGGCAGATGCAGCTTTTGTACACATGGCCAAATCAATCTGTTGAGGGTTCTTCATTTGTACACTAGAATTCGGGATTCTTGGGATTTTGACAGAGTAGCACACTGTAGGCAATAGGCTCTTATGAACAACTTCATACAGTTTTAAGTGTAGCCAAATTAGTCTGTTAAGAGTTCTTCATTTGTACACTAGAATTCAGGATTCTTTGAATTTGACAGTGTATCCCACTTGGGGCAATTGACTCATATGGGCATCTTGACATAGTTTTAAGTATAGCCAAATCTGTCTGTTAATCATATGAACTCTTCATTTGTACGATTTTTTGTCCTCATCCTATGGTATTTATTACTACTTATGACGAAAAATCTTGGAAACATGTTTTAATTCTTACTTCTTCGCTGATACACGAAATAACCGGAGATATTTAGCTTCTACTTGAATACAGGTATTTTCCTAACAACATGCCGATAAAATGGTAGTGAGACCTAAATCCAATACAGTGTGTATTGAGTATTCATTGCCATTCACTGCTATTCAAGTACTACCTCTCACATAAGAGTTATTCTCCTAGCGAACACCTGCGATGTAAGACGCTATCGCTACTCGTGGGACATTTATTGGTCCCGGGTTAAGATCCCTGCGTTCCTAAAGGAACGATACGATTATACCAAGCTGACGCTAAGTATGTTAATGTTATTTTCGGTAAGTTACGTTGAGGAAAAATTCAAAAAGACATAATATAAAGTACATGTCCATTAAGTTTTGATTTGAAATTATTACACAAAAAGCTGAAGAAAAAAATTCACATTTGTTGTGGAAAAGAGCCTCTCAACAGGAAACGAAACTTATTTTAAAAAATTCTTGGTGTTCCGTAACGGTTCTCAAATCAAGAAGAGTTAATATCACGCATTAGCATATAAATCAATATATAAAAATTTATCAAATATAAACCTCACACTTGTGATAATATTTGACCCATATTATCTTATGAACTGCGTTTGTTACAGAGGAAGAAATAATTTAAGATATATTTCCCGTTTTTTCCCTAACAGCACAAAAATAAAAAAGGGACTTCATACATAGATATAGTCCATGAAATATTACAGGAAGGATTAAATAGCCTTATAACTCACCAACATAATAACATTTTGTCCATGAATTCATACGAATTAATACATCGAAGCGAAAAAAAATATATTTTCAGAATGGTCTTAGGGGTTTCCGTAACGGTACAAAAATAAAAAAAACGGGCTTAATAGAAAGTATTCACATAGAGGATTTTATATAAAGATTACTTAAAAACAAACCTCACACACTCGATAATATTTGGCCCATTGTTTCCTGTAATGTTCGTGTATCAGCGAAGAAGTAAGAATTAAAAATTACTTCCCGGATTTTCCGTGACGGTACAAATATCAAAGACGGGCTTAATAGAAAGTAATCGGAAATATATGTTTATTTAAAGATTACTTAGATACAAAACTCACACATTCGATAATATTTGGTCAACAGTTTCTTGTGAATTTCGTGTCTCAGCAGAGAAGTAACAATAAAAAAAAAATCGGATTTCTCGAGACGGTACGGCCTAATAGAAAGTAATCACATTGAATATTTTATTTAAAGATTACATAGATACAAAACTCATACATTTGATAATATCTGTTTCAAAGTATGTCCCTGAATTTCAAGTCTCAGCGAAGAAGTAAGAATTCTAAAATATATCCATAGTTTACCGTGATCATACAAAAATAAAAAACTGGCTTAATAGAAAGTAATGAGATAGAAGATTTTTTAAGATTACTTAGATTCAGAAACCACACACTGGATAATATTTGGTCCTTAGTTTCTTGTAAATTTCGTGTTTCAGCTAAGAAGAAAGAATTTTTAAAAAATCCTGGATTTTTAGTGACAATACAAAAATAAAAAATAGGCTTAATAGAAAGTAATCACATAGAAGATTTTATGCCTCAGAAAGGAAGTAAGAATTCAAAAATATTTCCCGTTTTGTTCGTGACGATACAAAAATAAAATAACGGGCTTAAAAGAAAGTAATAACATAGACTATTTTAAATAGAGATTACTTAGATACAAATTTCACACATTCGATAATATTTGGTCGATGCTTTCTTTAAAATTTCGTGTCTCAGCGAAGAAGTAAGAATTCAAAAATATTTAGCGGGTTTCCGTGACAGTAAAATATCAAAGGCGGGCTAAATAGAAAGTAATTGGAAATAAATGTTTATCTAAAGATTTCTTAGATACAAAACTCACACATTCGATACTATTTGGTGAAAAGTTTCTTTTGAATTTCGTGTCTCAGCGAAGAAGTAACAATTCAAAAATATTTCCCGGGTTTTCCGTGACGGTACAAAAATCGATAACGGGCTTAATAGAAAGTAACAATATAGGAGATATAATTAAACATTACTTATATACAAACCTCACACACTTGATATTACTTGGTCTATTGTTTAATGTAAACTTCGTGTCTCAGCGAAGAAGTAAGAAATCAAAACTTTTTCCCGGGTTTTTCATGACGGTACAAAAGTCGATAGCGGGGGGAATAGAAAGTAACAATATAGGAGATATAATTTAAACATTACTTATATACAAACCTCACACACTTGAAATTTCTTGGTCTATAGTTTCTTGTAAATTTCGTGTCTCAGCGAAGAAGTAAGAAATCAAAAATATTTCCCGGGTTTTCTGTGACGGTACAAAAATCGATAACGTGCTTAATAGAAAGTAACAATATAGGAGACATAATTTAAACATTACTTATATACAAACCTCACATACTTGATATTACTTGGTTTATTGTTTCATGTAAACTTCGTGTCTCAGCGAAGAAGTAAAATTCAAAAATATTTCCCGGGTTTTCCGTGCCGGTACAAAAATCGATAACGTGCTTAATAGAAAGTAACAATGTAGGAGATATAATTTCAACATTACTATATACAAACATCACACACTTGATATTAGTAATCTATAGTTTGTTGTAAACTTCGTGTCTCAGCGAAGAAGTAAGAAATCAAAACTTTTTCCCGGGTTTTTCATGACGGTACAAAAGTCGATGGCGGGCGTAATAGAAAGTAACAATATAGGAGATATAATTTAAACATTAGTTATATACAAACCTCATACGCTTGATAATATTTGGTATATAGTTTCTTGTAAATTTCGTGTCTCAGCGAAGAAGTAGGAATTCAAAAATATTTTCCGGGTTTTCCGTGACGGTACAAAAATCGATAACGGGCTTAATAGACAGTAACAATATAGGAGATATATTTAAACATTACTTATATACAAACCTCACACACTTGAAATTTCTTAGTCTATAGTTTCTTGTAAACTTCGTTTCTCAGCGAAGAAGTAAGAATTCAAAAATATTTCCCGGGTTTTCCGTGACGGTACAAAAAACGATAACGGGCTTAATAGACAGTAACAATATAGGAGATATAATTAAACATTACTTATATACAAACCTCACACTCTTGAAATTTCTTAGTCTATAGTTTCTTGTAAACTTCGTTTCTCAGCGAAGAAGTAAGAATTCAAAAATATTTCCCGGGTTTTCCGTGACGGTACAAAAAAAACGATAACGGGCTTAATAGACAGTAACAATATAGGAGATATAATTTAAACATTACTTACATACAAACCTCACACGCTTGATATTACTTGTTCTATAGTTTCTTGTAAACTTCGTGTCTCAGCGAAGAAGTAAGAATTCAAAAATATTTCCCGGGTTATCCGTGACGGTACAAAAATCGATAACGGGCTTAATAAAATGTAACAATATAGGAGATATATTTAAACATTACTTATATACAAACCTCACACACTTGATATTAGTTGTTCAATAGTTTCTTGTAAACTTCGTGTCTCAGCGAAGAAGTAAGAAATCAAAACTTTTTCCCGGGTTTTTCATGACTGTACAAAAGTCGATAGTTGGCGTAATAGAAAGTAACAATATAGGAGATATAATTTAAACATTACTTACATACAAACCTCACACGCTTGATATTACTTGTTCTATAGTTTCTTGTAAACTTCGTGTCTCAGCAAAGAAGTAAGAGTTCAAAAATATTTCCCGGGTTATCCGTGACAGTACAAAAATCGATAAGGGGCTTAATAGAAAGTAAGAATATAGGAGATATAATTTAAACATTACTTATATACAAACCTCACACACTTGATATTATTTGGTATATAGTTTCTTGTAAACTTCCTGTCTCAGCAAAGAAGTAAGAATTCAAAAATATTTCCCGGGTTTTACGTGACGGTACAAAACTCGATAACGGGCTTAATAGAAAGTAACAAATTTAGGAGATATAATTTAAACATTACTTATATACAAACCTCACACTTGATATTACTTGGTATATAGTTACTTGTAAACTTCGTGTCTCAGCGCAGAAGTAAGAATTCAAAAATATTTCCCGGGTTTTCTGTGACGGTTCAAAAATCGATAACGGGCTTAATAGAAAGTAACAAATTTAGGAGATATAATTTAAACTTCCTGTCTCAGCGAAGAAGTAAGAATTCAAAAATATTTCCCGGGTTTTAAGCGACGGTTCAAAAATCAAAAACCGGTCTTAATAGAAAGTAATTGCATAGAAGATTTTCTATAAGGTTCACTTGGATACAAATCACACACATTTGATAATGCCTGGTTTATAAGAAATCAAAGATATTTCCAGGGTTTTCCGTGGCGGTACAAAAATAAAAAATGTGCTTATTAGAAAGTAATCACAATTTTTTTTTTTAGCGATTTCTTACATACAAACCGCATACACTCAATAATATATTGTCGATGATTTCCTATGAATTTCGAGCCTTAGCGAAGAAGTAAGAATTGGAAAATATTTCCCGTATTTTCCGTGGCGATACAAAAATAAAAAACATGTTTAATAGATATAAATCAGATGCAATATTTTATTTAAAAAAAAATTATATACAAACCTCGCACACTTGATAATACTTGGTCTATAGTTTCTCGTACTTCGTGTCTCAGCGAAGAAGTAAGAATTCAAAAATATTTTCCGGGTTTACCGTGACGGTACAAAAATCGATTACTGGCTTAATAGAAAGTAAAAAATTTAGAAGATATAATTTAGACATTAATTATATACAAACCTCACACACTTGATATTATTTGCTCTATAGTTTCATATAAACCTCGTGTCTCAGAGAAGAAGTAAGAATTCAAAAATATTTCCCGGGTTTTCCGTGACGGTACAAAAATTGATAACGGCTTAATAGAAAGTAACAATATACGAGATGTAATTTAAACATTAGTTATATACAAACCTCACACTCTTGATAATATTTGGTTTATAGTTTGTTGTAAACTTCGTGTCACTGCGAAGAAGTAAGAATTCAAAAATATTTCCCAGGTTTTCCGTGACGGTACAAAAATCGATAACGGACTTAATAGACAGTAACAATATAGGAGATATAATTTAATCATTACTTATAGTACAAACCTCACACTTGAAATATACTTGGTCTATAGTTTCTTGTAAAGTTCGTGTCTCAGCGAAGAAGTAAGAATTCAAAAATATTTCCCGGGTTTTCCGTGACGGTACAAAAATCGATAACGGGCTTAATAGAAAGTAACAATATACGAGATGTAATTTAAACATTACTTATATACAAACCTCACACACTTGATATTATTTGCTCTATAGTTTCATGTAAACCTCGTGTCTCAGAGAAGAAGTAAGAATTCAAAAATATTTCCCGGGTTTTCCGTGACGGTACAAAAATCGATAACGGGCTTAATAGAAAGTAACATTATGGGAGATATAATTTAAACATTACTTATATACAAACCTCACACGCTTGATATTAGTTGGTCTATAGTTTCTTGTAAACTTCGTGTCTCAGCGAAGAAGTAAGAATTCAAAAATATTTCCCGGGTTTTCCGTGACGGTAAAAAAATTAATAACGGGCTTAATAGACAGTAACAATATAGGAGATATAATTTAAACATTACTTATATACAAACCTCACACACTTGAAATTAATACGTCTATAGTTTCTTGTAAAGTTCGTGTCTCACCGAAGAAGTAAGAATTCAAAAATATTTCCCGGGTTTTCCGTGACGGTACAAAAATCGATAACGGGCTTAATAGAAAGTAACAATATAGGAGATATAATTTAAACATTACTTATATACAAACCTCACACACTTGATATTATTTGCTCTATAGTTTCATGTAAACCTCGTGTCTCAGAGAAGAAGTAAGAATTCAAAAATATTTCCCGGGTTTTCCGTGACTGTACAAAAATCGATAAGGGGCTTAATAGAATGTAACAATATAGGAGATATAATTTATACATTACTATATACAAACCTCACACACTTGATATTACTTTGTTTATAGTTTCTTGTAAACTTCGTGTCTCAGCGAAGAAGTAAGAATTCAAAAATATTTCCCGGCTTTTCCGTGACGGTACAAAAATCGATAACGGGCTTAATAGAAAGTAACAATATGGGAGATATAATATTTACATTACTATATACAAACCTCACACACTTGAAATTACTTGGTCTATAGTTTCATGTAAACTTCGTGTCTCAGCGAAGAAGTAAGAATTCAAAAATATTTCCCGGCTTTTCCGTGACGGTACAAAAATCGATAATGGGCTTAATAGAAAGTAACAATATAGGAGATATAATTTAAACATTACTTAAATACAAACCTCACACACTTGATATTACTTGGTCTATAGTTTCATGTAAAATTCGTGTCTCAGCGAAGAAGTAAGAATTCAAAAATATTTCCCGGGTTTTCCGTGACGGTACACAAATCGATAACGGGCTTAATAGAAAGTCACAATATGGGAGATATAATTTAAGCATTACTTAGATACAAACCTCACACACTTGAAATTACTAGGTCTATAGTTTCTTGTAAACTTAGTGTCTCAGCGAAGAAGTAAGAATTCAAAAATATTTCCCGGGTTTTCGGTGATGGTACAAAAATTGATAAGGGGCTTAACAGAATGTAACAATATAGGAGATATAATTTAAACATTACTATACACAAACCTCACACTCTTGATAATACTTGGTCTATAGTTTGTTGTAAACTTCGTGTCACAGCGAAGAAGTAAGAATTCAAAAATATTTACCGGGTTTCCCGTGATTGTACAAAAATCGATAACGGGCTTAATAGAAAGTAACAATATAGGAGATGTAATTTAAGCATTAGTTATATACAAACCTCACACACTTGATAATACTTGGTCTATAGTTTCCTGTGAACTTCGTGTCTCAGCGAATAACTAAAAATTAAAGTTTATTTCCCTGGTCTTCCCTGACGGACAAAAATCCAAAATGGGCTTAACACAAAGTAATCACATAGAAAATTCTATTTAAAGATTACCAAGATACAAGCATCACACACTCAGTAATATCTGGTAGATAGTTTGTTGTTGAATTACGTGTCTACACGAAGAAGTAATAATTCTGAAATTTTTACCGGGTTTTCCGTGGCGATACAAAAAATACGGGCTTAAAAGATAGAAATCAGATAGAATATTTTATTTAAAGATAACTTAGATAGAAACCTCACACATTCGATAGTATTTGGTCCATAGTTTGTTCCGAATTTCGTATATCAGGGAGGAATTAAAAATTCAAAAATATTTTCAGGGTTTTTCGTGACGATGCAAAAATCAAAAATAAGCTTGATAGAAAGTAATCATATAGAAGATATTATGTAAAGATTACTTAGATACAAGCCTAACACACTCGATATATTTGTTCAATAGTTTCTTGTGAAATTCTTGTCTCAACGAAGAAGTAAGAATTCAAAAATATTTCCCGGGTTTTCTTAGCGGTACAAAATTAAAAAACGGGCTTAATGGAAGTAATCAGATAGAATATTTTATTTAAAGATTACTTAGATTCAAATTTCACAAACTCGATAATATTTGGTCGATGGTATCCTGTGAATTTCGTGTCTCAGCGAAAACGTAAGAATTCAAAAATATTTCCCGGGTTTTCCGTGACGGTACAAAAATAAAAAACGGGATTAATATAAAGTAACAATGTAGGAGATATAATTTAAACATTACTTATATACAAACCTCATAAACTTGATATTACTTGGTCTATAGTTTCTTGTAAACTTCGTGTCTAGCGAAGAGGTAGGAATTTGAAAATATTTCCCGGGTTTTCCGTGCCGGTACAAAAATCGATAACGTGCTTAATAAACAGTAACAATATAGGAGATATAATTTAAACATTATTTACATACAAACCTCACACGCTTGATATTACTTGTTCTATAGTTTCTTGTAAACTTCGTGTCTCAGCGAAGAAGTAAGAATTCAAAAATATTTCCCGAGTTATCCGTGACTTTACAAAAATCGATAACGGGCTTAATAGAAAGTAACAATATAGGAGATATAATTTAAACATTACTTATATACAAACTTCACACACTTGAAATTACTTGGTCTATAGTTTCTTGTAAACTTCGTTTCTCAGCGAAGAAGTAAGAATTCAAAAATATTTCCCGGGTTTTCCGTGACGGTACAAAAAACGATAACGGGCTTAATAGAAAGTAACAATATAGGAGATATAATTTAAACATTACTTATATACAAACCTCACACACTTGATATTACTTGGTCTATAGTTTCACGTAAACTTCGTGTCTCAGCGAAGAAATAAGAATTCAAAAATATTTCCCGGGTTTTCCGTGACGGTACAAAAATCGATAACGGGCTTAATAGAAAGTAACAATATGGGATATATAATTTAAGCATTACTTATATACAAACCTCACACACTTGAAATTACTACGTCTATAGTTTCTTGAAAACTTCGTGTCTCAGCGAAGAAGTAAGAATTCAAAAATATTTCCCGGGCTTTCCGTGACGGTACAAAAATCGATAACGGGCTTAATAGAAAGTAACGATATAGGAGATATAATTTAAAGATTACATATTTACAAACCTCTCACACTTGGAATTCTTGGTCTATAGTTTCTTTTAAATTTCCTTTCTCAGCGAAGAAGTAAGAATTCAAAAATATTTCCCGGGTTTTGCGTGACGGTACAAAACTCGATAACGGGCTTAATAGAAAGTAATAATATAGGAGATGTAATTTAAACAGTAGTTATATACAAACCTCACGCTCTTGATAATACTTGGTCTATAGTTTCTTGTAAACTTCCTGTCTCAGCGAAGAAGTAAGAATTCAAAAATATTTCCCGGGTTTTCCGTGACGGTACAAAAATCGATAACGGGCTTAATACAAAGTAACAATATAGGAGATGTAATTTAAGCATTTGTTATATACAAACCTCACACACTTGATATTAGTTGGTCTATGGTTTTTTGTAAACTTCGTGTCTCAGCGAAGAAGAAAGAAATCAAAATTTTTTCCCGGGTTTTTCATGACGGTACAAAAGTCGATAGCGGGCGTAATAGAAAGTAACAATATAGGAGATATAATTTAAACATTACTTATATACAAATCTCACACGCTTGATATTACTTGTTCTATAGATTCCTGTAAACTTCGTGTCCAGCGAAGAAGTAAGAATTCAAAAATATTTCCCGGGTTATCCGTGACGGTACAAAAATCGATAACGGGCTTAATAAAAAGTAACAATATAGGAGATATAATTTAAACATTACTTATATATAAACCTCACACACTTGATATTACTTGGTCTATAGTTTCTTGTAAACTTCGTGTCCAAGCGAAGAAGTAAGAATTCAAAAAAAATTCCCGGGCTTTCCGTGACGGTACAAAAATCGATAACGGGCTTAATTGAAAGTAACAATATGGGAGATATAATTTAAGCATTACTTATATACAAACCTCACACACTTGAAATTAATACGTCTATAGTTTCTTGTAATCTTAGTGTCTAGCGAAGAGGTAAGAATTCAAAAATATTTCCCGGGTTTTCCGTGCCGGTACAAAAATCGATAACGGGCTTAATAGAAAGTAACAAATTTAGGAGATATAATTTAAACATTACTTATATACAAACCTCACACTTGATATTACTTGGTATATAGTTACTTGTAAACTTCGTGTCTCAGCGCAGAAGTAAGAATTCAAAAATATTTCCCGGGTTTTCTGTGACGGTTCAAAAATCGATAACGGGCTTAATAGAAAGTAACAAATTTAGGAGATATAATTTAAACTTCCTGTCTCAGCGAAGAAGTAAGAATTCAAAAATATTTCCCGGGTTTTAAGCGACGGTTCAAAAATCAAAAACCGGTCTTAATAGAAAGTAATTGCATAGAAGATTTTCTATAAGGTTCACTTGGATACAAATCACACACATTTGATAATGCCTGGTTTATAAGAAATCAAAGATATTTCCAGGGTTTTCCGTGGCGGTACAAAAATAAAAAATGTGCTTATTAGAAAGTAATCACAATTTTTTTTTTTAGCGATTTCTTACATACAAACCGCATACACTCAATAATATATTGTCGATGATTTCCTATGAATTTCGAGCCTTAGCGAAGAAGTAAGAATTGGAAAATATTTCCCGTATTTTCCGTGGCGATACAAAAATAAAAAACATGTTCAATAGATATAAATCAGATGCAATATTTTATTTAAAAAAAAATTATATACAAACCTCGCACACTTGATAATACTTGGTCTATAGTTTCTCGTACTTCGTGTCTCAGCGAAGAAGTAAGAATTCAAAAATATTTCCCGGGTTTACCGTGACGGTACAAAAATCGATTACTGGCTTAATAGAAAGTAAAAAATTTAGAAGATATAATTTAGACATTAATTATATACAAACCTCACACACTTGATATTATTTGCTCTATAGTTTCATGTAAACCTCGTGTCTCAGAGAAGAAGTAAGAATTCAAAAATATTTCCCGGGTTTTCCGTGACGGTACAAAAATTGATAACGGCTTAATAGAAAGTAACAATATACGAGATGTAATTTGAACATTAGTTATATACAAACCTCACACTCTTGATAATATTTGGTTTATAGTTTGTTGTAAACTTCGTGTCACTGCGAAGAAGTAAGAATTCAAAAATATTTTCCAGGTTTTCCGTGACGGTACAAAAATCGATAACGGACTTAATAGACAGTAACAATATAGGAGATATAATTTAATCATTACTTATAGTACAAACCTCACACACTTGAAATTACTTGGTCTATAGTTTCTTGTAAAGTTCGTGTCTCAGCGAAGAAGTAAGAATTCAAAAATATTTCCCGGGTTTTCCGTGACGGTACAAAAATCGATAACGGGCTTAATAGAAAGTAACAATATACGAGATGTAATTTAAACATTACTTATATACAAACCTCACACACTTGATATTATTTGCTCTATAGTTTCATGTAAACCTCGTGTCTCAGAGAAGAAGTAAGAATTCAAAAATATTTCCCGGGTTTTCCGTGACGGTACAAAAATCGATAACGGGCTTAATAGAAAGTAAAATTATGGGAGATATAATTTAAACATTACTTATATACAAACCTCACACGCTTGATATTAGTTGGTCTATAGTTTCTTGTAAACTTCGTGTCTCAGCGAAGAAGTAAGAATTCAAAAATATTTCCCGGGTTTTCCGTGACGTTAAAAAAATTAATAACGGGCTTAATAGACAGTAACAATATAGGAGATATAATTTAAACATTACTTATATACAAACCTCACACACTTGAAATTACTTGGTCTATAGTTTCTTGTAAAGTTCGTGTCTCAGCGAAGAAGTAAGAATTCAAAAATATTTCCCGGGTTTTCCGTGACGGTACAAAAATCGATAACGGGCTTAATAGAAAGTAACAATATAGGAGATATAATTTAAACATTACTTATATACAAACCTCACACACTTGATATTATTTGCTCTATAGTTTCATGTAAACCTCGTGTCTCAGAGAAGAAGTAAGAATTCAAAAATATTTCCCGGGTTTTCCGTGACTGTACAAAAATCGATAAGGGGCTTAATAGAATGTAACAATATAGGAGATATAATTTATACATTACTATATACAAACCTCACACACTTGATATTACTTTGTTTATAGTTTCTTGTAAACTTCGTGTCTCAGCGAAGAAGTAAGAATTCAAAAATATTTCCCGGGTTTTCCGTGACGGTACAAAAATCGATAACGGGCTTAATAGAAAGTAACAATATGGGAGATATAATATTTACATTACTATATACAAACCTCACACACTTGAAATTACTTGGTCTATAGTTTCATGTAAACTTCGTGTCTCAGCGAAGAAGTAAGAATTCAAAAATATTTCCCGGCTTTTCCGTGACGGTACAAAAATCGATAATGGGCTTAATAGAAAGTAACAATATAGGAGATATAATTTAAACATTACTTAAATACAAACCTCACACACTTGATATTACTTGGTCTATAGTTTCATGTAAACTTCGTGTCTCAGCGAAGAAGTAAGAATTCAAAAATATTTCCCGGGTTTTCCGTGACGGTACACAAATCGATAACGGGCTTAATAGAAAGTCACAATATGGGAGATATAATTTAAGCATTACTTAGATACAAACCTCACACACTTGAAATTACTAGGTCTATAGTTTCTTGTAAACTTAGTGTCTCAGCGAAGAAGTAAGAATTCAAAAATATTTCCCGGGTTTTCGGTGATGGTACAAAAATTGATAAGGGGCTTAACAGAATGTAACAATATAGGAGATATAATTTAAACATTACTATACACAAACCTCACACTCTTGATAATACTTGGTCTATAGTTTGTTGTAAACTTCGTGTCACAGCGAAGAAGTAAGAATTCAAAAATATTTACCGGGTTTCCCGTGATTGTACAAAAATCGATAACGGGCTTAATAGAAAGTAACAATATAGGAGATGTAATTTAAGCATTAGTTATATACAAACCTCACACACTTGATAATACTTGGTCTATAGTTTCCTGTGAACTTCGTGTCTCAGCGAATAAGTAAAAATTAAAGTTTATTTCCCTGGTCTTCCCTGACGGACAAAAATCCAAAATGGGCTTAACACAAAGTAATCACATAGAAAATTCTATTTAAAGATTACCAAGATACAAGCCTCACACACTCAGTAATATCTGGTAGATAGTTTGTTGTTGAATTACGTGTCTACACGAAGAAGTAATAATTCTGAAATTTTTACCGGGTTTTCCGTGGCGATACAAAAAATACGGGCTTAAAAGATAGAAATCAGATAGAATATTTTATTTAAAGATAACTTAGATAGAAACCTCACACATTCGATAGTATTTGGTCCATAGTTTGTTCCGAATTTCGTATATCAGGGAGGAATTAAAAATTCAAAAATATTTTCAGGGTTTTTCGTGACGATGCAAAAATCAAAAATAAGCTTGATAGAAAGTAATCATATAGAAGATATTATGTAAAGATTACTTAGATACAAGCCTAACACACTCGATATATTTGTTCAATAGTTTCTTGTGAAATTCTTGTCTCAACGAAGAAGTAAGAATTCAAAAATATTTCCCGGGTTTTCTTAGCGGTACAAAATTAAAAAACGGGCTTAATGGAAGTAATCAGATAGAATATTTTATTTAAAGATTACTTAGATTCAAATTTCACAAACTCGATAATATTTGGTCGATGGTTTCTTGTGAATTTCGTGTCGGAACGAAGAAGTAAAAATTCAAAAATTTTCCCTTGTTTTGCGTAGCGGTGCAGAAATTAAAAAAAGAGGCTTAATATAAAGTAATCACTAAGAAAATTTTATTGAAAGATTACTTACATACAGAGCTCACATACTCCATAATATTTGGTTGATGGTATCCTGTGAATTTCGTGTCTCAGCGAAAACGTAAGAATTCAAAAATATTTCCCGGGTTTTCCGTGACGGTACAAAAGTAAAAAACGGGATTAATATAAAGTAACAATGTAGGAGATATAATTTAAACATTACTTATATACAAACCTCATAAACTTGATATTACTTGGTCTATAGTTTCTTGTAAACTTCGTGTCTAGCGAAGAGGTAGGAATTTGAAAATATTTCCCGGGTTTTCCGTGCCGGTACAAAAATCGATAACGTGCTTAATAAAAAGTAACAATATAGGAGATATAATTTAAACATTATTTACATACAAACCTCACACGCTTGATATTACTTGTTCTATAGTTTCTTGTAAACTTCGTGTCTCAGCGAAGAAGTAAGAATTCAAAAATATTTCCCCAGTTATCCGTGACTTTACAAAAATCGATAACGGGCTTAATAGAAAGTAACAATATAGGAGATATAATTTAAACATTACTTATATACAAACCTCACACACTTGAAATTACTTGGTCTATAGTTTCTTGTAAACTTCGTTTCTCAGCGAAGAAGTAAGAATTCAAAAATATTTCCCGGGTTTTCCGTGACGGTACAAAAAACGATAACGGGCTTAATAGAAAGTAACAATATAGGAGATATAATTTAAACATTACTTATATACAAACCTCACACACTTGATATTACTTGGTCTATAGTTTCTTGAAAACTTCGTGTCTCAGCGAAGAAGTAAGAATTCAAAAATATTTCCCGGGCTTTCCGTGACGGTACAAAAATCGATAACGGGCTTAATAGAAAGTAACGATATAGGAGATATAATTTAAAGATTACATATTTACAAACCTCTC
The DNA here is from genome assembly GCF_977018435.1 of Lepisma saccharinum. Classification (NCBI taxonomy): domain Eukaryota; kingdom Metazoa; phylum Arthropoda; class Insecta; order Zygentoma; family Lepismatidae; genus Lepisma; species Lepisma saccharinum. The sequence goes on from NC_139238.1 coordinate 54,212,548, forward strand.
ACACTTGGAATTACTTGGTCTATAGTTTCTTTTAAATTTCCTTTCTCAGCGAAGAAGTAAGAATTCAAAAATATTTCCCGGGTGTTCCGTGACGGTACAAAAAACGATAACGGGCTTAATAGAAAGTAGTATATACCCAACAATAAAATTCCAAACAAAACACGTATAAATAAAATACTAGCATATTCAGACATAAAAATTAAAGCAAACCCACCAGCACTATACTCAACATTTATCCAGAAACAAGTTCAGACTCCCCCTCAGCACGTTCCGTTGGTTTCAGGTTGGATTTTCGGGAAATTCGCGTTAAATGCTTATACTCACTTGAGACTCATTTTCTATACAGACCAAACCACAGATGATTTTCCTTAAAATGTTGAATTAATAAGCTCTTGAGAGTCTTAAAAGCGTTTTAATTATTACATTTGGATTATAAACTAGAACTAGATTTTAATTATTACATTTCGAATATAGGATGAAAAATTGATTTTTCGAGAATTTCGTGATAAATGTTAATATTCGTTTGAAACTCATTTTCTCTATAGACCAAGCCAGAGATGATTTTCTTTAAAATGTTGAATTACTATGCTTTTAAGAGCCTGAAAAGCGTTATAATTATCACTTTTCGACTATAGGATCAAAACTTGATTTTTTGATAGATTCATGTTCAATGCTAGTACTCGTCTGAAAGTCATTTTCACTACAGACAAACCAACAGATGATTTTCCTTAAAATGACTAGCTCTGTAGTGAAAATATTATTTGATTGAATATCTTTAATTTTTATAGGATTAGTTACATATATATTTCTTCTATAGTTATTAATTATAGAGGGTCTTATATAGAAGGAGATTATAATATAAATCGATTTATTATTTTAGTCTTATTATTTGTTGGATCTATAATGTTTTTAATTGTTTCTCCTAATATTATTAGAATTATTTTAGGATGGGATGGTTAGGATTAGTTTCTTACTGTCTAGTAATTTACTATCAGAATGTTCGTTCCTATTCTGCTGGAATATTAACTGCTATATCCAATCGAATTGGGGATGTATATATTTTATTATCTATTGCATGAATATAAAACTACGGTAGCTGGAATTATATTTATTATTAATGATTAATTTCTGATTTTGATATAATATTAATTGCTAGATTTAATATTATTGCTGGAATAACAAATAGTCCACAAATTCCATTTTCTGCATGATTACCAGCAGCTATGGCTGCACCAACCCCAGTTTCTGCATTGGTTCTACTTTGGTTACTGCTGGGATTTATTTTTTAATTCGTTTTGGGGATTTATCAATATATACTGTTTTTGGTAGGGGGCTCTTATTATTATCTGGGTTAACCATATTTATAGCTGGGGTTGGTGCTAATTTTGAATATGATTTGAGGAAAATTATTGCTTTATCTACATTAAGACAAAAAATGAAGTGAAAAGTAAAGTGTTCCCCTGTGCTTAGCACCACGCCATGAAGGCGTATAGGGGGTGTGATTGTAACGCCCCACACTTTCTTGATCCGGTCGTGAGTGGGGTGATGTGATGAGCATCACGCCCCTGACCGCCTTTACCCCCCAGGGTTTCCCCCAGGTATCCATGTTATTCGACGCTGGGTGGTAGCCGCTTCCATCTTTAGAAAAGTTTTGAACCGGCCGGGGATCGAACCCGGGACCTTAAGCATGGTAGTCAGACGCGTTACCGACTGAGCCACCGCGGCCAGACATTAAGACAGCTCGGGTAAATAATGTTAACATTATCTATGGGATTAAAGGAGTTGTAATTTTTCCATTTATTCATTTTTTCATTTATTGACGCACGCTATATTTAAGTCTTTATTACTTTTATGTGCTGGTGTGGTTATCCATGTTATAGGAGATGTTCAGGATATCCGCTTTATGGGGACTTAATTAATAAGATGCCAATAACTATTTCTTGTATAATAAATTATAGTCTTGCTCTATGTGGGATTAAATTTTTGGCTGGATTTTATTCTAAGGATTTAATTTTGGAACTATTAATTATGTCTTCCTTTAATTAATAATATTTATTTTATTATGAATTTCTACTGGTATAACTATAGCTTATAGTTTTCTTTTGAATTATTATTTGGTGGGTGAGTCTTATAGAGGTGCCTGATTTCGATTTTTTTCTGATGATTGAGGCTGGTTCATATATAAAGGCATATTAGGTTTATTATTACTATCCGTTGTAGGTGGCTCTGGTTTAATATGATTAGTTTTTCCCTCTGTTTTTGTTATTATTATTCCACTTTACCTGAAGATAGGAGCAATCATTTGTATTTTATTAGGTGGATGAACTGGATATAATATTACGTCTTTCCTATTCGAAATTTATCCATTTTTTAATATTAAAATAATATATTATTTATTATTAGGTATATGATTTTTACTTTACTTATCTTCGGGTGGCTTGATTAATAGTTCATTTACTACGGGTGGTTTATACATTAGGACTATCGATTATGGATGAAGTGAGTTGTTAGGTGGACAGGGGGTGTATAAATGCATAAGGAGTGGTTCTTTAAATATTCAACTAATACATTCTAATTACTTTAATATTTATTTTATATTTTCATTTTTAATAGTAATTTTATTAATAATTTATGTGTGTTTATAAAGCTTAAAATAAAGCATAATATTGAAGTTATTAGGAAGGGTAGATTAGTTCTGTAAACATTTCTTGGATTTATTTAGAAGAAATAATAATCTAACACATATTCAATATATTAGTTTTGAATTAGTAATAATAATTGTTATTGGTAATAGTAATAAAATTTCTACATCAAAAGTATAGAAAAATTACTGCAATTAAGAAGAATTTTATTTAAAATGGAATTCGTGATGAGGATTTTGGGTCAAACCCACACTTAAATGGTGATATATTTTCTTGGTCTGTAATTGTTTTTTTTGATAGTAGTGTTTATAGTATTATTACAATTGAGGTGATTATTATAATAATTAATGAAGTTCTGAATATATTAATTATTTACTTTATTTTATAATAATCTTTTTAATTGGAAGTTAAGCGTACTTTAAATATACTAAGTAAATGTTATCTACCTCATCAATAAATTGAAATATAAAGGAATAATCATACTACGTCTACGAAGTGTCAATATCGTGCAGCTGCTTCAAATCCAAAGTGATGTATAGAGGTGATTATTATAATAATTAAAGAAGTACTTATAATCATATAAATTATTTACTTTATTTTATTATAAAAGGTAAAGGTAAAGTGCTCCCCTGTTCTTAGCACCACACCATGAAGGCGTATAGGGGATGTGGTTGTAACGCCCCACACTTTCTTGATCCGGTCGTGAGTTGGAGTGATGTGATCAGCATCACGCCCCTGACCGCCTGTACCCCCCAGGGTTTCCCCCAGGTACCAATGTTATTCGACGCTTGGTGGGCGTCGGGGCCGCTTCCATCGTTAGAAAAGTTCCCGGATTTGAACCGGGCGGGGATCGAACCCGGGACCTTTAGCATGGTAGTCAGACGCGTTAAAGACTGAGCCACTGCGGTATTATTTTATTATAATCTTTTTAATTGGAAGTTAAGCTTACTTTAAATATACTAAGTAAATGATATCTACCTCATCAATAAATTGAAATATAAAGGAATAATCATACTACGTCTACGAAGTGTCAATATCACGCTGCTGCTTCAAATCCAAAGTGATGTGTTGGTAATAATAATTAGTATAATTTGTGCTAAAATTAATATTGAAAGTCCAATAATTTCTAATATTGTTCCTGTATTTCCAATTATTGATATTATTAGGTGTCCAACTATTATATTTGCTGCTAATCGCACTGATAAAGTTATTGGACGAATTAAATTTCTAATTATTTCAATACCTACTATAATTGGTATTAATAGTGCTGATACACCTTCCGGTACGATGTGTGCTAATATATGTTTTGTATTATTAATTCACCCAAATAGTATAAATGATAATCATATTGGTAAGGCTAAGGTTAGGGTAAAAGCTAAGTTGCTTGATCTAGTAAATACATAGGGGAGTAATCCTATTGAATTATTAAATAGAATACTAATAAATATTAGAGTTCTTGCTTCGTGATTAATTGTTCGTAAAAATGTTTTGAATTCTTTATGTAATTTTACTATTATTATGTTATATAACATAGAGGTCCGTGACTGTATTAATCAAAATGGAGTTGGGATTATTAATAACCCCAGGAATGTTCTTATTCAATTTGACTAATGTTTATTCCTGCTTGGTTAAGCCGCTCTGGAGTGGCATCTATTTTAATTCCTATGGATGGTATGGCTGATGAATGTAATACATCTGCAGATGTAGTTAGTACTCGAATATCTATATTAATTGGTAATACTGTTCGGTTATCCACATCTAATAATCGAAATGAGCCTATTGTTATTTCATTTGTTGAGGTCATGTATGAGTCAAATTCTGCTTTTGTAAAATCGGAGTTTTCGTAGCTTTAGTTCCATTGATATCCAATAGTTTTTAGGGTTACTGAAGGTTGATTAATTTCACCTAATAAGTATAATAAACGTTGGGAGTGTAGTGCAATAATAACTAAGGTAATTGCTGGCATAATTGTCCATATTGTATCCTACTAATACTGTAATTATAATTAAAATTAATATTGTGTGGTCATGGAAGAATATTATTTGTTCTATTAGTGGAGAGGATCTATGTTGTAATCCTATTTGATTTCAGCTTTCCACTTTTAAGTAAGGGTAATTCTTATATTTGAAGCTTAAATTCAATGCACTTCTCTGCAACCTTAAAAATTAGTTGTTAATAAGTAGTATCGGAAGTTCTGAGTATGTATGCTCGGAAGGAGGTGATATTTGATATCATTCAATTGTTGTAGGTTAAATAATGTTGGTCGAGCACTTGATATACCCTCTCAGGTAATAAAGATTATAATAATTACTGTTGTAAATGATAAGATTGAACATAATCTTGATACAATATTTCATATTGTATATGCATCTGGATAATCCGAGTATCGTCGTGGTATTCCTCTTAATCCTAGAAAATGTTGTGGAAAAAATGTTAAGTTGACTCCAATAAATATGGAAATAAATTGAATTTTTAATCAATCTGTTTTTATTATTACTCCTGTAAATATTGGAAACCAATGTACCAGTCCTGCTATAATAGCAAATACTGCTCCTATAGATAATACATAATGAAAATGTGCTACAACATAATATGTATCGTGTAGTACAATATCTAATGATGAATTTGCTAGTACTACTCCTGTCAATCCTCTTATTGTAAATAAGAAAATACTCATAATATTGATGTGGAGTAATTAATTTGTGTTCCATGGAGTGTGGCAATTCATCTAAATACTTTAATTCCTGTTGGTACTGCAATGATTATTGTAGCTGAGGTAAAGTATGCTCGTGAGTCAACATCTATTCCTACAATAAATATATGGTGTGCACATACAATAAATCCTAAAAATCCAATTGCTATTATTGCATAGATTATTCCATGGACTCCAAATCTTTCTTTTTCTACCTCTTTTTTGAGTTACAATTTGTGAAATTATTCCAAATCCTGGTAAAATTAGAATATATTATTCTGGATGTCCAAAGAATCAGAACATGTGTTGATATAAGATATGATCTCTACCACCGGGTAGGTCAAAAAACGCGAATTTCTTGAAAATCTATATTTTAACATATATTCGAAATATAATAACTAAAACGCTTTTCAGGCTCTGAAAAGCATTACAATTCATCATTTTCATGAATATCATCTCTGGCTAGGTCTTTAGCGAAAATGAGTTTCAGTCGAGTACAAGCATTGAACGTGAATCTCTCAAAAAATTAGGTTTTCACCCTGTAGTCGAATTGTGATAATTAAAAAGCATTTCATGCTCTAAAAAACATTTTAATTCAACATTTTTAAAAAAACTATCTCTGGTTTGGTTTGTATAGAAAATGAGTTTCTATACAGACCTAGCCAGAGATGATTTTTTTAAAAAATGTTGAATTAATAAGCTCTTCAGCGCCTGAAAAGCGTTTTATATATTACTTATTAAATATTAGAAATATTCAAATTAACATTACTTCATTCAAAAATTGTAACATCCTTAATTAAAAATATTATTCCTAATAACAATAAAATTATTCTACTAATTAATAAATTAATTGACACTATGCTTGTAATAAAAAAATTAAAAACCATTGATTTAAGAACTTCTTAGTTACCACTAAGTCCACAACATACAATTCTATTTAAACTACTTAAATAATTTAAATTCAATGAAATATTTGAGAACAAAAAATAATTGGAAAATTTAATGGAAATAAATGACAAAATAATAATAAATATTCTCGAATATTTCTTCTTCAACAAGAAAATACACCAGTATAGTATATTCCGTGCTGAGTATAGGAATATAAATATAAGGTATAACCAGCACTTAAGAAAGAAAGCAATGCATCCCCTATGAAACTAAAGTATGATCACCCATTAATTCTATTTAATATACTAATCTCCCCCAAAAAATTAATAGAGGGTGGAGCAGCAATATTAGTAATTCTTAATATAAATCATAATAAGGGTAATCTAGGGATATAATTAATTAATATACTACGACTACCTAATCGTTCATAAGTAATATTTAATAAAAAAAATATACCAGAAGAACAAAGACCATGTGCTACTATTAAAGTAAGCCCACCATTCATAGCCCACGCCCCTATAGTCATAATTCACCTTAAAACAAGACCTACGTGTGCTACAGATGAATATGCTACAGTAGGGATAAAAAGAGAGTTCACGGTCAGAAAGTGACCTTAACAGAAAGTATCGTAAGGCAAACGCGAAAGTGGCACGCTCGTGTACTTTTCTTAGTCTAACTTAACCTGAAGCAAGGAGCTGGCAACCTTGCTTTAGGCTTGCTTTATGTAGTTCCAGTGCATAAAGCAATGTTGCCAACCTACTGGGTTCTTGCCATAGCCTTTTACGAAGGGGGTTTCTAGAATAAAAAAAAATTGGGAGTTGGCCCACCCACTTAGGATCACCAAACTTGGTATAAATCGACAAAGGTAGGTTTATTTATCTATAACCGTTCTCGAGATATGGTCCACTGACGAAATTTCGGGGGTGGGCCATATTAAACATAGCGCGCTCAAACTTGGTATGGGTATTCTCTATTATCATAAAATGCTTCTCCGAAATCAAAATCGCGGTCTGTTTTGCTCTATCTCTTACCGTTTTCGAGATATTTAAGTTTTTTTTATTGAGGAAACCTAGGGGGGGGGGTAAATTTGGTTCTATGACGACCTATACCAATTTTGGTAGAGGAAGACAGAGGACACCGAGACGATGTTAACGCAAGAAACCCCACGTCCATCCGTTCGAAAGTTACGAAGTCAAGAAATTTTTGGGAGTTGGCCAAACCCTTGACTTAGGACCACCAAACTTGGTATACGTAATCTACATTACCTAAATCGACAAGGGGGCATCTAGCAATACCCCTTAGGGTATTGCCATTTTTGCTCTATCTCTTACTGTTTTCGAGATATTTAAGCTTTTTTATTGAAAATTTTCGGAGGAGGACAGTGGGCGCCATCTGTTAGTAAACAAAGGAACTATCTCGAGCTGGGTGGCGCTGTCAGCACCATCTATGAGGAAACAAAAAACTAGGTGTTTTGGTGGGTATAAAAGGACAAATAGGATCTTACCTGGTATGTTGATTGTGTGTTAGGGAATATTGTAAGTGCTATTGTCTTATATTAGAGCGCTCTTTTGATAATTATCTTATTTCTTATTTTGTTTTATTTTGTTTGTCTTATTATCTTGTTTCAGTGTAAAATGGCCAAATAAGACTGTATCTGAAACTCTGAGTAAATAAATAAATATAACTGCACACAGGCTGCCGTAATTAACATAAAATATCCCGCCCCTGTTTCTTCTAGGTTAGGCAATGTCAGTTTGGGTAGGATCATAGGGTGAAATGTGATTCTCCTATGATAATATCTGGCTGACTATAGCATATGCGATTACGAAGGATACATGGCTGCGCATGTGACTTCTAGGATCAAGCCTATGAAATTGGGGTCCCAGTAAGTTGAAGCAAATGGCGGGATATTTTGCAAAAATTTTCCTTAACATTTTTTATTTCGGACATTAGATGAATTTTTTACAAATATATTAATAACAGTTTTTGGTTCAACTTGCTGTCGAGTATAAAATAAAATAACCATGCCTATGAACTTGTTTGGATTCAAAAAGCAGACTGTCATGGAAGCACCGAGTCAGGCTGCAACGCCAAGCTTCGACCTGTCGCCGTCCATGCTATCCAAACTGAGTGTCTTGTTGATTATTCACCTGAACAGCATTTGGACGAAATACGACGAGGACGTTGGCAAAACATTTTACGACTTCAACAATAATTTAAATTTCTACAAGTTCCCAATCAGCGGTAAACTTAAGCTAACTGTCAATCCTGAGAATGTAGGTGACGTCAAGGATTTTTTTCCCTCAAGAATATATATCGCCTCAAGCACGATAGGATGAACAATGTCACCATGTACGATGTATCTGCCGACGATTGCTTGTACGTGGAGTTGCTGGGTGATTACGAAAAACTCATCCCGCTTTTTGTGGAGCTTTAAATAACCTATCCTATAATAAATAAATAACCATAGCAGCAGCAATGCCTAACGACATTTTCGGTCACACGAAACGCGACGACCACGGCGACGAGCTTCTCATGCTCGACGTTAGGGTCAAGAAGCTGAGAAGCGACCTGCAAGCCCTGCAGTCCACGCTCAACTCCAGCCTCCAGTCCGAGATAGCCAGCCTGCAGTCTCAGTGCATGGACCCTGTACTCAAGATTGATGCAGAACTCAAATCGCTGTTGCAAAAATACACCGACTTGGCGTCAATAGACAACCTCGAGAACCTGGCGCTGAGCGTAGGCAAGCTCCAAAACGAACTTCTGAAGCTGCAGCAAACGCAGACCTCCGACGTGGAACAGCTGAAGTAACACTTGCAGGACCAAACTTCCACCATCCAAACCGAGCTGCAAACCATCATCCAGAGTATCAAAACACAAGATGACTACGATCGCGTCCACGCCAGCATTGCTAAATTGCGCGAACAGTTTCAATCTTTCAAAATCCCTACGTTGGAAAGTATCAAGACAGAGCTTCAAACGGATGCTTTGCACGCAGCCTTCACGGACGCTCAAACTAAACTACAAACGCTGGAAGACATCATCAACAATCTACCTTCGTCCAGCGAACTGAATGCTATTGCACGCAGTGTTGCCAACATCAAGCTCCAGATCCAGACCTACGAGGACTTTGGGAAACTGCAAGGTACCATAGCTCACATCGAGGATGCACTTGCCGTCATCAAAAATGATCTAGCGAATGTTCACGAGGCACTTGAATCTAAACTGCCAGGTATCAGGGACACTTTGGCCAGTGTTCAACAACAAATTACCAAGCTGGAAAATCTAAACACCGAATCAGAGTTGTCTCATTTTCATCACTTGATTGACGACATACAGACTAAGCTGGAAACACTTCAAAAATCCACTCCCACCCAGGACGACATAACACAACTGCAGGAAGGTATAAGCGCGGCTGCGAATGCATCGGAGTTGGATGCTGTGAAGAAAGCTCTGGAATTGCTTCAGAACACGGTGGCCACCCTGCCTACTTCGCAGGAACTGAAAAGCGTGAAGAGGACCCAGAACCGAATACTCAAATCGGACGACATAAAAAACATCCAAACCGAAATTGCATCGCTTCGGGATGCTGTTGCCACCTTGCCTACCAACCAGAACGTCGGCGAGCTACATGCCTTGTTTGCAGAAATTAGGACCCAGGTCCACGACCTTGCAGCTCAAAACTCCAAGTTGTCTGCAGCAAATTATTGCCATCGTAAAAGAGGAAATTGGTAGCATAGAAGCAGGCCAGGAATCTGCCATAACTAATTTCAGTACCCAGCTGAGCGAGTTAAACGAAAAATTCAAGAGACTTGTTGTCGACGTGAAGATCAAGCCCGATTACGACACTGTTGTTGGTGCTATCGAGGAACACCTGGAATCGGTTAACGGTAGATTGGAGGATGTGGAGAGCGAGGTTCGAACCAATGTTAACAGCCTGAACGCCAGCATCGACAATCTCAAATCCACTGTTGTCATCGAACTGTACAGCATTCCAAACAGGGAATTTTCCTCGCTCTTCCATCCGGGCGCCAAACTCTACATGCTGACCCCTGCCAAAGCCTATCACCAGTTTTTCCTTGCTGGTACACTTCAGTTTGTCAATGTTTCATACTGGTCTTTGCCTCACGCAACCCACTACCCAACCATGACCGTGACGAACATCAGTGACGAGCCTAAAATAAGAGGAGTGGAGTTGGTTGATTTCACCCACCCCGAAACTCGCGAGACTGCCTATGCCGAAGATGCCACTTAAATTATCGACATAGAAATAGGTGATAAGCTGTACATAGAAAACCCGGCATTGTCTGCAGCCATAAATCCCATCCAAGCTATATTCTTATTTTCATGCAATGTCTAGGCAAGCTATTGTGAAAGAACTGCACAAAGCTGCACGACGAAACTACAAACGACTGGCGGTAGTGACCAAAAGCATAGACGACTTGTGGCAAACTGACCTTGTGGAAATGAGCAGTGGCAACTTATAAAATTTACATAAAATCAACAAGGGATACAAGTATCTTCTCACTGTTATAGACACATTTTCAAAACTTTTCCCCTCAAGGCAAAAACAGGAACCTGTGTAGTGGAAGCATTCAAAACTATTTTCGATGAAAGTGGCAGGCGACCTTGATTTCTTCAAACAGACAACGGAAAAGAATTCTACAACTCTGTCTTTCGGCAATTCATTCAAGAACAAAACATTACTCAAGCTATAGTCACATCAAAGCCAGCCAGCATAGTGGAACGTTTCAACCGAACTCTCAAAACACGCATGTGGAAGCAATTCACGCTTCAGGGAAACTACAAGTGGGTCAACATGTCAACTTGTAAGAGATTATAATCACAGTTTGCATCGCACGATACGCATGAAACCAGTTGACGTTAACAAATCTGACGAGCAGTGTTTAATTTCTACAGTTTATTGTCCAAAGTATAAATTTACGAGCAAGAAACCGAAATACAAAGTAAGAGACCAGGTGAGGATCAACAAATTCAAGCGTACGTTCGAGAAGTGCCACGGAACTTTTCACTGTGGTTCGAGTCATGCCGGGGGCGAGGTACACGTATCTAATAAAGGATGCACGCGACGAAATTTTCAAAGGACGATTCTACGAAGAGGAACTTTCTAAAACAAGACACCGGGACACTTACCTCATCGAGAACATCCTGCGCAGGAAAGGTAAAAACTATTGGTTAAATGGCTGGGACTCGAGGAAACAAGCTGTATCGACGCGAACGAAGTGATTGTGTGACAGGTGTGTGGGATGTGGTGAGACGACAGCCAGATACATCCGTGGAACTCTCTAAGAAAAACGGCGAGCTTCTGCCTGACAATATTCGCTGCCTCGTCGTCGGCCCCTCGGGTTGCGGGAAGACAACATTGGTTGTGGACAATTTCTTGCTTGCACCCGACTGTCTGGACTGGATGAACAGGCATCTGTATGTTTTCTCCAAAAGTTTGGAGCAACCAAAATACCGAAACTGTGCGACGGGCTGGGCATTGCTACTTTTGCTTCTGAAGTTATATCGCTGGACCGCTGCCGCGATAACTCGGTGGTGGTCTTCGACTATGTAATCCTGGAAAACCAAAACGAGATTTGCCTTGCACAGACTTTCTCCAAGATCCCCAAGCAGCTCCTTCGGGACAATGCTAATTTTATTTGTTTGTCTCGTCAGGATGCCACCAACCTCAAGCACGTTCACGATGACTATTTGGGTGGAGATTTGAGCTACAACGATTTTTCGAAATCTTGCTCTTCATGCTGTAATCAAGATGATTTTGGTTTCGTCACAATTGACATGACGAGGAAACCCAATGATGCAAAATACAGAAACAAAATTAATAATTTTCTAAACGTTGCAACGTTACAAGAAACGTCTTGACGTATTATAAATAACTACATACCAAAAAAATGAAACGCAAACTTGCAGACTACAACCTGAAGCTGCGCGACTTCCTGACAAAACGGTTTAAGGGTTGGAAATCCGAGAATCGTGGAATTTACGAAGAGAAAAAGCAACAGGACCAACCTATCATCGATGCCATCAGCGGACTCGGTAAGGAAATAAAAAATGTCACCCAGCAAAACAAAGAGCTGATCAACGAGCTCGTGCGACTCACTGCTCGAAATTATATCATACCAACACCGATATCCAGCATTCACACTACCCCGTACGAACTTGCGCCGCCACCGAAACGTCAGGCTCTAGGCAGCACCTCTTCGAAAATGTAGTCGAGCTGGAACCGTTGGCGAGGGATTATCTAAGCACCGGGAAATTTGAGAAAGACGAGGATTTCGGATTGTACCCGACCATGGAACTCAACGAGGGCGTGGTTTGGAAGATCGGAAAATCGAAAGTCACGTTCGAGGGTGACGACGTGAAAGTCAATTTGGGAGAGAAGGACAGCTGGAACAGGTATCCCGGCACAGTTGGACTGTGGGAACTCATCACTAAAAAGCAGCCAAGAGATTACACAGACGAGGATTACCAAAGTTACAAGGAAATTTTGATCATGACGGATGCCTTGTACCAAAACAACGACGCTACGCAGAATCGCGTCAAATCCAGCAGCGGTGAAAAATACAGGAATCTCATCAAGCCGATATGGACCAGGTCAAAACAGGTAGCGGCGTCAAACTCTACAACACCCTGCCGAAGGAGTTTGTGTGGGTGGACGACGTGAGAAAGCTCGTGGACCGTTTGCTGGTCATTGCAGGCGAAGAGAATGCCGGCAACCGTAATTTCCACAACGAGAAGGTGGGCATCGTGGACATGATTAGCTCCAAGCTTGCCACCTTCATCGTGAACGACAACAAAGGCATAGGGTACCTCATCAAGATCATCAACACCTTACCTCCGAAATTTTGGAACGTGGCCGAGGAACCATATCATCAACAAGCTACCCTTCGAAATGCACCTACCAGGTTACCAGTACTGCGGTCCGGGTACCAAACTTAATCAGCGACTGGAGAGAGTCGACAAGGGTGTGAATCCCCTGGATGCTGCATGCAAGAATCACGATATTGCCTACAATACTAATACCGATCTCTATGTACGTCATGATGCTGACAGAAAGTTAGAGCACGCAGCTTTCAGGAGACTCGTCAGCAGAGACTCCTCGCTGGGTGAACGGGTCGCTGCATTAGGTACGACCATCGCCATGAACACAAAACAAAGATTGGGGTGGGATCTATAAATAACAACCTACCCGAACTGCTCTGTAAAAATATTCAAGCTCACACAATATAACATATCGTCAAAATGAAGCCCAAGGGTGTAGTATACCAAATACCTTATTCGAATCTGAAAACTCTGGGTGCCCTCAATGGGTTACTCACCAAGAAACAGCGCGAGAAGAAACATTCTTGCTTGGTCAAAGGACACGGAATTGTGTTGTGTTGGTTGTTGGCGCGAACATACCGTTGTGACACCTGGACCATGCCACCCCGAACAAGCTTTTCCACAAAAGCATCATGTCCACATAGGAAATAAGCTTGAGCTTGTCTTTTGTTAGAAGGAGCATGGCCGACCAGGCCAGCCCGGAGAGACCGTAGAAGTATGCAGGGTCCAGCTTGTAGATTTGCATTGCATTTGCGCGAAACGCTTGAAAGACGTCTGCGAGGAGTGTTACATCAAGTTTTAAGTAGGCATCGTGGTATTCTCCAAAAATTCGACAACCCAGCTTGAGCCACATGGTCTGAGCATGCTGATATTCTTCATCGCTGATGCCCGAACCTCGCAGCCGGCTGTGAAACTTAGCCTGGGGAGGCAACGACTTCTGCTCGAACTTGGAAGGGTCGCTGACATACTCGTAGGGGTAGACCCCCTTACACCTGAAGAGACTAGCATCCAAGTTCGGGAAATTTTCTGAGGTAATAATTAGTTGATTGTTGTTGAGCATCACAGTAAGAGCATCGAGGCCTGCCTGGAGAAACCTCAGGGAATCGAGAAACCGAAGTTCTATGCCTTGCACCCATTTAGAGATGGCAATGTAGTGCTCCTCATTTTGTGCTATAATATTAATGCGCGCATCGTCGTATCCGAGATGCGTGGCAAGATGGTGAAAATCGTACCCGGGGCCGTTATGGAAGAATACGGGGACGAAGCGCGGGTCCTTAGCTTTCAGGTTGCACCCGTTACACCAAGAATCAATATAGCTTCCGGTGAAGTGATCGTGGTGTCGAACTTTCTTTTTTTTCCTACTATCATTAAAGTTTTCGTTACAAACTGGACAGTGTGTAGCCTCTTCGTGTTTACGCTTTTCTTCGGGAGGTAAGTCTCGCATAGCTATAGGATCTAACAATACTTCTCGAATCTCGTTCACTTCTACAATCATTCTCTCCAGAAAATGTTTGGCTGCATCTGGGCCGCGATATACATATGGCTTAGGGGCAATTATTTGATTTCGTCGCACCACAACATAGGCAAAACTGGAGACGTTGTGAATTTGACAAGGCGTGGTAGAAGAAACTTCTGGGTTGGGTTTACAGGTAGACAGCGGTTCAAGGAAGGCCTCTAAATCTGCAATAATAATAGCAGGGTGCTCTCCCATAGCACTATGCGCCCGAAATTGCTCCACAGTACCAGGTTCGGGTAAGACTGCAACCCCAGGCCTGTTGTCGTTACAATAGACCATGTGGTGTGCAAGCTTCTGGGCAGCAAGGTCGGGACCTTGAATTTGTTGGTAATCTTGTGGTTTTTGATTATCGAACGTGGACAATCACCTGCGACAGACTTCTATGCAACCATTATGCTTGTTTTTTTGACTTGAAACTAACCGGGAGAGAGAGCGAATAAGCTCACTCGAATAGGGTATACAATATTCGTGTTCTTAGTAAGGCCGTAAACATTGATAGCTAGTTGCAGGTTTAGTAAGTTGTGTGCACGGGTCTCGAATTTGTTTATGTCCGACAACTGAACTGGGTAGGTAATCCCAGCCATCGCATTTTCTAATTTTGATTCGTAGGGTGTGTAGTGGGTAACACGACGCGGATTATCTTTCCAGTGGATACGATGCAGCGCTGCCAGCACCGACCAAAGAAAACATTTTGAATCGCTATTCTGGATGTTTTGAACAGCCTTCTTGACTGCATTTACTGCCGCCAGTGGAACATAACTAGACCCAGACAGTGGAACAAACTTGTTAAGGCTCAATTTAAGTTTATGCGGAGTACACACAACGAACCACCCGAGCCTTCAGCCTGATGTTCTTCCTGTTTGGCAACCAGCTCCTCCACGAATTTGTCGTAGATACTCTCGAGGTTGGCAACATCTGCCAAGTGCAATATTTTTGCCTTGGTATTATGGTGAAAGCTGTATTTCTCATCAGATGATTTTTTGTATTGGCATCCCAGCGATGCATAAAATTTAGTAGAGTTTAAAGCCAGTACATTACTTAAGATAGAAATTATCTTGGGTCGCACACTCTCTAGGAAGCTACGTACATCGCATAAGCTATCTGAGGTAAAATCAAAATCCTCAAATATATGATCAAAAGCAAACCGGCCAGCTTTTGTTGTTGACTTGACGCGTTTGGCAGATGGTAATATGTTAAAAAAATCTGCTTCAGCCTTTATTTTGATTGAGGTCGATGGTTGCAGTACAGGGTCTCCAGTACCCTTGCAATTAGGCATATGCTTTTTGACATATGCAATTGTAAAGTGTTTGTTACACTTAGGACACAATTCGGTTGCTGTTAAATGTTTGCCAGGTACACAGGTACGACTATGTCGTGCATAATGATCACTCGAAATATTTTTTTTACATGTAATACAAATCTTCGTAGGACGCATATTTTTGGGAGGTGTTTATTTATATATGTAGATATGCTGATGTACGATTTTTTAGATGTTGAATCCACACGTACTGTTGTACAATTAGGTACAAAATGTTGTACAATTAGGTATAAAGTGCAGTACAATTAGGTACAGAGTATTGTACAATTAAGTACTGAGTGTTGTACAAATAGATACCCCAAAAAAAGCACTACAAGAAAAGTAACTATTCTTGAATCAGTCTCACAAAAACTCAACTACACTGCACTGTGTATACAATTTTTAAAAATCAAACAGAAAATATCACCATGCAAGGCAAATCTACGAGGAACACTGCGACAGGACGTCCGTACTCTTTAAGCTGCTCTCGCAGACTGTGACTGACTGCTCTGGCCCCCCTTATATAACCTCGGTTTATTTATGACGTATTTTTCCTCCAATCAGAAGAGGCCACGTTAAGTATGAGTCATCATATTACGTCATAATTTGTTGCGCAATCAGAAGATATGAGCCATCACTTTACGTAATAACTTGGGCAATCAGAAGATATGAGTCATCACATTACGTATTTTTTAACTAATAAGAAAGCACAATATCAAAAGCATTCGCCTCTAGCGCAGGCTAATTACTGCTTATATATTTACGACTTTCAACCCCTCAGATTAATGTGTAATGACCGATATATACAAGTACATAGATTCTGTTATTATTTTGAGGGGTCCTATATTGGACACACGATGGGGTCCGTCATAGGGTCATCAGGTATATATAAAAAAACATCGCTCGTGGCAGTAACTTCGCAAAACTATAGGACTAATAACACAGTTACCATATACTTGGCTATTAGCTCCATCTATTTTTTTATTAATATATTTGTAAAAATCCATCTAATGTCCGAAATAAAAAAAATGTTAAGGAAAATTTTTGCAAAAGGACCCCAATTTCATAGGCTTGATCCTAGAAGTCACATGCGCAGCCATGTATCCTTCGTAATCGCATATGCTATAGTCAGCCAGATATTATCATAGGAGAATCACATTTCACCCTATGATCCTACCCAAACTGACATTGCCTAAGCTAGAAGAAAGAGGGGCGGGATATTTTATGTTAATTACGGCAACCTGTGTGCAGTTATAAGTTAATTATCAAAAGAGCGCTCTAATATAAGACAAAACCACTTACAATTATCCCTAACACACAATCAACATACCAGGTAAGATCTTATTTGTCCTTTTATACCCACCAAAACACCTAGTTTTTTGTTTCCTCATAGATGGTGCTGACAGCGCCACCCAGCTCGAGATAGTTCCTTTGTTTACTAACAGATGGCGCCCACTGTCCTCCTCCGAAAATTTTCAATAAAAAAGCTTAAATATCTCGAAAACAGTAAGAGATAGAGCAAAAATGGCAATACCCAATACCCTAAGGGTATTGCTAGATGCCCCCTTGTCGATTTAGGTAATGTAGATTACGTATACCAAGTTTGGTGGTCCTAAGTCAACATCGTCTCGGTGTCCTCTGTCTTCCTCTACCAAAATTGGTATAGGTCGTCATAGAACCAAATTTACCCCCCCTCTCCTAGGTTTCCTCAATAAAAAAAACTTAAATATCTCGAAAGCGGTAAGAGATAGAGCAAAACAGACCGTGATTTTGACTTCTAAGAAGCATTTTATGATAATAGAGAATACCCATACCAAGTTTGAGCGCGCTACGATTAATATGGCCCACCCCCAAAATTTCGTCAGTGGACCATATCTCGAGAACGGTTATAGACAAATAAAAATATTAAAAATGTTGCAACCTTTGTCGATTTATACCAAGTTTGGTGATCCTAAGTGGGTGGGCCAACTCCCAATTTTTTTTTATTCTAGAAACCCTCATCGTAAATGGCTATGGCAAGTGCCCAGTAGATTGGCAACATTGCTTTATGCACTGGAACTACATAAGGCAAGCCTAAAGCAAGGTTGCTAGCTCCTTGCTTTAGGTTAAGTTAGACTAAGAAAAGTACACGAGCGCGCCACTTTCGCGTTTGCTTTACGATATTTTCTGTTAAGTTTGCTAAAAAATCGCCACTTTCTGACCGTGAACTCTCTTTATATCAAAACTTGCAACCAAGGCAGTTATATCAATTTGACGTATACAAACAAGACTAATCACTCAAATACCAACAATTCTAATACCAAACCAAAAAATATTATATTTAATGGCTAATCTCTCAATACAAGAAATAATTCCCAAAATACCGTACCCACCAAGCTTTAGTAAAACTCCAGCCAAAATTATAGAACCACTAACTAGAGCCTCAACGTGAGCCCTAAGTAATCACAAATGAACCAAAAATATTTACTAAAAAAGCAAACACCATTCTAATATATCAAATAAAATAATTTATATTATATTAATATAATACCAACCAAAAGAGGTAAGGAAGCGAATAATGTGTAAAAAAGTAAATATACCTCTGCCTGTACTCGCTCTGGTTGATGCAACCACCCTAAAATTAAAAACAAAGCAGGGACCAATGATCCTTCAAAAAAACAAATAAAATAAAAAAAATATTCTTATAAAACTTAATATTAACAAAAATAATAAAACAATTAACAAAAATATAAAAATACAAGGGTAAAAATAAATAGACATAATACCATTTCTAGCCACTATTATTAAAAAAATTATTCAAATAATAAGTAAAATTAAAGAATAAGCTATTACATCCAGCCCAATAAAATAACCAGCCCCCCATTCCCCTATGCCAAGCCACACTATTAATAAAATTAACCAAAAATAATAGAAACTTGAACTACCATCCATAAAGAACTATTAAATCTCAAAAGAATTAAAAATATAAAATAAAAATATATTTTAACATTTTAGTAATACAAAAGAATTAAAATAATCATTGCCATGAGTACGTGTAACTGATACTATAACAGACAAGCCAAGGGCCCCCTCACATACAAAAAATGAAATAAATAATAAGCAAAAATAAGATTCTTCTTCATTATTAACAAAATAATAAGTTATATATAAATATAAGGATAACACAATAAATTCAAGTTACTACGTTGAGAAATAAAACATGAAAATCCAATAAATGAAATAATTAATATAAATAATACTCTTAACATTAGTTTTTATAGTTTAATAAAAATAATGGTCTTGTAAATCATAAATGAATTAATAATTCTAAAAACATCAAGAAGTGTATATATATCATCAAATGCTCCCAAAGCCAATATTTTTATTAACCTGCTCCTTGATATCAAAATCCAATTAATACTAATTATTATTATGCTATTAATATCACTAATAATATTAGAAATAAAACATCTACTATCTATAGGGATTATACTAATTATACAAACTATTACTGCATGTCTAACAATATCAATATTTCTAAAATCCACATGACTTTCCAATGTATTATTCCTAGTATTTTTAGGAGGAATATTGGTTCTATTTATTTATACAACAAAACTTACACCAAATGAAATATTCAAAATAAGAAGAAAAATAATAATTATAGGTGCAAGCCTAATATTATTATGTTTATTCATATTAATAATAATAGACCCATTATTAGCCCCATCAACACTACAAAATATAGATACATATACAACCTGAAGAAATACAGCCCCACTAAAAGGAATAAAATTATATAATGAATCCATTATAATAATATCTACTATAGCAGTAGTCTATCTATTTATTACATTAATTGCAATTGTAAAAATTACTAGACTTTCACATGGACCTCTAAAAATAATTAAATAATTGCAAATGACAAAGCCAGCACGAATTTATCACCCCATACTTAAACTAGCAAATAATGCATTAGTAGACTTACCAGCTCCACTAAATATTTCCTACTGATGAAATTTTGGCTCACTTTCAATTCAAGTCTTAAAAGGTCTTTTTTTGGCAATACAATAAATTTCAAAAACAGATTTATCCTTTTCTAGAGTAATACACATCTGCCGAGATGTAAACTATGGAAGAATACTACGAACCTTTCATGGTTACGGAGCCTCCATCTTCTTTATTTGTATATATATATACATGTTGGCCGAGGAATATATAATGGATCCTATTTGTATATTCATACATGATCTATTGGAGTCATAATTATATTAACAAAAATAGCAACAGCATTTGTTGGATATGTACTACCATGAGGTCAAATATCATTCTGAGGTGCCACAGTAATCACTAACTTGCTCTCAGCAATCCCATACTTAGGAACTACATTCGTGAATCTCTCAAAAAATCAAGTTGTGATAATATAGTAGAAAAATGATAATTAAAACGCCTTCCAGGATCTAAAAAGCATATTAATTCAACAGTTTAAAGAAAATCATCTCAGGCTTGGTCTTTATAGAAAATGAGTTTCAATCGAATATTAGCATTTAACCCGAATTTCTTGAGAAGTCTAGTTTTGAACCTATTGGCGAAATGAAATAATTAAAAAGCTTTTAAAAATCTGAAAAGTATATTAATTCAACATTTTAGTGAAAATCATCTCTTGCTTCGTCTGTAGAGAAAATGAGTTTCAAACTAATATTAGCATTTCACGCGAAATTCTCGAGTATTGATCCAGTATTGATCCAATATTCGAAACGTAATAATTAAAATACTTTTGAGGCTCTGAAAAGCTTAATAATCCAACATTTCAAGGAAAATCATCTCTGGGTAGGTCTGTAGAAAAATTTAGTTTAAAACGAGTGCTAGTATTGAAATTGAATTTCTCGAATAATGAAATATTCATCCCAGAGTCCAAATTTGATAATTAAATGCTTTTCAAGAGTTGAAAAGCATAATAATTCCACATTTTAATGTAAATTTTTCTGGCTTGGTCTGTATAGAAAATTAGTCTCAAGTGAGTATTAGCATTGAAAGTGAATTTCTTGATAAATCAAGTTTTAATACTATAGCATAAAAGAAATAATTAAAACGCTTTTCAGACACTAAAAAACATAGTAATTCAACATTTCAACATCTCTGGTATAGTCTGTAAAGAAAAAAAGTTTCAAACGAATATTAAAATTTATCACGAAATTCTCGAAAAATCAAGTTTTGATCCTATATTCGAAATGTAATTATTAAAATGCTTTCAGGCACTTAAAAGCTAAATAATACAACACTTTAATGTAAATCATCCCTGGCTATGTCTGTACAGAAAATGAGTTTCAAATACGTACTAGCATTTTACGCGTATTTCACGAAAAATCAAGCACTCATTTTATAGTCCAAATGTCACAAATAAAACACTTTTCAGGCTCTGAAAAGCTTAATAATTCAATTAATTCAATAAAGTCATTTATAACCAGAAATGATTTTCATGAAAATGTTGAATTATTATGCAACTCAGAGCCTGAAAAGCGTTTTATTTGTGACATTTCGACAATAGGATAAATACTTGATTTTTAGAGAAATACGCGTTCAATGCTAGTACGTGTTTGAAACTCATTTTCTCTAGAGACCTAGCCAGAGATGATTTACATTAAAGTGTTGTATTATTTACATTTTCAGAGCCTGAAAAGCATTTTAATTATTACATTTCGAATATAGGATCAAAACTAGATTTTTCGAGAATTTCGTGATAATTGTTAATATTCTATTGAGACGTTTTTCTCTACAGACCAAGTCAGAGGTGATTTTCTTTAAAGGGTTGAATTATTAAGCTTTTCAGAGCCTGAAAAGCGTATAAATTATTACATGTCGACTATAGGATCAAAACTTGATTTTTAGAATGATTCACGTTCAATGCCAGTACTCGTCTGAAAGTCATTTTCACTACAGACATAGCCAAAGATGATTTTTATAAAATGTTGATTTATTAATCTTTACAGGGCCAGAAAACAGTTTAATTCTGACATATAATATAGGATCAAAACCTGACTTTCCGAAAATTCATTTTCAGTGCAAGCACTCGTTAGAAACTTATTTTCTCTACAGACCAACCCAGAGTTGATTTTCCTTCAAATGTTGAATTAATAAGCTTTTCATCGCCTGGAAACCGTTTTAATTATTACTTTTCGACTATGGAATTAAAATTTGATTTTTCGATGTATTGAACGTGAATCTCTCGAAAAATCAAGTTTTCATTCAATAGTTGAAAAGTGATAGTTAAAACACTTTCCAGGCTCCAAAAAGTATATAGCTTCAACATTTTAAAGAAAATCATCTCTGGCTTGACCTGTATAAAAAATTAGTTTCAATCGAATATTAGCATTTAACACGAATTACTTCAGAAATCTAGGTTCGAACCTATAGGCGAAATGTAATAATTATAAATATTTTAAGACTCCTACAAGCATAATAATTCGACATTTTAGTGAAAATCATTTCTGGCTTGGACTGTAGAGAAAATGAGTTTCAAACAAATATTAGCATTTAACGCGAAAATCTCGAAAAATCAAGTATTAATCCTATATTCGAAATGTAATAATTAAAAGCTTTTCAAGATCTGAAAAGTCTAATAATTCAACTATTTAAGGAAAATCATCTCAGATTTGTTCTGTAGAGAAAATAAGTTTCATACGAGTGCTAGCATTGAAATTGAATTTCTCGAAAAATGAAGTATTCATCACAGAGTCCAAATATAATTAATAAACGATTTTCAAGAGATGAAAAGCAGAACATTTCAACATTTTAATGTAAAGCATATCTGGCTAGGTTTGTAGAGAAAATGAATTTCCAACAAATGCTAGCATTGAAATTGAATTTCTCAAAGAATGAAGTGTTCATCACAGAATCCAAATATGTTAAATAAACGCATTTCAAGAGATGAAAATATAATAATTTAACATTTGAATGAAAATCATCTTTATCTTGGTCTGTATAAAAAATGAGTCTCAAGTGAGTATTAGCATTGAACGTGAATTTCTCGAAAAATCAAGTATTCATCCTTGAGTCCAACAGTGTAAATTAAAACGGTTTTTAGGCTTTGAAAAGTATAACAATTAAATATTTTAATGAAAATCATCTCAGTCTTGATCTGTGGAGGAAATGAGTTTCAAACGAATATCAACATTTAACGCTTATTTCCCGAAAAATCTGGTTTTGATCCTGTAGTGAAATGTGACAATTAAAACGCATCTCAGGCTCTTAAAAGCATATTAATTTAACATTTTAAAGAAAATCATCTCTGGCCTGGTTTGTATAGAAAATGAGTCTTAATTGAGCATCAGCATTGAACTCGTTTTACTCGAAAAATTATGTTTTGTACCTATATTGGAAATATTTCCAGGCTCTTAAAAGCTAAATAATACAACAATTTAATGTAAATCATCTCTAGCTAGGTCTGTAGAGAAGATGTGTTTCAAACACGTACTAGTATTGAACGCCTATTTCTCGAAAAATCAAGTATTCATTCCATAGTGGAAATGCTGCAATTAAAACGCTTTTCAGGTTCTAAATAGCATAATAATTCAACATTTTCATGAAAATCATCTCTGCCAAAGTCTCTAGTAAAAATGAGTTTCAGACGAGTACTTGCATTGAACGTGAATCTCTCGAAAAATCAGTTTTTGATCCTGTAGTCGAAATGTGATAATTAAAACGCATATCAGGCTCTGAAAAGCATATTAATTCAACATATTAAAGAAAATCATGTCTGGCTTGGTCTATATGAAAATTAGTTTCAATCGAATATCAGCATTAAACGCGAAATTCTTCTGAAATCTAGTTTCGAATTGAATGGCGAAATGTAATAATTAAAACGACTTTCAGGCTCTGAAAAGCATAATAATTCAACATTTTAACAAAAAATCATCTCTGGCTTGGTCTGTATAGAAAATGAGTTTCAATTGAATCTTAGCATTTTACTCGAATTTCTTCAAAAATCTGGTTTTGATCCTATATGCGAAATGTAATAATTAAAATGCTTTTCAAGCTCTAAAAAGCATATTAATTCAACATTTTAATGAAAATCATCTTTGGCTAGGTCTGTAGAGAAAAGGAGTTTCAAACGAGTACGAGCATTGAACGTGAATTTCTCGAAAAATGAAGTATTCACCCTGGAGTCGAAGAGTGATAATGTAAACCGTTTTTGGTCTCTGGAAAGCATAATAATTCAACATTTTCATGAAACTCATTTCTGGGTATGTCTTTAGTGAATATGAGTTTCAGACGGGTATAAGCATTGAACTTGAATTTCTCGAAAAATCAGTTTTTGATCCTGTAGTCGAAATGTGATAATTAAAACGCATATCAGGCTTTGAAAAGCATATTAATTCAAAATTTTTATGAGAATCATCTCAGGCTTGGTCTATATTGAAAATTAGTTTCAATCGAATAACAGCATTAAACTCGAATTTCTTAAGAAATCTAGTTTCGATCCTAATGGCAAAATGTAATAATTAAAACACCTTTCAGGCTCTGAAAAGCATAATAATTGAACATTTTAACAAAAAATCATCTCTGGCTTGGTCTGTATAGAAAATGAGTTTCAATCGAATATTTGCATTTAACCCGAATTTCTTGAGAAACCTAGTTTCGATCCTAATGGCGAAATTTAATAAATAAATCGCCTTTCAGGCTCTAAAAAGCATAATAATTCAACATTTTAATGTAAATCATTACTGGCTAGGTCTGTTGAGAAAATGAGCTTCAAACACGTACTAGCATTTTAACGCGTATTTCTCGAAAAATAAAGTATTCATCCTATAGTCCAAATGTCACAAATAAACCTTTCAGGCTCTGAAAACCATAATAATTCAACATTTTCATGAAAATCATTTCTGGCTAGGTCCTTAGTGAAAATGAGTTTCAGACGTGAACGTGAATCTCTCGAAAAATCAGTTTTTTGATCCTGTAGTCGAAATGTGATAATTAAAACGCATATCAGGCTCTCAAAAGCATATTAATTCAACATTTTAAAGAAAATCATCTCTGGCTTGGTCTGTATTGAAAATTAGTTTCAATCGAATAAACGCGAATTTCTTGAGAAATCTAATTTTGATCCTATATGCGAAATGGCTTTTCAGACTCTGGAAAGCATAATATTTCAACATTTAAAAAAAAAATCATCTCTGGCTTGGTCTGTATAGAAAATGAGTTTCAATCAATATTAGCATTTAACTCTTGAAAAATCTAGTTTTTGACCTATAGGCGAAATGTAATAACTAAAAAAGCAAAATGGCTTTTCAGACTCTGAAGAATAATTCAACATTTTAATGAAAATCTTATCTGGCTTGGTCTGTAGAGAAAATAAGTTTCAATCGAATATTAGTATTTAACCCGAATTTCTTGAGAAATCTACTTTTGATCCTAAAGGCGAAAAGTATTAATTAATATGCCTTTCAGAATCCGAAAAGCATAATAATTCAACATTTTAACAAAAAATCATTTCTGGCTTGGTCTGTATAGGAAATGAGTCTTAAGTGAGTATTAGCACTGAACGTGAATCTCTCGAAAGATCAAGTTTTGATCTTGTAGTCGAAATGTGTTAATTAAAACGTTTTTCGGGCTCTGAAAAACATATTAATTGAACATTTTAAAGAATATCATCTCTGGCTTGGTCTGTATAGAAAGTGAGTTTCAAACGAATTTTATCATTTGACGCGAAAATCTCGAAAAATCAAGTTTTGATCCTATATTCGAAATGTAATAATTAAAACGCTTTTGAGGCTCTGAAAATCTTAATAAAATAATATTTTAATGTAAATCACCTCTGGAGAGAAAATGAGTTTTCTCGAAAAATATTGACTTTATATTCTAAATGTCACAAATAAAATGCTTTTCAGGCTCTGAAAAGCATAATAATTCAACATTTTCATGAAAATCATCTCTGGCTAGGTTTTTAGTGAAAAAGAGTTTCGGACGAGTACTAACATTGATCGTCAATCTGTCGAAAATCAGTATTTGATCCTGTAGTCGAAATGTGTTAATCAAAACGTTTTTTAGGTTCTGAAAAGCATATTAATTCAACATTTTAAAGAAAATCATCTCTGGCTTGGTCTGTATTGAAAATTAGTTTCAAACGAATATAAGCATTAAACGCTAATTTCTTGTAAAATCTAATTTTGATCCTATATGCCAAATGGCTTTTCAGGCTCTGAAAAGCATAATAGTTCAACATTTAAAAAAAAGTCATCTCTGGCTTGGTCTGTATGGAAAATGAGTTTCATCCAATATTAGCATTTAACTCTTGAAAAATCTATTTCTGGACCTATAGGCGAAATGTAATAACTAAAACGCTTTTCAGACTCTGAGATGCATAATAATTCAACATTTTAATGAAAATCATCTTTGGCTAGGTCTGTATAGAAAATGATACTTAAGTGAGTATTAGCATTGAACTCGATTTTCTCGAAAAATCAAGATTTGATTGTATATTCGAAATGCAATAATTAAAATGTTTTCAGGCTCCTAAAAGCTAAATAATACAACACTTTAATGTAAATCATCTCTGGCTAGGACTGTAGAGAAAGTGAGTTTGAAACACGTACTAGCATTGAACGCATATTTCTCGGAAAATCAAGTATTCATCCTATAGTGGAAATGTCACTTTGGACCTAAAAGGGATGAGGAGACAGGTGAGTGGAGAAGGTTACATAATTTAGAACTACATAATTTGTATTCATGTCCAGATATTATTAGAATAATTAAATCAAGAAGACTTAGGTGGGCAGGCCATGTGGCACGAATGGGAGAGGAAAGAGGAGTTTACAGGATTCTTGTTGGGAAACCAGATGGTAAGAGACCTGTAGGAAGGCCAAGACGAAGATGGAGGGACAACGTCGAGATGGACCTAAAGGAAATCGGTAGGGATGGAAAAGAGTATATAGATCTTGCTCAAGATAGGGACAGATGGAAGGCCTGTGTTGCTGCAGCCATGAACCTTCGGGTTTAAGAAGGCTAGAGAGTTAGTTAGTTAGTTAGTGGAAATGTCACATTTAAAACGCTTTTTATGCTTTGATTAGCATAATAATTCAACATTTTCAAGAAAATCATCTCTGGCTAGGTCTCTAGTGTTAATGAGTTTCAGACGAGTAATAGCATTGCACGTGAATCTCTCGAAAAATCAAGTTTTGATCCTGTTGCTATTTTTTTTCTGCTTTACAGGATTGATAGTTTCTGGATGTACTACAAAGGAATTTCAATGGAATTTCTGACATGTACGAACCAATAAATGATACACTCAGACAAGCAACCTTCGGAGATGACTCTTCTTGACAGGTTGACTTGTAGGTAAAAATTAGAAGGTGTACTGGAAAACGAAACATTCTCGTCGGTTTGGAATGCAGACCTTACAAATTCCATTACTTGTCTCATCTGTGGCAAGACAGCCGGGTCTGAATCGACATTGGACATTGGAATTGGTATGAGAAGATCGGAAAGAAATTTCGAGTTTTGGATTTGGTTTGATTGAGTCAACATCGTGGAAGAAAGAGTGCAGGTATGTACCTGGAGGACGGAGTCGCCACTCCGAACTTATAAAGGTCTGAGCCTATTTACACAACTTCTCGCTAGCCCCTTTTCTTCACCCTACACTTAGATCCCGGTAATCAAAATAACAAATAAGGGAAGGAGGAAACAATATATCTTGTCAACAAAGGGATGGCAATACAAATTGAACTGAAGAGCAGGTTGACATCTTAGCGAGAAATGCCTCATCGAAATTAACAGCCTACACCAAGTTGCAGTAGAGACAGCGGCGATGACACACAAGACCACAGAAAGCTGTATCTACCAGAGTACAAAGTTAGCTCCCAACGACATTGCACAGCACTTCGCCACAACACGTAGAAGCAATAAAGGCAAAACAAAACGCAATGATGGCGATGGCTTTTAAAGGCAAAAAGAAAGCAGGAAGTTTCAAGAGGCAGGACATAAGAAGGAATCTTATATCTAATGTAATAATAATAATAATAATAATAATAATAAAATCGTATTTATGAGAGAGGGCATGTTTCGGCCTCTAGGACCGTTCTTACAACAGACCCTTGTCTGAGAGGGTATATACTCCTATTTATATAGATAATGAAAAAGAAAAACAGATTTACCTATAAATTGTAGACATTTGCTAGCAATTCTTCCAGATTTTGTTACATTTCATGCAATGACACAAGAAGAAGAAGACCCATTCTGGTGTTATTTTAAGAAAGTACAAAGAGGTTAAAATAAAGCTTTTAGGAACTAACATAACCAAAAAGGTACAAATTGTTGTAATTTTGTAGAAAATATCAAGTGGCAAAACTCCGTTTCAAACAAGTTAGTAGAGAAAGGGATTGATGAAAATAATGAGAATTCTTATCAGAAGCTGTTACCAGACATTACAGTAGCCACACATATTTTTTTCCCTCTTTTCAGTTTCCAGTCTGTAGGCATTCAGAATAAAGCATTTGGTACTAGTAACTAGAGGTGACATGTTCCGTGCTGATTACATAGAATAATATCGACATGAGCCCGTATGCCGCAACATTCAAACTTACACCACAAGAACATTTGTGATCTAAGTCATAGACACAAAGCTGAGTCAAACATCGTATGCCGTATAAATCGCAGTGACGCACTGCTTTGTCAATTTTCACAAAAGGCTCTCGCCTATCGACTTTGAAATAAGTCGACTTTAGGTCTCTCTTATATATATGTGCCAAACTTAAGGTATTTCAATCCCGTTGAAATGCAAATATATTCTCTTGGAAACAAAGAAGAAGGTCTATTACGTGTTGTAAGAAAAGATGCAATTCGAAATTCCTAAAGTGATAGAAATTGTGCACTCCGTAACAAGAAATGTGGTATTCACCAATGCCAAAGTACGAGAACGTGTAAAGTTCGTGCTGACATTTCTTTACTCACATATTTTTAATCGTGAGTGGATAAGTAGATGCATGAAGGACCTAATATGTAATGACAAGAACAGAAGTAAAGATTCTCGAAACAATCCACGGATAAGGAAAATGCTGCTGCATATAATGGCATAATTATTGGCATAGCTGTAGCAGCTTTTTGATTTGATGTTTTCCTCTTACATGAACTTTGTGTTAAATAAAATTCACTTGTTCATATTTTTAAGAAATAACATCCTGTTCAAGCAATAAAATTATATAAGAGAAGTCGTGCAGCGAAATTTAATTTGCCGCATAAAATAATCAAGAACATAACTTGGGTAATCAAATTGATCTCATGTTCGATGTTCTATTCTGCGCGTCAAGTGACAAGGAACGTAAAATACTTGCACGTCTCATTAGATATCTAGTTTAAGTTGCAAGTAATATATATATATAAATTAAACGTAAAATATTAATTTCTTGTAGGATCATAAAATATAATTCCATTCATAATTAAATAAACCCATGATTTTTAATTGCGTGCTGTGCCTTTGCATAAATGAAACTAGTACAGATTATTTTTGATCTTATTTGATATTATTTCCTTTTGTGATAACCTTTCTGTTCTAAGACATTTTCTTTCTCAAACAAAGCATACATATTTAAATGTACGTTGTAAAATTATGCAAGAACAGTTAGACACGTAGTATATTCCATGTTTCTTTTAACAACATCATATTTTACTATAAACCATGGTAACAAATCCTGCTTTGAATCATTATGTAGTTGTGTTGGAAGAAGCATACGATTCAGTAGAGAAATGAGGTATCTTTATCTGTTCATTGTTATTTCCCTCACTTTACAACCTGTGGTTTGTACACAGATTCTGAAAGAAGGGAACACTCACTCTATTGTAACCTTAGCAGAGCGAAATAACGGTAGAATCGCCAAGAGACAAACAAGTGCGTCATATATGTTACCAGAAGAAGGTGGAATCCCGTTCACATATTTACTGCAACCTGGTTTTTATGAACCTCGACTTATTTCCGAATATCCATATTACTCTGATGATGAGCAGATACTTGCTGATGAGTTCTTTAAGGTGAGTTGTATTCGTATGTTACAATTATATCACCAATCTTTTCTTCTTTTTAAAATCGTAATTTTTACTTGCCTCATAATAGAAAAGAATGTACATTAATTGGTTTTGAATACTCTATTTCCTTGTTTTACAATATCTAAATGACAGGAATCTTATTGTACAAATGCTCCGTAATAGCGAACAAAATATAAACACAAAATTATATCAGCACAATCTGTAATAACAAGGAGATATCGGTTTTACGCTGGGAGAATTTTTCAAACAAGAATCAGGTATATCATGATTCCTTTATATATGTTGTTTACATATGATTTGTTGGGCATCCCCAGTGGCGGATCCAGAGGAGGCACGTGCCCCCCCTAAATGCTCGAGCAAAATGTACACTCGTAATATGTAATTTTCAAAATTAATAAAAAAAAATCTTATTAAGTATGTGTACACTTTTGAAAAGTGGTGCATCCTGTATATCAGTGGTATGCAACCTTTTTTCTCCGCGTACCCCTAAAGTAACTTTTCCACTTAAGCGTGTACCCTCCCCCCTACCACGAGATATCCTTAATTCAGATTATATAACTACATCTAAAATAAATTATGCAAATCACTACCTATTAAATAATACAGTTTTACTACAAAAAGGAGAATTATAAAATAAATAAAGGAAAATTACGGGTATAGCAAAACTATATTATGAACTTTAATATTTCTTACCTGTTAAAGAGATGGCTGAGCTTGTTTTCTGCCCATTAGCTCCTCGATTCGTGACTGAATCTTCGTTAGTGCGAGTATCGCTGGTGATCCTGGATTCAGGCGATTTCTATGTTTTGTTTTGATGGCTGTCAATCAGGAAATTCATGTGATGGTAGGTTATTATTGAACATGTGTAATTGCTTACCTGTATTTTCGTCAACTTGGTACCAAATAGTATTGAGATGGATGATGACCAGACGATGTTTACGATGAATATCCCTAAAATTATTCATGTTTATTGGAGTTCTTTCTATTGAGATGTTCTTTTTAAAACCGAACACATTCATGGGCATTATTTATTTTAGGTTATTTTATTATCGAGTTTGGTTTCAAATTGAAGAAAACATCAAACAAAAACGAATGCAAAAAACCCCACCTTTCTACGTTTCTTGGTTCTCGAGATAAAGGTTTTATAATAATATTAATAATTTGGGAATATTTGGAGGAGAAGAAGAACCAATAGTGGAGGCAAAGAGGGGATAATAATCCTTTTCATGTTTACACATTCCCTGACCTCACACAGACAATGCTCTAATTTCCTGTTACGAGTATTAATTAGAAATATGTAAGTTACTAGCGCATGCGACCTTCTCATTAAGGGAATGTATTGATGTTAGAAGCTTGCTTAATATTGTGCAATCCGTATGTTTACAAACTTTTCTTCATGATGTCATTGCTAACAAATGGATAAGCTTTTTAAATAGGGAAAAACCCGTTTTTTGTTTTATTGCATTCTTAAATTGTATAAAGGTAATCACATGCAACCATACGGTTATTTCATTTTAGTAGGAACGAGTGAACAGATACGCTTGCTATGCCTAAAAGATACGTGTTAAATATATATATATGGGGGCACAGTTCAGGCCTTCAGCGACTTGCCTCTTCAGACTTGCTTCCTTCAGAGGCAAATAAATTTCTCTTTTTTAATAGTAGTTTGTGTATGATTGAAAATATTATATTACTAACTTTAACTTGTAATAATTTCAAGATTCTACAATATTTTTCTTAATCTTTCAATGTTTAAAAACATATTCAAAGTAGATTTGATATATTACTGTCACTTACATTTGATATTTTTAAAGAAGAAACAATTTTTAATGCACTAACACTAATTTGATTTTGCAATTTGCTTATTATTCAATATATATATATATATTTATAATAAAATAACTTCATTACTACACACAATTTCGAATGCTTTACATCTAAGGTACATATATATTTTTTGTAAATATACTGATTTAGACTCAAAAAGTAAATTTTACCGTAAAAAAATAAATAGTTAAATATTATTTAAAAAATACATAATTATTTTTTATACTATAAATATGGTAAAATTTAGATTTTTTGAATATTTTCCCCTATGAGCTGAGCTTTGATAAAAAAATAATATTTTTCATGCTATAAAAGTGGTAAATTTTGAATTTTTTGGATCTTTTCCAATTGGAAAATTAGCTGAAATCGGCGTAAAATGAATAAATACAAAATAAATGTTCTAGAACGAACAAATACCACTACTCACTGCTAATTCTATGTTGTCTATGCGGTTACGAGACACAGGAAAATATATCGGTGAGGAGGGTGTGTATATAATTGTCTCCATGAACTCTGAGTTTAATTTGAACGTATCAATAATTCCTGTCTGCTTGTGGATGCCTGGGATGCCGTCCGAGAATTTGGTGATCATACCTTCCGTCACGTTGCAATGTATGTTCAGAGTCTCTATGGCTATTTTTTTTTTGGAATGTTGGCGCCGATGTGCTTGATGCCAGGTTCGAGCTTGGTGTTGTTCTCGAATCCCAGAAGCTCTCCGACAGTACCCTGGTCCACGGTTTCCGTACCAAACACCAGTTTCACTCTGTGGGTTACGGAAATTTGTGACAGCAACACACCTCTCGGCAGTGAGCCTGCAAGGTAGACAGGTTGTACTGGCCAGGGGTGATGCTGATTTTCTCGCTGCCAACCTTGATGGTGTTGTTATGAATCGTGACATTGGGTATCAGGTACATGCTGTAGAATGCGCGAAGATCAATAGATTTAGGCAAAATGAAGTCGTCATGCAATGTGACTTTCAGAACTGAAGTCTTGCTTGTGAGATGGAACACTCCCATAGTGCTTCAGGTGCCACAATGCTTTTTGGAAATCCTCAGTTGTTGGTTTATTCAATTGCGACGGGAAGACGAGCATGGAAATGCAGAGATGTCCGCAGTTCATATCGCTGAAACCCTGGATGCGTTCGTCGTTGTAGTAGAGGCTGGGAACACCGAGATACTTCACCAACCCAGCAGGTGGTGTACCTCCGAATGAATCGAAAACAAATGCTTTGTTTTTGTTGACTTTCAGGTAGCATATCCAGGGTACCTGGATTTTCGTAACTGTCCAGGTTAACGACGCCACACTCTTTTTTCTTCATAACAGAGGGTAGAGAATCGGACATGAAAACGCCCTTGAAGTGCTTGATTCCCAACGGTTTGACCAGAGATTCAATATCGAGGTTGGACAGGTGCTCTTCCTTTTTTTTAAACTTTTTCAAAGCTTCGAGATAGATTTTTCGCTTCTTGGTCACACCTTTCCCCTTCTTCGCCATAGCCAGGTTGTGGCGTTTCTGCTCTTCCAGCTCGGCCTTGTTCTTCTCTGCGTCGATGACGGTCTTGACAATGGCTGGACTGCCTCCTGCCGAGCTGCCTACAGCGCCCAAAACTGCCAAGATAGCCGGAATTCTGAATATGAAACCTCCAGTCTTCTGCTGCTTCTACTGCTCCTCAGTTGAGGGATGCTGAGTAGCAATTTCATCCCATGACCTTTGGCCAGGCAGGAATGTTTCTTCTCGATCTGCCTTTTGGTGAGCAATCCATCAAGAGCTCCGAGAGACTTGAGGTTTGTGTAGGGTACCTGGTAAACGACGCCCTTGGGTTTCATGGTTGCCATTTTCACAGTTTGTTATTTATTAACAGCCCCCACCCAAATTTTTGGACTGTGTTCATGGCGATGGTTGTACCCAACGCAGCAACCCGTTCACCGAGCGAGGCGTCTCTGCTGGCGAGTCTCCTGAAAGCCACGTGTTCCAACTTCTTGTCGGCATTGTGACGTGCGTCAAGATTGGTGTGAGCATTGAAAGCGATGTCGTGATCCTTGCATGCAGCATCCAGGGGATTCACACCCTTGTCTCCTCTCCCCAGTCGCTGTTCGAGTTTAGTACCGGGGCCTCAGTACTGGTAACCTGGCAGGTGCATCTCGAAGGGCAGCTTGTTGATAATATCGTTCACGAGACCTCGACCCTCGGCCATATTCCAAAATTTCGGAGGCAGGGTCTTAATAATCTTGATGAGGTACCCTATGCCTTTGCTGTCGTTCACAATAAAGTTAGCAAGCTTGGAGCTGATCATGTCCACGATACCCACCTTCTCGTTGTGAAAGTGGCGATTTCCTGCATTCTCTTCGCCTGCGATGACCAGCAAACAGTCCACAAGCTTCCTCACGTCGTCCACCCTCACAAATTCCTTGGGCAGAGTGTTGTAGAGTTTGACACCATTGTAAAGTTTGACACGTCGTCATCCTTAAACGTAACTTTTGACTTTCCAATCTTCCAAACCACGCCCTCATTGGGTTCCATTGTTGGGTATAATCCGAACACCTCGTCCTTGTCCAATTTCCCGGTGCTTAGATAATCTCTTGCCAACGGACTTAGCTCGACTAGCTTGTCCGAAGAAGTACTGCCTAGGGCCTGGCGTCTCGGAGGTGGTGCAAGATCGAACAGAGTAGTGTTAATGCTGGATATCGGTGTGGGTACAGTATAATTTCGAGCAGCAAGTGGCACGAGCTCGTTGATTAACTCTTTGTTTTGCTCTGTGACATCTTTGATTTCTTTACCAAGTCCCATGATGGCATCGATGATAGGTTGGTCCTGGCGCTCTTTTTCTTCGTAAATTCCACGATTCTCGGATTTCCACCCCTTGAACCGTTTTGCCAGGTAGTCGCGCACCTTCAGGTTGTCGTCTGCGAGTTTCCGTTTCGCCATTGTTATTTATAATACGTAAAGACGTTTGATGTAACGTTGCAACGTTTAGAAAGTTATTAATTTTGTTTCTGTATTTTCCGTCATTGGGTTTCCTCGTCATGTCTATTGTTAGGAATCCGAATCAACTTGGTTCCAGAATGAAAGCAAAATTTGGAAAACTGATTGTAGTTTATGTCCCAACCTACATAATTTTCGTAAGTGTGTTTTAAATTGGTGTGGTCTTGACGAAACAAACAAATGAAATTAGCATTGTCCCGGACCAGTTGCTTGGGGATTCTGGAAAAAGTCTGAGCAAGGTAGAAGCAGTCCATGCCTCTGTGCCGGCCCTGAGTAAAAAATTGCGAATCTCGTTCTGGTTCTTTAGGATCGCATCGTCGAAGACCACCACCGAATTTTCGAGGCAACAGTCTAGTGGCATCAATTCAGAAGCAAAAATAGCTATGCCTAGTCCCTCGTACAGTTTCGACAGCTGGCGATACTTCGATTGCTCCAAACTTTTGGAGAAAACATACATCGGTCTACGATGAAAAGTTCCGTACTCCAATTTTTAGTGAAGCCTTTTTCGAACGTATGCTTAAATTTACTGATTCTCACCTGATCTCCTATTTTTTGTTTCGGTTTCTTGCTTGTAAATTTGTAATTTGGGCAATAAACTGTAGAAATTAAACGCCACTTGTCAGATTTGTTAACGTCAGCTGGTTCCATGTCTATCGTACGATGCAAACTGTGATTATAGCTGTTAACAAGTTCCGGAAGCATGTCGAGCCACGTGTAATTCCCTTGAAGCGTGAATTGTTTCCACATGTGTGTTTTGAGAGTTCGGTTGAATCGTTCCACTACGCTGGCTTTGATGATGATAATTATAATTATAATAATAATAATAATAATAATAATAATAATAATAATAATAATATCGTCTTTATTGAGAGGGCGTAATTCGGCCTCGCGGGCCGTTCTTACAAAAAACTCTTTAAAAACATATTACAATTGACACTTTCCACTTCTTGAAAATCATTGTTGCAGTAGAAAGAATAAAAATACAAAAAAGTAAAAAACAAAAAAGAAATAAAAAACATTCCTACTTATAATGTAAATAATTAATGTACTGAAGGTACAGAGAAGCTCCCCTGAGGTCAGTGGTGGGGGAGGTCTTTCCATTCTTTTATTGCGGTGACCATGAAAGAATTCCCATAGAATGTTGTCCTGTGTACAGGAATCGTGAAGTGTGTTTTTTGTAGAAGGTTAATTTGTTTTCCTTTCTTCATGTACGGAGCAATTTGATCATATAAAAATCTTGGTTCCTTATTGTTCAGGATCCTGTACAATAAAGACAATGCCAAAAATGTTCTCCTATTCTTAACGTTTAACCAATTAAGTTCCTGTAAGTACGGAGATATAAGTTCTCTTCTTTTGACATTCAGTATAAATCTCGTGCAACTGTTTTGAAGTTTTTGTATCTTGTAATTTAGAGGACTGTGGATGTTTATAACTACGGGGGAAGCATAATCAATTTTTTGCATTACATGTGTGTTGACTAGGTGAGATTTCGTTTCTTTGCTTAGCATATGACTAAAGGTCGAGTAATGTTGAATATTTTGTTTTTGAATAAATTGCCGAAAAACAGAGTTGTAGAATTCTATTCCATTATCTGTTTGATGAAATCGAGGTCGCCTACCACTTTTATTGAAAATATTTTTGAATGCTTCCACTACACAGGTTCCTTTTTTTGCATTGAGGGGTAAAGCCCACACAAATTTTGAAAATGTGTCTATAACAGTGAGAAGATACTTGTATCCCTTGTTGATTTTGTGTAAATTTTTCAAGTTACCACTGCTCATTTCCACAAGGTCAGCTTGACACAGGTCGTCTATGCCTTTGGTCACTACCGCCAGTCGTTTGTAGTTTCGGCGTGCGGGTTTGTGCAGCTCGTTCACAATAGCCTGCCTAGACATTGTGTGAAAATAAGAATATAGTTTAATCGGATTTCTGGCTTCAGACAATGCCGAGTTTTCTATGTACAGCTTGTCACCTATTTCTATGTTGATAATTTGAGTGGCATCTTCGGCATAGGCTGTCTCGCCATTTTTGGGGTGGGTGAAATCGACCAACTCCACTCCTCTTATTTTCGGCTCGTCACTGATGTTCGTCACCGTCATGGTTGGGTAGTGTGTTGCGTGAAGCAAAGACCAGTAGGAAACCTTGACGAACTGAAGTGTGCCAACGATGAAAAACTGGGGATAGGCTTTGGCAGGAGTCAGCATGTAGAGTTTGGCAGCGGATGGATGAGCAGGGAAAATTCCCTGTTTGGAATGCTTTAGAGTTCGATGACAATTGTGGACTTGAGATTGTGGATGTTGGCGTTCAGGGTGTTTACATTGGTTCGAACCTCGCTCTCCACATCCTCCAATCTACCGTTTATTGATTTCAGATGTTCCTCGATAGCACGGACAACAGTGTCGTAATCGGGCTTGATCTTCACATCGACAATAAGCCTCTTGAATCTTTCTTTTAACTCATGTGGTTGGGTACTGAAATTGGTTATGGCCGAATCCTGGCTCGCCTCGATGTTGCCAATTTGCTCTTTCACATTGACGATAATCTTCTGTAGACTTTCCACAAGTGTCAACTTGGAGCTCTGGGTTGCGAGGTCCTACACCTGGATTCTAATTTCCGCAAGGTTGCAACATACTCCCGAAGCAATTCAATTCCGGTTTGGATGTTTTTGATGTTGTCGGATTTGAGTATTCGGTTGAGAGCCCTCTTCACGCTTTTCAATTCCTGCGAGGTAGGCAGGGTGGCCACCGTGTTTTATGTCCAAAGCTTTTTTCACCGCGTCCAACTCAAAGGCAGTAGCAGCAGCGCGTATGCCTTCTTGTAATTGTGTTATGTCGTCCTGGGTGGGGGTGGATTGTTGCAAAGTTTCCAACTTAGTCTGTATATCGTCGATCAAGTGATGAAAATGCAACACCTCTGATTCGGTGTTTAGATTTTCCAGCTTGGTGATCTGCTGTTGGACGCTGGCCAGAGTATCCCTGATGCAGGCAGTTTGGATTCCAGTGCTTTGTGTACGTTTGCCAGATCATTTTTGATAACAGCGAGAGCATCGTCAATTTGTGTTATGTTGCCTTGCATCTTCCTTGCCGATGAAGTCCTCTAGCGTTTGGAGTTTAATTTTGACTTCGGTGATGGCTGCATGCAAAGAGTCCGTTTGAAGCTCAGCCTTGGTGCTTTTCAGCGTAGGAATTTCGAACGATTGAAACTGTTCGCGCAATTTGGCAATACTGGCGTTCACGCGATCATAGTCATCTTGAGTCTTGAGGCTCTGGATGATGGTTTGCAGATCAGTCTGGATGGTGCTTGTTTGGTCCTGCAAGTGTCGCTTCAGCTGTTCCACATCGGAGGTCTGCGTTTTCTGTAGCTTCAAAAGTTCGTTCTGCAGCTTGCCTATGCTCAGCGCCAAGTTGTCGAGATTGTCTATTGACGCGAGGTCGGTGTACTTTTGAGCGATTTGTGCTCGGCGTCGATCTTGAGTACGGGGTCCAGGCACTGAGACTGCAGGCTGGCTATCTCTGACTGGAGGCTGGAGTTGAGCGTGGACTGCAGGGCCTGCAGGTCGCTTCGCAACTTCTTGACCCTGACGTCGAGCATGAAAAGCTCGTCGCCGTGGTCGTTGCGTTTCGTGTGGCCAAAAATATCGTTAAGCATTGTTACTACTGTGGTTATTTATTATAGGGTAAGTGATTCGCATCTCCACAAAAAGAGGGATGAGTTTGTCGTAGTTGTCCAAGAGCTCCACTTACAGGCGATCGCCAGCAGACACGTCGTATGTTGTAGTGGCATCCATCCTATCATGCTTGATCGATAGATGTTCTTGCCGGAGGAAACCTTGACCTTCTCTTTGTTCTCAGGGTTCATGTTGAACTGCAGTTTGCCGGAGATGAGGAACCCGGTAATAATTCAAGTTGTTGTTGAATACATAGAAAGTTTTGCCCACATCTTCGTGGTACTGGGTCAGAATGCTATTCAAGTGTATAATTAACAGACCGTTAAGTTTAGATAGCATGGAAGGCAGGAGTTCGTTGAAGCTCGACGACGACGACGACGTAGGCTGGACGGCGCTTCCATAGCCTTCCTGAAGCCAAACAGGTTCATAGCATTGTTATTTTATATGCTTGTATTATAGAAACATTGCCAGCTGTAAGGTTAATTGGCGCCCTTCCCCCAAATCGCATTTTTTTATTTTGACAATGTTACCTTGTTGACTGGGATGGTAATATATATATATATATATATTCTCGCACTCAGAGTACAGTTCGGTCTCAGTTAACAAAAATCGCTGCGTACTATTCAATGATTTTCTAAATTTGCAAAATATCACAGTTTCAATTCGATCCATTTATCTGAATCGAAGAAACCGACAATTCACATATCATTGTATGCTTGCCCAATTAGCTTCTTTTGCTGTTGGGCTCAATTGGTTTTCACTAATGGGCTATTTTCTTGAAGATGTCTAATAGAACAAGATACGGCGGTAAGAGAAATATGTAAATTAAATATATTTTAACAATATACGACGTCTTAAGAAAAGCATATTCAGCTCCAAAGTACTTGGTCTAACGCTTCCTACCTTTCCTTATTGCTTTCAAAGAGTGTTTAAAATGATGTAGTATTGATGTAGATGATGTAGGTTTATCTCTTAAACGGTAGGAGTTAGCCAAAATCTGTTTGCAGAGATGTGATGTACACTCGAAGATAAGTAAAAAATATGTATACAACCCATGCTCGGAAATCCAAAATGGCGACCGGACCGGAAGTAGGTTTGTCTCGAAAGCTGTTGGACATAGCTAAAATCTGTTTGCAGATTTGTGATGTACACTCGAAGATAAGTAAAAGTATGAATACAACATATGCTCGAAAATTTACAAACAGAGTTCATACTCCCGATGGCGCAGTGGTAGCGTCGTCGCCTTGTAACCAAGGGGTCCCGGGTTCGATTCCCGATGGAGGCACATAGTGGTTCGGATCCCACTTTAAACTGTAGGTCCAGTCCCGATTAGCCTTACTGTGCATAAAGTGGACTTAAAACAACAAATCAATCCAATCCAATCCAGAGTTCATACTAGATAGCACACGATCGTATAAGTGTTGCAAACTCCTATTTGTAGGTTAGCTTCACCTGTAAAATATAATATGGTAAAATTTTCGTGGGGTGGGTTGGCAACACTGCGAACCCAGTGAGCCCAAAAGGATGGCGCAGAACCGGCACATTGCCTCTACTAGGCTTAATTCGGAAAATACATGTTATGTTTCTCTTCATAAACTTTTGTCATCTCGTTTAATATCTAAGAAACTAAAACTTAAAACATACAAAACAGTAATTTTGCCTGTGGATGCGAAAACTTGATCCCTTGCATTGAAAAAGGAAGATAAATTGAGAGTATTTTGAAAATAAGATCCTTAGGAAAATATTTCAGCCTAAAACGGATGAAGAAACAAGAGAATGGAGAAGGTTACATAATTTTGAAGTACATATTTAATATTCATTTACAAATATTATTAGATTGATTATTAAATCACGAGGACTTAAGGTGGGTACGAATGAGAAAGGAATAAAGAAGAGTGTACAGGATTCTTGTTTGAAAACCTGATGGTAAAAGAGCAATAAGAAAAACCAAAACGAAGATGGAGATGGACCTAAAAGACATCGGTAAAGATGGATTAGAATATATCAAAATCTTGCTCAGGATAAGGACAAATGGAAAACCTATATTGCTACAGCCATGAACTTTCGGACTCAAGAAGGCTAGAGAGTTAGTTAGTTAAATAGTATTCAACGTAATATAATTTCAAATATTTCTGAAACCAAAGGCAGCAACATGGTATTCATATTGACAAGGGAATTCCTAGAAAACTCCTTTTGCTTGTAATTTTACAAATAGCACTTACATCCTGTGTTATTTCAAATCTTCAATTATGCGATGCAAGAAGGTGAAGAATTTCCGTGACTTGGTAACATGAATTTTTACGTTGAAAGAAAAATGGAAATGAGAATTAAAGAACTGCACTCAAAAACATAGAAGAAAAAAACACTTGACTCTAACTAGCGGGAAATATATTAGAAATCAAGGACGGAAAAAATGAACAGCGAATGTATGCTTTAAAGGAGAAGTGATATCCAAAAGGAGGTTGAACACGCGAAGGCTCTTCCATGATAATTTCTGGTTTCTGAATCCGAACAAGTTCCTAAACACTGTTGTTATTATCATTATCATCATTGAATGGTTAATTAAGTGCTCGGTTTACGTTGTCCCTCCAGGCGAAAGATGGAACACACACAAACCTGTGTCTCCTAAGTTCATCGTTGCTATGAGAATGAATCGCGAAATGAGACGAACCAGAAAATTCCAATAATTTTATTTTTTCAAATCCGGGAACTTTTCTAACGTTGGAAGCGGCCCCGGCACCCACCCAGTGTCGAATAACATGGGTACCTGGGGCAAACCCTGGGGGTAAATGCGGTCAGGGGCGTAATGCTGATCACATCACCTCCACTAACGACCGGATCAAGAAAGTGTTGGGCGTTACCCCCACACCCCCTATACGCCTTCATGGCGTGGTGCTATGCACAGGGGAGCACTTTACCTTTACCTTTACATCTTTTATCTTGTTCGCATCGATTAATCTCCTTATATTCTTCTTCGTCTTATCATAATCGTCCAGAATCGCGTTCATCTCTCCCGTTATCACAATCGGGACTTCTGGATTATCAATTATTCCCCCTACAATTTTGTAAATGTAACTTTTCATGATAATCTACCGAACGCGGAGAAATTTCAGCAATGTCGATCATTCAATGGATGTTGTCATCTTGGTCCGATACAATTTTTGAAAATTTTATGTAGCATTACGGGGGCAGGTACGTTAAAGAACGCAATCCCGAATGTTCCGTTTTTTTTGTCGTTCTCTCCTATTTAACTGATTTTCGTGTCACGTTTGACTAATCGTGAAGATGAGGATGGTAGTACGTTCCATCGTTCCTTTATAAACGTTGAAACGTTCCGGTAAATGATGCTG
This sequence comes from Lepisma saccharinum, assembly GCF_977018435.1. Lineage (NCBI taxonomy): Eukaryota > Metazoa > Arthropoda > Insecta > Zygentoma > Lepismatidae > Lepisma > Lepisma saccharinum. Next base: position 54,254,266 of record NC_139238.1, read on the forward strand.
CGATCGCAAGTTTAAAGTGTTTACCTTTCTGTCATTGGCTGAACGTAAAAATGAGGATTGGAAGATCCATGCTCGAAACTCTTTCGCTTTCCACTTCGCCACTGGAATAATAGTATTTTTTTAAGTATATGGACGAGTGGTTAACACGTCGACAGCCACCACATTCAATTATACCAGACTTAAAAAAATCTTTTGTACAATAATTCATACCCGTTTGCTATAAAGATGTGAAAATTGAGAGGGTCAAGAAACAGTTCTAAAGCCAAGAAGTTTCAAAATTAAGATCAAGTAATACCATTTTAGAAATGAACCTGTTTCGCTACACCTTGCCCTATGTTTCTTGAGATTAGCTTCCCACAAGTATCGCATTAGGTTTTATCATTTTTACGAGAGTAGTGTAATTGGAGTCGTTCAAAATAGTACTTGGTACGAGGCCTATTATTTTTATTAATTTAAGCACAGTGATAAACCTATTTTGATGATGTTTTTGTCGATTTTATAGTATTGAAACTCTGTGATTTTTCCATCTCGTATTTCGTACGAGTGTCATAATTTCTTTCGAGTTAAATTCCGTAACACCCACACCCACCTACACCTACACCCACACCCACACACATTTACTTCCGTTCTACTTCCGGTCCACTTCCGTTCTACTTCCGGTCCACTTCCGATCTACTTCCGGTCCACTTTCGATCTACTTCCGGTCCACTTCCGGTTCACTTCCGGTTTAATTCCGGACTACTTGAGGTTTACTTAACAGACACCTGTGGGTTTTTCCAGTTCTTTTTAAGTATATAGTTCTATTAAGTATATAGTTTTTGATTTGAGCCCCAAAAAATTATAACTAGTGGTGGTAAGGTTCCTTAAAACTAATACTTGGTACGAGGCCTCTATTATTTTTATTAATTTAAGCACAGTGGTAAACTTTTTGACGATGTTTCTTGTCGATTTTATAGTATTGCAACTCTGTGATTTTTCATCTCGTACTTCGTACAAGTGTCATAATTTCTTTCGAGTTAAATTACGTAACATTAAGTAACATTGTGATGACCCATATTAAGCTCTCTTTTATTGTATTTTTTATAAGGGTAAATTATTGCATCATGTTATGCAACAAGTTATTACGCAATATTATGATGACCCGTATCTAACGAGTTGTTTTGTGATTGGTTGGTTATGACGTAATTGGTGTCTTCTCATTCACTTACTGTTTCAGATGTTTTCAACGCGGTCCGCGTTTAGGTTACTTAAAGGGTTTTCTAATTACAGATCAGTCAGTATCGTGAGAGTAGTTGAAGAGTACGAATGTGTTGTTGCAGTGTTAAAAGTTAACTGTTTAATTTATTTTAAAGCTACATACTATTTATTATTTTAAGTTTAAAAAGTGCATGAAGTGATTTTTTCATAGTAATTTCGATCAGATTGATGTGATCAGATGTTACTTGTTGTCTCCGGAAATTCTGTATAAATAACATAGCTGAAAATTTTATCTTATTAGCTGCAATTATTTAATTTTGTAGGTGGTTCAAGTCGTTTTTCACACAGATTGAATTTTGACTTGATTGTGCGTTTTGTATTTTTCCCCGAGAAAATTTATATATAAATAGCAGAGCTAAAAAAATATTATAATTATAACTATTGTCTTTTAAGTTACATTCTGTCAATTATCGTAAGTTTAGAAGTGTTTTTCCTAGTAAATAGAATCTTATTGAATTTTGAGTTGATTGTGTGTCTTATTGTTACTTAATTTTTTCGATTTGTGTTTTTTCTAGAAAAGCATATTAAAAAAATGTCATCTACCAATTTCATCGAATGTGTTATTTGTGGGAAATTAATCTCCAAAACTAATATTAGCAAGCATAGGGCAAGATGTAGCGAAACAGGTTCGAAAATAAATCGTTTGTTACCTACTAAGCCTTGTACTCAATGCGGAAAAATAATTAGCAATACTAATTTAAGAAAACACATGAAAATTTGCAAGGCATCAACCGGACATGGAACATTGAAAAGAAAAATTGATCATCCTGAAACTGAAGCTTCTACTTCCAAACAAATTAAGATGTCTAATGACCAAAAGCCGATTAGATCTGCATTCAACAACCAACTCCTGGATTTTCTTTTTACTTCGAAACCAGGCTGTGATATTTCTAGTTTGTTGAGTGAAATTAAAACATCTATCATAAATATTTTGAAAAATAAACTGGAAAACAACTCCATAAAAGTATATGTTGATCTAATCTGTAAATATGAGAAAACCAATGGTATAAGAAATATTTTTTTCTCAAAAGAAAAGCCAAGTTCTTTATTTATCAGACATTAATAATTTGAACGTTAGTGAATTGATTAGAAAACACGATGAATTCGAGGCAAAGGGATCAGGTTGGTCTTTATGTGGAAGTCATCACAGATTAATCGATTATGTAAAAGAATTTACACCATTTTCTGATTCGACCTACGATCCATCTTCCGGTAGAAATTCAGCATAAGAAAGCCGTGCTGAACATTCATAACACTGACAATAAGTGTTTTATGTGGTGCGTTTTAGCGGCACTTCACCCGGTTTATTGTTCAAATAATCCGCAACAGGTTTATCATTACACACAATATGTAGACGAGATTGAATATGCTATGACAGGCATCGAACACCCTGTTGCTATTTCTGACATAACAAAGTTTGAAAACAGGGCACGAAATGGAGAAAGAAAACGATTAGCTATAAATGTTTATTCATATACTTGATTTAAGCATTTTGTGCATCCCGTTAGGATAACTAATATTGTTGATGACGAAGCCGTGGAAATCAATCTGCTTCTTATTGCTGACGATGATGTTCATCATTACACGCTAATTCGTTCACTCTCCCGTTTGGTCAGAAGCCAAACAACCAAGTATCTTGCACACATCGAAGTTTTTCCAAGGTGTTTAACCGTGACCAACGTAATTACCAACATTTCATTATCAAGAAATTGCCAAACAAAAACTTGCTGAACATAAAGTCTACTGTGGAGTCAACAGACCGGTTCGCATGTTGATGCCCAAAGCAAATGAATTCGAGAATTGAAAAAGTAGAAGGCCTTGTTGGAACATCCGGCCATTATCATCGCAGACTTTGAGGCCTTTCTCAAACCATTGTCCTATTGCGATCCGGATCCCGAATTTTCTTCAACAGCACCGTACCAGATTCATGATCCAAATTGTTTTGGATATGTTGTTGTTTGGCAGGATAGGATAGATAAACCATATATAAATATCGCGGACCGAATGTTATTGAACTCTATTGTAAAGAAATGGTGGAGGAGGTTGAGAACATTGGCAGCCTATAATGCCAATCGAAACCAATGCTTCCATTATCCAGTGATGAACTTCAATCTTACAATAACATTGAAACGTGCCCGGTGTGTGATCAACATTTCACGGATGAGAATCGGAAAGTATTTCACCATAATCATTTCACCGGAAACTACATCAGTGGAATCTGTAACACCTGCAACCTTAAAATCCAGAAGCCTAAATTCGTACCAATATTTTTTCACAATGGATCCAATTACGACTTCCATTTTTTAATTAGGAATATTGGATACGATACGCAAAAAATAGATATTCTTGCTCAAAACGAAGAACGTTATATTTCTATACGTAAGAAAGTTAAAATTCCAGGAACGAATGAAATCATAGAGATGAGGTTTCTAGATTCTTTTAGATTCCTATCGGCAAGTCTCGATGCTTTAGCGAGTAAACTTACCGACGAACAATTTAAAATTAGAAAAACTAGTTTCCCCAACATAAACGTAGAACTGAATAAACGTAAAGGCATTTATCCTTACGAATATGTAACCGATGAATCTAAATTTTACGATGACACTCTTTCCCACCTGAAAAAGAATTCTTCAGTCAACTGATAGAAACCGGAATTACGAATGAAGAATACGAACATGCGAAATTAATATGGAAGGAATTGAGATGCAAAACTCTCGGGGATCATCACGATGCATATCTCAAATTAGACGTAACAATACATGCTGATGTTTTTCAGGTATTCAGAAAAACAGCAATAAATATTTATAAATTAGATGCAGCATATTTCTATAGCTTTCCTGGTTTGGCGTGTTCTGCTATGATGCCCCAGACCAGGATCAAGTTGGAACTGATATCGGACATGGACATGTTGCTTTTCATCGAGAGGGTTATACGTTGGGGGGATGGTGCAATGCTCGCAAGAAATACGCAAAGGCAAACAATATTCACATGTCTGAGAATCAATACGATGCAAATCGACCTTCGAATTACATATTTTACGCTGACATAAACAATCTGTACGAATTCGCAACGATACAAAAACTTCCCTACGGAGGATTCGAGTGGATAGATCCCATTTCAATTGATATTAATCGTTTTGACGATCGTGAATTTGGTCTGTTCATTGAGGTGGACATTGAATTTCCAAATAATTTGCATGTTACTTTTTCCGATTTACCTTCGGCTCCCGAAATTAATTGTCCACCTGATTCTAATCTAAGCAAGCTTTTGTTAACTCTGGAGAGAAAAGAGAGATATGTCGTCCAATACAAGAATCTCCAGTTTTTGATTGGGAAGGGTGTTCAGATATTAAATGTGAGAAGAATTCTCAAGTTCAAATTATCTCCATGGTTAAAATCTTATATTGAGACCAACACGAGAAACAGAACTGCTGTCATTTCAGAATTAGATAAAGATTTTTATAAACTAATGAATAATGCCTTTTATGGAAAAACAATGGTGAACGTCAGAAAGCGTACAGACATAAAATTGGTTTCAGATAACAATAAATGTAGAAAATTAGTATCTGATCCTAGATTCAAATCGCGAAAAATTTACAAAGATAATTTGACACTTTTAAATCTAAATATAAAATTGATAAAATTCAGAAAACGTATTTACGTTGGTGCAACAGTTCTCGACTTGTCGAAACTGCACATGTTCGAATTTCATTATAATATTATGAAACCCTTCTATAATGTCAATTTTGAACATAGACACCGATAGTTTTATTTATGACATACAAACACCTAACCTCTACGAAGATCTTAAAACATTCTTATATGCTTGGGTATTTCGACACTTCTTCCTAACAGATTTGGAATTCCTTCCCGCAACAAGAAGGTTCTTTTCAAATTGAAAGATGAATGTAATGGGTAGATTATTGTTGAGTTTGCTGGTTTCCGTTCGAAAATGTATACATTCAGAACAGAGAGTAGCATCACGAAGAAAGCAAAAGGAACGTACAAAAAGACCGTGGAAAACAAACTAGCATTCCAGGATTATATTTATTGCCTTTATTCACAGTCGAGGATACTTCGAGAGGATAACGGAATACAAAGCTCAAATCATGAGATTACAACGAATAAAATAAAAAAAGCAGCCCTGGATCCACACGATGACAAGAGGTGTATCCTCGAGTGTGGAATCCATACTTTGCCTTGGGGGCACTTTAGTTTAGAAGCTAATAATAATTGCACTCAACACATGTGAAAAAAAATAAACCTAACATCAAACCAAAATTTTGAAAATAACAAAATAATCTACACGTAGTCTAATTTTTTATACATTTTATTGAGTCTCCACAATTAAAATTGTACTGCATATTGTATTTTCAGGTAGAGTTTCATGAAATTCACAGATTAATTTAATATCAATTGGATCATTTATAACTACCAATTTTCTTTTTGATGTATTTATTAAAAACATTGGTCTGTGAACTATGAACTCATCTGGATTATAATACATATCTATGTTACCTTCACTTACTCTTTTAAATGCACTATAAGCTTCATATAATTTTAAATAATCTTGTTTTGTAATGTTTAAATTGTAATTTTCACAAGGAAATACTTCAATTCTGCCATTCTTCAGATACATATTTTTAACTTTACAATTATCAAACTGGCTGCTATCCTTTTCCTGATTGTCAACTCTCCCTGTCAGAAACAGCACAACTACAAACTCTGGCATGTCATATTGCAAAGATTGGAACTGATTAGTAAGGTCAAATTCAAACAATTCAAATTCCACTTATCTCTGAATGCATTGGTATGTATAAAACTTTATCGTAATTTGGGGATTTTTCAAAATGTTGGCTTTGTATTTGAGACCACGCCACATTCTCGAGAGCGAGGACTACCTTTAAGGAGAGAATCAGACATGAAAACCCCCTCAAGTGATTAATTTTAAATACTTTAATGAAAGATTCAATGTCTTGGTTGTTAAGAGCTTCTCCTTTTTTAATTTTCTGAGTGCTCTAGACTTCACACCTTTGCCTATTTTTTTCTCCATGCCAAGATTATGACGCTTTTGCTCTTCTAGTTCTGCCTTATTTTTTTCGAATCGTTTTGGCATCGTTTTGGCAATAGCAGCACTACTCCCAGCTACGCTCCCAACTGCCCCCAATGCAGAGAGGATAGCTGGAATGCTGATTATAAATACTACACTGTGTGTTTTCTTTCTTGCATTTTGCAATCGTTTTAATTGTGGCGTACTGAGTAATAGTTTCATTCCATTTCCTTTGGCTATACATTGCCTCTTCTTTTCTTGTTGTTTTTTAGTTAAAATTGAATTAAATTTTAAATTTTTAAGATCATGATAAGGTATTTGGTATACAACTTCTTTTGGTTTCATGTTGTTTTATTATTATTATTTTTCAGGTATTTATATTACAAACCCCACCCTAATTTTTGTTTTGTATTCATAGCAATAGTTGTACCCAACGCTGTTATTTTTTCACCCAATGATGCGTCTCTGCTTGTTAATCTTCCAAAAGCTGCCTCTTCCCGTTTATGATCAGCCACATGACGATCATTCAGATCTTTGTGTGAGTTGTATGCAATATCATGTGCTTTACAAGCTGCATCCAGAGGATTAATACCCCTGTCCCCTCTTTCTATTCGTTTCTCAAGTTTTTGTAGCAGGACCACAATATTGGTAACCAGGTACGTGTAACTCGAACGGAAGTTTATTAATAATATAATTCACCAAACCTCGACCCTCTGATATATTCCAGAATTTAGGAGGTAAAGTATTGATAATTTTAATTAAGTATCCTATACCTTTAGGATCGTTTACTATAAAATTAGCTAATTTGTCACAAATCATGTTTATAATACCCATTTTCTCATTATTGAAATTATTGTTCCCAGTATTTTCCTCCCCTTCTATAACCAACAACCTATCTATAAGTTTTCTTACATCATTTACCCATACAAATTCCTTACTTGAAGTATTATATTGTTTTATACCACTACCGGTTTTTAGTTGATTCCAGATAGGTTTAATCAGATTTTTGTATTTATCCCCGCTGCTCGATTTTACAAAGCATCAGAGAGTGTCAAAATTTCAGAGTAACTTTGATAATCATATTCTGTAAAATTTATTGGTTGTTTTTTGATAATAAGCTCCCATAGCCCTACGGTACCAGGATATCTGGACCAGCTGTTTCTCCCACCCAAATTAATTTTTATGTTGTCCCCTTCGAATGTTACTACGCCTTCATTAGCCTCCATAGTTGGATACAAATCAAACACTTCATCTTTCTCGAATTTTCCTGTACTCAAATAACCCCTTGCCAGGGGACCCAACTCGATTTTCTCTGATTCTTCTATAGCTGCTTTAGCAGGTGGTTCCTTTAAGTACCAGGGGTGTGTGGATACTAGATAATGGCGTAGGAGGAAAATCTGCATAATTTTTAGCACTAGGAGCTGCCAAATCATTGATGAGATTTTTATTTTGTTCTGTAACATCCTTAATCTCTTTACCAAGACCACTGATTGCATCGATAATAGGTTGGTCTTGACGCTTGTATTGTTCGTAAAAACCTCGATTTTCTGATTACCAACCTTTGAAACGTTTAGACAAGTACTCTCGTAATTTCGAATTATCTTCTATTTTGTGTTTCGTCATATTTTTTTTTGATTAATGATTATTTTCTATCGTTTCAACATTTAAAAAGTCGTTGATTTTATTTCTAAACTTACCATTGTTAGGTTTACGAGTCATGTCGATAGTAACAAATCAAAAATCGTTGCTGTACCAACAAGATGAACAGAATTTTGAAAATTGGTTGTAATTTAAGTCTCCTCCCACATAATCATCGTATACATGTTTCAAATTAGTATGATCTTGACGAAAGAAACAGATTAAGTTTGTATTATCTCGTAGTAATTGTTTGGGAATTTTGGAATAAGTTTGAGCTAAATAAAACAGTCTATTTCTTTGTGACGACCCTGTGAAAAAAAAATCTACTTTGATTCTGATTTTCCTGAATAACATCATCAAACACCACAAAAGAATTTTTCAAACATTGCTCGAGAGGTTTTATTGTTGATGCAAATGTAGCTATGGCCAGTCCCTAGTACAGCTTTATGAGCTGTAGGTACTTCGGTTGTTCTAAACTCTTTGAAAATATATACAAGTGTATATTTTTCCAATCTAGCCAATTGGGGGCAAGCCAGGAATTATCAACCAGCAAAGTGGTTTTTCCACAACCTCATGGGCTTGCAATGAGACATATTATGTTTCAGGTAACAACTCTCCATTTTTTTATTAGTTTCCAGTACATCTGGTAAACGCTGTACCACATTCCATGTTGGTGTCAAAGAATCACCTGGTTTGCTTCTATCCATCTCTTGTCTGGCAGACCTAACCATTTCACATACAATTTATTATTTTTCTTCTTCAATATTTTCTCGATTAGATATGTAACTCGATATTTTGTTTAACTAAGTTCCTCTTCATAGAATCTCCCTTTCAATATTTTGTTATGATTATTTTTTATGATATATGTATTTCTATTCCATGGTAAAACTTGAACCACTGAGAATAACTCCGTACTCCAATTTTTAGTGAATCCCTTCTCGAATAACTGTTTAAATTTACTGACTCTTACCTGATCCCCTATTTTAAATTTTGACTTTTTGGTAGTATAGTTATACTTTTAAAATAAACAGTAGAGATCAATCGTTGTTCATCAGATTTGGTTACCTCAGCAGGTTTCATGTGAATAGTACTGTGTACTGTATTGTTATAATTATGAACTTGCTCGGGTAAAATTTTCACCCACTTATAATTGCCCTGTAGAGTGAATTGCCTGCACATACGATTTTTTAATGTTCTGTTATATCGTTCCACTATACTAGCTTTCAGATCACTGTATGTAGAATAATGTTTAATATTATGTTGTGCCATTAACTTAGCAAATGTAGAATTGTAAAATTATTTCCCTGTATCTGTCTGTAAATATTTTGGTATACTTCCCTCACTAAATATCGACTTAAAAGCCTCGGTAACACATGTACCAGTCTTGGATTTTAAGGGGAACAGCCCATGCATATTTGCTAAAGGTATCAATAACTGTAAGCATATATTTGTAACCATGATTTATCTTATCCCAATTTTTTAAAGTCCCCCTTGGGGGTCCATCTCAATCAGATCAGCCTGAAACAAATCATTTACACCTTTCGTTACCACACTGAGTCGTTTGTAGTTACGAAGAGCTGGTCTGTGTAATTCATTAACTATATCTTGTCTTGACATCGGATTCTATAAGAAAATATGACATAAAATGGATTATCCTCGAGGTATAATTGCTTCACTTCAAATAATAATTTGTCATTAGCTTGCACAGGGAAAACAGATAATTCTTGATCCTCATGTATTTTATATTTCTTTCCAGATTCGTCCCAATATGTAACAGGTATCTGTAGTGTTCTGTAGATGCCATCTTTTCTCTGTATGGTGAAATTTGGTACTTCCACATGCTTTCCCTTTTTCAGATAGCCAAATTTTAAAAATTTAATTTCGAAATCAAGGAAAAATTCATGAGACTGACTGTAAGGGTACATTTTGTAAACATTTCCTGCATTAACATAAGTCCAGTGCCCTCGTACATTTGGTACACTCTCAAGCCTAACTATCTCAACAATGAAAAATTGACGTAATTCGAGATCGTCTAATCTGTTTAATAATGTTTCTTGATATTTGCGTACCACTTCATTGTAGCTGGGTTTGATTTTCACATCTACATACAATTGTTTAAATTGTTCTTTGAGATCGTGTAGTACTGATGTGAAACCTGATAAAGCAGATTCCTGAATTTTTTCAAGGGTAGCAATTTGTTCCCTAATGTTGGAAGTAATCTCCAGTAAACTTTCTACAAGTTTCAATTTAGTGCTCTGGTTTGTAAGATCGAATATCTGCCTTCTGATTTCTACAAACAATGCATGTAATTCATTCACTATCTGATTGGTAGACAAAGTAGCAATAGTATCTTGAATTATGGTAATTTCCGCTTGAATATTCTTAATGTCCTCCGACTTCAATATTCTATGTACTGCTCTTTTTACAGATCTCATCTCCTGGGAAGTGGGTTAATCGGATACTGTGTTTTGAAGTGAGGTTAAAGCTTGCTTAACTACATCTAATTCTGTAGCAGATGCTACACTGGTTAAGTTATTTTTAAGTTGCTGTATGTCATCTTGCAGAGGGGTAAACTGTTGCAGTATTTGCAGTTTGTTCTGTATGTCGTCTATGAGATGGTGAAAATGAGATTCTTCAGATTCAGTGTTGAGATTCTCTAATTTTGTGATATGTCGTTCAATTAAATTTAAAGATTCGGTTATGCTTGGCAACTTAAATTCCAGAGTTTCCTGTACATTCGTCAATTCGTTTCTCATGGTTGTCAAAGTATCTTCAATATGAGCTATGGTACCCTGTATCTTTCCAAAATCGTCGTAAGTTTCTAATTGCAATTTGATACTTGCAACACTGCGAGCGATGGCGTTTAATTCGGAAGATGAAGATAAATTATTGGTAAAGTCTTCTAATATTTGTAGTTTGGATTGAACTTCTGTTATGGCTGCATGTAATTGGTCTGTTTGCAGTTCGGATTTAATGTATTCCAGTGAGGGAATTTCAAGAGATAAAAATTGGTTTCTTAATTCAAGAATACTTGCATTAACCAGTTCATATTGCTCTTGAGTCTTGATAATTTCAATTATGGAAAGTTGTTCAGTACGAATAGTATTCGCTTGGTTATTTAGTTCTTGCTTTAGATGTTCCGAAGATCATTTTCAAGATCATTTTTTTAAGCTAAATTGTCTTTCAAATTTTCAACATTATCGAGAGACGGTAAATTAGTATATTTTGGAAGTAAAGACTTGAGTTCCCCATCAATTGTTATTATGGGATTAATTAATTCAGACTGTAGATTGATAATTTCAGCATGTAAGTTTACATTCAAAGAATTTTGTCAAATTAAGAAATCTGATTTAAGTTTCTTTAGACGTGCATCTAAACTAGTAATCTCGCTAGAATTATCTGGAATCTCCTGTCGCCTTTTATTACCAAATATATCCATGTTCTTTTTTGTTTTTAGGTATTTTGTATATTAATAAGAGGATAGATTATTCTCATTTCGATAAACAGAGGAATCAATTTATCATACTCTCCAATTATCTCAGCATACAAAAATTCACCAACTTCCACATCATAAGACGTATCAGGAAGTAATGTACTATGTTTAATTCTATACAAATTTCGGCCTATGTGCAAAAGTGCCGCATTGGGTGGTGAAATGTTTATTGGAATTTTCCCACTAACAGTAAACTTATATGATGATAAGTTATTATTAAATACAAATAAGTGCTTTCCAAAATCCTCGTCAACATGAGACCAAATACTATTCAAGTGAACAAGAAGTAACACTTTCAATTGATGATAAATATATCTAAATACATCCATGTTTACTGGAATTCTCTCTACAGGCTGATCATGTTGTTGCTTCTTAAACCCAAAAATATTCATGATGTTTTATTTTAACCAAGGTATTTTTTATTATATATAAAATATATATTTGTACTAAGTATAAAAGAATTATAAGTACATCAATACTCAATCTGATCGAAATTACTATAAAAAAGAATCACTTGTTACACTTTTTAAACTTAAAATAATAAATAGTATGTAGTTTTAAAATAAATTGAAATACTTAACTTTTATCAAAAAAAATATGAGGAGCACTGCAACAACAACTCCGTACTCTTCAACTACTCTCACGATACTGAGTGATCTGTAATGCGAAAACCCTTTAAGTAACCTAAGCGCGTTGAAAACATCTCAAACAGTAAGTCAATCAGAAGACACCAATTACGTCATAACCAGCCAAATCAGAAAACAACACGTTAGATACGGGATATCATAATATTGCGTAATAACTTGTTGCGAAACATTGCGCAATAGTTTATCCTTACGTGCCATCGCAATGTTGCGTAATAACTTGTTGCATAACATGATGCAATAATTTACCCTTACGAGCCATCGAAATGTTGCGTAATAACTTGTTGCATAACATGATGCAATAATTTACCCTTATAAAAAATACAATAAAAGAGAGCTTAATATGGGTCATCACAATGTTACGTAATGTTACGTAATTTAACTCGAAAGAAATTATGACACTCGTACGAAGTACGAGATGAAAAATCACAGAGTTGCAATACTATAAAATCGACAAAAACATCGTCAAAATAGGTTTACCACTGTGCTTAAATTAATAAAGATAATAGAGGCCTTGTACCAAGTATTAGTTTGAAGGAACCTTATAACCACTAGTTATAATTTTTTGGAGCTCAAATCAAAAACTATATACTTAATAAAACTATATACTTAAAAAAACTGGAAAAACCCACAGGTAACTGTCAAGTAAACCGGAAGTATACCGGAAGTGGACCGGAAGTAGACCGGAAGTAGACCCGAAGTGGATCGGAAGTAAATATGTGTGGGTGTGGGTGTTACGTAATTTAACTCGAAAGAAATTATGAAACTCGTACGAAATACGAGATGAAACAATCACAGAGTTTCAATACTATAAAATGGACTAAAACATCGTCAAAATAGGTTTACAACTATGCTTAAATTAATAAAAATAATAGGCCTCGTAAAAGTACTATGTTGAACGACTCCAATTACACAACTTACGAGTGAAACTGGTCGATTCCATTTTTTTAAATACGATTTCACACAAATCAAAACTCAAGTAAAAAACGATAGAATTTGCATGTGAGTCATTCCATGCCAAATCAACACAAATATGTGCAATTTTCAACCTGACCATTTCCGATTTTCATGAAATTTGGAGAGTTGAAACTATGAATGAAACTTAGTAACTTTGAAAATTTTTAGTTTCGTTTGTCTTGTAATTGTTAAATTATTAAAGGTCAAATTTCGCATAAATTGCTCTCTTTGAGCCCGCTTAGCTGTACTAAATGTGCTGTAACTCCGTCCCTATTTCTCCTAGGAAGCTCAAATAAAGCTTATTGTACAGGGAATTGGACAAGCTATCCAGTGATATATAATAAGCCTGCCTTTGGATAAAAATATAGTTTTGTCACGTGACCTTGTCTTTTGACCTTGAATATCTCAAAACATGTCATCACCAAAAATCATGAAAAAATACATTTGGTCCCTCATGTCATATTCTAAAACATATCAAAATATGATTCTGGGACTTCAATGGGATCAGAAGATACAAAATAATATGTGTAACTATGTGACTGATAAAAGCCTCATTACATGAACTATGACGAGTCAAATTTCCCTTAACACCCCCCTACAAAATATAAAGGAGTTATCCTGGGTGTAATTGATCATGAAAGAAATAGGTTGGGCACAGGGTCGTGTGTGTCAAGCGCAGGTCGATCATATTGTTAGCCACCATATTGAATTCAACGAAAAATTTCAAAGGAAAGGGGGTGATGTGATATATCAAATCAGGCTAGAATTTCACGGGAAATGAAGTGACGAACTCCAACTTATCTTTATCCAGCAAAAAGTTATTCGCATATCTTTGTCTTACGATATATGCACATTATAATGTGGTCAATGTTCGTGTGAGCACACTCGTTGACGTCTCTCACACTCGCATAGAACATTTGGCAATCTAGCAGGTGCAACATCAACGCAAGCAGCAAATATGCCTTCTCTCAGATGATCAATATCACGTACTTTTAGTGCATCCATAATTCTCTTCAAATGTTTCTGAAGGTAAATGTCCTCCTAAGATGTTAGATCTGGGGAATGTGCAGGCCTTTTTATAGATCCCCGTCTATCCATCAATTCTACCTAGAAATTTACCATGAATAAATTGCCACAATTTCCACATAGTGTGGTTACACTCTGTAAAACTCTGGAATAATGCCATATCCCGTAAGCAAGGATGAAAAACCTGTTCACTTAACAAATCGAAGAACCACTTAGGTTCCGTTGTTGAATATGGACCAACCATTCCCATTCTCCATACACTATACCACATCATAAGCTTACCAGCAACAACCATTCTACTGTACATTATCAAATCACAGGCATTGCATATTATTTTTATTAACTTCACCGTGAACATAAAAATTAGCCTCGTTACTGAAGACTATTTTATTTCAAACGAAGTGTTTGTTTGAGATACGTTTCCCAATATTCTTCACTATTCAACTATTTGAGAATGTTGATGATTAAAATCATATGCAATTGTGCGTACCTAGGTATACTTCTTTCTCTCCCGAGATGTCAGCGTGATCTCGATGAGTTCCTAACACGTTAGGAGCATTCTTAATGCTTTGTTTTTCACACCTGGAAAAGGAGAAAATGGTTACAATCATGCAGTAATAACTTCTTGCTGGTTACATATATGTTGGAAAAATCTTCGTCACTCATTTCCCGTGAAATTCTTGCCTGATTTGATATATCACATCACTCCCTTTCCTTTGAAATTTTTCTTTGAATTCAATATGGCAGTCAACAATATGCCGGACCTGCGCTTGACACACACGACTAGAGATCTCCCTGTGCCTAACCTATTTCTTTCATGATCAATTACACCCAGGATAATTCCGTTACATTTTGTAGGGGGGTGAGTAGTATAAAAGTATATAATATAAATCCGAGAAATGATTAACCCCCCCTCAGGCAGATTTGGCTACACTTAAAACTTGCTCAACATGCCCATATGAGCTTTTTGCTCAAGTGTGGTACTCCGTCTAATCCAAGATTTTTGTAAAAATGCCCTCGGGAAGTTCCTGTGAAATGATGAGCCCCCTCAGATTGATTTGTCCACACTTACAAAAGGCACTTCTGTCAGACTGTTGTCCATAAGCTTGTTAAAAATATGATCCTCTTGATATTTTTTTACCCACACCTAAAACTAAGCTCTTGCATCATTTTATGCAACAAATTATGATGCAAGAGCTTTTGTATTATGCAACAAATTATGATGCAAGAGTTTTTGCATTGTGCAACAAATTATGATGCAAGAGCTTTTGCATTATGTTGTGCAACAAATTATGATGCAAGAGCTTTTTGTATTACATATCAGTTAGTATTGTGAGAGTGGCTGAGGAGTACAGATGTGTTGTTGCAGTGCTCCTCTTATTTTTTTTTTAAAAAAACACAAAAATATAGCAGATTTGTATAAATTGAATTATAGGTTTGTTTGATTCAACATATAGAATTTTCTAATATATTGAACAAAGGGTTTATATTTGCCCTAGTTTGTTATACAAGAACAATACATGACACATGGTATTAGGTCAATGCCTTTCCATGCACATCACGACATGCCTGTGCAGACATGCAATTGTGAAAGGTCAGTGCTTCAGTGGATCAATACTTATTCTTTCTTTGTGCATGTAGGCTATCCTGTACAACATGTCATAGGTTTATTAAGTATAGAGTTTTGATTTGAACCCCAAGAAATTTTATATAAATACCAAAGCCAAAAATATTAACACACATACACACACACACACACACTAAGTATACAAAGCACATTGCTGAACCCAAGTGATATTTTTTATTAAGCATAGAATTTTGATTTGAACCCCAAGAAATTTTATATAATAAACAACAAAAATGCCAAATCAAAAATATTGTAATCAATGCAATAAGAATATAACCAGCCCCAATTGGGCTAGGCATCAAAGGAATTGTAATCCAGACAAATGCAGAACTCCCACAAAAATATGCCCTAAATGCCATAGAAAATATAGCATGGAATACTTCACATATAAACATAAAGGTACTTGCTCTGAACAGTCATCAATATTGCCCCCTCAACCATCTACATCTGGTCTGAAAAGGAAGCATGAAGCACCTGTTAATGCTCGAGCAGCAAAGCAGCCACGCTATGAACCCATCCATAGCAGTTTTAACGGCCAATTAAGGGATCACCGTTTTGTATCAGAGCCAAAATGTGATATTAAGAATTTTTTGAACAGTATAAATCCAGATATGCAGGCAATTCTAAATGCACAAAATGGCTCTTATAAGCTGTCCCTCAAATTGTTTACACAATATAAGAAGCCAAATGGCACAAAATTTACACAGCCCCACGTAACAGAAACTGTACCTATATATTCAAATGCAAATTCAAACAAAATAATAAGCAGTTTGATAGATCAATTGAATATTAAACACTCTGAATTTGCTGGAAAAGAGTCAGGATGGAGCCTATGCGGATCTCCACACAAGTTATATATTAATATTTCTGAATTCAACCCATTACAAGGATCTACATATGTGCCTTTACCTGCCAATATTAAAAACAAAAGAGCCGTGGTTAACATAGAAAATAATGATGAGAAATGCTTTTTGTGGTGTATTTTAGCTGCTTTGTATCCAGTTTTAAGGCATCCTGAGAGATTAAGTTATTATAAACAGCATGAACATGATTTTGATGAAGCAATGGAGGGCTTAAAATATCCAATGTCTGTTCAGAATATTGATAAATTTGAAAAAAAGGCCAGGGATATCAATGGTAAACAATTATCTATTAATGTTTTTATTTGTTCCACTGGCCGTGGCAATTGCTTGATAGCACCTCTCAGAATCAGTACACTTGGTGATGATTCTGCTGTTCCGATTGATCTGCTCTTAATTGAAGAGGATGGCACATATCATTACACTTTGGTACATAATCTTGAAGCTTTAGTCAGAAAACAACTAGACAAATCTAAGACAATATTCAAGTTGTGCAGAAGATGTTTGAATGTATTTGATGGTAAAAAAATAATAAATGGTGTTTGTAAAGTGAATACAGAAATTGCTAAAAACAAGTTAATTGAGCATCTGAAATACTGTGGCAGTCATAAACCTGTTCATATGGTGATGCCTAACCCAAATGAAAATACCAAATTCAAAAAATTTGAAGCCTTGTTGGAACACCCAGCATATATAGTCTGTGATTTTGAATCAAATCTCAAACCCCTTGCATTCTGTAGCCCAGATCCTGATGAATCTTCAATTACATCATACCAGCTACATGAACCTTCTTGTTTTTATTATGTTGTTGTACAGGATGGTGTTGTTAGTGAAGAATATTTATACATGGGACCAGATGCCATCAAAAAATTTGCACATAGAATAGAAAATGAGTGCCGTTGCATAGCATCTAATGTCTTATTAAAATAAAAACCCATGTTGCCTTTAACAGAGAAACAGATTGAAGATTTCAATAATGCAGAAAAATGCCCGGTATGTGATTGTGAATTTTCAGATACAAAAATCAAGGTACATCACCATTCTCATACAGATGGTAAATTCTTAATGGCCCTGTGTAATATCTGTAATATTAAGATCCAGAGACCAAAATTTGTCCCTATATTTTGCCATGGTGCATCCAATTATGATTTTCATCATCTGATTAGGTACGAGGGGTTTGACAAGCAGAATTTAAATATTTTAGCTGAAAATAATGAAAAATATATTGCTATTAGCAAGAAAATTAAAGTTAATGGTGTTCCTATTCACTTAAGATTTCTTGATTCATACAGAAATTTATCGGCTAGCCTGGCTACACTGGCCACTCAATTATCTGATGATCAATTCAAAATCACATGTGCTTTGTTTCCAAATCAGGACCTGAAAGTAATTAGGCGGAAGGGTGTATATCCATATGATTATGTTACAGATTTTTCTAAATTTGATGAGTGTTCTCTGCCCCCACAACAAGAATTTTACAGCAAAATCAGAGGATCTGGAATCACTGATGATGATTATCACCATGCCCAGTTGATGTGGAACAATTTAAAATGCCAGACATTTGGTGATTATCACAAGGCATATTTAAAACTTGATGTGGCCCTCTTAGCTGATATACTTCAGGCATTTAGAAAATCTTCCATGCAAAATTATAAGCTGGATCCAATGTATTTTTACAGTGCACCAGGCCTAGCATGGTCTGCAATGTTTTTAAACACTAAAATGGAGTTAAAGTCCAAGATCAAGACATGTATCTGTTTATGGAGCAATGTATAAGAGGAGGCATGGTGCAATGCTCTCAGAGATATGCCAGAGCAAATAACAAGTATATTCCTGATTATGATCCAGCACTGCCATCAAATTATATACTGTATGTAGATGCCAACAGCCTCTATGGTTATGCCATGATGGATAAACTGCCATATGCAGGGTTGAGTGGGTTGAAGATTTCAATATTGAAGATCTTCAGGATTTTGATGACAGTGACTATGGCCTATTCTTAGAGGTTGATCTGACAATTCCTGATGATTTACACAACACATTTTCTGATCTGCCTCCAATTCCTGAGGTTGAGTGCTCACCTGGATCTAAACAGAAGAAGCTCATGATGACTCTGGAGCCAAAACAGGGTTATTTCATTTATTACAAAAACCTCCAGTTCCTGATGCATCATGGTGTTCAAGTGACCAAAATTGGCAAAGTCTTAAAGTTCAGGCACTCAAGATGGTTGAAGCCATATATTGATACAAACACAGAGCTTCGAATATCTGCAATGAGCCAATTTGATAAGACCTTGTTTAAATTGATGGCAAATTCAGTGTATGGCAAAACCATTGACAATGTCAGAAAACATACTGATGTTAAAATAATTACTGACTCCAGCCTGAGCAAAAAATTGATTGCAAAGCCTAATTTCAATTATAGAAGAATTTGTGATGAAAATATGGCACTTTTCAACATGAAAAAAACAAAGATTAAGTTTGATAAGCCTATTTATGTAGGGGCTGTGATATTGGAATTGGCCAAATTACACATGCTGGAGCTCTATTATAATGTGTTGAAGCCTTTTTATAAGGATTGTGTAAAACTGATGTACATAGACACAGATAGTTTTATCCTTGATATTCAGACAGAAGATGTTTATCAAGATATGTCACAGCCTGAATTGCTTGAATATTTTGATACCAGTGAACATACAAAGATTCAACCCCACAACAAAAAGGTGCCTGGCAAGTTAAAAGATGAGACACTTGGTGATGTTATTGTAGGATTTGCTGGGTTAAGGGCCAAGAGGAACAGTTTTGAAACATGTAGTGGTGTTGTTGCCAAAAAGGCCAAGGGCATTGGCAGAGTTACTGTAGACAAAGAGCTCCAATTTAAAGATTACAAAAATTGTCTCAAATCACAGAGTTCAATCAGAACATCAGAATGCAGAATTCAGAGTTTGGATCACTTGTTGACTACAAATGTTGTAAGAAAAGTGGCTCTGGACCCACATGATGATAAGAGATGCATTTTATCATGTGGCATACATACTCTACCATGGGGTCATTGTGATTTGAAAAGTGGCAAACAATGCCCAATTACAGAGCATGATTTGAAATAAATAAACATGCCTATGAACTTATTTGGGTTCAAAAAACAGGCTATTATGGACCTGCCAACACCAGCACCCTCTTCTGATATGATATCTAAACTAAGTGCTTTGTTAATTATTCATCTGAACAGCATACTTACAGATGTTGATGATGAAACAGGTAAAACATTGTACATATTTAACAATAATTTAAATCATTACCAATTACCTGTATGTGGTCAATTACAATTTATTACAATGCCCGAGGGTAATGTCAAGATTTCAATAGGCAAAAATATTTACAGTATAAAGCACTCAAACATGATTTCTGGCACTGTATATACTGTTTCTGCTGGTGACTGCTTATATATTGAGTTCCCGGGATCCTATGACAAGCTTATACCTTTTTTATAGAATTAAGAATTAGATATTCAATAATAAATACCCACTAAAACAAAATGCCTAATGATATATTTGGCCATACAAGACATGAAGATCACAGTGATGAGATTCTGATGCTTGATGTCAGAGTCAAAAAATTAAGAAGTGATTTACAAGCTTTACAAACCACACTCAATGCCAGTCTTCAACTAGAAATTACAAATTTACAATCACAATGCATGGACCCTCTTCTTAAAATTGACTCAGAACTCAAAGTGCTGCTTCAAAAATATACTGATTTGGCCACATTGGATAATTTTCAAAGTTTAGAAGAGGCTGTAGCAGCTCTTCAAGCCAAATTTAAAACTCAGGCCACCAACTCTGAGCAATTGAAACAACAATTGGAAGAGCAGATTAATAATGTTCAGGCACAGCTCCAAACAATTGTCAAAAGCATAAAATCACAAGAAGATTTTGATCTAGTGATTTCCACTCTAAAGGAACAGATTCAATCACTCCAGATACCTAATCTGGACCCTCTGAACAATGCCATAGCCGAGGTTAAAGAAAAAATTGAGACACTTGAAAATTTTATGAACAACTTGCCATCTTCTGATGCTTTGAGTGCAATAACTCGGAGTGTTGCCAACATCAAGCTGCAACTTGAAACATATGAAGATTTTGGAAAAATTCAAAGTACCATAACCCATCTTGAGGGTACAAGATGCAGTGCAAAGTGATTTGACAAATGTACAAGAATCTCTAGAATCCCGCTTGCCTGGTATTGTAGACACTCTTGTCAGTGTCCAGCAACAGATCACAAAACTTGAAAACCTCAACACTGAATCTGAGCTATCTCATTTTCATCACTTGATCGATGATATCCAAACAAAACTTGAAATTTTACAACAATCAACACCTACTCAGGCAGATATAGCCCTGCTCCAAGATGCTATGCGTGGTGTGGTTGATGCTTCTGAATTAAATGATGTGAAATTGGCACTTGAATCTTTGCAGAATACTGTATCAAATCTGCCTACATCACAGGAACTTAAAAATATTAAGAGAGCTGTGAATCGCATATTGAAATCGGAAGATATCAAGAATATCCAGACAGAGATCAAACAACTTACTCAGACAGTGGCCACTCTACCAACTAATCAACATATTAATGAACTGCATGCCCTGTTTGAGGATATCAGAAGACAGGTCCATGATCTTACTGCTCAAAATTCAAAATTGGCAGTTGTTTAAAATTTACAGCAAATTGTAGGTAATATCAAGCAACAGGGGACCATGGAATCCAAGCAAGCAAATGCTCTGTCTGTTTTTGCCACCCAGATACAAGAGATTGTGCAACAATACAAGAAACTTGTTGTGGACATAAAGATCAAGCCAGGCCATGCTGATGTTGTTAGGACTATCAATGAGCATCTTGAATCTGTAACAAATAGATTGCTTACAGCAGAAAAAGAAATAACTGGCATAATCGAGAATCCTAAACATACAGTAATTCATGAATTGTACAGCATCCCCAACAAAGAATATGATTCACCATTTACACCAGGTGGCAAAATATATATGCTATCCCCTGCACAATTTTATTACCAGTTTTTTGTTGGGGGCACACTTAGACCAATCAAGATCAAATATTGGCTACAACCACAGGCACACCACTACCCTACCTTATCAATAACAAATGCTGAAAACAAGGCAAAGGTCACCAGTGTAGAGTTAGAAGATTTTACAGATCCCGATACATTAGAAACATCTTATGCTGCAGATGAAGGCTCTCTGGAATTTCATATACAAATAGGAGACAAACTGTATTTAGAAAATCCTGTAGTATCAGCTGCTGAACACCCTATAGTTGCAATATTCTTGTTTACATATTATGTCTAGACAAATTATTGTTGATGAATTACACAGACAAGCCAGACATAATTATAAGAGACTGCCAGTAGTCACAAAAGGCATAGATGATTTATGGCAGTGTTACTTGGTTGAGATGGCAAGTGGACAGCTGAAAAACTTAGACAAGATCAACAAGGGCTACAAGTATCTACTCACTGTCATAGATACATTTTCAAAATTTGCCTGGGCTGGGCCACTCAAATCCAAGACTGGAAAATGTGTTACAGAAGCCTTCAGGACAATCATCAATCAGAGTGGAAGATCACCGCGCTATTTGCAAACAGATAATGGCAAAGAATTTTATAATTCTGTGTTCCAACAATTTATTAAAAGCCAGTCAATACAACATTACTCGAGTTACAGTGATCTCAAGGCCTCAATTGTAGAAAGATTCAACAAAACCCTAAAAAATCATATGTATAAACAATTCACACTTCAAGGTAATTATAAATGGCTTAATATTCTTCCAGAACTTCTACATAAATATAACAACTCGGTCCATTCTACAATCAACATGAAACCCTCTGAGGTAACTTCATCTGATGAGCAAAAATTGATCAGGACTCTTTATTATCCTAGATACCAGCCAACAACAAGAAAAGCCAAATGCAAGGTGGATGATCAAGTAAGAATCAGCAAATATAAGCACTTATTCAAAAGAGGCTTTACAAGATACTGGAGCACTGAATTATTTACAGTGGTTCAAGTTAAACCTGGGACCCTTAACACATATATAATAAAAGACCACCGAGGAGAAATTTTCAAAGCCCGGTTCTATGAAGAAGAACTCAACAAAACTAAACAGCCTGACACATATCTCATAGAAAAAATCATCCGCAGAAAAGGCAACAAGATACTTGTCAAATGGCTAGGACTCCCAGAACACAGCTGGATCGATGCAGACAAAGTGATAATATGAACACCTGGGATGTTATAAAAAGGCTGCCAGAACCTGAACAGCAGATTAAGAGAAATGGCAAGTTGCTGCCTGATAATATTAGATGTCTTATTGTTGGGCCATCGGCTTGTGGTAAAACTACACTAATGATTGATAAATTTTTATTGGCACCCAACTGGTTAGACTTGAAAAACAGGCACTTGTATGTTTTCTCTAAGAGCTTGGAACAATTAAAATATCAGCAGCTGATGAAGCTATATGATAGATTGGATATTGCCACTTTTTTTACACAGGGGCGGCACAAAAACATAGATTGTTTCTACCTGGCACAGACTTTTTCTAAAATTCCGAAGCAGCTGATCCGAGACAAGAGCGATTTCATATGTGTGTTTCATCAAGATCATACCAACCTCAAACACATACATGATGAATATGTAGGTGGGGACTTGAGCTACAATGATTTTTCTAAGTTTTTCAGTAGGTGCTGGAACCAGGACAGTTATGGGTTTGTCACAATTGATATGACAAGGAAGCCCAATAGTGGCAAATACAGAAATAAAATTAACAATCTTCTTGACATTGAAACATATATAAATAACCATGAAAAGGCCAATCATTGATGATCTTAAATTAAGTGATTATCTTGTAAAAAGATTTAAGGGATGGCAATCAGAGAACCGAGGAATCTATGAAAAACACAAGCAAACAGAACAGCCTGTTATTGATGCTATTAGTGAATTAGGTAAAAATATCAAAACTGTTACAGAGCAAAATCAAAATTTGATCACAGAGCTTGTACCTTTAGCTGCAAGGAACATATTAGATTATCCAATCACCCCACTTTCTAGTATTCATACACCTAGTCCTATTGCTCCTCGAAGAATTGAAGCTACTCAGGATCCTATTGAATTGGTTCTTCTTGCTCAAAAATATTTAAGCACACCTAAAGACAACAAAGATGAGGTCTTTGGCTTATATGTTGGCACAGAGCGTGATGGTAGCATCATACATAGAATTGGCAATTTCAGAGTAACATTTATGGGAGATGATCTAATTGTATATTCAGAATCTCATCTTGGAGAAAGAGGTGCTTTTGTTAAGTATCCCGGCACACCTGGATTGTGGGAACTGATGACTAGGAAGAGACCTGGCAGCTATACAGATCAAGATTATGAGTACTACAAAGAAATATTAATAAAATCAGATGCCCTCTACCAGAACAATGATCCCACACAAAAAAGAATCAAGTCTAGCAGTGGAGCAAAATACAACAAATTGATCAAGCCCATATGGACACAGATCAAGACTGGTAGTGGAATCAAACAATACAACACCCTGCCTAAAGAATTTGTGTGGGTTGATGATGTCAGGAAACTTGTAGATAGGTTGCTGGTGATAGCTGGGGAGGAAAATGCTGGCAACCACAATTTTTACAATGAAAAGGTTGGAATTATGGACATGATAAGCACAAAATTGTCTAATTTTATAGTGAATGACACTAAGGGGATTGGATATCTTATAAAAATTATTAATACTCTACCACCTAAATTTTGGAATATCTCTGAGGGTCGGCGGCTGGTTAATGACATTATAAACAAGCTGCCATTTGAACTACATATTCCAGGCTATCAGTATTGTGGTCCCGGTACAAAATTGGACCATAGATTAAACAGAGGTGATCCTGGTGTTAATCCCCTAGATGCTGCTTGTAGAAACCATGACATAGCATACAACACACATTCTGATCTTGACAAGAGACATGTTGCAGACAAGAAATTAGAAGAGGCTGCATTTGGTAGATTTGTAAGCAAAGATGCTTCTTTCAGTGAGAGAATAGCAGCATTGGGGACCACCATAGCTATGAACACCAAACAAAAACTGGGGTGGGGGTTGTGAATATATATGTAATAAACCTACAATGAAGGCCAAGGGTGTTATGTATCAGATACCTAATGCCTGTCTTAAATCTCTTAAAACTATTGATAGTCTTTTAACCAAAAAGCAGCGCAAGAAAAAAAGCTCTTGTATTGCCAAGGGTCATGGTATGAAATTATTACTTAGTACCCCCCAATTAAAAAAATTACAGCAATCCAGGAAAAAATTGCATACAGGTGGCTTCATATTTACTATCCCGGCCATCTTAGCAGCACTTGGAGCTGTTGGGAGCTTGGCTGGGGGATCAGCTGCGATAGCAAAAACAGTAATAGATGCCAAGAAGAATAGGGCAGAATTAGATGAATTGAAGCGCCATAATCTGGCCATAGAGAAACAAGGCAAAGGTGTTAAGAGAGCCATGAATAAGTTTAAAAAAAACAAGAGCCGCTTACAAACCAAGATATTGAAGCTTTAATCAAGCCACTGGGCATAAAAAATTTTAGAGGTGTGTACATGTCTGATTCTTTACCAGAACAACCACTCAACAAAGAGTGTGGCATTGTTAATTTGGATAAGTACAAAAATCAGGGCACTCACTGGATTTGTTATCTTAAATATTTAAACAATGAGGCATTTGTGTTTGATTCATTTGGAGGTGTTCCACCTGAAAATTTAGTAAAATATCTAAAATCAACTAATCTTTATTACAATAATGCCCGTGTTCAAAACTTCAAAGATGTTAATTGTGGACATTTGTGTTTATCTGTTCTTAGATATATGTCTCAAATAAATAAACCATCAATTGAAAATTTTAAAAAGGCCCTGTGGTATTTGAAACATCATGGGGGTATTCCATCTCACCAGCCAAAATTCAATATTGAAACTTAGATTACATGATGATATAGTGTATCCCAAAACAATAGCTCTCAGAGCATTTTATGGCATGTACTTGATCCCTAATATTACACACCACAACAACACAATTGCAGTTGGTGATCAAAAAATTGTCATTACTCCAGGGCAGTATAATCGATTTACTTTAAATGCTCAGTTACCCAGAGGTATAGTATTAACTCAAAATTCTGTCACTCACAGAGTAGAGATTGTATCTGCTACAGAGACAGTGGATCTGGGTGCTATAGGAGAGCTGTTAGGCTTTGAGAACAACACAAAACTTGAACCAGCCATCAAACACACTGCTATCAATATACCTAAATTCTTAGCCATAGAGACTCTAAATATTCACTGTAATGTGGCCGAGGGTATGATCACCAAATCAAATGGCATAGGCACTCACAAACAAACTGGCATCATTGCAACATTCAAACCTAACTCTGAATTTATGGAGCCCATCATCTACACTCCATCACCAACATTATATTTTCCTGTGTGCCATAATAGAATAGATTACATTGAGTTGATGGTCACTAATGAAAAAGAAGAATTAGTTGATTTTGCTGGAGCCACAACAACTGCAATCATAGAAATTAATATTTAAATAAAAATACATACAAAAAATGGAAAATATTGAGAGTTATGAGTTACAATCATTCCCCCCAAACAGGAGGACATTTGCAAATTTAAATCAACCCAACACAGAGATTGAGGTTGATCTTGATGAAGGAGATGGCTTTATACACCCCCACAGAGCAGATCTATATATCAAATTTGATGTTGTAAAGCTCGATGGTACAGATTATCCGGCAAATTCAAATATAAGATTGGTAGACAATTTTGTGCGACATCTGTTCTCTGAAATTGAGATCAGAAAATATGGTGTTGTTATAAAGAGAGTAGATTACCCTGGTATTACCTCTACAGCTTTGGCCACACTATAATTATCCAAAACCGAGGCTTCTTACTACAAAATAGGTGGATTTGAGGCTGGTGATAAAATATTATACAAAAGCCACACAATATTGTTCCCCATGCGCCTGTTGCCAGGATTCTTTTCAGATTACAAAGATATTATGTGGAAGGGTGGTTTAAGAATCACATTTAGAAGAGCTGCCAATGATAATAATGCTTTGATGAGGTACAGTACATTAAACTCTACAGGGGAAGCTCTGCCTGATGAGGGCAAATGCATTATTCAGAATATGGAGCTTTGAATTCCAGTAGTTGAATATGAAGCCAGTTATGCTCTTAAATACAAAGCAGATATCCTAAAAAAGGTAACAGTAGTATAAGCCGGAGACACATAAAACTCGGTTGTTTTCAAATACAAATCATTGCTACTTACCTCATATGCATAGCGGAAGATTTTTCAAGCTGGCCATAACTTTTTTTCCATGAAAAACACGTTACTTTTAACATTATAATCATTTATTGGTCGTTGCTAATTCGGCGGGCAAATCTTGACTCACGTTGTCTATCGTCAGCTGATATGCAGTATCGTCAGCTGATGTGCAGTGTTTCCAAACTCATGAACCGATAAATGCCGCACAAACTATTCACAAAAGGTTTTTAAGCGAAAATTGAAGCTAGACTCTACTTTACGTCCTTATCTGCATGGTGATTGCTTCTTTGCGTTCGCGGTGCGGCACCCGGCATCTCTTCGGGTAAGTACCTTTTTCTTTTTACGCTTTCTGTTCACGATAGTCCCACTATCCATTCACGGGGTCGAGGTATGCCTACGAGGTTAGGTTAGGCATGTTAGGTTAGGTTCCATTAGCACTCATTTCACCCCTAAATATGTGCTTTATCATCTAAAAAATACCTCAGTACGTTCAATTGCGAATATCCGGACAACATTTGTTTTTCTCGATTTACTCCTTCAGAAAACTTTTGCTCGCTTTGGGATTTACGTTGTTGAATTCCTTATAAAATAAGCTTTCCAACGATATATGACACGTATTCCTTAGGAAAAGGACGTAAACTAGAGTCTTACCTTTTATTGAAAAAAAAACCCGCTCACACGTCATCTTGTCAAACTTCCGCGTGGTTGCTACTCTGTGAGGGGGTTACATAACCAAACGCACGGAACATTTGATTCACGTAGTCGACGGTAATGGCGGCACGAGCTATCGCACAACAGAGATGCATGATTTACGAAAAATACCTTATTTACAGGCAAAATACGTAGCACGATTATATAAAAAAATATCTCCGGCTTCAGAAAGTCCTCAAGAACGCAATTCCGTAAGTACTTTCTCGTCTTTTCTCCTGTAAATTTTAAGAAATCCGTCTCCGACTTATACTACTGTTACCCTAAAAAATGCACAGGTACCTTTACAATTTTATACATATCAATGTGTACAGAAGCCTGCCACTGGTACCTATTATGAGTTTGATGCTACAAATTCATTCTCCAGTATACAATATGACATGCCAGATTTTGTGGTGGTACTGTTTCAGACTGGAAGACACAATAATCAGATAAAAAATTCAAGTAAATTTGATAACTGCAACATGAAGAACATATATCTTAAAAATGGCAGAAATGAGGTGTTTCCTAGAGAAAATTATAATTTAGACATGTCCAAGGATAATTTCCTCAAATTATATGAAGCATTTACAGCATACAAAAGGGTCACTACTGGCAATACTGACATGTATTACACACCAGATGAATTCAAAGCACAGAGACCCATGTTTGTCATCAACACCTCAAAAAGGAAACACGTTGTGGTTAATGACAGGACAAACATTAAAATTATCTGTGAATTCCATGATACACTCCCTGATGACACTATATGTAGTGTTATTCTTATAGGTGAAAAATGATATGTTTATGATGTAAGAAATGAGAGAGTCACAGAGCAATTCTAGAAGGCCTCTGCATATTGCATTGTTTTAATATTAGATAAACAAATTGAACCTGGTGCCCAATTGAACTTAAACCGGAAGTGGATCGGAAGTAAATATGGGTGGTTGTGGGTGGGTGTGGGTTTTATGAGCATCTTGGCTTAGTTTTAGCTGTGGGCAAAAAAAATATCAAGAGGGGCATATTTTTAACAAGCTTATGGACAACAATCTGACAGAAGTGCCTTTTGTAAATGTGGACAAATCAATCTGAGGGGGCTCATCATTTCACAGGAACTTCCCGAGGGCATTTTTACAAAAATCTTGGATTAGACGGAGTACCACATATGGGCATGTTGAGCAAGTTTTAAGTGTAGCCAAATCTGCCTGAGGGGGGTTCATCATTTCTCGGGTTTATATTATATACTTTTATACTACTGGGGTGTTAAGGGAAATTTGACTCGTCATTGTTCATGTAATGAGGCTTTTATCAGTCACATAGTTACACATATTATTTTGTATCTTCCGATCCCATTGTAGTCCCAGAATCATATTTTGATATGTTTTAGAGTATGACATGAGGGACCAAATGTATTTTTTTCATGATTTTTGGTGATGACATGTTTTGAGATATTCAAGGTCAAAGCCAAGGTCACGTGACAAAACTATATTTCTATCCCAAGGTAGGCTTGTTATATAACCCTGAAACGCTTTTTCAATTCCCTGTAGAATAAGCTTTATTTAAGCTTCCTAGGCGAAATAGAGACGGAGTTACAGCACATTTAGTACAACTAAGCGAGCTCAAAAAGAGCAATTAATAAGAAATTTGACCTTACATAAAATTTAACAATTACAAGACAACAAGACTCAAAATTTCCATAGTTACTAAGTTCCATTCATAGTTTGAACTATCCAAATTTCATGAAAATCGGTGATGGTCAGATTGGAGGCTGTGCTGATTTCGCATGGAATGACTCATGTATGTTATTTATAGAGAATTTCTCGGGGACAAGTAAAATCCGATCAAGTAAAAAATTCAATGTGGTCGAAAAACTAAGAAACACCCGAAATACCTTCTAAAAAGATTCTTTAAACTTGGAATAGTTTGGCGAAAACAAGTTAAAAATCTATGGTCGCAAATACGATAGAATTTTCAGGTGTGTTATTTATATAGAATTTATCGGGAGCAAGAAGTAAAATCCGATCATGTAAAAAATTTAAGGTGTTTATATTTTTAAAAAAATCCAAAATACGGCTTAGAAATTTTAATCCAACCCTTCCCTAGGTTGGAGAAACCTATTTGTCATTTTTCCGAACTTTCAATCACTACGTCCATTGTTATTTTTTTCTCAATTCTCAAATTGGCCATTACCAAATTTACCACAATGGAGGTGGCGGTTCCTAAATGACAATACTTAAAGACATATTTTAGAGTAGTATCACACCCTCGTATACCAGGTTTTGTGCTCTGAGGGCATATTTGAATGTGCGTGATTTTTGTGATGTTAATGAGTTGAAATTCCTGGAATTGTGGGTGTGTTTTTTGCTGTCGGGGGTAATATGCGTGTTTCCCGTGACGTTAATGAGTTGAAAATGGAGATGAATTCTGGGAAAGTGCGTGAGAGAGGAGTGTTCGGTAGAGGATTTTTTAAAAGTGAGAACAGAATGGCATTTTGTTGAACGTGTTGACCTTGAGTGGATAAAAGGAGCTGAGAGTTTGAAATTCCAGGAATTGGATGTGTCGGTTTTCTGTCTGAAAAGAGCATGCCCGATCGTGTTTCACGCTTAGCCTTCTAGGGTGACTGTTTGAAGTATGTTTAACAGAAATCGTGACGTAGGAAAAAAGAAGGTGTAAATAGAAACGGGGAAAGCCTGATGTAACGAAAATAAATAGAGTAAAGAAAGGTATACTTCTCGGAAAAGACGACGGTACACAGTGTACCGGGAAAGGAAGAAGATAGGAGAGGTGGGTGGGTGTTGTGGTGCGACAGAATTCGTAGAAGGGTGGAAGGTATATAAAAGGAAAACATACCATGTACGTAGAATAACGTCTACAGCTTCGCTAGCAGGAGTACCTGTTAGGTTTTGCAGATACATAACGTCTACAGCTTTGTCAGGAGATTTCGCTGTGAGGTTTTGCAGATTCGTCAGTTTTGATCCAGGCAGGTATCTAAGTTGCAGTATTCAAAAGTGAGTAGATAATGGGTATTGTGTCTTGGGTGGTGAAATTTGTCGGCGGTATGGTCGGTATGAAAGAATGTGATTACTCGCCAGAGGCTGTAACAGCGCAAGGTCCCCGACCACTGCTGACTCCTCCACGTTCACCACGATCGTCAATATTGTTAGGGTTGTCAACGGAAGAAGGGGTAAAAGAAAAACTATACGTGAGTGTTCCTAAATATTTTACGGAACGCGAATTTCGCGGATTGTGGGAAGAGAAAAAATCTGCACAACATAATTATGAAAAAGTGAAACGAGGCAGGCGAAACAATATCGACGGTAGTGGTGAAGCGTCGAGGAAAAGAAAACGTGGTGTTCAGAAGAACATAAAGTGTAATCCTTTGTACTGCTATACAGAGCGTTCTCCAGGCAACACAATGTGTGTCGCATATCCTATGACGGTTTCTGGTTCCAAAAAATGAAAGGTAGTAAATCAAAAATATTGGCTAGCAACAATACAAAATTGTTAAATTTTGATAGTCCTGCAAGATACAGAGAATCTCTTTTGTTAACAGTTTACAATAGAGATTTTCTATTTGAAACCTTCATGGAAATCGAAAGTAATGGTTTCCCTATCAGTATGCAGTTTATTAAGAACCGCAGAACAGGTTTATGTGTGACACATTACAAGCTCGAAAGAGCGCCTGTATACTTACTGTACCGCGTGTGGACCGACCGTGTAGCCGGTGAAGTGACAGCTCACAGGTAAAATTCAGGACCATTTATTGTGGTCTCGGGAATTTCCTCAACAGAATGCATATGTATCGAGACAGAATCCGAATTCAATTCCGAGTATGTGGATATAACGGATCTACATGATCCTACTCGTTGTGTAGCCACAAAACATATAATTATGGCTGATGAAAAAATAAACACTGATCGTACTGGTGTCGAATTGGCTCGGTACGAAAATTTAGGTCAATTGCTGGATGAGGAAATTCCACGGCTGTACAGTGTAGGATGCCATAAAAAATATATGATTGTGGAAGATTTCGATGTCTCAACATTGATGCGGATATTTCGTCGATATTATCAGGAATCCGTGTCAACATTGTTAGAAATATTCCAATGGTTTCAGAGTACGAGGGTCACTATTTATATTTTGAGCCTTGGCAACATTGATTGAAGTTAGGCGCGATTTGATGTTTTCACGGAATCGTCTCGCATTATTGACCATAACGTACTTCAAATGTTTTGTCAATAGCTTCATTTGTGTTGTTTATGTTGCCTTGCAGATTGCGGGACAACAATAAAATGGAATTAACTCGTGAACATTTCCGTGCGATGATTTTGCACGATTTTCGACGTGGATTATCAAGACAAGAGCGCATCGATCAACTGACTTCCACATTTAGCGATGAAGCCCCATCCTTTGCCACTGTGAAACGCTGGTATAACGAATTTAATCGTGGCCGCCATTCGCTCACCGACGAGATTCGCGAAGGTCGTCCAAAATCAGTTGTTGTTCAAGAAAACATTGATGCTGTGCAAAACCTAATACTGCAAGATCGTCATGTGACATACTGCGAGATTGAGGTAACCATAGGCATTAGTTCCACCAGCATATATAAAATATTACATGATCATTTAGCTGTGAGAAAGGTATGTTCTCGTTGGATCCCACACAATTTGACAAAAACTCAAAAAGGTGCTCGCGTCAATTGGTGCAAACAAATGCTCAATAAATACAATCGTTGTGCTTCAAAAGACGTATATAAGATTGTAACAGGTGACGAATCATGGATATATGCATATGAGCCGGAACGTAAACAGCAGTCGACTGTATGGGTGTTGAACCCAATCCAACAAAAGTTGTTCGCGCACGAAGCACATCGAAACAAATGGTCGCCTGTTTTTTCGGGAAAACTGGTCATGTGGCAACTGTGCCTTTAGAGGAACGTAGAACGGTCAACTCTGAATGGTACACAACAATTTGTTTGCCAGAGGTCTTCGGTCAAATACTGAAAACAAACAAACGCCGTCGGATCATTCTTCATCAAGACAATGCCAGCTGTCACACATCTCGTCTAACAACCGACTTTATGAACAGTCAAAAAATCGAATTAATGGGTCATCCGCCGTACAGTCCTGATTTGGCACCCAAAGACTTATTCTTGTTCCAGAATGTCAAGAATAAATTGCGTGGACAACGATTTTCGTCGGCGGAAGACGCCGTTGATGCGTTCAAAAACCATATTATGGAGGTGTCTCAAGAAGATTGGAAAAACTGCTTTGACAAATGGTTCGAACGAATGCAAAAGTGTATTGACCATAAAAGAGAATACTTCGAAAACAATGCCAAATTCCAGTTTTTTCATTGTTAGGCTCAAAATATAAATAGTGACCCTCGTAGTATGAATCTGGAAGAGCCTGTAAACGAGGCATTAGGAATAAAAGGTTCTGTATTAAATTTGGAAGAGTTGAATGATTATTGAGACAATCCATTGCGTCGTGAGGATGAAAGACAGAAGTATGTTTTTCTTTCCAGCATCTCCAAACTCGAAGACCAGTTTGCGAGGAACAGAGGCCCCCATCGTGAGTTTCCTGAGATAAGGGAGGAAAAGGATACATCAGAAGCCGAGAACGGGTCAAGGTGAAAAGTAAGAAAATAAAATATTTCCTGTGTTACCATATAGTTTTATTCATTTTCAGCTGATACTGGAGATACAGGTAAATAGGGTAGTTCTTCATCTTCCTCTTCTCCCACCTCCTCTGCATCGAGATGTATTTCTGCTTCCTCTTCTTGCTATTCTCCCTCCTCCCCTACCTCCTCTGCATCTAGGTCTATTAAAGAAGGAGATGGGGTGGATCTCTGTTTGCGTTCCGGAGGATGTCAGGGGCCGCCAAGAGCCGTAGGCGATTGGCCTTCTCATTTCTATGCCGTATTCTGAAAACATGATAACAGTTGAAATGATAGTATATGATATTTACATATAATTCTGAAAATAATTATGTAAGGAATCAGTAAAATGGCAGTTTACGGTTTTCAAATTCTATGTTACATACGTATATAATTCGGAAACGGATGATGATTACCTTTTCTGCTGCTCTTCAACGGCTGCCAGGAATCTCCGTCGGATCTGGTTATGCCGCGCAAGAAATTCGTCCGCTCGGTCATAACCTCGACGGAGAAATTCGGCTAGTTCGTCGCCGTATCCAACGAAGTAATTTCGTTGCTCCTGGTCCAACACCCCCTGTTCCTCCAGGAACTGGTTTATGATCTACGTAAATTCTCTGGAGGTTGCTTCATCTTGAATATGTGCCTGGTGTTCAAGGTAGGCAGTAAAAAGAGTTACGCCGTTTTGTACCAGCTGTTGCTGAAAATAAATATGTGTATGAATATATAAGTATAAACAATATCTTGAAATATAACTAATATATTATCTATTTTCAGATGGCTACACTTCCACTAGGGTTCAGTTTATTGTATGGTGACGTGAAAGAGGAGACAGAGGGTGTAGCAGACTGACGAAATTTATGGAGCAAGATCCACTGCCGGCAAGTAGAAAAGCACGTGGCGAGCTACGTCACATTCTGCGAAGATAACGGGTTCGTCGAAGATTTATTGCGACAAATTAGAAGAAACGTGTATAGATTTTGAAGTACAGGTGGATACATTGGTTAAAATATTCAGCTTTATTATTGAGAAGAAAAGAAATGCGGCAGTGTTTAGTGATTTTGTAGAAAACATACAGATACCGCAATATGTACGTACCTTCTCATTTATGTTTAAGAATCTGCTTTGAGTTGATGGAACTATTTAAAGGTGTGAGGAATGATAGTGCAGAAAATAAGAAAACAGGAGGAACGATGAAAGAGATGGAGGAACGAATGGTGGAAATATTATAAAAATAAAATTGAACGAATAAACTAACAATTATTAATATATTAACACCTGTTCAGTTTTCTGTTGCAAGTCGGAAATGCCCGTGACTGTACGTATTGCATTTTGTATGATTACGGTGTATAACTGTAACAAGTATTGTAAAAATAGTCGATAGATTCGTTCACACATTAAAATGTATTTGATTGATTTGGTGTTTAAGTCCACTTTATTTACAGTAAGACTAATAAGAAGTGGACCTACAGTTTAATGTGGGATCCGGGTATCGAACCCGAGACCCCTTGATCACAAGGCTAAAATGTATTTGTTCGAAACACTGATTTTGTTTAAGATTGTAATGGTGTATCATAATATGTGAAGTTCCGATAATAAAATATATTATATACAGAAACGATGTTATGTTTTCAGTATACCTGTAGATATGAGGTACTTACAAATTTCCCGTTCTCCATTTGAATTGAAGAAACAATGTTCAAGTGAAGTATATATATTAAACCGCGGGATCATAAAAAGGAACATAAGTAGCGAATAACGAGATGAAAGTTGTTTTCTGCAAGGACAATGTCCCACTTCCTTATAGGGTTTAAACAGCTGCAGTCATTGTCAGCATTTTTAAAAACTCTTTTCGTAGTATGCATGTGAGACCTTGTTGCAGTTACAACGGCTTTATATTAGGAGCCTGCATACCAGCCATAAGATGCATGAGAGTTTTTTATTACATGGTTATTCAGAGTCTCTATGCGTGTCTCTACACAGGCCGATTGCATGTAAAGGTTATGTAGCAGAGAGACTGCTCGGGGGCTGAATCTAAAGTCGTGAGTTAATCCACCAGAGGTTGTTCATATATATCCAGTTCTATAGTTATCCATAGTGATGACACCAGCCAGATTTTATGTTCGATGTAAAGTTTAGGCACAGGGAGAGAGTCCGCTTTATGCACTGATAGGTTAATAGTGACATAATCCACTATATGCACTGAGGGTGACCGGAAACAGAATGTATAGAACCCATGACCTGCGGGACAGGACCTACAGTGCGGATTGAACCGATGTTTAAAGTTCGTTTTATGCTCCGATACGTGATATGTAATATTATACAATTAATTGTCATCTCGTGTCGTCATGACAAGGGTGGCCGCTATGTTGTTGTTTTTAATTTGGGCCGTAGACCCCCCCCTTCCATATATTCTACTGAAAGATCTTGTTGTGTAGATTCCGAATATTAGAATTAAGTATCCAATTTTGCCAACATAGGGAAACGAACCCGGAACCGTTTGATTAAAAAGATCAGTATTAACCGTTTTATATTTAAACTATTATCTATATTATCCTTCTCTCTGTGTACAAAAGCTAAAACAGATGGAATTGAATATCCAATTTTGACAACCCGGGGAATCGAAACCGGAACCATTTAATTAAAAACTTTAGCTTTAACAATTTTATATTTAAACTAGTATGTATTTCGCAAACAACAGCTCCTCCGCCGCCGCCACTGCACACAAATCACAGCTGCTATAATGTTTTATGAAGATACTATTTCCCACAGTTGGACTAATCGGTACCTACAAGTATGTTCGGGAACCAATAGCAATTGACTCCATTTAAGGGGTGGTGAATGCGGAAAACATGTTTAATGCGTAAAACGTTGTTCTTTTTTCTTATTTTTTAGTAATTCCTGGAAACCGTGAAAGTTTTGTCGGTCGTCAATTGAATAGAAGTGAACCTGGAACCTTTTGAATACACAACATTGTCAGCCATCTTGTTTTGCTTCTTTTTGAATATATGTTCGTTCATAAATTCTAATCGGGACCGATAACACACTTTTTTTAAAAAAGAAAAGGAGAAAATAATTATTAGGCAATTTGACAACACCGGGAATCGTTCCCGGGATCTCTTGATTTCAGCTTTAACTTTTACACCTTATTTACACTTTAGTTCATTTCCTCTTTGTGCACAAAAGATAATCGGTACTTTTAAAGAAATAGAATTAAGTAGCCAATTTTGCCAACATTGGGAATCGAACCCGAAACCTTTTGATTAAAAACATGAGCTTTAACCATTTTATATTTAAACTATTGTCTATATTGTCCAACTTTTTGTGCACAAAATTTAATCGGGACTTTTAATCAAATTGGATTAAGTATCCAATTTTGACAACCTCAGGAATCGAACCCGAAACCGTTTGATTAATAACATCAGCTTTAACAATTTTATATTTAAACTATTATCTATATTCCCCACAACCGCGCAGCCGCCACCGCCACTACATGCAACACACATCTGCCGTAATGTTTTATAAAGATACTATTTTTCCACAGGTGGACTCATCGGGACTTATCTTTCAAAATGGTGTGGCGAAAATTGATTGGTAAAACAAAAGAAGACAGATAAAAGTAAAGAAGACTAACACCTGGCAGTGGTTTCAATGATTGCGTGACAAAGAATTTAACCCGGCTCTGCTTGTTGTATTTCCAGATGTGCCCTTGAATGATTCCGGCTCATTCTAAACCTGAGTTCAACGATTACAAAATATACCATTTGTTTTCTAAGGATCTCCGATTCTCACTAAACCCCTTCCCAATGTATATATAAGCTTGGTGACTGTGAGCAAAATAAAGCTATTACAACTCAGATAGGATTCGTTTTAGTCTCCACCTCTTTGGCGATACAGAAAAACATGATCACGTTTTCAGCTGCCTGAGGCAATCACGATACACCTGTTCTCCTGCCTTTGTTGGGAAATGTTAGTTTCCGCTTTTAACATCGTTCTTTCTCAATATCTTCTAGCACATCTAACTTTATCTCCAATTTTGGTGAACGTATAACAATTATATTAATTATAACAGTGGGTTAAAAAAATATTTTATTGTATTTTTGCTTTTATGTTTAATAAGTAGTTTTTTATTAAATAATATAAAATATTTTAGTATTATAAAGAATAGCAAACTACATAACTGGAAAGAAAGATATATATATATATATATATATATATATATATATATATATATATATATATATAAATTCAAAGTTAGTTTTTTGGTACGTTTTTACTATCAAGTCATAATGGTAATGGTAATGGTCTTGTAATCAAGAGGTCCTACATTTTAAACTGTAGGTCCAGTATCTTGTTTAGGGGTACAAAGAACATTTTCGGTTTGTGTTGGTTAGAACATATAGCGTTTGCTCGGTGCGTTAAGTACTATTCCAACTTGGTGTTATATGTTGATGTTAATGTGCTCAGTTAGATTCAGCAATAGGCAGTGACGGCGATTAAGAAAGACGTGGGGCACTGGCCTCCCACTTGTAACCACTTTTGCCCTCGAACTATGCTAAACCTTATCTACATAAAGGGAAATATACTGTCTTTGGCCCCCGGTTTTGGAACCCAATCGCCGCCACTGCAGTGGTAGTATATGGTTTAACAGAAATCTAGCGAGAAAATAAGTTGTACTAGGACACAACACTGGTTTTTGGCATCACCGCCAAAAATTATGAACGTAGCACTTCTACAATATCTAAGACATTGTGCGTTATCCAACCAGACTTGAACCAATGAGAGTTTGAGAAAATATGCGATTAAGCCTTTTGCTCTGGGGTGGATGTACAGTCTTAGAAAAAAATACCTGGGCCACGGGACATAGAATTTCGTAACGTCTTAAAGCCTGTTGTTTATGCAACCCAAATAACAAAATATTCGCTTAAGTTTGCCTGGTGATTCTGAGTTCTCGGGAAGGATTGAGCTTTGATAGCATGAGTCACATGACTCGTGCCCCAGCCACAACAAACAGCTGGGTGCTACGATGCCTCCAGAAGAAAATTTCAGGAACTGGTTTCTTGACAAGAGCTACTCGTAAGGAAATACTATTCTTTCGAGTGATATTAGAGTCATTGTCAAGAAGGTTCGCTGAAATGATGGTTCTCATCACAGACCACATGCCACACGTTAATTGTTTAAGTCCAGTTCATGCACTGGACCTACAGATTAAAATGGGATCCGAACCAAATGCGTCTCTATTTGGTATTGAATTCGGAAGCCTTTCATTACATGGCGAAGACGTTACCAGTACGACATCAGAGAGGCAATGGAACCCCTTGAGAAAGAGATAAGCGAAAATTGCTACGTGACAAACCATATTTGCCCGTAAATTTTAAAAATAAGACAATATTTTGTACTGACAGTTTCGAACCGTGGGAGTCCCGGGTTCGATAGCCGGTGGAGGCACAAGTGGTTCGGATCCCACTTTAAACTTTAGGTCCAGTCCCGATTAGCCTTACTGCGCATAAAGTGGACTTAAAACACCAAATCAAACCAAACCAAATCGAACCGTGGGAGAGGCATATATTTTTTTGTACCATCGTCCATTTCACGAGTTTATAATTCTTCCTCACCGACTCGAGTAACGCGAGTGGTAGAAGAAAAGCGAAGTAAAATAACTGAAACAGAAATAAAAGGAAAAAGCGAAATAAATTTTATTCATAATATTCTGCAGTCACTTGAGTTGTATTCACGGGATGCTATCTTTAAAGAAAGCCGTGTTCTCTTCCTTGTCTTTTTCGCTTTCTTTGTGCTCTTGCTTCCCCCGTCACGATTGGTCTAAAACTAATTAATGCGACGTTAATTAAACAATCCAAACAACGAAACAATGCACAATCAACTGCACAAAACAACATTCCAAATGTTTTCGAATCGGAAAACAATTGAGATGCTGTAAAATGACTTAAGATGCAGTAATAAAGTGGGAATTCGGTACCGTATAGAATTAAATCGGTAGAGATGTTCGATTTGATTGGATGTTTGTTATTTAGATTTGCTATTCTTTCACTTTTGGCAAATAGCGACGATGAAGATGAGTGATGCTATGATGAAATTGATGAAGGGACACTTACCAAGGACACCCACGCCCAAGTCGAGATTCTAACCAGGGACCCATGGCATCGTAGCGCGCTGTGCTAACCGCTCCTCCATGGAGTGGACATTATACCATATTTTGTGTGCTCAATTGGGATCAATCAATGGAATGAATAGGCATATTATATGATTAAAAAAATCATATCATAATACCACGTCATATTATTCGGCACGAAGTAACATCAGAGACATTCAATCTTCCATTTTTGCCTTTCAACTAATTCTTTGAATTCAGGTTAATCACAACAATAAGATAAATTATGAAGCAAATGATAGTGAATGTGGGATATTATTACGAATTACCTGACAGGAACAACATTAAGCAGGCTCGGTGGTCAAGCTCATTAAGTGATTGACATTCGATATCGTCGCCAAAGTTCCCGGGTTTGAGTACCGTCCTTGTCGGGGTGTTTGACTATTTCGTCATCAATTTCATGTAATGGTCACTCGTCCTTATCGTCGCGATCATCGAACAGGGAATAAAAATTATAAAAATAAATACGATGGAAGAGTACTTATTTCATCTCTCACGAAATCTCCTACAAAACCGGAATATATAAAATACATGTATATTCATTCACATACATTTTCGATTTCTATATTTAACTAATCGAGACCGAGAACGGGAGAGCAATTTTCAATTCGACAAACCGAGAGACGGAGACACTGTCAAGTCTCGTTTCTTCTTGGCACCTCCGTAATCGAGTTGTTCTGTTTGTCATTGGCTTTGTATTGGCAATTATTGTCCCCTGCAGGTAAACCATAACGATGAATTATGATGAAATGAAGCAGATAAAAGGGCAAAAACAAGAAAGTCATGCCTGTTCGGGACTCCAACCCAGAACCTTATGTAACGAGATTTGAAATTCTGGAGAAGGCGTCCGTGTTTCGCTTGGTTTTCTCTTTCCTCTACTTCTCTTATATTATCATACATGTATAATAAAAATGGATCTGATACGATATGTTGCGATTCATAATTGTGCTGGTTAGATGCTACAGATGTGAACTCCAACCTGCAATATATTATTCCCTTTTGTTTCGTATCTGGTTGAACATGAAATTTTCTTACACTGTGACAATTTCTTACTTAGTTTTGGTTTGGTGCACAGATATGCTAATCTGGACTCGACCTTCAGTTTAAAGTGGGATACTAACCACTATGTGCATCCACCGTGTATCAAACCCGGGATCCACTGATTACAAGGCGACGACGTTATCACTGCGCCATCGAGGAGGCCCCATGACAAAATGTTATTCACTCGATCTCTACCATAATTTATTTCAGCATTTACATTTTCGTTTTCTTCTTCTTTTTTCCTTTTGTTAACTACTCTTATACAACTCTTTTTGCGTCTTCGAATTTCTTCTTGTTTCAGGAAAAAATAATACATGCAGGCTGTATAAAAATCCCCCGTTCAAATAGATAAAACGTTCACTCTCGAGAACTAATTTACATGTTTATCACTAACGTAACCATTAGGAAGGAAACTATTGAAATGTTAACTGATATAACTGCAGATGAAACAATACTTACAGCCACTGACGAAATATCTATTCTTGTGTAGCCTCACAGATAACAAGTATATGGTGAGTCATTCACTCTTGCTGACTACAGGCGAAGGTCACTGAACTAAAGGGTGGTGGCAAGCAAGCAGGCTTCTGCTCTACCAAAGACGAGGTCACGTGTTCCAGTTATCAATGGCGTACGAAATAAGGAGGAACACAGCTATCTGACGTATGTTATGGTCCCTTCATTCCACGTAGAACACTTTATCGTCGTGGCCTTGAAGTTCCCTCAGGGCACTCCTGCGTAAAGGCTTCTCAGCTAGAAGGATATCTTCCCCATTGAGTGGAGGAAAAGTGGGTGCGTATAGAGGTCCTTCAACTTTCGTATTCTTTTTCATTTCAGAACCCGTGCTGTATCGTCGACTTAATCCAATCTATCCGATGTAGGTTTTAGGTTCTGTTTCTGTTCGGTTATTTCACGTTGTCTTCCTGCTTATGTTATTCGCGACGAAGGTTCTGGATTCGATAATCTGGACAATAACGGGATTGTGTTGGTTGCTTGATTTGGTGTCTTAAGTCCACTTTATGTCCTGTTAGGCTAATCATCAATGGACCTACAGTTTAAAGGGGGATCCGAACCACTATGTTCCTCCACCGAGTATCGAACCCGGGATCCCTTAATTACAAGGCGCCCACGATCCCACTGCGCCATCGGGGATTGTGTTCGAAACGAATGAATCAAATTTGAGATATATGATATGCAACCATTGGAAGACTATTGAAAGAAAAGCTATGGGAACCTGCCAGTTTTTCTACTGCAGACGGGAAACCATAAACATGGAAGAGAAGCTTATATTCTATGAAATCTGACTCTATGTGCTCGAATACTGGCTAAATATAATCCATAGAGGCATAGCAACGTTAAACAACCTCTTATATGATACATATAGGTTTAAAAAGGTCGAAATACAAAGATTGTGTGCGCCTCACTGATGGCGTAGTGGAAGGCCTTGTAATCAAGGGGTCTGGGGTACGATACCAGGTGATCGCACATAGTGGTTCGGATCCCACTTTAAACTGTATGCACTTCAGATTAGTCTATCTGTGCCGGTGACTCAGTCGGTAACGCGCCTGACTACCATGCTATAGGCCCCGGGTTCGATTCCCGGCCGGTTCAAGCCCGGGAACTTTTCTAACGTTGGAAGCGGCCCCAGCGCCCACCCAGCGTCGAATGACATGGGTACCTGGGGGAAACCCTGGGAGTAAAAGCGATCAGGGGCGTGATGCTGATCACATCACTCCCACTCACGAACGCATCAAGAAAGTGTGGGGCGTTACCCCAACACCCCCTATACGCCTTCATGGCGTAGCGCCAAGCACAGTTGAGAACTTTACCTTTTTTTTTTTTTTGCATAAAGTGGACTTACAACAAAATTTAAACTTGCCATAAAGATTATGATAAGGTATTAAAGAATTGGGTCTAACACATTTTTTTATTGTTTACCAAGGACATTGTTAACTAATTTTCTTAATTTCAGTTTCAAGATGAAATCGGCTACGAAATAAAAGGAGTGGGTTCATATTTCTGTAACGAAATTCCACTTTTGTAGTAGACCTGTGCCACACTAAGATGTGACGTAATAAACAAATCTGAGACACTTTCAAAGTATTAAATTGCTATCTACGTATTTGGGAAAAATCTTTCAATATAATACTTTTTTTGGACGCGTCAAATCATAGTATTTAATTCCTGTTTTAGCAGCTTTAAGAAACCTGATTTTTGGGGGGGGTTACAAATGCCCTTTCTGCTCCCGTCAAGTTACGCCTATGACAAACAGGAATTCAAAGTAAAAGACTGTCCCGACTAAATCGGGAGACACGTCTGATAGATTTACAATTGGGAAAATCATAATTAAGCGTGTAGTTGAAAACAACCTATTTTCATATGTTGCATGCAGATCTACTTTTTCTGCAATGTGGATCAAGAACTGGGGACGTGGAGAAGCACAACACTCCACGTAACCAATAGTCACGTGACCCTCTTTGCTTTCCTGTCATGTTGACCTTCGCGTGGAACACATTTCTCGGTGTTAAGACAGGCAAAATCACCCGATCATCGAAGGGTGCAATATGTGTTGCCTACCCTCCTGCATTACTTGCTCCTATTAAAGCCTTATGGGG
Source organism: Lepisma saccharinum (assembly GCF_977018435.1). NCBI lineage: Eukaryota > Metazoa > Arthropoda > Insecta > Zygentoma > Lepismatidae > Lepisma > Lepisma saccharinum. The sequence goes on from NC_139238.1 coordinate 54,297,364, forward strand.
AAGAACTTTTTTCCATGACTGTACACTCAGTGACGTATTTATGATGGGAGGTATGTTTTTGGTTATGCAAATTTGTATATATTACCAGTAAGTAAACTAAACTATGTTTTAAAGTTGGTTCTAATATAAGTCATTAAATCTTATAATAACATTTGTAAATATTTTAGAAGCACTAAATATATTTATATTACAAGAAAACCCTAACTGATACACAAAAGAGCTATCTATGGAATTAGTAATACCAAAAATTTGACCAAATTCCCATTGCCAATTTCAAAGTAATGCCCATCTAACCTACCTCCTTCTTTAATCCTTTAGTCACTCATCAGTCAGTCAAAAGTGAAAAAAGCGTCGTTAGAGAACATAAAATACAAATACTAAGGTCGGCTTTTAGACGAAAGCATTTCCTTTAACAGTTTTGATAGCATAAATGCTATGTATATACTTCCAAAAATCTCATAACAGGTAGTACAAACATTTGTACTTGGTGCAGAGTATGAAGAAGACCTTGCTAGAAGGTTGAAACGTTACGTTTAGTTTTTGTTTTATAATAAAAATAAATTTCTGCCTTGGTCAGCATAATGAGTTTTTCATATCATGGAAACAAGGCTCAATGGTGTTATAATTGTCTATTTTAAATTACTTTCTAACTGTTCTAGAAAGATGGATTATTTTTTGCGAATGTTTTGTGTCCCACATTTTGAGTTATTCCCTTATAGAATAGAATATAGGTTTATTTCAGTATGAGCCTTTGCGGCTGGACACACATTTCCATACATAAATGGGCCTCCCCGATGGCGCAGTGGTAGCGTCGTTTCCTTGTAATCAAGGTACATAAATGAAGGTTTCTTCCTTCTTCTTCTTTTCCCCCATAACCACTCCCTTTTATACGCTCACATGTTCAACTTTACCTTTCATACTGAGTGAGAGTTCTTCTCTCACTACAATCTATCAACCTGTTTCATTTTGCACATAATTTTACACTTACAACACTAGTTATTATATTGTCAAAAAGAAGCTTTCTGCACACCGCTCTCAGGCACTTTCAATCCCGTCCCTCATCTTATTCGCACTTTTAGTCCAGATGTATTGTAGGAAGGTTCCCAGGTCCCTTATTAGTATTTCGTCCCTTCCAGCCATTTCCCTCCCTGTAATGGCCCTCATTAGCCACTTCATTTGTGATTCATTCATATACCTCATGTCTTTCCGTCTAGCCTCTGCTGTTTATTTGCACTGGAGGAGAATGCGAAATTTCGTCTCGTCATCACCACACATTGGACAATATGCACTCTAGTACTCTCTCACGCGCTTGAATTGTGCCCACCCCCTAGCCTGAACCATACCAAGTTCTGTCACTCGCTCCACACACGTCTATGTATTTTCGCCTTCCCCATTGCCTATCCCCATCCACGATTTGTGCCGTAGTTAAAGATACTTTCAGCGTACATTCTGCCAAAATATTTTGTTTGCTGATAGTAGTGTAATCATATACGTTCAAAGTCATACTTGGTACGACGCCTATTATTTTTATTAATTTAAGCACAGTGGTAAACCTATTTTGACGATGTTTTTGTTGATTTTATACTATTGCAAATCTGTGATTTTTCATCTCATACTTCGTACGAGTGTCATAATTTCTCTCGAGTTAAAGTACGTAACACTTACACCAACGCACACCCACGCACACCCACGCACACCCACACCTACACCCACCCACGCACACCCACGCATACCCACGAACACCCACGCCCACCCACACCTTCACTTACACCCACACAAATTTACTTCCGGTCCACTTCCGGTTTACTTCCGGTTTACTTCCGGTCTACTTCTGGTTTACTTTCTGTTTACTTCTGGTTTACTTGACAGACACCTGTAGGTTTTCCCAGTTTTTTATAAGTACATATATTTTGCCGATTCAAAGTCACACTTGGTACGAGGCCTATTATTTTTAATAATTTAACCAAAATGGTAAACCTATTTTGACGATATTTCTGTTAATTTTATATTATTGCAAATCTGTGTTTTTTCACCTCACACTTGGTACGAGTGTCATAATTTGTTTCGAGTTAAAGTACGCAACATTACGCAACATTGCGATGGCTCGTAAGGTAAACTATTGTGCAATGTTTACGCAACAAGTTATTATGCAGACCCGTATCTAACGTGTTGTTGGTTATGACGTAATGGGTGTCTTCTGATTGACTTACTGTTTCGGATGTTTTCATCCGCGCTTAGCTTACTTAAAGGGTTTTCGCATTACAGATCAGTCAGTATAGTGAGAGTGTTTGAAGAGTACGGATGTGTTGTTGCAGTGTTAAAAGTTAAGTATTTAATTTATTTTAAAGCTAAATACATACATTTATTATTTTAAGTTTAAAAAACTATATCAAGTGATTTTTTTCATAGTAATTTCGATCAGATTGAGTTTTGGTGTATTTATTAAGTCTTTTATACTTAGTACAAATATATATTTTATATATAATAAAAAAAATAGGTAATATAAAATAAAACGTCATCAATATTTTTGGGTTTAAGACGTAACAATATAATCAGCCTGTAGAGAGAATTCCAGTAAACATGGATGTATTTAGAGAAATTTATCATCAATTGAAAGTGTTACTTCTTGTTCACTTGAATAGTATGTGGTCTCATGTTGACGAGGATACTGGAAAGCACTTATTTGTATTTAATAATAACTTATCATCATATAAGTTACCTGTTAGTGGGAAAATTCAAATAAACATTTCACCACCCAATCCGGCAGTTTTATACATGGGCCGAAATTTGTATAGAATTAAACATAGTACATTACGTCCTGATACGTCTTATGATGTGGAAGTTGGTGAATTTTTGTATGCTGAGATAATTGGAGAGTATGATAAATTGATTCCTCTGTTTATCGAAATAAGAATAATCTATCCTCTTATTAAAATATAAAGTACCTAAAAACAAAAAAAACATGGATATATTTGGTAATGGAAGGCGACAGGAGATTCCAGATAATTCCAGCGAGATTTCTAGTTTACATGCACGTCTAAAGAAACTTAAATCAGATTTCTTAATTTGACAAAATTCTTTGAATGTAAGCTTACATGCTGAAATTACCAATCTACAGTCTGAATTAATTAATCCCATAATAACAATTGATGGGGAACTCAAGTCTTTACTTCCAAAATATACTAATTTACCGTCTCTCGATAATGTTGAAAATTTGAAAGAGAATTTAGCTAAAAAAAAAAATCTTGAAAATGATCTTCGGAACATCTAAAGCAAGAACTAAATAACCAAGCGAATACTATTCGTACCGAACTACTTTCCATAATTGAAATTATCAAGACTCAAGAGCAATATGAACTGCTTAATGCACGTATTCTTGAATTAAGAGACCAATTTTTTATCTTTTGAAATTCCCTCACTGGAATATATTAAATCCGAACTGCAAACAGACCAATTACATGCAGCCATAACAGAAGTTCAATCCAAACTACAAATATTAGAAGACTTTATCAATAATTTATCTTCATCTTCCGAATTAAATGCCATCGCTCGCAGTGTTGCAAGTATCAAATTGCAATTAGAAACTTACGAAGATTTTGGAAAGATACAGGGTACCATAGCTCATATTGAAGATACTTTGACAACCATGAGAAACGAATTGACGAATGTACAGGAAACTCTGGAATTTAAGTTGCCAAGCATAACCGAATCTTTAAATATAATTCAACGACATATCACAAAATTAGAGAATCTCAACACTGAATCTGAAGAATCTCATTTTCACCATCTCATAGACGACATACAGAACAAATTGCAAATATTGACACAGTCTACCCCTACGCAAGATGACATACAGCAACTTAAAAATAACTTAACCAGTGTAGCATCTGCTACAGAATTAGATGTAGTTAAGCAAGCTTTAACCTCACTTCAAAACACAGTATCCAATTAACCCACCTCCCAGGAGATGGGATATGTAAAAAGAGCATTAAATAGAATATTGAAGTCGGAGGACATTAGAAATATTCAAGCGGAAATTGCCATAATTCAAGATACTATTACTACTTTGCCTACCAATCAGATAGTGAATGAATTACATGCATTGTTTGTAGAAATCAGAAGGCAGGTATTAGATCTTAGAAACGAGAGCACTAAATTGAAACTTGTAGAAATTTTACTGGAGATTACTTCCAACATTAGAGAACAAATTGCTACCCTCGAAACAAATCAAAAATCTGCTTTATTAGGTTTCACATCAGAACTTCACGATCTCAAAGAACACTTTAAACAATTGTACGTCGATGTGAAAATCAAACCCAGCTACGATGAAGTGGTACGCACCATAAAAGAATATCAAGAAACGGTATTAAAGAGATTAGACGATCTCTAATTTTTCACTGTTGAGATAGTTAGTCTTGAGAGTGTACCAAATGTACGAGGTCACTGGACTTATGTTAATGCAGGAAATGTTTACAAAATGTACTCTCTTGAATTTTTCTTTGATGGCGAAATCAAATTTATAAAATTTAGCTATGTGAAAAATTGAAAGCATGTGGAATACCCAAATTTCACCATACAGAGAAAAGATGGCATCTACAGAGCATTACAGATACCTGTTGCATATTGGGACGAATCTGGAAAGAAATATAAAATACATGAGGATCAAGAATTATCTGTTTTCCCTGTGCAAGCTAATGACAAATTATTATTTGAAGTGAAGCAATTATACCCCGAGGATAATCCATTTTATGTCATATTTTCTTATAGAATCCGATGTCAAGACAAGATATAGTTAATTAATTACACAGACCAGCTCGTCATAACTACAAACGACTAAGTGTGGTAACGAAAGTCGTGAATGATTTGTTTCAGGCTGATCTGATTGAGATGGCCCCTCCAAGGTAGACTTTAAAAAATTTGGATATGATAAATCATGGTTACAAATATATGCTTACAGTTATTGATACCTTTAGCAAATATGCTTGGGCTGTTCCCCTAAAATCCAGGACTGGTATATGTGTTACCGAGGCTTTTAAGTCGATATTTAGTGAGGGAAGGATACCAAAATATTTAATGACAGATAGAGGGAAAGAATTTTACAATTCTACATTTGCTAAGTTAATGCAACAACATAATATTAAACATTATTCTACATACAGTGATCTGAAAGCTAGTATAGTGGAACTATTCAACAGAACATTAAAAAATCGTATGTGGAGACAATTTACTCTACAAGGCAATTATAAGTGGGTGAAAATTTTACCCAACCCAACCCAACAACAATACAGTACACAGTACTACTCACATGAAACCTGCTGAGGTAACCAAATCTGATGAACAGCGATTGATTTTTACTGTTTATTGTAAAAAATATAAATATACTACCAAAAAGCCAAAGTTTAAAATAGGGGATCAGGTAAGAGTCAGTAAATATAAACGATTAATCGAGAAGGGATTCACTAAAAATTGGAGTACGGAGTTATTCTCAGTGGTTCAAGTTTTACCAGGGAATAGAAATACATATATCATAAAAGATAATCATAACAAAATATTGAAACGGAGATTTTATGAAGAGGAACTTAGTAAAAAAAAAATATCGAGATACATATCTAATCGAGAAACTATTGAAGGAGAAAAATTATAAATTGTATGTGAAATGGTTAGGTCTGCCAGACAAAAGTTGGATAGAAGCAAACCAGGTGATTCTTTGACACCAACATGGAATGTGGAACAGCGTTTACCAGATGTAGTGGAAACTAATAAAAACTGGAGAGTTGTTACCTGATAATATAAGATGCCTCATTTGCAGGCCCATCAGGTTGTGGAAAAACCACTTTGCTGGTTGATAATTTCTTGCTTGCCCCCAATTGGCTAGATTGGAAAAATAGTCACTTGTATGTGTTTTCTAAAAGTTTAGAACAACCGAAATACCAACAACTCATGAAGCTGTAGGAGGGACTGGGTATAGCTACATTTGCATCAACAATAAAACCTCTCGACCAATGTTTGAAAAATTCTTTTGTGGTGTTTGATGATGTTATTCTGGAAAATCAGAATGAAATTAGATTTTTTTTTACATAGGGTCGTCACAAAGAAATAGACTGCTATTATTTAGCTCAAACGTATTCCAAAATTCCCAAACAGTTACTACGAGATAATACAAACTTAATCTATTTGTTTCGTCAAGATCATACTAATTTGAAACATGATATACGATGATTATGTGGGAGGAGACTTAAATTACAACCAATTTTCAAAATTCTGATCATCTTGTTGGAACAGCGACGATTTTGGATTTGTCACCATCGACATGACTCGTAAACCTAACAATGGTAAATTCAGAAATAAAATCAACGACTTTTTAAACGTTGAAACGATATAAAATAACCATTAATCAAAAAATAAATATGACAAAACACAAAATTGAAGATAATTCGAAATTAAGTGAGTACTTGTCCAAACGTTTCAATGGTTGGAAATCAGATAATCGAGGTTTTTACGAACAACACAAAAGTCAAGACCAACATATTATCGATGAAATCAGTGGTCTTGGTAAAGAGATTAAGGGTGTGACAGAACCAAACGGAAACCTCATCAATGAATTGGCACCTCTTACTGCTAAAAATTATGCAGATTTCCCTCTTACCCCATTATCTAGTATACACACCCCTCTGGTACTTAAGAAACCACCTGCTAAAGCAGCTAAAAGAATCAGATTAAAATCGAGTTAGGTCCCCTGGGAAGGGATTACCTGAGTACTGGAAAATTCGAAAAAGATGAGGTATTTCGTTTGTATCCAACTATAGAGGCTAATGAAGGCGTAGTATGGAAAATTGGCAAAACTAAATTAACATTCGAAGGGGACAACATAAAAATTAATTTGGGTGGGAGAAACAGCTGGTCCAGATATCCTGGTACCGTAGGGCTATGGGATGATTATCAAAGTTACTCTGAAATTTTAACACTTATAACCGATTATTGTTAAGACTTTTCCTCCGGAACGAATGAGGAGAAAGAACACTTCACTCCCCTCTTAAGTAATAGACTGTTCTGGACTTTTGGCGCACAAAGAGGGCAGTCGGCGAAAGAGAGTTACAGCGTCTGGTCTTTGTGGTTGAAGTCCGCGCGTGCGTTGCTGGAAAAACGCGAAAAAGTTTGCAGTCGTTCGAGCTGTTGACATTTTTTAGTTTTCATCACCGCGAGACCCAAAAGTGCTTAGATAGTTCGAGCCCAAAGGAGAACACGAATGGTGAACTTGTAGTTTGAAAGACGAAAAGACTTGTAGTGTGATGAATCGGCGAGAGGTGACTTCTACCGGACTTTTTAAGGATACAGACAGGAGGAATGAAGTGGAAGTGCTAACCAGAAGTTGAAGAATACTAGTGCTCAGTGATTTGATAGTGAATATTCTTTAAGTGTTGAGAGCTCTCAAATATGTGGCCTTTTTAGCGTCGATCGTTACAAACTTAAAAGTACAGCGCTGAACTATACAACCGTGAGTAATAATTTTCAATGTGTTATATTAGCTTCTATCTTGTGTTAGTTTTTAAGTATGGTTACATTTTTTTTAATCTTCGCCGATACAATCGGGGCACTCTCCGTAAATTCCTGTATCTGAACCTTTCAGTACAAATCAGGTGAAGGAGACTTACCAAGGACCTCCTCATAATTGTTTAATGTTAATTAGAACTTCAGAAATAAAAGTTTGTAAAAGGTTATTTTCTTTTCTGCTTGATACAGCAAGTCAGGTTTTGTAAAAGGCTGAAAATCCTATTTAGCTTGAACGAAAGCAGTAAGCTCATTCTTAAGCTAAAAACAACTTTTAATGTTATACACTCTGATGCATTGTACCAAAATAACGATGCCAGTGAAGAGCGTGTGAAATCGAGCAGCGGGGATAAATACAAAAATCTGATTAAACCTATCTGGAATCAACTAAAAACAGGTAGTGGTATAAAACAATACAATACTCTACCTAAGGAATTTGTATTGGTAAACGATGTGAGAAAACTTATAGATAGGTTGCTGGTTATAGCAGGGGAGGAAAATGCTGGGAACAATAATTTCCATAATGAGGAAATGGGTATTGTAAACATGATTAGTGAAAAAATTAGCTAATTTTATTGTAAACGATCCTAAAGGTATAGGATACTTAATTAAAACTAAAATTAAAATTACTTTACCTCCTAAATTCTGGAATATATCAGAGGGTCGAGGTTTAGTAAATGATATTATTAATAAACTTCCACTCGAATTACACGTACCTGGTTACCAATATTGTGGTCCGGGTACAAAACTTGAGAAACGAATAGAAAGAGGGGACAGGGGTATTAATCATCTGGGTGCAGCTTGTAAAGAACAAGATATTGCATGCAACACACACGAAAATCTGAATGATCGTCATGTGGCTGATCAAAAACTGGAAGAGGCAGCTTTTGGAAGATTAACAAGCAGAGACGCATCATTGGGTGAAAAAATAACAGCGTTGGGTACAACCATTGCTATGAATGCAAAACAAAAATTAGGGTGGGGTTTGTAATATAAATACCCTGAAAAATAATAATAATAATAAAACAACATGAGACCAAAAGGAGTTGTATACCAAATACCATATCACGATCTTAAAAATTTAAAACTTAATTACATTTCAACTAAAAGACAAGAAAAGAAGAGACAATGTATAGCCAAAGGAAACGGAATGAAATTATTACTTAGTACGCAACAATTAAAACGATTGCAAAATGCTAGAAAGAAAACACACTTTGGAGGTTTTATATTCAGCATGTCAGCCATTTTGGCTGCATTGGGGGCAGTTGGGAGCTTAGCTGGGGGTAGTGCTGCTATTGCCAAAACTGTGATTGATTAGAAAAAAAAATAAGGCAGAACTAGAAGAGCAGAAGTGTCATAGGAGAGAAAAAAATAGTCAAAGGTGTGAAGTCTAGAGCACTCATAAAATTAAAAAAAAGAAAAAGCTTTTACCAACCAAGACATTGAATCTTTAATTAAATTATTTAAAATTAAACACTTCAGGGGGGTTTTCATGTCTGATTCTATCCCTAAAGGTAGTGCTCACTCTCGAGAATGTGGCGTGGTGAATTTGGATAAGTGCGAAAACATCGGTACTCACTGGATATTCTATTATAAATAAAATGACAATACTTTTATTTTCGATTCTTTCGGAGGGGTACCCCATACAGAATTAATTCCTTACTTGAAACATGTTAAAATTTATTACAACGACGATCGTATTCAAGATTTCGATCAAATTATATGTGGCCATGTTTGCATTACGATGCTCAGAATTTTAAATAAAATACCAAACATCAAATTAAAAGATTTTCCAAAAGCTGTATTATATATTAAATATGTTTCAGTTTTGAAACTACATCTTCACGATGATATAATCTATCCAAAATATATAGCTCTAAGAGCATTCTACAGTATGCATCTGATTCCGAATGTAACTAACTACAACAATACTATATTAGAAGGTAATGAAAAAATAATTATTCCTCATGGACAGTATAACTTATCTACTTTACAATTATAACTTCCAACCACTGTGTTGCTTTCTCAAAATTCTGTAACACACAGAGTAGAGATTGTAACTACCAATGAAACGGTGGACATATCCACCATGGGAGAACTTTTAGGATTTGAGAACAATAGCAAATTGGAACCAGGTATTAGTACATAGGTAAATTTATACCAAAATTCTTACCTATTGAGACATTGAATATTCACTGCAACATTAACAAAGGTATGATTATCAAAGCAGAAGAAAATTCGATTGGTAGCCACAAGGAGACAGGTATCATTACTACATTTAAACCGAATTCGGAATTTATGGAACCTATCTTCTATTCCCCAATCCCACCAGTCTATTTCCCAGTTTCTATTGATAAAGTTTAATTACATAGAAAAAACAATTACGAATGAGAAAAATGAAATCATCGATTTTGCCGGTGCTAATAGCAGTGCGATAATAGAAATTAATATTTAAAAAATATTAATAAATACCAAGATGGAAAATATTGATAGTTATGAATTTCAGTCCTTCCCTCCAAACAGGAGGACATTTGCAAATTTGAATCAGCCTAATAAAGAAATCCAGTATAACATCACGGTGGGGGATGGATTCATTCATCCACATAGATCTGATCTGTATATAAAATTTGATATTGTAAAACAAAGTAAGGGTGAAGAATATCCCCTCCCCGGGGCTAATGTAAAACTTATAGATAATTTAGTTCCATTCTTATTTTCTCAAATTGAAGTCAGAAAGCATGGTTCAGTGATTGACAGGATTGATTGTCCTCGAATTACATCCACTACAGTGGGGACATTGAAACTGTCCAAATCAGAGAGTGCATATTATAAAATTGGTGGGTTCGAAGCTGGAACAAAAATTCAAGCAAAAAGTCACACAGTACTGTTCCCCATGAGATTGCTATTTGATTTTTTCTCTGATTATAAAGAAATTATGTGGAAAGGTGGTTTCAGTGTCATATTTCGCAGAGCACCCAATGATCATAATGCCATCATGAGACACAAAACTTTGAATGCAGATGGAACAGCTAATGAGGCTAGTTTACCCGAAGCTGCGAAATGTGTTATCCAGTCTATGAATTTGCAAATGCCTATAGTTGAATATGAATCGAATTATGCTCTCAAATTACAAAGCCAACATTTTGAAAAAATCCCCAAATTTCGATACAGTTTTATACATACGAATGCATTCAGAGGTCAGTGGAGGGTAAATTGTTTGAATTTGACCTTACTAAACAGTTCTAATCTTTGCAATATGACATGCCAGAGTTCGTAGCTGTGTTGTTTCAGACAGGGAGAGTTGACAATCAGGAAAAGGATAGCAGCCAGTTTGATAATTGTAAAGTTAAAAATGTATATCTGAAGAATGGCAGAACTGAAGTATTTCCTTTTGAAAATTACAATTTAAATATTACAGAACATGATTATTTAAAATTATATGAAGCTTATAGTGCATTTAAAAGAGTAACTGAAAGTAACATAGATATGTATTATAATCCAGATGAGCTCATAATGCACAGAAATGTTTTTAATAAATGCATCAAAACGAAAATTGGTAGTTATAAATGATCGAACTAATATAAAATTAATCTGTGAATTTCATGAAACTCTACCTGAAAATACAATATGCAGTGCAATTTTAATTTTGGAGAAATCATATATTTATGATGTAAAAAATGAAAGAGTGATCTAAAAATTTTAATAGTAGAGTATAATCTATAAAAAATTAGGCTATGTGTAGATTTTTTTTGTAATTTTCAAAATTTTGGTTTGATGTTAGGTTTATTTTTTTTCACGTGTTGAGTGCAATTATTATTAACTTCTAAACTAAAGTGCCCCCAAGGCAAAGTATGGATTCCACACTCGAGCATACACCTCTTGTCGTCGTGTGGATCCAGGGCTACTTTTTTTATTTTATTCGTTGTAATCTCATGGTTTGAGCTTTGTATTCTATTATCCTATCGAAGTATCCTCGACTGTGAAGAAAGGCAATGAATATAATCCTGGAATGTTAGTTTGTTTTGCACGGTATCTTTGCACGTTCCTTTTGCTTTCCTCGTGACGCTGCTTTCTGTTCTGAATGTATACATCTTCGAACGCAAACCAGCGAACTCAACAATAATATCACCGTTACACTCATATTTCAAATTGCCAAGAACCTTCTTGTTGCGGGAAGGAATTCCAAATCTGTTAGGTTGAGGGTAGGAAGAAGTGTCGAAATACCCAAGCATGGAAGGATGTTTAAGATCTTCGTAGAGGTTAGGTGTTTGTATGTCATACATAAATAAAACTATCATTGTCTATGTAAAAAAATTGACAGCTTATCGTTATAGAAAGGTTTCATAATATTATAATGTAATTCGAACATGTACTGTTTCGACAAGTCGAGAACTGTTGCACCAACGTAAATAGGTTTTCTGAATTTTATTAATTTTATATCTAGATTAAAAAGTGTTAAATTCTCGTTGTAAATTTTCACGATTTGAATCTAGGATCAGATAGTAATTTTCTACATTTATTGTTATCTGAATTCAATTTTATGTCTATATGCTTTCTGACGTTCTCCATTGTTTTTCCATAAACGGCATTATTCATTAGTTTATAAAAATTTCTATCTAATTCTGTAATGGCAGCTGTTCTGTGTCTCGTGTTTGTCTCAATATAAAATTTTAACCATGGAAAGTGTTTGAAATTGAGAATTGTTCTCACATTTACTACCTGAACACCCTTCCTAATCAAAAACTGGAGATTGTTGTAGTGGAAGACATATCTCTCTTTTCTCTCCAGAGTTAACATAAGCTTGCTTTGATTAGAATCAGGTGGACATTTATTTTCGGGAGCCGGAGGTAAATCGGAAAAGGTATCATGCAAGTTATTTGGAAATTCAATGTTGAATTCAATAAACAGACCAAATTCACGATCGTCGAAATGATTAATATCAATTAAAATGGGATCTATCCACTCGAATCCTCCGTAGGGAAGTTTTTGTATAATTGCAAATTCGTAGAGATTGTTTACGTAAGCGTAAAATATGTAATTCGAAGGTCGATTTGGATCGTATTGATTCTCAGACATGTGAATATTGTTTGCCTTTGCGTATCTCTGCGACCATTGCTCCATCCCCCCACGTATCCCCCTTTCTATAAAAAGTAACATGTCCACGTCCGATATCAATTCCAACTTGATCCTGGTCTGGAGAAACATAGCAGACCACGCCAAACCAGGAAGACTGTAGAAATATGCTGGATCTAATTTATAAATATTTACTGCTGTTTTTCTGAATACCTGAAAAACATCAGCAAGTATTGTTACGTCTAATTTTAGATATGCATCGTGATAATCCCAGAGAGTATTGCATCTCAATTCGTTCCATATTAATTTCGCATGTTCGTATTCTTCAATCGTAATTCCGTTTTCTTTTTCAGTTGACTGAATAATTCTTTTGAGGTGGGAGAATGTCATCGTAAAAATTTAGATTAATCGGTTACATATCCATAAGGATAAGTGGCTTTATGTTTATTCAATTCTACGTGTGCGTTGTAGAAACTAGCTTTTGTAATTTTAAATTGTTCGTCGGTACGTTTACTCGCTAAAGCATCGAGACTTGCTGATAGGAATCTAAAAGAATCTAGAAACCTCATCTCTATAATTTCATTCGTTCCTGGAATTTTAACTTTCTTACTTATAGAAATATAACGTTCTTCGTTTTGAGCAAGAAAATCTATTTTTTGCGTATCGTATCCAAGATTCCTAATTAAAACATGGAAGTCGTAATTTGATCCATTGTGAGAAAATATTCGTACGAATTTAGGCTTCTGGATCTTGAGGTTGCAGGTGTTACAGATTCCACTGATGTAGTTTCCGGTGAAATGATTATGGTGAAATACTTTCCGATTCTCATCCGTGAAATGTTGATCACTCACCGGACACGTTTCAATGTTATTGTAAGATTGAAGTTCATCGCTAGATATTGGAAGCATTGCTTTCGATTGGCATTAGAGGCTACCAATGTTCTCAACCTCCTCCACCATTTCTTTACAATAGAGTTCAATAACATTCGGTCCGCGATATATATCTGGTTTATCTATCCTATCCTACCAAACAACAACATATCCTAAACTATTTGGATCATGAAGCTGGTACGGTGTTGTGGAAGAAAATTCAGGATCCGGATGGCAATAAGACAATGGTTTGAGAAAAGCCTCACAGTCTGCGATGATAATGGCCGGATGTTCCAACAAGGCCTTGTGCATTTTAAAATCTTCGAATTCATTTGCTTTGGGCATCAACATGCGAACCGGTCTGTTGACTCCACAGTAGACTTTATATTCAGGAAGTTTTTGTTTGGCAATTTCTTGATTTTTGAAATGTTGTTAATTACGTTGGTCACGGTTAAACACCTTGGACAAACTTCGATGTGTGCATGAAACTTGGTTGTTTGGCTTCTGACCAAGCGGGAGAGTGAACGAATTAGTGTATAATGATGAACATCATCGTCAGTAATAAGAAGCAGATTGATTTCCACGGTTTCGTCATCAACAATATTAGTTATCCTAACAGGATGCACAAAATGCTTTACTGAAGTATACGAATATACATTTATAGCTAATCATTTTCCTTCTCCATTCCGTGCTCTGTTTTCAAACTTTGTTATGTCAGAAATAGCAACAGGGTATTCGATGCCTGTCATAGCATATTCAATCTCATCGATATATTTCTTATAGTGACTAACCCGTTCCGGATTATCTATCCAATGAACCGGGTGAAGCGCCGCTAAAATGCACCACATAAAACATTTATTGTCAGTGTAAAGAATATTCAGCACGGCTCTCTTATGCTGAATTTCTACCGGAAGTGGAACATAGCTCGAAGCAGAAAAAGGTGTAAATTTGTTTACATAAGTAATTAATCTGTGATGACTTCTACATAAAGACCAACCTGATCCCTTAGCCTCGAATTCATCGTGTTTCCTAATCAATTCACTAGTAAGATTAGAATAAAAAAGGTTCAAATTATTAATGTCTGCCAAATAAAGGACTTGGTTTTTCGTTTTGTGAAAAAAAATATTTCTTGTACCATTGGTTTTCTCATATTTACAGATTAGATCAACATATACTTTTATGGAGTTGTTTTCTAGTTTATTTTTCAAAATATTTATGATAGATGTTTTAATTTCACTCAAGAAACTAGAAATATCACAGCCTGGTTTCGAAGTAAAAAGAAAATCCAGGAGTTGGTTGTTGAATGCAGATCTAATCGGCTTTTGGTCATTAGACATCTTAATTTGTTTGGAAGTAGAAGCTTCAGTTTCAGGATGATCAATTTTTCTTTTCAATGATCCATGTCCGGTTGATGCCTTGCAAATTTTCATGTGTTTACTTAAATTAGCAATGCTAATTATTTTTCCACATTGAGTACAAGGCTTAGTAGGTAACAAACTATTTATTTTCGAACCTGTTTCGCTACATCTTGCCCTATGCTTGCTAATATTAGTTTGGAGATTAATTTCCCACAAATAGCACATTCGATGAACTTGGTAGATGACATTTCTTTTAATATGCTTTAAGTAAATAACAATAAGACGCACAATCAACTCAAAATTCAATAAGATTCTATTTACTAGAAAAGAACACTTTTAATAATTGATAGAATGTAACTTAAAAAACAATAGTTATAAATATAATAATTTTTTTCACATCTGGTAAAAATTTTTTCGGGAAAAATACAAAATTCAATACAAATACAAATTCATACAAATTCAATCTGTGTGAAAAACGACTTGAACCACCATCAAAATAAAATAATTTTAGCTATTACGTTAAAATTTTCAGCTATGTTATTTATACCGAATTTCCGGAGACAACAACTAAAGAACTAAACTCAATCTGATCGAAATTACTATGAAAAAAAATTACTTGATACAGTTTATAAACTTAAAAATAATAAATAGTATGTAGCTTTAAAATAAATTAAATACTTAACTTTTAACACTGCAACTACACATCCGTATTCTTCAAACACTCTCACGATACTGACGGATCTGTAATAGGAAAACCTAAGCGCGGATGAAAACATCCGAAACAGTAAGTCAATCAGAAGACACCCATTACGTCATAACCAACAACACGTTAGATACGGGTCTGCGTAATAACTTGTTTCGTAAACATTGCACAATAGTTTACCTTACGAGCCATCGCAATGTTGCATAATAACTTGTTGCATAACATGATGCAACAATTTACCCTTACAAGCCATCGCAATGTTGCGTAATGTTGCGTACTTTAACTAGAAAGAAATTATGACACTCGTATCAAGTGTGAGGTGAAAAAACACAGATTTGCAATAGTATAAAATCAACAAGATTTTATACTATTGGTATAAGATTGATTACTTTTGCAACCTCAAAGAATATAATTGTGAAATGTAGCACTTTTAAACATAAAGATATCCATAAATATAAATGGTCTTCTCCAGATGGTAAAACTCATAATCAGATAGATCATATTCTCATTGATAAGAGAAGGCATATAATTGATGTTCGTACACATAGAGGTGCTGACTGTGCCAGTGACCATTATTTAGTAATTGCTAAATTAAGAGAAAGACTTTCAGTGATAAATCATAAAAGGTAAAGGTAAAGTGTTCCCCTGTGCATAGCACCACGCCATGAAGGCGTATAGGGGGTGTTGGGGTAACGCCCCATACTTTCTTGATCCGGTCGTGAGTGGGGGTGATGTGATCAGCATCACGCCCCAGACCGCCTTTACACCCCAGGATTTCCCCCAGGTACCCATGTTATTCGACGCTGGGTGGGCGCCGGGGCCGCTTCCACCGTTAGAAAAGTTCCCGGATTTGAACCGGCCGGGGATCGAATGACTAATGTCGTCCAAAGATTAGGCTTGTGTTTTCGGGGGAAATAAATGCATTTGAATGAGCGATTTGTTCCAATTGATTTGATTGATTTTATTTTTTTATTTTACTTCGCGTTTTGTGCCTCTTGGCTAATTTGCGAAAATGGGGATGAGTGATGATATGATGAAAGTGATGAATGGACATTCACAAACAACCGTGCCCGAGCGGGATTCGAACCCGGGGCCCCTGACGTTGCAGCGCGATGTGCTAACCACTCAGACACAGGGTCCGGCGATTTGTTCCAAAAAGAGTTCCTGTAAATGTATTTATTTCAGAGTAATAATAATTATTATTTCGGCAAATTCAACATAGTTAAATCACTTACAAGTAAGTTTATGCGTTTGTATGTAATACAACATTTAATGACATGTTAGTTAAAATGAAGTCTGTGTTCAATCAGTGCGAAATACGACATTTAACAATTTTTGAACATAGATGAATGGTAATATTAATTACATGTATGCCGAAATTGTAATTACTATATTACTTCATTTTAACAATGTTCATTGTATTATTGTGCATATATTGTCTGAAATTGTGCAGTTTGAAATGTAAAAATCACGTCTTTAAAATATTATTTTCTATCTAGCCACAGTAGAGGATTTTCACTTAATTCATCAATAATATGCTATGTTACGGTTTACAGGGATTATGTGCTCGATGATATGTTCATTTCGTGAAAGAAATATAATGTACTACATGTTCAGATAGTAAATGCGCGGTAGCTGTGGACAAATCTGGAACTAACGATGCTATCAGAAATTATGTGCAACATGTAACAATGCCAATTCTCATTTATAATACATGAGATTTGTCACATTACAGTAGAAGGGAGAGAATTAGCTACCACACAAGTCTAGTTCCTTGTTGCAGACCTCAAGTATATTCTATCTTGTAAAAATAAACTAGTGAGAAACAGCAGGTATGTTAACAAAGTTCGCAAGATTGCCGACGAGACTTAAGACAATTTTTGAACTTAGTTTGATAAAGTGATGAAGTGGGAAAGTGGTAAGTAGCTGGCACAGTTGTCTGAAGATCGCACTTTAAAATCTGTTGTGGATCAGACCTTTTTATTTAGGACAATTATTGCTTTTTGACATTTATAAGAGGGAGAATATGAAAACTCTTATCCTGATCAATCTAATTTCTCGTCGATACCACCTTGGATGTGTTTTTCCATGTAGCTTCTTCAAAACTAATTTACTTCCTACAGGAACAGAGAGATATTGGTAAAAATCTTAACCCCTTGTGGCCCAACTGTGAGGTTAGACACGAGTTGATTTTTTTTTAAAATATATATATATATATATATATATATATATATATATATATATAATCACCCATGACAACCATACACCTTGTTAACAAATTCCTGTAATCAACCAAGGTTGACATCATACTGCTGAGAGAACCTTCGCGTTGACTATGAATTGTGGTCTCAGGCAGAGATTACGAAGGTTGCCAATCGTAGAACTGAGCATGCTCAGCTCGAAGTCTTCTGTGCGTAAGACTGTTAAATCATACACAACATGGTTTGATTGATTTGGTGTTTTAAGTTCACTTTATGCACAGTAATGCTAATCGGGACTGGACCTACATTTTAAAGTGGGATCCTAACCACTATGTGCTTCCACTGGGTATTGAACTCGGCATACACGACATGGGCCGAATTCAAAATTCCCTTATTTTAAATATTTATAGTTAACAAGAAAACACGCAGATTCGTAGTTTCGAAAAGCACCAATTTAATTGTAATGTTCTGTTTGAAATACTTTCTAAGAATACCAGATAAAATTGTGCAATATGTTTCAACACATGGCACAAGCTTGTAAGCAATAGATCAAGGAAGACTGCGTAGTTTAGTCACTATGATACTTGCTCACCACACGAAGGATCCCAGGTTCAAGTCTCCCCAACAGCTCTTTTTTTAACGATAGAATGCCAACTAATGTAAGTCTGTGAAATAATTTTTGCATATTAGATGACAAATGTTTATATTTCTTAATACAAATTGCAAATAGTTTTGAAACTGCTCAATACAAAACTAGTTTAATAAAATTGAGACCATTAAATGAAACATGAATAAAATAAATGTAATAATAAAAACAATAAATAGTGTATTATTTAAAACTACTGTCTGCATAGAATTAATGGAAATATATTATTTGATCATTGGTTTATTGATGTAATTATGCTATTAGATATTGTCTCTAAATCCATACACAGACCCAAACGTTAATGTTGGAATTGTTAGTAACCCAGTGTCAAGCTGTCATTTCATAAAGCGGTGTTTCTTGCAGTTTGTCATTTATATTCCTTCATTTTCTATTAAAATAATAAATGATTTATGTAGCTTTACAGCTTGAAACCTGTGCAGTTTTAGGCGTTGTAATGTAGTGAGCAAAGATGATATCGACTTTGTATCACTGCATTCATCAGTCCCTACCTGCACATAAACCGTTTTAAAATAACTGGAAGAACTTCATCTCCTCCCACTCCCGCTCCTCTATAAACTTCTGTCTCATCCGTATTCTAGGATTCCGGAACAATATATCTTTTGATACAGATTAAATTTAATATATTTGAGGTGATAATGCAAACTTGTGTGCACAAACCCGAAATCATCTTTAGTTAAAAAATATAGAGGCATGTAATTTGTAGTCACAGTGAATGTAGGTATGATCTGACAGCTCTATGTTTGGTCCACAAATGTAAAAAGTATTTGATAAAAAGGTAAAATTTAAGGCGTTTTTCGAAATTAGCCTGTGAAATCATGGATTAAAAATGCATGTCGTATGCAGTTTCTGCATCTCATGTATTCGACATCCTGCGGTTACAGAATTAAAGAAATTAGTTTCACTGCCTAAATGCGGATGTTGGAACCTCATTGCCAATAAAAAAATCCTAACCGGGCTCGAACACGCATCCTTGTGAACGTGAAGTCGTAACACTAACCACTCACATACAGCTTCTACTGGTAGGTAATTATTTACTTATCACGTTTGTGTTTTAATTGTTTCACCACTGGCTGCGCGTATTTCTTCTCGCTTATTTCCTTTCGGATGTAGTTGTTTTACCAACTGCTAGAATGTTTTACCTTCTGCCGCCCATGGAGATCATTATGGAATGCATTATTGTGGCGCAACTCCTAGAAAAATTGTTTCAAACAATTTGAAGTGGGAATCGTGTGCTTGATTACATATTTGATCGTAAACCTTTTCATATTTGAATTTTTCCTCGGAACGCCACCATCAACCGAGCATTTACTATCTGGACATATAGTAAGTACATCAAGAGAATTTTACGACTTCGTTCAATATTAATACCCCATTTCACAAATAAATTATGGATAATAGTAATAGATGTTATATTTTCCCTTTGTCGATTATTTCTGTAAAACAAAGGAAGATCTTTATGATTTTTGCGATGTAGTTAGCGAACTATATAAAAATATTAACTTGTGTCACCAGCATTTAAGGTATTTGGAAATGTGGAACTAAAATCTGTAGGCAAGCTGCTAAAGTGAAAATTTACTATATAAAGAATAACGATTCGTACACTTGCACAGTCTGTCATTTTGATCTCACGTAACTTATTTGCTTTATTTACATTTATGATCTATGGAAAATTAGAACAACGAGATATTTTCTAAACCTATCCTAAATATCACAAGTACAAGGGGAAAATATAATTATGCATCAACTTATATGTCAGCGAATTTTGCATGACACAATTTCAATACATGTCCGGGTACGTACAGTTAGAAGTTAATTGTCGTTCTTAGGGATGAGTAAAACACACATTGATATTCCTAAAACCTACGCCGTATCCTGAAAAACAACTTGTATCAGGCATTGACTCTTGATTTTTACCATTATCTAGCTTGTCTACCGAACAGGAATATAACGTATAGGGATTTTAGAATACGAGAACAATATCAGGTTTATTGTGTTCTCGAGCTTTTTTGGGTTGGACTTCTTAATTAAAGTAAGTTGCTTGCATTAATATTCTAGACGAGGTTCATTTTTCGTGCGATCGTAAATCTCTTCTTATAGGTTTTAATTACTGTTAGATCATTTAAGATTGGTGTTTTTATCATTCAGGAATTTCGAATAGGTTAAGCTAGTCACGTTTGTTGCATTAGTATTTCTACACATTCTCTATTTGACTGCACGTAAAATGTTTAATAAGAAAACGATTTAAAAAAATGTAGCCTACGTACAATTAAACCATGGAAACTTGTGCAGTCAAATATTTACCAAATATATTCAAATTACACAAGGGAATTGAGTTTCGGAAATCTTGTTTAATACAAGATTCCAATCTTAACAGCTCTTTCCTCAACATTCTGCACGTAAACCTTTACAAAATCATCTTGCATAACTTGGATCGTAAATTTTTATTCCACAGCAATTCAATATCAATTATTTATTTATCTATTTACGACTTTGTTTACATGGCGAAGTTAACCATTAATTATAGTGTTCAATTTTTTCTTTACAATTAATTGTATTCAATTAAACAATAGAAAAATAAGTAATAAAAGTAAAATTAAAATTAAAATAAAATAAAAGTAATACAAAAATTGGATTAACCATTAATCACAGTAGATTATTTTTTACTAACACACTATCTTGAGCAAGTTCTATATACTCTTTTCCAACTCTACCGATTTTCCTTAGGTCCATCTCAACGTTGTCCCTCCATCTTCGTCTTGGCCTTCCTACAGGTCTCTTACCATCAGGTTTCCCAACAAGAATCCTGTAAACTCCTCTTTCCTCTCCCATTCGTGCCACATGGCCTGCCCACCTAACTCTTCTTGATTTAATTATTCTAATAATATCTGAACATGAATACAAATTATGTAGTTCTAAATTATGTAACCTTCTCCACTCACCTGTTTCCTCATCCCTTTTAGGTCCAAATATTTTCCTAAGGATCTTATTTTCAAATACTCTCAATTTATGTTCCTCTTTCAATGTAAGGGACCAAGTTTCACATCCATATAATACTACAAGCAAAATTACTGTTTTGTATATTTTAACTTTTAGTTTCTCAGATATTAAATGAGAAGACAAAAGTTTATGAAGAGAGAAGTAACATGCATTTCCTGAATTAAGCCTACTTTTTATTTCCTCTTTAAAATAATTTTCATTTGTTAATATTACTCCTAAGTATTTGAATTTGGAAACTGGTTCAAAAGAGTTGTTATCAATAATTAGATTTTGATTATTACCCAACACTTGGTTTCGGCCCGTAAGCATATATTTAGTTTTCTCTTTGTTAACTTCCAAACCTATCTCTTTAGCAGTTTTGAAAAATATTTTAGCATTATTCTTAATTGTAATCACATCATCCCCTAGTAAGTCTACATCATCTGCATATGCTAACAATGAAAAATATATCTGAAGAGTAAAATTAAAAATAAATGCAGTTCAGTTTCTATTTATCAACGCACGCACACATATTCACACACAACTACCTATAGAGAAAGCAAATCTCGTTAGCTAGGAGCATTATGCATTGTTTTCTTGGAATTCATTCTAGGTCCAAAATGTTTAACATGTGTAATTTTAATTTTTTTTTGAATAGAGGTTGGATTTCGGAGGCAGTTTGTTCCAGTGTCCTGGAGAAGTAACGGTAAAATAATTGGCGTAGAAGTGAGATCTGTGGAGAGGAATGAATAACAAAGATTTTTCACGTGATCTGGTGTTGCGGGAGTGAAAGTCCGAAAGATATTGAATACCTGGAAAGGTAATTTGGATTTTTTATTTCTAGGGCTATGAACAGTAGGACAAGGTTGTGGTAAATCCGTTGATCACTTAATTTCAGCCACTCGACCTTCGCATAATACGGCGTCAAATGTTCAGAATATTTTATGTCAAACACGAAGCGAATGCAGGCATTCTGGATTCGCTGCAGGCGTCTAGCTTGCTCGTGATTAACGTGTCACAATAATCAATTATAAGGAAGACAAGAGATCGGAGTAGTTTGGTTTTTATACATTCGGGGATGAAGTTTTTAAGCCGGTAGAGAGAGTGTAGTAAACCAAAAGCTTCTTTACATACTAAGGTCACGTGTTCTCTCTAGGTAAGATGATGGTTGAGATTTTTAACTGTAATGGAGAGAGGCAAATGTATATCATTGACCGTGAGCTTAGGGAGATTTAATTCGTTAGATTTGTTCAGAATCTTTGGGGAAGCCTACGAGTATTCACTTGGTTTTGGTCGGATTGACGTGCAAGCCGTGGTCTACCGACCACTTGTTGATTATCTTCGGGTTGTTGTTTACACATTCGGTTGCATACAATATTTCTTGAGGAGGAAAGGAAAAGTATAATTGAAAGTCGTCGGCATGGATGTGATACCTACAGTGATTAAGCACAGACGGGAGGTCGTTTATATACAGTGTAAACAGGAAGGGGCCCAGTACGGTGCCTTGAGGGACGCCACAGTGCCAAAGAAGCTTTTCCAGAATGACCTTCGATGTATGTCGATGACAAATTGTTGACGTCCATGCAGATAGAATCGGAACCAGTATACCGTAGAGTTCGAGAAGCTGAATAGTAATGATAGTTTAGCGAGTAAAATTTCGTGGTCAATGGTTTGGAAGGCTTTGGTAAAATCGAGAAGAACAAGGATTGTAAGTTGTCTACTGTCCATAGCTAACCTCATGTCGTCAGTTAAGTTGACGAGAGCCGTGCATGTGCTGTGGTTCCTACGGAACCCAGATTCAAAGTGGTCTATTAGGTTATTTCGTGCTAGCAAGTAACGGGTTTGACCACTAATAAGATGTTCTAGAGCCTTAGAGAGAGCCGAGAGGATGCTGCTTGGTCTGAAATTGTTTACACAGGTTTCGTTGCTTGTTTTAGGTATAGGACCTTGGCCAGTTCCCAAAACGAAGAAAATGTACCAGAGAGCAAGGATAAATTAAATATGTCCGTGATAGGAATAAGGACGTGGTGGAGGATTTTTTATGATCATGACAATGGAAACTTCATCTACTCCTACGGCCGACGACTTTATCTTAATTAAAGATTTTCTAACTTGTTCCGGTGAAATCCAGGGAAAGCAAATTTTTGGAGCATTTGTGGAGTACGTTGCGATATTCCGTATAGTTTCACTTTTAATGTTATTTTCAATAATCGGCAGATCACAAAAATGGTCATTAAGTACATCTTGTTCAAATTTTGGACTGTGGTCGCACTTTTACTGTTTCCCGACACCTAGAATTTTTATTTCTTTTCCAGAGAACGTCCGATTTATTTAGGGTCGTCATTGACGTCATTCCTGTATTTGGTGTAAGCTCTGTCCAGCATGACCTTAAGCCGACGTACGTACGTCGTCAGTCAACCAGGGGGGCAGAGTCGTTTCTTTCAGACGGAGTGTTTATCGAACAGTTGAAGAATAAATATATGTTAACCATAATAATTCTCTATGAATTTAGATTTTTTAATTTAGTTTATTTTACTTCGCTTGTTGTGCCACTTTTGGCTAATTTGCGAAGATGGGAATGGTGATGACATGATGAAATTGATGAATGGACACTCACAAATACCCAGGCCAGGATTCAAACCCTGGACCCCAAGCGTCGTAGCACGATGTGCTAACCACTCCGCCAGAGGGGCCTGTTTAAGAATTTAGAGTAAGCTTTAAATGTAGGATAGCATTTTATGTCCATTTCCTTTTTTCTCTTGGTAATTTGAAAAATAAAGGCACATTAAGCAGAACGGTAAAGATTGGATTTTACTCTTCTTAATATTATATACGTATTTTCTAATGCCATGTAACATTTGAAATGTTATTGAGGTAAAAGCAACGTTCTAAACGAAAAAGAACGAGTAAGAATAGGTTTTCAGTCAGAAAACTAAATATGATACTCTTATAATGAATGCACTTTGTTAAATGTTGTAAATAGAATATAGGCTACTTGACTAGTACTGTGACGTCACGGTCACGGAAGCTGTTGTGAGGCCAGTATATAGTTATCTCGGAAGTCCCGGCCTATGGCTTTGGAACTGTTATTACCTTTAATTTGTATTTTAAGCCATAAACACTTTATACCGCCATAATTAATATCAAGTAATTCATAGTCAAGATTTAATTTGGGTCTCCCTGATGGCTTAGTGGTAACGTCGTCGCCTTGTAATCAAGGGGTCCCGAGTTCGATACTTGGTGGAGGCACATTGCAAAGAGCTTTTGATCGCACTTTAAACTTTATATCCAGTCCCGATTTGCCTATCTGTGCACAAAGTGTACTTAAAACATCAATTCAAACTCTATATTTCAGGTAATAAGAAGGACACAATTATTAGGTTCTAATCGATATTTTCTGAAGACTGTGTAATCATCTGGTAAATTCGAAGTAAGTTTGATTAACTTTAATCCATGTTTTAGGGAATGCATAAATATCATAATTATCAACTAGATATTTTGTTCTATGGTACGATATTTGTGAAATGTAATGATTCTGTTAGCCATTAATGATGAAATATTAAGGAATGAAATCTCCGTTTCAACGAATATAGAGATGGAGAAAAACTGAATAAATCTTATATATATTAAAATTAAGTTCATGTTATTGTAAAATCTAAAATCCTTGATCTTGCTCTGAACTCAGTCAAATGGCATTTATCCCTGATAATATATTAGATTATTGAATGTTTGACGTTGAATTTGATCAATGCATCAAATCAGAAAGTATTTTGTCATTACTGATATTTTTAATATTTTTAAGCCTGTAACACTTGGGTGCGTTGCTTTCACGTATTTCATACCTATCTATTGTGCATGTGGCAACCCTGAAATTGAGCCTAAGTCTACACGCAACGCACCAAGGCATTGTGTAAGTTGGGTTGCTCTAGTATCAAATGTCACTGTCCTGCCTAGTATCAACTGTCGCTGTGCTGCCAAGTATCAAATGTCGCTGTCCTAAATCTTTTGAAAGAAAATGTACCGTCAAGAAATTCATTAAATTATAATTCATTCTCATATTGTAAAACACAGTTTGGAATTAGATGTTCAATAAGCAAAATAGACGCATAACGAAATCTACAAGTACAGGGTTGTCCGAAAATCTTGTCACCCCCTACCGAAAATTAATAAGAAAAATAGAGGAATAATATAATAATATCAAACACATGTACTGTAAATATTGTTTTAATTTTCTATTTCAGATGGATGACACCAGCTCCTACAGTTTGGAAGTGAAGTCTTGTCGCACATCCTCTATGCTCTTGCCAGAATGCACACGATCATGTGCCCTTACACCTGCAATCACCCTCTCTTCCAAACTGTAGGAGCTCGTGTCAGCCATCTGAAATATAAAATTTAAACAATATTTGCAGTACATGTGCTTCATATTATTATATTGTTCCTTTATTGTTCTTATTACTTCTTGGTAGGATGCGACAAGACCTTCGGACCACCCTGTACAATTAACTTGCTACTCGCAAGAGCGAAATTGTTCATCCACCAGACATACCTCTTACTATCGTTCGTATTCATCTAGTTCCCATGGAATTACCAGAAAGTGCTATAACAACTGAAATTGTCTAAATACGGAATAGTACAAACAGTAGGAGTTGAAGTGTATTCCACCTCCCTCCCCTATCCAGTGAGAACAGGCAGGAAGATAGTCCGTATCATTCTACAAAAAACGGTGCCTCCTTTTATTATGTTAAATGAAGAGCGTTATTGGACTACGTATGAATGGCAACCCAAACTCTGTTTTAGATGTGGCGCACAGGACCACTTACAGCATGAATGCCAGCCTAGGGTGGCAAGGTCGACACGTACTACTGGATACGCTGCAGCCGTGGAAAATCCACTCCCCAGTTCTTCACGCCCCCATACGGAATCAACTGTTCAAGACCAGAATACCAGAACCATTTTACCAGTACCGGCATATCGACAGGCCACACCAGATGACCACAAGGAACAACTGGAGCAGATGGTAGTCACTAAGGACAACGAACAAAAGGCAAGACCTATGATTCCCCATCCCCCACAGTTAAATCCGCAAGAAGATAATGCAAGTGATGGTAACAAGGAAAGTATACACGAAAGTGCAAGCGAAAGTGTAAGTGGGAATGAATCTATAGTTCCAATTACTCTATTCGAAATTCCGAATTAAGACTCCGAAATCCCTACAAGTTCGATGTTCGCAGATGCAGAATTCCAAGAACCTACTCCCAAAAAACCCCGCTCACGATCCGCCAGGAAAGCGAGTAAAAATGCTACAGACCATTTGACCTTACGTCCGAAGAAACATAAAAAGGATGACGAGGTAAGTACAGCAGCAGAAGTACAGCTTAAGTCCAACAGTGGAAAACCTATTCAACATTTTTAGGAAAAGAAGAAAAAAGCTTAGAAGTAATAGGGGCAGGGACAGATAAACCAAGTGATGCAGTAATGCATACAGTTCTTGATTCAGGTAATGACGAAGAGATATGAGTGATTTTGCCCAGCGTCAAAATTGGAACAATTGCAAAGCGTAAAGTACTAACAATTTTTAATGCATTCTTTAAATCAGATCCATAATGTACATATTCACATTAGCATCGATTAACCTTAACAAATGACAAAGTCAGAATAAACTAATGTCGTTAAATTATTTTTTGACACAGTTGGATATTGATGTAGCCCTCCTACAAGAGGTAGGCATTGACAATTTTTCATCTCTGGCAAGGTACAATGTTCATAATAATTTTACCGCCAAATATCAAGGCACAGCAATAGCGTTGCATCAAAGAATTGATTTGCATAATGTTACCCTCCACCCATCAGAATTAGGTCCTTTGTTTTTATGCAATGTATATGCGCCTTCAGGAAGTCACAATAAGCATGAACGAGAACATTTTTTTTCTACAATCCTAAGTCCAGAATTAACATCGCATAAATGCATTAGTGGCAGGTGACTTCAATTCCGTCCTAGATAGGCAAGATCAACAACCTGGTTATAATTTTTCTCGGGCACTCCTTGAATCAACAAACGTTACAAGATGCATGGAAATGTAAAAATAGAGACCAACTAGGATGTACACATTATACAGCGCAAAGTTTTTCACGTATTGACTGATTTTATATTGCGAAGGGTTATAAAGAAAATTTACATAGTGTAAGTGTGTTTCCCGTCTGCTTCAGTGATCATAGTGTCTTAATTCTAAAAATAAAATTGGAACAAAACAAATCATGTATGGGAAGAGGATACTAGATGCTAAATTGTTCAGTATTGGAGGATAAAAATTATGAACAGCTAATAAAAGACACTTGGCTAGAGCTAGTTAGGCGTAGATCACTATTAAGACCCTAACAGAATGGTGGGAATTCATTGTAAAACCAAAATTTCGTTATATTAGTAAAATGTTTAGTATAGAAAGTCCTCCTCCGTAGCCGTGCGGTCTAAGGCATCATGCTTTGGTCGGCGGTTGCGGGACGGCATAGGTTCGATCCCGGGTTCAGTCTCCCAGTTCGATCCAGGGAATTTTCGGCCTGTGTATAGGGCTGGTGGCAACCCACCATCGTGAGGAAATTGGGGAGCTCGGAGTGAGTGAGCGTAATCCGGTCGCGAAGTCCTACAACGGCTGAAGGTCGGTCGGGCCGACCACCCGTCCCCCTAGTCTGGCTGCAGATCTCCACGCCCCCTTGGTGGCCCGCATGGGAGAGAGGCCAGCAGTCGGTAGGTAATCCTTGGCCCAATATTGGGCTGTAGCTCTATAGGGTTTGGGTTATAGTATAGAAGAAAGTAGAGATCTTAACAACATGTATAAGTTTTATTATGCTGTGTTACACGATTTACAAAGTCTAAAGATTTACAAGGTAAGGTAAATATGCCTTACATTAACAAGATGAAATCAAAATTACTCTCTATACACCGAAAGAAAGAGAACCATCGTAAAAATTAAAAGCAAAAAGTTCCATTTGGATAATTATGAAGAGGCAAATCTATATCATATTTTAGAAGAGCACAAACAAGTTAAAAGTCACCTGATAACCGAGATAACAGATGACACAGGAGAGATTACAACTAATCCCACAGTAATTCAGAGTACATTTTTACAATATTATTTAAAAATAATGGGTCAAGCTCATAATCCCTAAGAATCCGATTGGGACTTTACGAACCAAGTAACAGAAAGACTAACTGAAGAAGAACGGAAGGAAATTAGTATACCCTTTACGAACACCGAAGTAAGAAATGCAGTTTTAAAAGCGGCCAAAAATAAATCAACGGCAGAGGATGGTCTGCCCTCAAACTTTTATCAAACCTTCGTAATCTCTTTGGGGATGTTTTTTACGCAATGGGTCAATGATGTATTACAGAGTGGGAAATTAGGGTCCTCAAGTCGAACAGGAATAGTGGTTTTTCTTCCAAAAAAACAGAAACCCAAAGTGGTTACTGACTACCGCCCGATTACAATCCTAAGTAGCGATATTAAGATTATTAGCAGATGTATAAACATCCGCCTAATTCCTTACATGTACAAACTAATAGGGGACACATAATATGCATGTAATCCTCAAAGAAGAATTCATCATTTATTACAAACTACACGTGATGTAATTATTACAACGCAATACAAGCAATCTGACAAAGCAATTTTATCAGTGGATTTCTCACAGGTTTATGATAGAGTTAGTCATAAATATATGTACAGTGTTTTAAAGGCTTTTGGTTTCGGAGATACCTTTATGAAATGGATACAAATTTTGTATGGAAACACTCAGTTAAAACTAAAACTTAATGGGTGTCTTACGAAAAAAAATCAAATGAAACGAGGTGTTTTACAAGGAAGTCCACTTAGTAGTGCATTATGTATTAACACTAGTTCCCTTACTTAAAAAATTACAGGAAATAAATGACGGCATTTCTGTTATGTCAAAAACGATTCAAGTCAGTAGTTATATGGATGACATTACCTTATTGTTAAATAGCGAAAGGGACTTGAAGAAAGCAGAAAAGTTCTTGAAATATTTTGAAAATGTCTCGGGTGCAAAGCTAAAGTTAAACAAAACGTTTTTGTTGCCCTTGGGAGTTAACAATTTGTTTAGTAATAACACTAGTGTACGTGTAGCACAGAAAGTAAAAGTACTAGGTATACATTTTTATACAAATATCAGAGACAACATTGAACATAATAGTCGGTTAGTGACCGAAAAAGTGATATACTTTACATACAAATCAACTCAGGTTTCTTTGTTTGAAATCGAGAGTGAGATACTTAAACATCTATGATTTATCGAAGCTTTGGTACCTATCAAAGACATTGACCTTGTCAGCGAAGCAAATAGCTAGGGTGATGCAACAGATTGGCAAATTTCTCTGGCATGACTCAGTGTTTAGCGTGGCTTTGATCGAGCTATATCTCCAGGAAAAGAGTGGAGCTATGAACTTAAAGAGCGTGGCGATACAATCAAGAGCTTTATTTATTCAAAGTTGTCTTTCAGCGATATATTCTCCAATTGACTCCACCACGCAATAAATAATAATTACACTGTTAAAAGATGTACCACTAACAGCACCAATGGATATAAAAATAATCCCCAGAGAATTAATGTTTTATACCGATACTGATATTCATACATTTTATAGAACCGTGAAACATACTTACGACGATTCTTCTGTCAAGCAGATTTAAAGAGAGCAACTTAATACAAATATAATAACCGTTCGAATTGAAGGAGAAAATCCAAAATGTAATTGGAAGCAAATTTGGAATAATGTAACAGCGAAACATTTAACGAACAAGGCATTATCTATATGGTACAAAGTGATCCAACAAGTAATTGTAACGGCAGATAGATGTCATAAATACGATTTCAGTAATTCTCCAAATTATTATAATTGTCACGTTTCGATTACCCATAAGATAACAGAATTTAAGAAAGATGCCACAGTTTGGTCAAAATTAAGAACAATGCTCAGTAGAATTTGTCGTACTTCACCAAACCAAGTATCAGCAAAATACATTATCTTACCAGACTTTCATTTGTTTCCAAGTACAAAGCAAGAATCAGTTCAGTGGTTAATAGCACAATACCTAATGTTTTTATTCCCTGTGGGAAAAAATATAATTACTTGGATTTTGGACTAACTCTAATACTAGAATATGAACAAATGTCTCTAGATTATAGAAAATTACATTACGCCAACTTTTTAAATGTAATACTTGAATAACATATCTGTAAGAATTGTAAAGATTTACTGTAATTGTTTGATTTAAAATAAAATAAATTCAAAAAATAATAAAAAAAGGAGTGGTTAGCACATCTCCCTACAACGCCAGGGGTCCCGGGTTCGCATCCTGGCCTGGGCATGGATGTTTTTGAGTGTCCATTCATCAATTTCATCATATCATCACTCATCCCCATTTCGCAAATTAGCCCAAAGTGGCACAAGAAGCAAAGTAAAATAATGCAAATCAATCAATGATTGTATTAAGTAAGTTAGTGTTACAGAAGAGACATTGAAATTTGGATTTATTCAGTACAATTGAAACTATAATCTAATTAAGATATTATTAACACAAAATACGTAGATACAGAGATAATTATGTTTCTCTTTCTCTTAAAGTTTGCTCCTATATCTGCAGAGAAGGACGCACGTCGGCAACGTTTAAAAGGAGGAAGAATGGCTGGAAAATCACAAATTTCTAAGGCAGCAAGTAAAGTTCAATCTACAAGTTTACAAGATTTTACAGAAAACTCTTTACCGAGAACATCCAAACGCATAAAGGTAAGTTCAAGACGAAAGCGGAAAAGTTTCTTAATTAAAAATAAGTTCTGCATAGTTACAATCTATGAGTTATCTATCTACAACCTGGAGATCCGAGGTGATGTAGTCGGTAGACTTGCATAAAACATGTTAGCGATGTCCATCCCAGTATCACACATTTTTGCATCCTTATCGCAGTATGTTAGTATTAATATTCAATATCTAACCGATCAGTGGATTCAGACCTATAATCAACACTTAGCTCAGAAACAGAATCGTCTATTAAAATAAAATAATCATATTAGAAACTGAAGATAACTTTTTAAGCACCATAGTTACATATCAATACAATTGTTACACACATAGAATTTCACTTCTGGTTTCTTCAACAAGAATATTGAAGGAACGATAGGAGAAGAAAAAAAAATATATAAGGCTCAATTTGCAGTTTCAGTCCGTAATTGTCTCTATCATTGCAACACAGTTTATAAATTAAATATCAGCATTCATACACTCAAATTTTTAGTTATTTGACAGGATTGGGTTCGTTCGGGGCCTCCGAGATGCGTATAAATCGTCCATACTCCGTATACGGGCCGCAGCCTGTGATGGATGTTAAAGGGACTGATGTCGTCAAAGGATTAGTAGTGTGTTTTTGGGAAATAAATGAGCGAGTTGTTCGAAAAAGAGTTCCTGTAAATTTATTTACTTCAGAGTAAGAATACTAATTAATATCGCAAATTAAATATCGTTATGTCCTGATCAGTTTATGCGTTTATCCTATATGAAATACAACGTTTAATAACGTGTTATTAAAAAAAGTGTGTTCAACCAGTTCCGGATCTACAAGCCGCAAAACCCAGCAGTGCGGGGGGTCCGGAGACAAGTAAGCCTTTAAAGGGCCCTTGGCCATTGACATAGTAGAGAGTTCGAATATATAAAAAATAAACATAGTTACTCGGGGGTACAGGAACAAATACAATATACAGGCCAAGCAAAAGTTAGAGTTCCCCGTGCATATAACACCATGCCATGAAGGGTTTGAAGGGCCCCACATATTTCCGATGTCGGACATCTTGGCCGGCCGCCTTTACCCCCCCCCCCCACCTTCGGTACGATTTGATGTGAGGCTGGATGGGCCCTGAAGCCGCTTTATGCCGAACAAAGTCGTAAACATTCCAAACTTATATCACCCACCACGGAGTTTCCGCGTGGCAGTCCGGCTACAATTTCGCGAGAGATCCAGTGGTGAAGGCTTATTCAACCTGCATGATAGTAACTAATCTATCATTTTTCAGGTGTGAGAAAACAGTGATATGTCATTCCACGTCAAATCAGGCAGGAGTTGACCCACAGAGTCACCGATTTTGATGATATTTGGTACACAACTTTGCTTTGCTAAAAACTCGACATATGTGAAAGAATTTTGATGAAATATGATTATTACGAATTATATGAGGGTTGTTCAAAATGTCATTTTTAGCAACATGCTGTTTTCAATTAAGTATATCTCGGGAAAGAATGAAGATACAGAAGCGTTCTTGAGCTCGATGTAAAGAGGAATGACTGTTGCATATTATGAGATGATCAAATGTTGAAACTTAGTAAAATTTGAACGCTCTGTTCAAATGTTCAAATTTAAAATTTTTTCGAGGTGTTCTTTGATATAAGGGAGAGAAATTAGATTGAAATTTGTCCTCCATCAGCAATGAACTGATCTGGAGCGTACCTATGATGAGACTTTTCATTTGTGTCGCGCTAAAGGATATATATATAATTACTGTTCAGAGATAGATGATATTCCACTTGATAAATTGGCTTCATTTTGTGCTGTTATTGCTAATTTATACGTTAACGTTTCCATATTTTAGCCATGTTCGTGGGAATGAGATGTTTGCGTGTTGTGAAAATTTCTGTGTTAGCCAATGAAGGGGGGAAAACGACGGATCTCGTGAATGTTTGAGAGAAAATTCATTACCTATTATAGTTTATGAGAATAACTGTGAGTTAGAAGCAATGGCGGTTATTAGGAGGATTTGGGGCAATTAGCCCCAACTTATTGCAACTTTTTTGCCTCGCACTATGGACGGCCTTTTAATGCAAAGTATTATCTAATAAGATTATTAACTGCCCTATCCCCCCATTCCCCAAGTTTCGGCACTCAATCGCCGCTACTAGTTAGCAGTCTTAAAAATATTTCAAGTATATATAAAATATTTAGTAAGTATATATATCCTTTAGCCCGACACAAATGAAAAGTCTCATCATAGGGACGCTGCAGCTCAGTTCATTGCTGATGCAGGACAAATTTCAATCTCATTTCTCTCCCTTATATCAAGGAACATCTCGATAAAGCTTTCTCAGTATGAAGAGGAAGAATGATAGTTAAAAATATGACTATGAGTGTCAACTCTTGCCTGATTTGACATGGAATGACCCTACATCACCGAAGGAGCAAATCTCAGTAGCATCATATAATTGTTCTTTATCAGCAGATGATGGTACTCTTAGTTTTGACACAGATAATACTTTACCAATTTTTCTTATTTATTATTTTAGTTTTTGGAAAAAGTGTTTGACAGCATTAGGTCATCTGTATAAATAAGGCGCATAAGATTTTAATGAATTTCGCCACACAACTACATAACCATAAATACAGACCTCATGGAGTTGATAAGGCGTAGTAGAAGATATTTCAGGATCAGGGTCCGAATAGTTAAATGGTTTCAAAAATGCCTCAACATCTGCTATTATTATAGCTGGATGCTCCAACAGGGTGTTGTGTTGTTTGAATTTCTCAACTTCTTTTGGTTTGGGCATAATCATACGTACAGGTTTGTTCTCACCACATTTTTGTTTGTATTCTTTAAGATTCTGGATAGCAATTTAATGATTATTATATTTGACATAATTCTGTTGTTTACGATTATCAAATATTGTCAAACACCTATGACAAATCTAAACTTCCCCATTATGTTTAGTTATTTGACTTCTAACCAGACGAGAAAAATTACGAATTAGACAGTAATGGAAATTTTTGTCATCTGAAATAAGTAACAGATTGATAACAATAGCATTATCATTATTAATATTATTTATTCTGAGAGGATTTACAAATTATTCTTTGTATAGGCATACATATTGATTGCTAAGAGTTATTTTGCTAGTTTTTCAATTTTTTTATATCAGATATAGCAACAGGATATTGGATACCTGACATAATATGTTTATACTCTGTTTCATACTGTATATAATCATGAACTAGCTCTGTATTGCTTTTCCAATGAATTGGGAAAAGATTTGCCAAGACACACCACACAAAGCACTTGTTATTTTTATTTTTTTATATTAACCACTGATTTCTTGTTCTGAATATCTACTGGAAGAAGAACATAAGTAGAAGCAGAGAGAGGTGGGGATTGACTTATTTTCAGTTCTAGTTTATGTAGGAGTCCACATAATTTCCAACCATTTACTTTAGCCTCAAATTCCTCATGTTTTGTGAGTAATGTGTCCATAAGCTGTGCAAAAATTTGTTCCGAATTATCTATGTCACTCAAATATAGAGGCTCAATCTTGGAACAATGGCAAAATGTAAGATGTGTCTTATCAGGTTTCTCATGTTCAGTGGATAGAGTGGTATGAAACTTGATAGATTTATTTTTAAGTTCATTTCTCAGGAGTTCTATTATTGAAAGATTTTATGTTCTTCAAGAAAGTGTTGATATCACAATGTGGCTCTGATTCAAAAGGGTAATCATTGAGACGACCACCAAAAGCTGTTGCAATAGGTGTAGTTAAAAATCTACTTTGTTTTGGTTCAGGATTATCAGTTGGATCTATATCTGCGTTTCTTTTTCTTGGATTAGTCTGGCTGGTTGATGGGTGAAATTCACATCTCTTTTATGTCTGCTCATATTAGGTATGCTAATATCAAAAATTGTAAAGTATTTTGGGTATTTTATTTGTATATAGATTTTGCTGGAGACACAAGTCTATGCTTAAGGTATCAAGAATAGTAAAATATTTTGGGTATTTTATTTATATATAGATTTTGCTGGAGAAACAAGTTTATTGTTAAGTGTATCAAAAATTGTAAAATATTTTGGATATTGTATTTAATAGATTTTGCTGGAGACACAAGTCTATGCCTAAGTGTAAACTAGTTTGTATTGTATTTATATATAGATTTTGCTGGAGACACATGTCTATGCCTAAGCGTATCAAAAATATTTTGTCAATATTTTTTTTATTATTTTTTAAAATTGTTTTTTGAATATTTTTTATTTTTTTTATTTTGCCAGAAGTAGGTACGGTCAGACAATTCACGAGGAGAAGCATACTAATATATATAAATGCACTCAAACAATCAACAGTGGAGGTCAGGTGACACTGGGGGTAGAATTCCCAATCTTGATATTCAAGAATGTTAATCATCATGGTGCGATGATTTTAGAATTCGTAGCATGATTAGACCATCTTCCTACACCTACAGATTAGTAAAATCCACCAGAAGATATGAAAATATAGTTAAGTTTAACCAAAATAGTTTACTAATATTAATCATCCTAGTACTAGATGGGCCAGAATATATCAACTTCTTCTGACAATTTGCTACACCTTCAAATTAGCTAAATCCACCAGAATATATAAAAATATATCTTAATTTTGACCAAAATAGTTTACTATTACCGTCATCATGGTACAAGGGTTTTAGAATTTGTAGCATGATTAAACCATTTTGCTACCTACACCTATGAATTAGCTAAATCCACCAGAAGATATGAAGATATAGCTAAATTTTAGCCCAAATAGGTTATTGTATCAAGTGACCTTAGACAAGGTCGTCTGGTGAGCTCTCCAATATATACTACTCATTTTGCATGGTAAAATTTCAATCCATGTCCAGGTATACTTAAAAGTAAATTATCCTTGTTAGGGATGAATGAAGCACACGCCGATATTCCAAAAACTTACGCTGTATAATTAAAAGGATTTTGGAATACTATATTCTTCTAACAATATTCTCCTGATAGATGTTCTCCTGCTCTTTGCCTTGTACTTCTTAATTAAAGTAAGTTGCTTGCATTAATACTATAATTTTCCGTGTAATCGTAAATCCCTTTTCTTCGGAAATTAGCCAGAAGTGGCACAAAAACCGAAGTAAAATTTAGCAAATCAATCAACCCCGCACTGTAACCTGTAATCGGTAATTTGTTTCATTCCTTTATAATAAACATGTTAAATCGTTTTGCATTTTCTCTCAATCACTGCTTTCGTGGCTTTCCGCTGTTCCATTCAGCAAGCTCTGAGGTAAATATTTGTTTTCCTTGACTGCGAATGTTTATTCTATGCTAGCATTTATGGTAAAACTTTATGTGTAGTCCCCTTTTGTTTGTTTTGTCTGTTTTGTCTGTTTGTACGTAGCTTCCCTTCGAGTAGCCAGGCGGCGTGTCGTGAGAGACGAGCTGGAGGTCGGACGGACGAGCAATGGCGGACGCAACGACAATGGCGTATATTGATATATAATTGATATTATTTATTGGGTGTCGACATGATTGAAGCTATGTCGGCGTATGCGGAATATCTGACCTGGTCGGGGGGAGGATTGCGAGGAACTTGATACGAAGAAGCGTCGTTGCAAGTAGGGGGCTGAGGTGCTGGGTTCGAGGGAACGGCGGTGGGTGGCCTGTTTTTAGAGCAACGACACCAAAGTAAAATGCATGGGCATTTCAGGACAGTGTACAATAGAAAAATGACACATAAGATAAGAATAAGAAGGACCAACGCGGAAGCAGAAACAAGGTGTGTTGGAGATTCCAAATCAAAGGCTTGAGCTCGCTGTATGAAGCATAAAGCGAGTAGTTTCTTGTGCAACCCTGTTATAAATAATAATGTAAATGTGAGAGCCAGGTTCCAGATATAGAGCGTGTAAAGAGGTACATCGCTGTGTTTATAAAATGGCTTATACTCGGGGATGGGAGTGACCTGAAAGGTCGGGATATCCAATGAGGGAATTTCCATTTGCCAATCTTGTTTCAGGATGTGTGAAATGTTGAAGTCGTTGTTGTGCGATGGAAACACATATGTTAACAAGATTAACTGCATTTATTACACAAACTCACAAAACAACGTAACACTTTACATTATAACGAAACTACTTTCACCATTCCAGGTTCTGTTTGCACAGACTCTTGTCTAGCAACAGTAGCTTGCTTCTTCTTCCTCTAGGAGGCAGCACTACATTCCTCCCAGAGTTACAAAAAAAAATTAACAAGGGTACCCGTATCTGTCAGGGGGTACCTTAATCCTGGTCGATCTTCTAGGCACATGAGGAGTGGATGTTGGTCGTGGAGCAGCGTCAGCATCTTGGGGTTGATGGACATCAACGTCTGGTTGAGGTGGGGTAATTTTGGAATCTGAATTTCGATTCTCCGCCGCGCCTTCTGGTCCGGGTGGACTATCATCATCCCAGGTTTCTGGATGGTTTTGTTGTCTGTGTGTCCTGTGACGAATCCAACGTGAATGTACCACTCTTTGAGTTCCATCGGCAAAGCGCACTTTGTATAGGTGAGTGCCACCCAACCTTTCTACAATATCTGCCTCGTTGAAGTTAGGTGACAAGTGCTTCGGTGATTGAACCCATATGGTTTCGGTAGGTGAAAATGTCCTGTATGGTTTGTTGTGGTTGCGCCTAGGTTTCAAGAAAGGAGGAGCTTCTGTCCTCTCGGCATCTCGGTTATGATCACCACGTATACAGTTCCACCATGTTCTTGGACTGAAGGAGAGGACTAAGGCTGCAGGAAGACTACGTTCCTCTCCCAACCGGGAATTCCTCAAAAACAGCAGGTACTCCGCTAACTTTGCATCGAACTGTAAAGAAGTCAGATGTGGATGTTCATGCAACACCTTCAACATGCCAGTCTTCACCGTGCGTACGTACCTCTCTGCAAGCCCGTTGCTAGGACTGTGGTACGGCGGTATTGTGATGTGTTCGATTCCGAACTGCTGGCAAAAGGAACGGAACTTTAGGCTGATAAATGCCGGACCATTATCCGAAACTATTGTTTGTGGAATTCCGAGAGTCGAGCATGACTGAAGAATCCAGCGTATGGTCTCCGGTGTATCTAAGGAAGATACTGGCCAGACATCTACCCAGCGACTATAAGCATCCACAAGTAATAGGAACTTTCTCCCAGCCAAGAAGAAATGGTCTACGTGGAGTCTTTGTCCTACAAATCTAGCTTCCGGCCACCTATTATCTGGACCTTTCTTGATCCTGGAACGTGTGGATTGGCATGTTTCACAAGTCTGGATACAATGTTGTATATCCCTTGTCATCTTGGGCCACCATGCTTGTGATCGTAAGGTCTCCATCATCGTCCTTTCCCCAGGGTGGTTCGAATGGAAGAGTTCCACAACCTTCGAGCGAAGCGACTGTGGGATGACTAACCTCCCCATCCACCACAGACATCCTGCCTCTAGCGAGAGAAGGTTTCGCCTTTCGTAGTAAGGGTAAATATTGGAATCCTTTATCCGTTGATTAAACCTTTTCGGCCAACCCCTTTCTACATATATTGCAACTTCGGTTATCACTGGATCAGCATTGGTGTGATCAGCGATCATCTGTAGAGAAATTGGCGCTCTGGTGCCTGTCATGCTGTAACACAATGTAGCTTCCTCATCTACTGGGTCTTCTGTGGGACAAGGTAACCTGCTGAGCATGTCCGCCACAGGTACACGTGATGATGTCACTACGTCGTAGTTGAATCCGGATAGAAAGAGAGACCAACGCAATAGTCTGTTCGAAGCCTGCTTGGAGATTGACTTTCCTGGTGAAAATATGAACTTAATGGCCGTAGCATCAGAGATTATTTCGAAATGAAGTCCTCTTAGGAATTTTTCAAATTTCCTCACGCCGAATACTACACTTAATGCTTCTCTTTCTACCTGTGCATATCTTTTCTCCACATCACTAAGTGTAGATGATGCACATGCCACCGTAGCGAGCGCTCCTTCTACACGATGGCATAATCGGGCGCCGCAACCGTATGGAGATCCATCGCATATCAGCACAATAGGTTTACTTGGATCGAATGGTATTGTGGGTTGCGCTTCTCGTAGTTCCATTAGAATGTTCCTAAATTCTTTGGATGTTTCAGTAGTCCATTTCCACGAAACATCTTTCTTCAAGAGAGAGGTAAGATGTGGTATCTTTGAAGCGAGATTGTGTATAAATCTTCGATGGAAGTTTAACATGCCGATAAAAGATCTCAACTGTGAGATGTCCGACGGTTCTGGACAGTCCAATATTGCCTCTAGATTCTTACGAGAAGGACTGATACCTTTCGAAGATATGCAGTATCCCAAGTATTCGACTTCCGGAGATAGAAAGGTACATTTGTTGAAGTTAGCCTTCACATTATGTTGCTGAAGTTTAGAGAGGACTAGAAGTGTCCTTTCATAGCATTGTGCCAATGTATCTCCACCTACGATAACGTCATCAAAGTAAAATGCGACGCCTGGTGTGTCTCCCAAGATTTTAGCCAGCGTCATTTGGAAAATATCGCCACTAACTGTGATCCCGAAGCACAACCGTTTTATCTTATAGAGTCCCACATGGGTGTTCACTACAGTTATAATTTGTGACTTTTCTGACAAGAGAAGTTGGCAATAAGCCATTTGAAGGTCCACTACGGAGAAATACTGGCAA
This sequence comes from Lepisma saccharinum, assembly GCF_977018435.1. Taxonomy (NCBI): domain Eukaryota; kingdom Metazoa; phylum Arthropoda; class Insecta; order Zygentoma; family Lepismatidae; genus Lepisma; species Lepisma saccharinum. The sequence continues at coordinate 54,337,253 of NC_139238.1, forward strand.
TTCTTCAGTTTAGCAAATATATCATCAGTTTTACTAATATTGAACTTCATATTTTCCGTCATCTTGTTGACAGTTGAAGAAAAATCGACACATAACCTCAAAGACCCATCTTTCTTGGTGACTGCCACAAGAGGAGATGCCCAATCAGAGTAGGTGATAGCCTCCCAGAGACCTTGTTGTACTAGTTTCTTAATTTCGACTTCCACTTGTGCCCGCAAACCGTAAGGTGTATCATAGGCTTTCCGGAAAATCGGTACAGCATCTCTTCTCAAAGGTATATCAATTATGTACGGTACAATTGGTTTCGATAGATCACCATCGAAGACCGAAGCAAATTCATGTTTTATTTTCATCCGTAAATGTTCTGGTTGGTCATTTCCCGTAGAGTCAACTAGCATAGAACTAGACTGCTGTGAATGTAACAGTAAAGTTCTCCAATCCGGCGTAACGACATCTAACCATGAACGACCTATGAGTGGATAGGTGAGAAAGTCCTTGCATAAAATAACGGGAAGTAAGTAAGTCGATCCGGAGTGTGTAAGTTCCAGTTCAGCCTAACCTTGCACCGAAAGAGCATGTTTCCCTACGCCATATATTTTTATGGAGGAATGGTTAATATTAGTCATTGGAAACCAGTTTCTGAATGAATCTGCTTGGAACAGAGTTACGGCAGATCCTGTATCGAGCTCACATTGAATAAACTTGCCGTTAATAAGTAAATCCTTTAACATTGGATTCCTTGATAAAGAATAATTGGACGTAGGTGACCCGATGATGTGTGAGTCACAACTGTATGAGACGACACTAGGTAACCATGTTGTTTGCTCATCAAGTGAACTTTGAGATGTTGACATCTGTAAATTTGTGTGTTCAGTAATTTGCCCTACGTTATTACTATTAGGTTTCCGTTTAAACTTCTCCCTCTTCCTACACCGCTTTTGCCAGTGACCACGTTTCCTACAGAATGAACAAACAGAATCCTTGGCTGGACAGTTGTCTTTAGAATCATGTTTGTATGTACAGTTAGGACAGCTGTAATCAGTATATTTCATTCCGTGAATCGTTGGATTAGACGAACTATAAGTATGTTGTTTTGTATGTTTGTCCCCTTGCACTGTTCTTCTTGGAAATTGGGTTGAGGTTCGTGAAACTGCTGACTCTTGCTTTACACTTTCTGATCGTATTAACAATCGGGTTTCTTTCTCTAACATTTCATTTTGTAATGTCAGTTCCTGACATTGCTGAAAGGTTAATGACTGTACTGAAAGCAACTTTCTTCTAGTAACTTCCGATCGTATGCCCAATACTATTTGTTCAACTAAAGCTTCGTCCAGATAATTGCCGTAGTTACATTTTATGGCTTGTTGTTTCAGCCTTATGAAATAAGCAGAAACAGTTTCACCTTCCTCTTGTACACAACGTCGAAACTTATATCGTTCAACAAACTTATTAGTTACAGGTTTGTAGTGTGACAAAAGACTATCCTTTAGACGAGAATACGACAGATTCTGTACAAGGTCTGGTGCGACTACATTTTTCAAGACTTTAAATGCCCTTGCACCTATAAAGGCGATGAGTGTAGGAACTCTCTGATCATCACTGAACTTTTGAATGATACACAACTGTTCGAAACGTAAGAGATAATCTTCAATGTCCTCTGAATCTTCGTCGAAAGCGTTAAATGTCAAGTTTGTGTACATATTTATGACTGTAAATCCAAACGTTTAACCTAACAACTATGAAAACTGAGTTTTCACTTATAATTATACTTGATCTGCATCGGATCACAATGTATCTATGAACGTGACAAAGCCTTTGTACGTTTCATGATTATAACTTGGTTCTACGTTAGAAGGAATCTTGATATATATATTTACATCACACTATTTTTTTTTTGTAAGACTTAAAGAATGTATACGGTAATCCTTACCGTGTTATGACAAATTGCGTCAAACCGACACGTTTATGATTGTTCCAACAGTTTGTTCTACGAATGAGGACAGTCAGTTCGAATAGAATAAACTTACGGAAATGTAAGGTTCTTGCAAGTCCTGCAATCCATGAAGAGTAAAGTTCTTTTATACCGACTGCGCCATAATGTTGTGCGATGGAAACACATATGTTAACAAGATTAACTGCATTTATTACACAAACTCACAAAACAACGTAACACTTTACATTATAACGAAACTACGTTCACCATTCCAGGTTCTGTTTGCACAGACTCTTGTCTAGCAACAGTAGCTTGCTTCTTCTTCCTCTAGGAGGCAGCACTACATTCGTTTTTAAGTTTGTACAAGTTGCCTAATGGCATTTCGTGAATCTTCGTCCAAGCCGAAGGAACGAGATTGACAGTTTTAAATTTAGGGTGTTGCCATGCAACGCAGGGATAGACTGGGTGAATGGAAATGAATTCGGTGACGCTTACTTTAGAATTGCATGGGAGTGACATTTTGACCGCTCCGTCCTGTTCGTGTGTGGTCATGGGGTATTCTAGAACCGAATCGTTTGGAAGGTGGACGGTCACTACCGGAGGGGGGAATGTTATTATAAATTATGTTCTGTCCACTTGCAGAATTTCCGTAAGGGTGGAATTTTTGCAAGTGTAAGCGCACTCATGTAAAGAGTCTCGGGCGGTAGTTCTGTTAATCACTTGCCGGACGCAAGTGATTAACCGTAAAAAAACAGCACAAAACCGTAATGTGATGAAACAAAGGTAGGCAATTTACAGAGTCTCTCCCGATGAATTTGGCATTTATCCAATATCAATATCAATATCAAGCACGTTATATCACGTGCTGTTCGTACAATGTAGCATGTCACATGGAATAAATTGAGAACAGTTGAAAATATCTTAAAATGGATTTCACCATTATTCTGTGGCACAAACATTGCATGTGATTTTCATATGTCACATGCCGTTATTTCAATTTTTAAAATTTAAGCTATATTCAAGATGGTGGCCTGTGCATCAAAGATGTAGTAGTTGGTCTCCTAGATATTGGATATATTTGCATTCATATCCAGTAAATATTATACGGTCGGTTCCGCATTTTGTAATTACCCTATAAGTTTTTCCTCTCCTTCTCAAGGCATAAATGTAAATTATTTTCAGAATATTATATTTAAGCTTTTCTTTATTCCTTCTCTCAGCCTGAAAGCCTCACCATATCAGATTTTGTGTGTATTGATTTTACAAAATAACGTTCATTATTTCAGCCCATCGTCAAATACTGGCACTCAAGAACTGATGTCCACATGCGATATGCATTAACATGGGTGACAAGTTTTCTTGATAATCCAAGTGGTGACACAGCGGAGATTTCGATCACTATGGGGATACCTTCCAGGGGATTCGTTTCAGGGTTTCAGATGTAAGTAATATTTTATTAAATATTATAAGTAAATATTGCAATGCAGCAGAACACATCCGTGCACAATAAAGGTTAAAAAGTGTAATTGCGCTAATTTCATCAAAACAATTATAGTGTATTCCTCCTCCTCCTGAAAAGTTGTTTTCAGTTCTCCTATTCAAAGTATAAAGAGTTTGGAAGAGTAGGATAACGTCAGAATAAGCCACCAATGAAGCTAGTAAAACAGTGACTGAATTTCAGCTGTATAATAATTCACATGTTAAACATTGTACTCTAATTTTGGTATGAGTTTTAATGAAAATTGTAGATTATCGCAAACATGCAACATCTTGGAACGTAAAATGAAAACAACCAATAGTGTACAGACGGGATCAAATGAAATGTACTTCCCTTTTCCTACCAACTCAGAAGCGAGTTGGAAACTCTTCATTTCTCCTGTATAGATAAGAAAGTGGGCGAGGGCAGTAGCAGACAAGGCCAGCACGAAAACTTGTTTCCAGCAATCTTTCTGTTGGAGTCTTGGCAGTTTGTGGAAGGATTTTGTGTTCCTACCCTCCCCCCTTCTCTCTCTCTCTCTTTCCTTGTGTTTGTGTGTGTGTGTGCGCGCCGACACCTGTTTCATTTTATGTTTGACGTATTTTATTGCATTGACTAATTGCTGTTGTGACTGGGTATGAACCAGGTTAGCAATGGAGACATAATGAAGGATCAAAAATACAAAAAATCATGGCATGAGTAGTTAGTAGTAGTAAAGGTAAGGTAAAGTTCGTCGCCCGTACAGAACCCTGCCATGAAGGCACATTTAGGGGATGTGGCAGTAGGGTGCCGCATATTCTCGAGTTCGGCCATTTTGGAGGTCAATGATCAGCATCACCCTCCAGCCGTTTTTACTCCCCAGGGATGTAGTAGAAAGGAGAAAATAAAAATGTTTTACATTTCGCGTATGTGACAGGCCGCGAGTGTTCCTGAGAAGTAATGAGCATATCACATAATGCGCAATAGTTTGGCTAGCGTTTTTCGAAAATAATAATAATAATAATAATAATAATAATAAAAAAAACAAAATATACAAATCAATTCTACGAATGCTTACGTCATTATGACCATGCAGTGCATTTTGCACACTAACGAGGATCTGGCGTCTAGACATAAAGTCAGTATATTGGTCTGTGGTGTTTGAACTGTGTCATATCCATCTACGTTTGTAGTTGTCCTTTCACAACTTTCATCTTAACACACCTTTCATTACCCAAAAGTGGAAGAAAAGCGAAATAAAATAAATAAATAAATCGGTTATTGTCCCTGCGTTTTTCAATTTACCACCATGACCGAAAATTAATGTTTCACTGATGTAATGCATCACTATAATCATGTGATTTATTTTCAGTCATCATCGTGTGCTTAATTATTCCTTAAAGCATAGACTCTAACGCTGTTGTTCTTAGTGTAATTGATCTTATTGTGTGGAAGTTTTGATGTAGGCAAAGGAATGGTTAAGAATAAATCTCAATTGATTGTTCGAAATTTAAAATATAATAACTCCGAGGTGACGCATATTAACTGTTCTTAGTTCGATGTCAAAGAACGATTTTTCCTATACATTAAAAAGGATTCTGGCCTCCGTGGTAGAGTTGACCGGCCTTGGCATTGTGTTCATTCGGTGTTGTTCGCGCCCGTCATCCAACAAGAAGACACTTTTCTTGTTTCGGCCGCTGTTTGTAGCATTTCCAGGAAGGTAATGGTGCTGTAGGTAGACTAATACACATAAATGAGACACTCAATTACATCAAACTAATGTATTCGTTGCAAATCTACATTATTTGCAGCCAACCTGCAATACATCTCTGGTACAGCGTCGCTTCTCTCTTCCCAGACTCCTCACTCTCTCACTTTCAGTAGGCACTAGTGTCCAGAGGATAACATGGCGGCCATCTTGGCTCCAAAACACAAGGTACGGAACATACCGCCCACCTTGAAATGATTAATTTCAACAATTTACTAAATACACAATATAGAACACATTTTTGATGAACAAATGTAAATTGAATGCAATTTTCCCAAAATTTCCTACTGAAAATGACAACACAAAATTAAAAAGAAATTGAACAAACTAATGATTGCCTTTTATGCATAAATTTGAAAGTTTAAGTTCTTTCTTATTGGTGTTCAACTTCACTCACTGGTAAAAGGGACAGCTTCACTGCTGGCCTCTTGTAGGTTCCTTCACTGGTTCTCACTGTTGCTGCTGTAACCAATCCATCTTCACCTGGATGAACGTTGATTACTCTGCCAAGTTTCCACTGTTGAGGTGCAAGTTGATCATCTCTGACCACAACCAAGTCATCGACCTGTAGATTCCGTTGCTCCCTTCTCCACTTAGGACGTTGTTGTAACTGAGAAATGTAGTCCCTACACCATCTGCGCCAGAAATGCTGTGTCAGCCTTTGCACGAGCTGCCACTTCGACAGTCTGTTCAATTTTATTGTAGCAAAGTCCCTATCTGGAATAGCTATCAATGCATCTCCTATTAAGAAATGGCCTGGAGTAAGTGCTTGCATGTCATTGGGATCACTGGATAGAGCAGTTGACGGTCTGGAATTCAAACATGCTTCTATTTGTGTTAATACTGTATACAATTCCTCAAAGGTAAGTAGGGCATTCCCCGCAACTCTTTTGAGGTGGTATTTAACTGATTTAACACCACTCTCCCACAAACCTCCTGCATGAGGATTACGAGGAACATTAAAATGCCACTGGATGCCTAAGCTGCTTAGAGCACTTGAAATAGTTTCATTGTGCTTTGGTTGTTTTGCCAATCTCATGAATAACTCTCTATTTGCGCCAACAAACGTTGTTCCACATCACTGTAAATATTACTGGGTTTTCCACGACGAGATACAAATCTCCGAAGTGCAGCCAAAAACGTCTCTGTAGTACCACTGCTCACTATTTCTAAATGAACTGCTTTCGTTGCGAAACAAACAAATAAGGTAATATAACCCTTATACTGCTTACGAGAGCGTCCAACCATTTCCTTCAACAGTATGGGCCCTGCATAATCCACACCACAGTTTAAAAATGGACGAGAAGGATTGATCCTAAATTCTGGTAAGCTACCCATTAATTGTTCCCCAGCTTGTGTACAAAAGCGATGACAAGTTACACATTTCTTCACAATGTTACGCACTGTATCTCGCTCTCTCAGTATCCAGAATGTTCGTTGCAATGAGGACAACACTAACTGAGGACCAGCATGAAGATTAAGTAAATGTTCATTTTTAATTAATAAGTGAGTCAATTTGTGCTTTGCAGGTAGCAACATTGGATGTTTATGGTCCACTGTTATTCTTGCTTTGTGTAGCCTCCCTCCAACACGAATGACACCTGCCTCATCAACAAAGGGAGCCAAACACAATAACTTGCTTTTTGTTGGCAGAGGAATTGTAGCTTGTAAGCAATGTAATTCTGCTGAGAATTCACTTTTCTGAGCTTGTTTTACAAGAGAGGTCGTTGCTGTCACAAGCTCTTTAGTTGTCAATGCTCCTTGCCTTCTCTGATTCACTGACTGGCGAGTATTGAATACAAATCGTTGGATCCATGCCATTATTCTCTGCATTTTAGAAAAGCTTGAATATCTGCTGATCAGATCCTCTTCTACTGTACTGTACAGAACTGTAATGGCAATCTTCTTCTCTTCTTTTGTAACTTCTTCCAAAATTTCGTTGCTTGTCTCATGATGATCAAACATTGCCAATGAAGTTGCTTGTAAGAACTCTGGTCCCGCCCACCATAACTCACACTGAGCTAAGGCTGAAGTACTTATACCTCTTGTAGCAAGATCTGTAGGATTTGATTTTCCCAGGATGTGAGATCATTGTTCACGACGAAGACTCTCCTGCACTTCTGCCACTCGATTTGCTACAAATGTTTTCCACCTGCTAGGTGTTGAGGATAACCAAGCAAGCACAATGGTAGAATCAGTCCACACACATGCATCTTCCAATTTGTAGGATAGTGCATTGGAGATTACTACGAGCAATCGTGTCAATAAAACTGCCGCTGATAGTTCTAGCCTTGGTAGAGACATTTGCTTGATTGGAGCCACCTTAGTCTTTGCTCCTACCAACCTCACTTCAATATAACCATCGACATAAACTGAGCGAAGGTACACTACCGCACAGTATGCTTGTTGTGATGCATCACAGAAACCCACTAATTGACAAGCTATGGCATTTGCAGATACAATAGCACGTTTGATTTGTAATTGTTGCAGTACAGGAAGTTCACTACAAAAATGTAGCCACAGTTCGCATGTTTCCACGGATAATGCCTCATCCCAGACCAACTTTTCTTTCCACAATTCTTGAATGAGTATTTTTGCTTGTATGACTGTTGGGGATAAGAAACCAAGAGGATCAAACAATTTTGCAATGTCAGATAACAATAGTATTTTCGTCAATGTGTGACGTTTTGGTGGTAAAGTCACAAGAAAAGTGAAGTGGTCAGCACCAGGATGCCACCTTAGACCTAACGTTTTCACAAGTTCACTGCAATGGATATCTAAAGGCACATTAGCTTCTCTCAACTCTACAGGTACTGCTGTCAATACTTGTGGCTCACTAGAGGACCATTTACGTAACTCAAAATTACCCTTTGCTAGTAACTGTATCAATTGTGACTGCAATTCGATAGCTTCTTCCACATTGCTGGCACCAGATACCAAATCCTCAACATAAAAATCATTTAATAACACTGGGGCTGCTAATGGAAGTGCATTCATTTCATCTATAGCTAATTGCTGAAGACACTTTGTTGCAAGATAAGGTGCACTGGAAGTCCCATACGTCACCGTGAGTAGCCTATAGTCCCTTATCAATTCTTTAGGATTGTCGCGTCACACTATTCGCTGAAAGTCTGTATCTGATGGATGTATCAATATTTGTCTATACATTTTGGAAATGTCTGCACACAAAGGAATTTGATGCTTCCTGAACCTGAGTAACAATGGAAAGATATCACCTTGCAATTTTGGCCCAACTTGCAGCTTATCGTTGAGACTAATCCCTGTTGAAGTCACTGAACTGACATCAAAAACTACACGAAGAGGTGTACTGGTGGAATTTGGATTGATTACAGCATGATGCAGTTTACATTTTTCACAGGTATCATCCGACACTGTATGATACACACCCTTGAACTGGGAGCTATTGTGAGTCGACTGCTTCAATCTCTGAGCACTGAGATTTGAAGCTGATAATGCCCGAGAACGCTGATCCAGAAAGTCACTCAACTCCTGCAACGTAGGCAACTCGGTTGTCTTTAATGAAAGTTCCCATTGTTGTCTAGTATCACTGTCCATTTTTTCTGTCACATGAAATACTAGGATAGGATCCCAATGTTCTATGGGAATGTCCATCACTTTCAACACGCGAACACACTCGGTAGTTGTGTCTAGCAGGATACGTAAGGCTGCTGCGGATTCACGTTGCACTTTGGGTTGCGCGACTAAACGCTTGATTGTGTCCATAACAATTTCCCGTTTGTTTTGATAACGCGAATTTAGAATGTTCCACGCCTCTGCATAGTTATCATCAGTCACCGACATGGACTGGATAAGCAATGCAGGTTGCCCCTTTAACGAAGCTTTCAAATACTGTAGCTTTTGGGCACTGGATAACTGCTTGTTTTTGTCCACCGACGCGATAAACAAATCACGGAAAGAAAGCCACTCTTGTAATTGTCCCGTGAAGACAGGCAACGTGAGCTTCGGGAGACGCACTTCACTTGTTCGTGCTTCTGCTTGAATACAACCGATTTCACAGTCATAACTCTCAAAAGTTGCATCATCACACACACTAGCCAGGTCTAATAATAACTGTTTACAATCGTCCGTTAATTGTTTGGCTTTGTTTACCGATAACGCGATTGTCACATTGTCCAGTAAACCCGCGTTCACTTTATTCTCAAGGCGAGTAACTTCTCGCTTGAGAACAGTCTTTGATGCCAGTAGTGTGTTTGGTAATAGGATGAGGACAAAAATCATACAAATGAAGAGCTCATATGATTAAACAGATTGATTCGGCTATACTTAAAACAATGTCAAGATGTCTATATGAATCAATCGGCCAAGTGTGGACACCGTTGAATCTAAAGAATCTTGAGCCCTAGTGTACAAATGAAGAATCACACAGTGTACAAATGAAGAGCTCATATGATTAAACAGATTGATTCGGCTATACTTAAAACAATGTCACGATGTCTATATGAATCAATCGGCCAAGTGTGGACACAGTTGAATCTAAAGAATCTTGAGCCCTAGTGTACAAATGAAGAAGCCTCAACAGACAGATTTGGCCATGTGTGCAAAAGCTGAATCTGTGAGATTGTTGTTTGTGAGCCTGCTAAAGATATAGTCTTCTTGATATTGTTATGGCTACACTTAAAACTAAGCCAAAAATGCTCATAAGAGCTTTTGCTTACACAGTAGTATAATGTAATATATGCTTAAATACTTGTTACCTGGAATATGCTCAATATTTTAATTGGACACCAGCCTCAACTTGCATATCTAATACTAAGACAATGTAATATGCAGAGGCCTTCTAGAATTGCTCTGTGACTCTCTCATTTCTTACATCATAAACATATCATTTTTCACCTATAAGAATAACACTACATATAGTGTCATCAGGGAGTGTATCATGGAATTCACAGATAATTTTAATGTTTGTCCTGTCATTAACCACAACTTGTTTCCTTTTTGAGGTGTTGATTACAAACATGGGTCTCTGTGCTTTGAATTCATCTGGTGTGTAATACATGTCAGTATTGCCAGTAGTGACCCTTTTGTATGCTGTAAATGCTTCATATAATTTGAGGAAATCATCCTTGGACATGTTTAAATTATAATTTTCTCTAGGGAACACCTCATTTCTGCCCATTTTAAGATATATGTTCTTGATGTTGCAGTTATCAAACTTACTTGAATTTTTTTCTTGATTATTGTGTCTTCCAGTCTGAAACAGTACCACCACAAAATCTGGCATGTCATATTGTATACTGGAGAATGAATTTGTAGCATCAAACTCATAATAGCTACCAGTGGCAGGCTTCTGCACACATTGATATGTATAAAATTGTAAAGGCACCTGTGGATTTTTTTAGAATATCTGCTTTGTATTTAAGAGCATAACTGGCTTCATATTCAACAACTGGAATTCTTAGCTCCATAGTCTGAATAAGGCATTTCCCTTCATCAGGTAAGGTATTAGGCAGAGCTTCCCCTGTAGAGTTTAATGTACTGTACCTCATCAGCAAAATCAACTAATTCTTCTTTTTCATTAGTGACTATGAACTCAATGTAATCTATTCTATTATGGCACACAGGAAAATATAATGTTGGTGATGGAGTGTAGATGATGGGCTCCATAAATTCAGAGTTAGGTTTGAATGTTGCAATGATGCCAGTTTGTTTGTGAGTGCCTATGCCATTTGATTTGGTGATCATACCCTCGGCCACATTACAGTGAATATTTAGAGTTTCTATGGCTAAGAATTTAGGTATATTAATAGCAGTGTGTTTGATGGCTGGTTCAAGTTTTGTGTTGTTCTCAAATCCTAACAGCTCTCCTATAGTGCCCAGATCCACTGTTTCTGTAGCAGACACAATCTCTACTCTGTGAGTGACAGAATTTTGAGTTAACACTATACCTCTTGGTAACTGAGCATTTAGAGTAGACAGATTATATTGCCCTGGAGTGATAACAATTTTTTGATCACCAACTGCAATTGTGTTGTTGTGGTGTGTAATATTAGGGATTAAGTACATGCCATAAAATGCTCTGAGAGCTATTGTTTTGGGATACACTATATCATCATGTAATCTAAGTTTCAATATTGAATTTTGGCTGGTGAGATGGAATACCCCCATGATGCTTCAGATACCACAGGGCCTTTTGAAAATCTTCAATTGATGGTTTATTTATTTGAGACAGATATCTAAGAACAGATAAACACAGATGTCCACAATTAACATCTTTGAAATTTTGAACACGTGCATTATTGTAATAAAGATTAGTTGATTTTAGATATTTTACTAAATTTTCAGGTGGAATACCTCCAAATGAATCAAACACAAATGCCTCATCTTTTAAATATTTAAGATAACAGATCCAGTGAGTGCCCTGATTTTTGTACTTATCCAAATTAACTATGCCACACTCTTTGTTGAGTGGTTGTTCTGGTAAAGAATCAGACATGTACACACTTCTAAAATTTCTTATGCCCAGTGGCTTGATTAAAGCTTCAATATCTTGGTTTGTAAGCGGCTCTTGTTTTTTAAACTTATTTATGGCTCTCTTAACACCTTTGCCTTGTTTTTCCATGGCCAGATTATGGCGCTTCAATTCATCTAATTCTGCCTTATTTTGTTTGGCATCTATTACTGTTTTTGCTATAGCAGCTGATCCCCCAGCCAAGCTCTCAACAGCCCCCAAAGCTGCTAAGATGGCCGGGATAGTAAATATGAAACCACCCACATGTGATTTTTTTCTACATTGCTGTAATTTTTTTTAATTTAGGGGTACTAAGTAATAATTTCATACCATGGCCCTTGGCAAGACAAGAATTTTTTTTTCTTGCGCTGCTTTTTGGTTAAAAGACTATCAATAGTTTTAAGAGATTTAAGGCCTGCATAAGGTATCTGATACATAACACCCTTGGCCTTCATCCTAGGTTTATTATATACATATTCTGGGTTTACATAGCTTAATTAAGTGGCTTAAATTTATTTAATCTATCACAACCCCCACCCCAGTTTTTGTTTGGTGTTCATAGCTATGGTGGTCCCCAATGCTGCTATTCTCTCACTGAAAGAAGCATCTTTGCTTACAAATCTACCAAATGCAGCCTCTTCTAATTTCTTGTCTGCAACATGTCTCTTGTCAAGATCAGAATGTGTGTTGTATGCTATGTCATGGTCTCTACAAGCAGCATCTAGAGGATTAACACCAGGATCACCTCTGTTTAGCCTATGATCTAGTTTGGTGCCTGGACCACAATACTGATAGCCTGGAATGTGTAGTTCAAATGGCAGCTTGTTTATGATGTCATTAACCAGCCCCCGACCCTCAGAGATATTCCAAAATTTAGGTGGTGGAGTATTAATAATTTTTATAAGATATCCAATCCCCTTAGTGTCATTCACTATAAAATTAGACAATTTTGTGCTTATCATGTCCATAATTCCAACCTTTTCATTGTAAAAATTGTGGTTGGCAGCATTTTCCTCCCCAGCTATCACCAGCAACCTATCTACAAGTTTCCTGACATCATCAACCAACAACAAATTCTTTAGGCAGGGTGTTGTATTGTTTGATTCCACTACCTGTCTTGATCTGTGACCATATGGGCTTGATTAAGTTGTATTTTGCTCCACTGCTAGACTTGACTCTTTTTGTGTGGGATCATTGTTCTGGTATAGAGCATCTGATTTTATTAATATTTCCTTGTAGTGCTCATAATCTTGATCTGTATAGCTGCCAGGTCTCTTCCTAGTCATCAGTTCCCACAATCCAGGTGTGCCAGGGTACTTAACAAAACCACCTCTTTCTCCAAGATGAGATTCTGAATATACAATTAGATCATCTCCCATAAATGTTACTCTGAAATTGCCAATTCTATGTATGATGCTACCATCACGCTCTGTGTCAACATATAAGCCAAAGACCTCATCTTTGTTGTCTTTAGGTGTGCTTAAATATTTTTGAGCAAGAAGACCCAATTCAATAGGATCCTGATTAGCTTCAATTCTTCGAGGAGCAACAGGACTAGGTGTATGAATACTAGAAAGTGGGGTGATTGGATAATCTAATATGTTCCTAGCAGCTACAGGTACAAGCTCTGTGATCAAATTTTGATTTTGCTCTGTAACAGTTTTGATATTTTTACCTAATTCACTAATAGCATCAATAATAGGCTGTTCTGTTCGCTTGTATTGTTCATAGATTCCTCGGTTCTCTGATTTCCATCCCTTAAATATTTTTACAAGATAAACTCTTAATTTAAGATCATCAATAATTGGCCTTTTCATGGTTATTTATATATGTTTCAATGTCTAGAAAATTGTTAATTTTATTTCTGTATTTGCCACTATTGGGTTTCCTTGTCATATATATTGTGACAAACCCATAGCTGTCCTGATTCCAGCAACTACTGCAAAACTTGGGAAAATCATTGTAGCTCAAGTCCCCACCTACATATTCTTCATGTATGTGTTTGAGGTTGGTAATGATCTTGATGAAACACACATATAAAATTGCTGTTGTCTCGGATCAGCTGCTTTGGAATTTTAGAAAAAGTCTGTGCCAGGTAGAAGCAATCTATGTTTTTGTGTCGGCCCTGTGTAAAGAAATTTCTAACCTTGTTTTGATTATCCAGTATAATGTCATCAAACACAACAACAGAATTATCGAGACATTCATGAAGTGGCTTAACATCTGATTCAAAAGTGGCTATATCCAGTCCATCATATAGCTTCATCAGCTGCTGATATTTTAATTGTTCCAAGCTCTTAGAGAAAACATACAAGTGCCTGTTTTTCCAGTCTAACCACTAAAAATTATCAATCATTAGTGTAGTTTTACCACAAGCCGATGGCCCAACAATAAGACATCTAATATTATCAGGCAGCAGCTTGCCATTTCTCTTAATCTGCTGTTCAGGATCTGGCAGTCTTTTTATAACATCCCAGGTGTTCATAGTATCACTTTGTCTGCCTCGATCCAGCTGTGTTCTGGAAGTCCTAGCCATTTGACAAGTATTTTGTTGCCTTTTCTGCGGATGATTTTTTCTATGAGATATGTGTCAGGCTGCTTAGTTTTGCTGAGTTCTTCTTCATAGAACCTGCCTTTGAGAATTTCTCCTCGGTGATCTTTTATTATATATGTGTTAAGGGTCCCAGGTTTAACTTGAACCACTGTAAAAAAATTAAGTGCTCCAGCTTCTGGTAAAGCCTCTTTTGAATAAGTGCTTATATTTGCTGATTCTTACTTGATCACCTACCTTGTATTTAGATTTTCTTGTTGTTGGCTGGTATCTAGGATAATAAACAGTGCTGATCAATTTTTGCTCATCAGATGAAGTTACCTCAGAGGGTTTCATGTTGATTGTAGAATGGACCGAGTTGTTATATTTATGTAGAAGTTCTGGCAGGATTGTGAGCTATTTATAATTACCTTGGAGGGTAAATTGTTTATACATATGAGTTTTTAGGGTTTTGTTGAATCTTTCTACAATAGAGGCCTTGAGATCACTGTAACTCGAGTAATGTTGTATTGACTGGCTTTTAATAAATTGTTGGAACACAGAATTATAGAATTCTTTGCCATTATCTGTTTGCAAATAGCGCGGTGATCTTCCACTCTGATTGATGATTGTCCTGAAGGCTTCTGTAACACATTTTCCAGTCTTCGATTTGAGTGGCCCAGCCCAGGCAAATTTTGAAAATGTATCTATGACAGTGGGTAGATACTTGTAGCCCTTGTTGATCTTGTCTAAGTTTTTCAGCTGTCCACTTGCCATCTCAACCAAGTCACACTGCCATAAATCATCTATGCCTTTTGTAACCACTGGCAGTCTCTTATATTTATGTCTGGCTTGTCTGTGTAATTCATCAACAATAATTTGTCTAGACATAGTATGTAAACAAGAATATTGCAACTATAGGGTGTTCAGCAGCTGATACTACAGGATTTTCTAAATACAGTTTGTCTCCTATTTGTACATTGAATTCCAGAGAGCCATCATCTTCAGCATAAGATGTCTCTAACGTATTGGGATCTGTAAAATCCTCTAACTCTACACTGGTGATTTTTGGTTTGTTATCAGCATTTGTTATTGATAAGGTAGGGTAGTGGTGTGCCTGTGGTTGTAGCCAATATTTGATCTTGATTGGTCTAAGTGGCCCCCAACAAAAAACTGGTTTAACTCGATTATGCCAGTTATTTCTTTTTCTGCTGTAAGCAATCTACTTGTTACAGATTCAAGGTGCTGATTGATAGTCCTAACAACATCATCATGGCCTGGCTTGATATTTATGTCCACAACAAGTTTTTGTATTGTTGGACAATCTCTTGTAGCTGGGTGGCAAAAACAGACAGAGCATTTGCTTGGTTGGATTCCATGCTTCCTAGCTGTTGCTTGATATTAGCTACAATTTGCTGTAAATTATCAACAACTGCAATTTTGAATTTTGAGCAGTAAGATCATGGACTTGTCTTCTGATATCCTCAAACAGGGCATGCAGTTCATTAATATGTTGATTAGTTGGTAGAGTGGCCACTGTCTGACTAAGTTGTTTGATCTCTGTCTGGATATTCTTGATATCTTCTGATTTCAATATGCGATTCACAGCTCTCTTAATTTTTAAGTTCCTGTGATGTAGGCAGATTTGATATAGTATTCTGCAAAGATTCAAGTGCCAATTTCACATTATTTAATTCAGAAGCATCAGCCACACTTTGCATAGCATCTTGGAGCAGGGTTATGTCTGCCTGAGTAGGTGTTGATTGTTGTAAAATTTCAAGCTTTGTTTGGATATCATCGATCAAGTGATGAAAATGAGATAGCTCAGATTCAGTGTTGAGGTTTTCAAGTTTTGTGATTTGTTGCTGGACACTGACAAGGGTGTCTACAATACCAGGCAAGCGGGATTCTAGAGATTCTTGTACATTTGTCAGATCACTTTGCACTGCTGCTATGGTACCTTCAAGATGACTTATGGTACTCTGAATTTTTCCAAAATCTTCATATGTTTCAAGTTGCAGCTTGATGTTGGCAACACTCCGAGTTATTGCACTCAAAGCATCAGAAGATGGCAAGTTGTTCATAAAATTTTCAAGTGTCTCAATTTTTTCTTTAACCTCAGCTATGGCATTGTGCAGAGGGTCCAGATTAGGTATCTGTAGTGATTGAATCTGTTACTTTAGAGTGGAAATCACTAGATCAAAATCTTCTTGTGACTTTATGCTTTTGACAATTGTTTGGAGCTGTGCCTGAACATTATTAATCTGCTCTTCCAATTGTTGTTTCAATTGCTCAGAGTTGTTAGCCTGAGTCTTAAATTTGGCTTGAAGAGCTGCTACAGCTTCCTCTAAATTTTGAAAATTATCTAATGTGGCCAAGTCAGTATATTTTTGAAGCAGCAATTTGAGTTCAGAATCAATTTTAAGAAGAGGGTCCATGCATTGTGGTTGTAAATTTGTAATTTCTAGTTGAAGACTGGCATTGAGTGTGGTTTGTAAAGGTTGTAAATCACTTCTTAATTTTTTGACTCTGACATCAAGCATCAGAATCTCATCACTGTGATCTTCATGCCTTGTATGGCCAAATATATCATTAGGCATTTTGTTTTAGTGGGTATTTATTATTGAATATCTAATTCTTAATTCTATAAAAAAGGTATAAGCTTGTCATAGGATCCCGGGACCTCAATATATAAACAATCACCAGCAGAAACAGTATATACAGTGCCAGAAATCATGTTTGAGTGCTTAATGCTATAAATATTTCTCCCTACTGAAATCTTGACATTACCCTCGGGGGTTGTAATAAATTGTAATTGACCACCTACAGGTAATTGGTAATGATTTAAATTATTGTTAAATATGTACAATGTTTTACCTGTTTTATCATCAACATCTGTAAGTATGCTGTTCAGATGAATAATTAACAAACCACTTAATTTAGATATTACAGATTGTATATCAGAAGAGGGTGCTGGTGTTGGCAGGTCCATAATAGCCTGTTTTTTGAACCCAAATAAGTTCATAGGCATGTTTATTTATTTCAAATCATGCTCTGTAATTGGGCATTGATTACCACTTTTCAAATCACAATGACCTCATGGTAGAGTATGTATGCCACATGACAAAATGCATCTCTTATCATCATGTGGGTCCAGAGCCACTTTTCTTACAATATTTGTAGTCAACAAGTGATCCTCACTCTGAATTCTGCATTCTGATGTACTGATTAATCTCTGGGTTTTGAGACAATCTTCATAATCTTTAAATTGGAGCTCTTTGTCAACAGTTACTCTGCCAATGCCCTTGGCCTTTTTGGCAACAACACCACTACATGTTTCAAAGCTGTACATCTTGGCTCTTAACCCAGCAAATGCCACAATAACATCACCAAGTGTCTCATCTTTTAACTTGCCAGGCACCTTTTTGTTGTGGGGTTGAATCTTTGTATGTTCACTGGTATCAAAATATTTAAGCAATGCAGGCTGTGATATATCTTGATAAACATCTTCTGTCTGAATATCAAGGATAAAACTATCTGTGTCCATGTACATCAGTTTTACACAATCACCATAAATAGGTTTCAATACATCATAATAGAGCTCCAGCATGTGTAATTTGGCCAATTCTAATATCACAGCCCCTACATAAATAGGCTTATCAAACTTAATCTTTGTTTTTTTTCATGTTGAAAAGTGCCATATTGTCATCATAAATTCTTCTGTAGTTGAAATTAGGCTTTGCAATCAATTTTTTGCTCAGGCTGGGGTCAGTAATTAATTTAACATCAGTATGTTTTCTGACATTTTCTATGGTTTTGCCATACACTGAATTTACCATCAATTTGAACAAGGTCTTATCAAATTTGCTCACTGCAGATATTCGAAGCTCTGTGTTTGTATTAATATATGGCTTCAACCATCTTCAGTTCCTGAACCTCAAAACTTTGCCAACTTTGGTCACTTGAACACCATGATGCATCAGGAACTGGTGGTTTTTGTAATATATGACATAATCCTGTTTTGGCTCTAGAGTCATCATTAGCTTCTTCTGTTTAGAGCCAGGTGAACACTTAACCTCCGGAATTGGTAGCAGATCAGAAAATTTGTTGTGTAAATCATCAGGAATTGTCAGATCAACCTCTAAGAACAGGGAATAGTTACTGTCATCAAAATTCTGAAGATCTTCAATATTGAAATCTTCAACCCACTCAAGCCCTGCATATGGCAATTTATCCATCATAGCATAACCATACAAGCTGTTGGCATCCACATAAAGTATAAAATTTGATGGCAGGGCTGGATCATAATCATTAATATATTTGTTGTTGGCTCTGGCATATCTCTGAGAACATTGCACCATGCCTCCTCTTATACATTGTTCCATAAACAGATACATATCTTGATCTTGGATCAGATCCAACTGCATTTTAGTGTTTAAAAACATTGCAGACCATGCTAGGCCTGGTGCACTATAGAAATACATTGGATCCAGTTTATAATTTTCCATAGATGATTTTCTAAATGCCTGAAGTATATCAGCTAAGAGAGTGACATCAAGTTTTAAATATGCCTTATGATAATCACCAAATGTCTGGCATTTTAAATTGTTCCACATCAACTGGGCATGGTGATAATCTTGATCAGTGATTCCAGATGCTCTGAGTTTGCTGTAGAACTCTTGTTGTGGTGGCAGAGAACACTCATTAAATTTAGAAAAATCTGTAACATAGTCATATGGGTATACACCCTTCCGCCTAATTAATTTCAGGTCCTGATTTGGAAACATAGCACATGTAATTTTGAATTGATCATCAGATAATTGACTGGCCAGTGTAGCCAGGCTAGCCGACAGAATTCTGTAGGAATCAAGAAATCTTAAGTGAATGGGAACACCTTTAATTTTAATTATTTTGCTAATAGCAATATATTTCTTATCATTTTCTGCTAAAATATTTAAATTCTGTTTGTCAAACCCCTCGTACCTGATCAAATGATGAAAATCATAATTGGATGCACCATGGCAAAATATAGGGACAAATTTTGGTCTCTGGATCTTAATATTACAGCTATTACACAGGGCCATTTTGAATTTACCATCTGTATGAGAATGGTGTTTCACCTTGATATTTGTATCTGAAAATTCAGAATCACATACCGAGCATTTTTCTGCATTGTTGAAACTTCAATCTGATCCTCTGTTAAAGGCAACATAGGTTTTGATTTTAATAAGACATTAGATGCTATGTTATGGTACTCATTTTCTATTCTATGTGCAAATTCTTTGATGGCATCTGATCCCATGTATAAGTGTGGTTCACTAGCAACTCCATTCTGTATAACTACATAACAAAAACTAGAAGGTTCATGTAACTGGTATGATGTATTTGAAGATTCATCAGGATCTGGGCTGCAGAATGCAAGGGGTTTGAGGTTTGATTCAAAATCACAGACTATATATGCTGGGTGTTCCAACAAGGCCTCAAATTTTTTGAATTTGGCATTTTCATTTGGGTTAGGCATAATCATATGAACAGGTTTATGGTTGCCACAGTATTTTAAATGTTCAATTAACTTGTTTTTAGCAATTTCTGCATTTACTTCACGAACCCCATTCACCATTTTTCTACCATCAAATACAGTCAAACATCTTCTACACAACTTGAATATTGTCTTAGATTTGTCTAGTTGTTTTCTGACTAAAGCTTCAAGACTGTGTATCAGAGTGTAATGGTGTGTGTCATCCCCTTAAATTAAGAGCAGATCAATCGGAACAGCAGAATCATCATCAAGTGTACTGATTCTGAGAGGTGCTATCAAGCAATTGCCACGGCCAGTAGAACAAATAAAAACATTAATAGATAATTGTTTACCATTGATATCCCTGGCCTTTTTTTCAAATTTATCAATATTCTGAACAGACATTGGATATTCTAAGCCCTCCATAGCTTCATCAAAATTGTGTTCATATTGTTTATAATAAGTTATTCTCTCAGGATGCCTTAAAACTGGAAACAAAGCAGCTAAAATACACCACAAAAAGCATTTCTCATCATTATTTTTTATGTTAACCACGGCTCTTTTGTTTTTGATATTGGCAGGTAATAGCAGATATGTAGATCCTTGTAATGGGCTGAATTCAGAAATATTAACATAGAGCTTGTGTGAAGTTCCGCATAGGCTCCATCCTGATTCTTTTGCTGCAAATTCAGAGTGTTTAATATTCAATTGCTCTATCAAACTGCTTATTATTTTGTCTAAATTTGCATTTGAATATACAGCTACAGTTTCTGTTATGTGGGGCTGTGTAAATTTTGTGCCATTTGGTTTCTTATATTGTGTAAACAATTTGAGTGACAGCTTATAAGAGCCATTTTGTGCATTTAGAATTGCCTGCACATCAGAATTTATACTGTTCAAAAAATTCTTAATGTCACATCTTGGCTCTGATTCAAAACAGTGATCCCTAAGTTGGCCATTAAAACTGCTATGGATAGGTAGTGCATAGCGTGGCTGCTTTGCTGCTCTAGCATTAACAGGTGTTTCATGCTTCCTTTTCAGACCAGATGTAGATGGCTGTGAGGGCAATGTTGATGACTGTACATAACAAGTACACTTATGCCTATTGTAATATGCTTTGCTTAATATTTTATGGCATCTTGGGCATATTTTTGTAGGCTTTCTGCATTTCTTAGGATCACAATTATGCCGGTGCCTAGCCCAATTAGAACTAGATATATTTTTATTGCATTGATTGCAATATTTCATGTTTGGCATTTTTATTGTTTGTTTATATAAAATTTCTTGGTCCAAAAAACAGAACTATGGATAGTATGCCAAAACAATTATAACAGCAGTTAGTGGCTGAGCTGGTGCTTTTATACCCTGACAACAGCAGTAACTAGGCTCTGGTGATCCCCAATATAAAATAGTTTTGCTCTATTATGCTGTTGTATAACACACTTTACCAGGTATCAAACCTGGGAGCTATCAGCTGGATATCAGCTAAATACAGTCAAAGTTGTACTTTAAATCTGCAGTGAATATTCTCAAAGTCTCACGTGTGGGGATATTATTCTGCCACATGTATTTCAATCTCACACATTTTACCAGGTATCAAACCCGGAAGCCTCTTGATTACAAGGCAATAATACCAACACTTTGCCATCAGGGAGGCCTACACACTCTACCTGGTATCAAACCCGGGAGCCTCTTGATTACAAGGCAGCAATATTAACACTTCACCATGGGGAGGCCTCAAACCCAGGAGCCTTTGATTACAAGGCATATAAGCTATGGGGCTATGTCCACACTCTCTACCATGTTTCAGACCTGGGAGCCTCTTGATTACAAGGCAGCAAGACTAGCACTTCACCATGGGGAGTCCTCAATCCCAGGAGCCTTTGATTACAAGGCATATAAGCTATGTGGCTATGCCCACACTCTCTACCAGGTTTCAAACCTGGGAGCTATGAGCTGGATATCAGCTAATACAGTTGTGCAGTGAATATTTTCAAAGTCTCACGTGTGTATATATTATTTCAGAGCAAAGCCTTTTAGAATTGGACTCAGGGAGTGATGTCCTTTTAGTAAGAATTTCCCCCTATTACACAGAAATATTAATTGAAGTTTCATGCCCTTTCAAGTGAATTGGAGTCAATGGCATGATAGCATGTGTCAGGCTTTAATGCCATTGACTCCAATGAAAGCCCCTAAGCGTGCATAATTTATTTCCCGGGGCAAGCAATGCATCAATTTTCCCAATCAAAACTGTCTGACAGACTAATGCATTTCTGAGCTAAGTAATTACTGCTCCGGGCAATAAACTGATGAAAGATTAGGAAGAAAACAGGTAACAGTTCCAATTTGCAGCCTGCCTTTGTCCAAGGTAATCCTGTATTGTATTAGATTCAGCTTTTGCACACATAGCCAAATCTGTCTGTTGAGGCTTCTTCATTTGTACACTAGGGCTCAAGATTCTTTAGATTCAACTGTGTCCACACTTGGCCGATTGATTCATATAGACATCTTGACATTGTTTTAAGTATAGCCGAATCAATCTGTTTAATCATATGAGCTCTTCATTTGTACACTGTGTGATTCTTCATTTGTACACTAGGGCTCAAGATTCTTTAGATTCAACTGTGTCCACACTTGGCCGATTGATTCATATAGACATCTTGACATTGTTTTAAGTATAGCCGAATCAATCTGTTTAATCATATGAGCTCTTAATTTGTATGATTTTTGACCTCATCCTATTACCAAACACACTACTGATGCCGATATGGCTTCCATGTTTATTGAGTCGCACACGGATTGTTGTTGTCCAAACTACAATGCACACACGAAACACTTCCTGGCACTACAAAAGGTGCACTGAAATTGGTTACACGTAACAAACAGTATGTCAATGTATTTATTCACAGTTCACGAATGCACGCTAGCACAAAAGTTCAACACAACACAACGAATGCTGATCGCAGGCAACATCCGGCACAAGGATGACCATGTTCGCGCCCGTCATCCAACAAGAAGACACTTTTTTGTTTCGGCCGCTGTTTGTAGCATTTCCAGGAAGGTAATGGTGCTGTAGGTAGACTAATACACATAAATGAGACACTCAATTACATCAAACTAATGTATTCGTTGCAAATCTACATTATTTGCAGCCAACCTGCAATACATCTCTGGTACAGCGTCGCTTCTCTCTTCCCAGACTCCTCACTCTCTCACTTTCAGTAGGCACTAGTGTCCAGAGGATAACATGGCGGCCATCTTGGCTCCAAAACACAAGGTACGGAACAGGTGTTCATTGTGAGTGTCGCTTCATTAATTTCATCATTTCATCGACCATCCTTTCACTTTTGGCGTTTAGCCAAAAGTGGCACCAGAAGCGAATTAAAATAAAGCAAATCAATTAATCAATAGAACATAGGGTCTCCCGTTTCATAGAGCAGTATGCGAAGCACTCAGTCATGAAGGCCCTCAAAATTGAAATAATAATAATTGTAACAGAAAACCTGATATTAGAGTATTTTAAGAGTTTAGGCATATTAAAACTTCACGTCAACCAACAACAATTTCACCTGTATTTTGTGGTATATGGTTCTGCCCTTACAATTGATTGATTGATTTGCTTTTATTTCACTTCGCTTTTTGTGCCACTTTTGGCTAATTTGCGAAGATGGGAAAGAGTGATGATATAATGAAATTGATGAATGGACACTCAGAAACATCCATGCCGAGGCCGGAAATCAAACCCGGGACACCTGGTCTTGTGTATGGGACCGGTGGCCATCCACCGTCGTGAGGAAATTGCGGAGCTACAAATGAGTAGCGTGACGCGGTCACGGAAACCTACAACGACTGAAGACTTGTCTTGCTGGCCACACGTCACCCCATAATTCCCACCTCGGCAGGTGGAAGTGAGGCCGGCAGTCGGTAGGTAGGACCTGGCCCTCACGGACTGTTGCGCCACGGGTTGTTGTTAATATTATTACCATCTTAAAATAAAGCTTTATCGTTATATATTACCGTATTTCATCGCATAATCGTCGCACCCTGTTTTTCAATCCAAAGAGAGAGGGAGAGGCGGGGAGGGTGGGGGTTATAGGAACATAATATCCTTCCACAAACTGCCAAGACTCCAACAGAAAGTTGCTGAAACAAGTTTTCGTGCTGGCATTGTCTGCTACTGCCCTCCCCCACTTTCTTATCTATACAGGAGCAATGAAGAGTTTCCAACTCGCTTCTGAGTTGGTAGGAAAAGGGAAGTACATTTCATTTGATCGCGTCTGTACTACGAGAGTAAAAGGCCTCCCCCATGCGCAGTGGTAGCTTCATTGCCTTGTAATCAAGGGGTCCCGGGTTCGATACAAGGTGGAGGCACAAGTGGTTCGGATCCCACTTTAAACTGTAGGTCCAGTACCGATTAGTCTTACTGTGCATAAAGTGGACTTAAAACACCAACTCAAACCAAACCAAACGAGAATAAAAAATAATCATGTAAAATTAATAAGTGCCGAAAGCAAGGGTAAATATTTAGAATATGAAGTTCGGTTACAAAGATACCAAGCCGGTTTCGATTCGTTCATTTAAGTTATACACCATGATACAGACATCATAGATGCTAGTGGATTATTATACCAATCTCGTCACTTGGATTTTGTACTTGGCTATTTCATGCTTTAACTACCAGCACCCAGATATCTCAAAAGTAAATGGATAGTTCTATCCACATCTAGTTCATCATCTGTGATCTATCCACATCCAGTTAATCATCTGTGTTCGACCACAATAGACGATTATTATGCCTATTTTTGCATCAGAAATATATTTTAAAAAATAAATCACACATTTCACTGTAAATCTCCTGCAAGGAATTTATGTATCTCAGGAATTACTACAAGTGAGGATATAGAATTACTCCATTCTCATTTGTATGACAAATGACAATATAGAAGAAACTGAGGGTAAATCTTTTGTTTTTTCGTCCCTCCTAACCTCCTCGTGTTCAGTCATTGTTTTCTTTAGTTACCAGGCTTCTTTTCTCCTTGATATTCCATTTGTCTTCATATTCCACCATGCAAATTATGCTACATTTTGCTGTTATGTGTCAACAAGGTT
The DNA here is from genome assembly GCF_977018435.1 of Lepisma saccharinum. Taxonomy (NCBI): domain Eukaryota; kingdom Metazoa; phylum Arthropoda; class Insecta; order Zygentoma; family Lepismatidae; genus Lepisma; species Lepisma saccharinum. Next base: position 54,362,057 of record NC_139238.1, read on the forward strand.
CAAATTGCGTGCGTTGGCAACGCTGTTGAACTGTAGGGAAAAGTGTGGCACCATTGCTTTTCATTAGGATGCTATTGAGAAATCGGACGACTTCCGTCATGACACAAGAACGCAAATGTGTGTACAGCCCATAAAAATTTATATCGCATATTTTTACCATAGAAAAATATTTACATGTGAATAGATTGAAGAACAATGTAATTTTAACCTACAGCGCGCGATTTTTCACTACATTCCAAACATACCATACGTTTGGATGCTTAGCGAGTAGAGTAGCTTCTACAGATAACTACCGATTTGCTAAACTCCTTTGGTGAAGGTAAATGACTTTTTCTGCAAAAAGTGTCGGAAATATTCAATTGTGGAAATTATTTTGATAAATAGCGTATTAGTGTAACAATACTCATTTCTATTAAACGCTGTACAAGTGTATTCTTTTGCAAAATATTTCGACCATTGCGAAATCTGGTGAAAGACACATTTAAATTTCCTGTATCTCAATAACATATTAACTAAAGAAAAAATATATTTTATTTCCTGCAAATATATGACCTTAAAATACAGTTTATAATTTTTTTTTAGAAGAAATATATTTCTCTTCACATCTATGTAGTATATTGGTATTGTAAAATTCGTAACAGTAATGCCATATTGTTATGTATGAAACCTGTATATACATGTGCATACGAGGTGGTATCCAAATGTTTTGAAACTGGTGTTACCATCTGGTATAATCTCACCTTGCGTCTATTAGTCGCCTAGCAGTTCTCTTCCGCACGCACACAAGGGCCCATGCTCTTCTGCCAATTTTTAAATTTTGAAAGTCGTGCCGTGTGCGTCTTTCCATCACTACATGCGTTTCTGTCAGGATCATATCAATCGTGTCAAACAGGCTGACTTTCAACTTGATCTTCTGTTGGGGAACAGGCGAGTAAGGTGGATGTGTAACGACAGTCGTATAATTTTTTGTCATAATGTCCGTGGTGAACGAGGAACGGTGAAACGCTGCTTTGTCGTGATGCAAAAAATAGTTATTTTCTCGTGAAAGTTATAGCTGCCGCCAAAAGTCACAATGATAAGGGGAAGGGACTGCTTGAAGTGCTGAAGCGAATTCTTCTCACACAATACCCTTGAAGTTACAGGGAGTAATGATCGTGCTCTTGACTTTACGCTTGATCTGTCTTTCTTCTTTTGGTCCGTTAAGTTTGATCTTTGCCATTGGGAGTACTCTTTGAAAAGAAAGTTGCGTCGTCGGACGTCAGACGTTCTTGCAGACGTCAACACGATGCTGATTCTGATCAGCTGTGAGAATCCTCAACAAAAATTTGACCCTGACATGAAGCTCATTAAATTGAACAGTCGGAATTCGTTTGCATGTCCAATAACCAATTCCAAACTTATCAGAAAGTTTAAAAATTGTTCAATGTCGATCCTCCGAACAAGCTGTTGCAGTTTGGTAACGATGTCTACTGAAGGAGTCTCTCGATGTGTTCGTTGTCTTTAACGTCTTGACCTGAACGGAAAAGGTATTAAAACACCGATGAACAGCTCATATTTTCTTCCTCGGACACATGCGTAATCACTTTGCCCAGGTTTGAACGATATTTGATACGCCATCGCTATTCCCTTCCCTTCGCGAAATCGCCACCACAGTAAATTCACCACCCCAAATAAAAGAACGTAAGCGATCAGCGCGTGACATATTGGTGTGAAATTTTTTGAACCAAGATATAATAGTACTACTCTCTACCTTACATTGCGCTACAACACGAACTGTCAAGATTACAACACCAGTTCAGAAAATGTTGGATACTACCTCGTATATAGTATTATAATTAAACCTAACGTGAGATTTACATATTTTGAAATTTCTTGTTATCTTGTTATAACTTCATCAAATTTGTAAATAAAACAATATATTTCAGAAAATCATATTTTCTTTCTCCACAATTATTCCTCCACGAGATTACAAAATTTGTGTATATCCGATATATCTTCATATGTTTCTGTATTATCTAACATCGGGCATTCAAGTTCTTCTATATTACATATCAATATACTGTTATGTTACCCGGCTTGATCACGGTACAAATTTAGCTTCACTTCCTCCGCGTGGGATAGTTAAAATGCACATGGAAAAACGATCCATAAAAACAAGAGTAGCATGAAATTCTGACTAGTGGTAGATAAGGAGAGGGTATGTGAGGATATTAGATTTTCCGGGTGAGTTGAATAGTGTGTGCGTGCTGTATATCTGTAAGTTAGAAATGGTCGGAAGCAAATCTTTAATGATTCAAAAATCGAATCCTCACGGATTCGGGTGATAAATGTTCGGGTAACGAATCCAAGATTCGGGATTCAAATCCAGGATTTGGATTCGAGTCCCGCACTCCGATTCGTGATTCGAATCCATGATTTGGATTTCGAATTCGAATCTGAGCAACTGTTTTTGAATGGCTTCTCAAAAATAACTTAGGAGGACTTCATCTTGTAAGAACTATTATCATAAATCCGAAAAACCTAATGTTTAAAATACTAGTTGTCTTACATTCTCTAGTTTTCGATTATTTCTGGCGGCATATATGCATATTTACAAGTACACACGAATTATTGTATTCATTATTGGCCTGTTACATTATGATATTGTTAATTACAACTCATACGAAGAATGTTAAAATATATTTAGGTGCGGTGTGTAAAGGGTGACCATTTCCCAAGACACCAAAATGTCAACCTTCCTTCCTCGCAGTACACCCTTTGGACTGCATTTTGCAGACAAGCGATGCTCTGGTGTCTGCACTCACAGTTGATATAATCCTCCTTGGAACCCGTGTTTTGTCGTTCGTATAAGTTTATAATTTGTGATTATCGATGGGATACTTTCATACATCTCATCTTATCACCATCATCCATCCATGTCTTCGCAATTAGCCAAATGTGGGAGAAAAGCTAAGTGAAAAAAAAATTAATCGCTTTTCGGGTGCCTACTCTAAAATGGTTGCCCGTATCAAAAATGAATAACATGTAATATAATGTAATAAATGAACCTGTAAAGAAATGTATTCTTGGATTCCCTTTTCTCACTTTTGGTTTACAATTTTCCTAGTCGTACACCACCGTAGTTAGGGGTGTAAGAGGTGATCTTCCACGTAGTACACCCAAATGTCAACCTCACTTCCACGTTAGTACACCCTGGACTGAAAACTAACGAGACTCTGGCGACTGGCCCCATGGCCAGTATAATTTTGTTTGTGTTGTCCTGTTGTTTTGTCCTTATGTGTGCCTCAGCTTTTAACGAAAGTCAGAACATTTTAATATTTTATGATCTTAGTTCTGCAACGATAGAGTTGCTATTTGTAACGATAAGGGGCTGGACCCCGTATAATGTGACGGGTGCAAAATAGCCTTAGTGCTGACGCACCCAAAATTTTAAATTCAATCAATTCAATCAATCAACCACCGTAGTTAAAGAAAATGCCACTTCTTGACTCGTGCCTTGCACGTATTTTGGTGTTTCGTGCATTTTAATGTCCGTTTCTGAAACATGATCAGGTTTCGAAATTTTCAGATTATTTCCAAAGAAATCTAAAAGTTCTCATTATTCAGAATATAGAATACTGGCCTCGATTCTTTCAAATAACCGAGCTTTTCGATTAGTCGTTTGCAAATCAAACGAAGGATTGAGCCTTAAGTAAGTAGTAGTTATATGAATTTGATGGATTTCGAAGCGTATTTTTATTATTTTTGGGTTATTTGAAACGCTAATTTCGTTCATTTTGTATTGAGGTGTTTTTACATTTGATTACTTAAATACGTATATACGATGGGGTATCAATAAGTTTTGCCTGTTGAGGTATAATTTGTTTAATAATGGAAAGATTGAAACAATGAACATACTTATGGTTTGCCTGTAGTGTTCTCTACTCAGAGTTACCATTCCACGCAGTTGCCATAACGTTCGATGCATTTGTGCCAGCGTATTATACAACCCTAAAAACCAGTTTGGAAAAAAATCACAGAACACTCCCTGCCCCACAGTTTAGAGCTGTTTTAACCTTCTGTATGTCATCATATCTCATGCCAAGAAGCACACACTTAGCTCAGACTTTATGGTATCACAAACTCTCAATCATTGCATATGCTGACCCATAGGACATGTGCACTGAATCAGAAATTTCCTGGATGGTGATGGGTTTATCCTCTCGAATTAGCTCATTATCCCTGTGGCAGTTGTCGTCGGTCAACGACGTTGATGGCCTGCCACTCCTTGTCATGTCCACACTTTCGGTTTCTCCAACTTTGAACTTAACTACGTAAGTCTGAGCTAAGTCTGTGCTTCGTGGCATGTGATTCGATGACATACAGGTGGTTAAAACAGCTCTGAACGGTGGGGCAGGGAGTGTTCTGTGGAATTTTTCCAAACTGGTTTTGAAGGCTGGATAAAACGATGGCACAAATGCATCGAACGTGATGGCAACTGCGTGGAAGGGTAACTCTGAGTAGAGCATACTACAGGCAAACTATATGTATGTTCATTGTTTCAATCTTTCCATTATTAAACAAATTATGTCTCAACAGGCAAAACCTTTTGGTACCTACTCGTATAAACTTAAAGGAACACATAACTGGTAAGAAAATTGATTGTACTTGTTTTCTTTTATAAGCGAAACAAATTTTCCAACGGAAGCTTTATTGTAGGTAGTAGACCTAACTTGACACTGGAATAAAACTATTTTCGAGAACTGAATAAACGTTAGTGTTCCTTGTTTTTATAAATTGCGAGAAATAGTAACCCTTTTGTTAAGTACAAACAAAACTGACTTCCTTTACAAACGAATTTAAGCACCTTTTACACGACGAGCATGCATGCTACATATACAACTTCATGCCTATAAGCAGGCTCTATACTACCAGTTTACTTCGACTTATTTACTGATTTTGTAATTTAACTATTCCAGCTCATTTTCTAGTAACTTTCTTGTTAACACTCACACATACTTTATTCGTTAGGCGTGTTGCCTGCAGATGGTTGCAGAATAAATTGTTCATGCATTGGAACTGAAAAAAATATGTGTAGTTGTTTTGAACCTGCTGTAAGATATCACGTTTATGTGCAAATCAGACTCTGAACCACAGAGGCTAATGTAAACAGTGTTACATTGGACTATTTTGCAATAATCCAATACATCCATCGAAAGTAGCTCAACTAGGCAGGGTATCCTCAAATATATTTTAAGAGGAACAGCAAAGGAATGCTCTCGCATACGAGATCATGACATATGACTCATTTATTTATTTATTTATTGAAATTTCCAGTACAGCAGAAGCCATTTTAAACCGGAAAGAAACAACAGTAAAACAGTACACTAGTGTTAAAATGAACACACGAAACAAGATAAAATAAAATAAAATAAACAAATATAAATATAAACATAAACAAGTCGAGACAGTTCCAAGATAAACAGATGTGTTTCACAAAAGCAATATTTATATACAATTTTTTCTATGTTGGTGATAAAAGATGGATATGAACTGAATATATCGGTTTGGTTTGAGATGACATTGAACTGATTTGGTAGCCTATGAAATAGTGAACGTTGAATGAGTGAGAGTCTTGGAGTTGCAGTGTGGAAAGTTTCCTTGCTCCGTGTTTTGTGTCTAGGTAATCTGAGGGAGAGTTCGTGGAGTGATATGCTGCATCTTAGGTTTCCATTAATTATCTTATGTAGTAATTTCATATCTGCAACGTATCTGCGTGATTCTGGAGTATTTATGTGTAAGTTTATAAGCAGATCTCTCTTAGATAGGTGTCTCAGGGCCGGCACTCTATATCGAACGATGGAGAGGAAAAAACTGAGAACAATGTCGATCTTGGAGGTATGAGAAGGAGCAGCCATGTTCCAGATGGGGGACACAAATGTTTGGAAGTAAATGGAAAGTACTTTCGGGTTATGGATTTCGGTGAATCTGTAAAGTAAGCCTAGCATACGCATTGCCTTTTTTGTGATGGTTGATATGTGATTATCAAAAGTCCGATTGATATAGTGGATTTCTACATGAAAACCTGATGAAGAAGATTCAGGCTTATTTCTGCACAGTTCAGTGTGTCCGAGATGGAGATACATGCGGAAGCCCGACATCTAAACAGCTCCACAAGTGAACGTTGACTTCCTGGGGAATCGTGCAGGTGGTTGAATGATTCCAATACTACCTCAAGTGCAGCATATATATATTTTTGTAACGTGGTAATTTTCGTTTTTTTAATATAACAAGTTGTTAGTGTGAAAGAGTTTTCTTTAAGATGGAGCCCACCTGGTCATGGGTGTCCTTTGTGAATGTCCCTTCATCAATTTCATCGTATCACCACTCATTCTCATCTATGCAATTAGCAAAAAGTGGCAGAAAGGCGAAGCAAAATAAACCAAATCAGACAAATCTTAACTGAAAGTAAATCAGGGACAGGCCACTAATTACTTACTAAAAGCTGCTGTAGAGGGACACTCAGTACACACAATTCCAAACACAGAAGAACAAGACTCTGAGACGAACTAACTGTGGAGGGTTTATCCAATATTCTACCGCGTGATACGGAACCCCTATCTGTTTCCCCAAACTTGCCCCTTAACTTCCAACTAAATACCGAACCGACAAACCCATCCCTATTCGCCTCGCCAGTAGCATAGGTAGCTATGACAAGTGAGCCACCGCTGAATATTTTCCAAAATTTAAAGTATTAAACGTAAAATTTACACAACCTGCCAATCCAACTGAATCCTAACTTTAATCTATCATTACTATCTGGGACACCCTATATATATATCTCACAATTCCTTAATTTTTCTTTAATTAAATTGTCAATACCAACGATTTTTTGCAAATCACTCTAAAATTGATAATCTATGAAGATTTCTGTATATTTCCAAAGAGGACAATTAATTATGATCAGTGTGAACCTGAATTCCCCCCCTCCTGGAAGAGAAGACAGTTATTAGCACACAAATTATTAAATCTCTTTACACTGATAAATTATTTAGGTGAATGTGTAACACCACGGTTTCGAAATGCACATTTATTAACATAGCAAGTAATAAAAATAATGATCACTTCAGACATGATTTCCTTTGCAATAGGAAAATTAAACAAAATAAAAAAAATGGATAGATTTCAAGTTTAACTAATTTATGAAAACATGTCTTCAAACAGCTTGTTTAACACATAAAAGCTGATAACAGCGGTGATAGATTCCACACTTCAACTATAGGTTACTCATATGTTTTAGAAAAGGTCACATGACTTGGAGTGACAATCACAACAATTCACTTTTACAATTAAGAAATATGAAATGTTAATTTTATTCTAATTATAGGTCCATATTCATATCCTTTTCAAATATTATCGTTCAGCAAATTCCCGTAATCGAATTGTTTTCAATATGACGAAGCCACATCCTTTGTTATATTCCTAGGTTCGTGACTCAAGAAGTTCACATATAATGGCCATAACACCAATGCAAGCATGCTTCAATGACTGAAACGTTATGTTTCAAAGCTTCTTCAACAACCATCCAGTTGTCACTTCAATACTAGAAGAATTTGGTACTTACATTATAGTTCCGAATACAGACCATGTGACTCTGACAGCCGGCAGTGAATTTCACGTATCCTGCAATCTGACAATCGTTCGTCTCGTTACATGTTCATGTCCGTATTTCCCGAACTCTTGCGCTTAGAACTTGATATCAATAATAGCTTGTACTATCTTTACAAATCCGATACCATTTGATTCTTCACCGTTCGTATTTACTTGCTACTTCCTCGTTCTCCATCTTTTTTGCCAGTCCCTCTCCCGCGTTCAAAAGTTCCAGTTCCGGTCAACACTTTTTTCTTCTTCTTTTATTCCTGAGAGATTTTATGCACACTAAGTCTCTTTGAAGTCAATTACCATCTTTCAATTTAAGCTCACATTAAAGACATAATCCTTCAATTAGTTACATAATTACCGCTTTGCCGTACCAGTTATCTCGATGACCAAAAATAAAATATTCAAGTAATCAGCCTTAATTTTGCATACCAATACACATCATCCACGCACAGAGAAACCGCAAAGCCCATCTATTGAGCAAAAATCAAACTACTTGCGACAGCGCTGCAGGCTACTGCCACCTAGTGAGTAAATACTGTACTCATTCAAACAACACGTAAACTATTCACATCGAGTCATATGAGAATTACCTACACTTTTGACATGAATTTAAAATAATATATACAGTCTGCATTTTAAATAGCGTTTATAACAATATTCGTTATAAATGGCGCCCAACAAGGGCAGAACCCATTCAAAACACCTCGCACAATATAAATGAACAGAGCACTCTAATATAGAACAACGGTATATACAAACATAATGATTAAGTTACCTTATTTACACCAACATTACTCATTCTGCACAGTCTATTCATTTGAGATCTTCTCAGAGAGTGGGAATTCTCAGTTCACACTGGTCACTTCATCCATGCATACTCTGTGCATACTGACTCAGGAGTAGGACATCCATTTACAAGCTAGCCCGCTGTAAGGTTGCACCCACTTGACAAAAGAGCCCGCCGCTGGTTTAACTATACTTGGCCCAAGTAACGGATATAAGTTCCTTTACTCCTCACCATTATCCTCTAGCATCATTTTATTTATAATCTTCAGATTGGCACAAAGCCAATAAATTAGGCGTGATCCTTTCAACAATTGCCAAACCCAATTCCATAACCTATGCTTTTCATCCACTAACTTATCAATACCCTTATTTCCATGAAAGGAACAATTTGTGTTCATTCACGTACTCCCACAATTAGCAATCCAAGCACCCCTATTTGGAATAGTTTACCACCACGTGTCGGCCCGCCGCAAAGTCAAACCTACTTGACAAATCGGTCCGCCGCTGGTTTAACTTCACTTGGCCTTCTAACCAACAGGTCTAATCTACAAAGGACACCTTGTTACCTAGTGATCACCATTCCCAGAATTTCCTTGCTTGCACAGCTGTAAGAGACTAGACTCAATATCAGCAATTTCCTTTATACCCATATCCAAGACTTTATTTACCCAAAATTCTAATTTATCCTTAGTACAATTCCAAAGTTTGCAATTCTGTATAGAGTGATTATCTAATTTTTCCCCCGTCATGCAGTCAAGTAAGGTAACCGTGGAGTTACGCTTATTTTCAATGCATATATATGGACCCAAATAGAGATTACAATATTTCTTGATAACTTTATCCCCGAGGTTACCAGGTGCAAAATTCTTAATGAAAACCAAACTTCCCTCTCTTATTTCCGGTCTACCGTTCCCTTTCTCATTTGCTCGATTAAGCTTATTTCGTCTTCGAGACGAACTCAGCAGTTCCGCCATTAATAGTTTCGAATCCCAAGAGCAATTTCCCGAACGATCCATTAAAGATTGGAAGTCTATCAATGTTCTCGATACGTTCAGTCTTAATTCCGAAGGAGCAAAGCCCGTTTGACAGGACACAGAGTTATTCAACAAAAACAAAGCATGTTCAATACTTCGAGGCCATTTTGCATGATCGGATGAGCATAACACGCGCATGAGTCTGTTCAATTCGCTATGATAGCGCTCCACCAAGTTGGAAGAGGGGTGGTAGGTCGGCGTGTAAGTCACATGAACCCCCCACAATTTCATAGCATTTTGAAAATTCTTGGATTTAAACTGAGGTCCATTGTCAGTGACTACTTTTTTAGGAACCCCAAGATGGACAAAATAACACTTGATCATTTTATTCACAATTGTGTTGGCCGTGCTATTGACGATTGGATAAGCCACCAAATAACGTGAAGCCGCGTCTAATACAGTAAACAAGAACCTTTCCTTTTTTGGACCAGAAGCAAAAGGTCCTTGAATGTCCAAAAACAAAGTATGTCCTGGTCTATCAATATGATGCGATTTCGCATCAAACTTGGACGGGTGCTTGTTAGGCTTGGTTCTTTCACACACTTCACAATTTTTAACATAATTTTTAACATTGCCCTTCATGTTCTTCCAATAAAATATGTTGTATATTAAAGCTAGAGTTTTAGCGGCCCCAAAGTGACCTGAATTGTCATGGCAATGGATTAAGATTTTACCAATCAAACTCACTGGGATACAGATCCTCAATTTATCTTGATCGTGGAAATCCCGTATGTATAAAATTTCTTCCTCCAAAACGTAAATTCGATCCCACGATCTTGAATGAGGAGACTTAAACTGCAATTCACCAGACAAATGCGAAATAATCTCATTTAAACACAAGTTCTCCTTTTGAGATATTACCAGTTCCTCCTTTGAAACTATAGGCATTCCCATGACCAAGGCAGAAGAATGATTCACTCGAAACCAAGAATAGAAAACACATGGAAAACTACGGCTCAAGGTATCTGCTAGAATATTATCAGAACCTATACAGTACTCTACTACGAATGAATATTCTTGAATCTGGATGAACCATCGAGTTAATCTCGCGTTCCAAGTGTGGGCTGTTTCAAGCCATGTAAGAGACTTGTGGTCAGTTACCACCACGAACTGTCTTCCCTTAAGAAATGACGAAAATTTTGAAATGGTGTATATAATAACCAATACTTCTACTTCAGTAGAGGTATAAGATTTTTCATACTGCTTTAGTACTCTACTGACAAATCCTAAGGGTCTGACTACTCCTTCTTCCAATTGATAGCAATAACCCCCTATGACTATTAACGAGGCATCTGTTTGTATGTAAAACCTTTTCTCAAAATTAGGATAGTATATCGTTACTTCCCTTTTAACTAACTCCTTCAATTTTTCAAATGCCCTACTGGACCTCTGTGAAGTTGGCCCGACCCATTCGCGTTGCCCAATTCAAAACTAGTCAGGACGTTAGTTCTTCGTTAGTTCTCGATAGTTCTCATAAAATTTTCGTTAGTTCCGAAAATACATAGAAACTATTAAGGAAATAAATGGGTCGGGCCAACTTCACACTTTTTCGACCCATATTCAAATTCGAACCGAAAACCATCCAGATCGATTGATTTTCGTTAGTTCCCGTTAGTTCTCATAAAATTTTCGTTAGTTCTCAAAATTTATCCAATTTATTCGCCGAACAAAAAATCGAGGTAATTTGCAGTTTTCCAGTTTTCACACGGAAATTTTATCAAAAAATGGTCCGTCTTGGTAGAATGTAGAGAGTATGAGTCAATTTTCTTGAAACTTTAGTCATTTTATCAAATTTATCCCATTTATTCACTGAATAAATGCTTAGACGAAATGTGTTGTCCTGAACGGCCAAATTTCGTTGCCCACCTCAAACCTAGTCAGGACGTTAGTTCTTCGTTAGTTCTCATTAGTTCTCGTAAAATTTTCGTTAGTTCTCAAAATTTATCCAATTTATTCGCCGATTAGAAAATGGAAGCATTTTGAAATTTTACAATTTGGACACGGAATTTTTCTCAAAAAAAAGTCCGTATTGGTAGAATGTAGAGAGTATGGGTCAATTTTGTTCAAACTTTAGTCATTTTTTCAAATATATCCAATTTATTCACTGAATAAATGCTTAGACGAATTGTGTTGTCCTGAACGGCCAAATTTCGTTGCCCACATCAAACCTAGTCAGGTCGTTACTTCTTCGTTAGTTCTCGATAGTTCTCGTAAAATTTTTGTTAATTCTCAAAATTTATCCAATTTATTCGCCGATTAGAAAATGGAAAAATGGAAGCAATTTGAAATTTTCCAATTTTGACACGGAATTCTTCTCAAAAAATGGTCCGTATTGGTAGAATGTAGAGAGTATGGGTCAATTTTGTTAAAACTTTAGTCATTTTATCAAATTTATCCAATTTTTTCACTGAATAAATGCTTTGACGAAATGTGTTGTCCTGAACGGCAAAATTTCGTTGCCCACATCAAACCTAGTCAGGACGTTAGATCTTTGTTAGTTCTCGATAGTTCTCGTAAAATTTTCGTTAGTTCTCAAAATTTATCCAATTTATTCGCCGATTAGAAAATGGAAGCAATTTGAAATTTCCAAATTTTGACACGGAATTTTTCTCAAAAAATGGTCCGTATTGGTAGAATGTAGAGAGTATGCGTCAATTTTGTTAAAACTTTAGTCATTTTATCAAATTTATCCAATTTATTCACTGAATAAATGTTTAGACGAAATGTGTTGTCCTGAACGGCCAAATTTCGTTGCCCACCTCAAACCTAGTCAGGACGTTAGTTCTTTGTTAGTTCTCGTAAAATTTTCGTTAGTTCTCAAAATTTAACCAATTTATTCGCCGATTAGAAAATGGAAGCAATTTGAAATTTCCCAATTTTGACACGGAATCTTTCTCAAAAAATCGTTCGTATTGGTAGAATGTAGAGAGTATGGGTCAATTTTGTTCAAACTTTAGTCATTTTTTTCAAATTTATCCAATTTATTCACTGAATAAATGCTTAGACGAATTGTGTTGTCCTGAACGGCCAAATTTCGTTGCCTACCTCAAACCTAGTCAGGACGTTAGTTCTTTGTTAGTTCTCGATAGTTCTCGTAAAATTTTCGTTAGTTCTCAAAATTTATCCAATTTATTCGCCGATTAGAAAATGGAAGCAATTTGAAATTTCCCTATTTTGACACGGAATTTTTCTCAAGAAATGGTCCGTATTGATAGAATGAAGAGAGTATGGGTCAATTTTGTTAAAACTTTAGTCATTTTATCAAATTTATCCAATTTATTCACTGAATAAATGCTTAGACGAAATGTGTTGTCCTGAACGGCCAAATTTCGTTGCCCACCTCAAACCTAGTCAGGACGTTAGTTCTTTGTTAGTTCTCGATAGTTCTCGTAAAATTTTCGTTAGTTCTCAAAATTTATCCAATTTATTCGCCGATTAGAAAATGGAAGCAATTTGAAATTTCCCAATTTTGACACGGAATTTTTCTCAAAAAATGGTCCGTATTGATAGAATGTAGAGAGTATGGGTCAATTTTGTTAAAACTTTCGTCATTTTATCAAACTTATCCAATTTATTCTATGAATAAATGCTTAGACGAAATGTGTTGTCCTGAACGGCCAAATTTCGTTGCCCACCTCAAACCTAGTCAGGACGTTAGTTCTTCGTTAGTACTCGATAGTTCTCGTAAAATTTTCGTTAGTTCTCAAAATTTATCCAATTTATTCGCCGATTAGAAAATGGCCGTTCAGGACAACACATTTCGTCTAAGCATTTATTCAGTGAATAAATTGGATACATTTGATAAAATGACTAAAGTTTGAACAAAATTGACCCATAATCTCTACATTATATCAATACGGACCATTTTTTGAGAAAATTTCCGTGTAAAAACTGGAAAACTGCAAATTACCTCCATTTTTTGTTCGGCGAATAAATTGGATAAACTTTGAGAACTAACGAAAATTTTATGAGAACTAACGGGAACTAGCGAAAATCAATCGATCTGGAAGTTTTCGGTTCGAATTAGAATATGGGTCGAAAAAGTGTGAAGTTGGCCCGACCCATTTATTTCCTTAATAGATTCTATGTATTTTCGGAACTAACGAAAATTTTATAAAAACTATCGAGAACTACCGAGGAACTAACGTCCTGACTAGGTTTGAGTTGGGCAACGAAATTTAGCCGTTCAGGACAACACATTTCGTCTAAGCATTTATTCAGTGAATCAATTGGGTAAATTTGATAAAATTACTAAAGTTTCAAGAAAATTGACCTATACGCTCTATATTCTACCAATACGGACCATTTTTTGAGAAAAATTCCGTGTCAAGATTGGGAAATTTCAAATTGCTTCCATTTTTTAATCGGCGAATAAATTGGATAAATTTTGAGAACTAACGATAATTTTACGAGAACTATCGAGAACTAACAAAGAACTAACGTCCTGACTAAGTTTGAGGTGGGCAACGAAATTTGGCCGTTCAGGCCAACACATTTCGTCTAAGCATTTATTCAGTGAATAAATTGGATAAATTTGATAAAATGATTAAAGTCTCTACATAATTGCCCCATACTCTCTACATTATACCAATACGAACCATATTTTTAGAAAGATTCCGTGTCAAAATTGGGAAATCTTAAATTGCTTCCATTTTTTTAATCGGCGAATAAATTGGATAAATTTTGAGAACTAACAAAAATTTTATAAAAACTATCGAGAAATAACGAAGAACTAACGTCCTGACTAGGTTTGAGGTGGGCAACGAAATTTGGCCGTTAAGGCCAACACATTTTGTCTAAGCATTTATTCAGTGAATAAATTGGATAAGTTTGATAAAATGACTAAAGTTTGAACAAAATTGACCCATACTCTCTACATTCTATCAATACGAAGCATTTTTTGAGAAAAATTCCGTGTCAAAATTGGGAAATTTCAAATTGCTTCCATTTTTTAATCGGCGAATAAATTGGATAAATTTTGAGAACTAACGATAATTTTACGAGAACTATCGAGAACTAACAAAGAACTAATGTCCTGACTAAGTTTGAGGTGGGCAACGAAATTTGGCCGTTCAGGCCAACACATTTCGTCTAAGCATTTATTCAGTGAATAAATTGGATAAATTTGATAAAATGATTAAAGTCTCTACAAAATTGCCCCATACTCTCTACATTATACCAATACGAACCATATTTTTAGAAAGATTCCGTGTCAAAATTGGGAAATCTTAAATTGCTTCCATTTTTTAATCGGCGAATAAATTGGATAAATTTTGAGAACTAACAAAAATTTTATAAAATCTATCGAGAACTAACGAAGAACTAACGTCCTGACTAGGTTTGAGGTGGGCAACGAAATTTGGCCGTTCAGGACAACACATTTCGTCTAAGCATTTATTCAGTGAATAAATTGGATAAATTTGATAAAATGACTAAAGTTTGAACAAAATTGACCCATAATCTCTACTTTATATCAATACGGACCATTTTTTGTGAAAATTTCAGTGTAAAAACTGGAAAACTGCAAATTACCTCCATTTTTTGTTCGGCGAATAAATTGGATAAATTTTGAGAACTAACGAAAATTTTACGAGAACTAACGGGAACTAGCGAAAATCAATCGATCTGGATGGTTTTTGGTTCGAATTAGAATATGGGTCGAAAAAGTGTGAAGTTGGCCCGACCCATTTATTTCCTTAATAGATTCTATGTATTTTCGGAACTAACGAAAATTTTATAAAAACTATCGAGAACTGTCGAGGAACTAACGTCCTGACTAGGTTTGAGTTGGGCAACGAAATTTAGCCGTTCAGGAGAACACATTTCGTCTAAGCATTTATTCAGTGAATAAATTGGATAAATTTGATAAAATGACTAAAGTTTCAAGAAAATTGACCTATACGCTCTATATTCTACAAATACGGACCATTTTTTGAGAAAAATTCCGTATCAAAATAGGGAAATTTCAAATTTCTTCCATTTTCTAATCGGTGAATCAATTGGATAAATTTTGAGAACTAACGAAAATTTTACGAGAACTATCGAGGACTAACGAAGAACTAACGTCCCGACTAGGTTTGAGGTGGGCGACGAAATTTGGCCGTTCAGGACAACACATTACGTCTAAGCATTTATTCAGTGAATATATTGGATAAATTTGATAAAATGACTAAGTTTTCAACAAAATTGACCCATACTCTCTACATTCAACCACCCATACTCTCTACATTCAACCAAAGTGGACCATTTTTTGAGAAAAACTCCGTGTCAAAATTGGGAAATTTCAAATTGCTTCCATTTTCTAATCGGCGAATAAATTGGATAAATTTTGAGAACTAACAAAAATTTTACGAGAACTATCGAGAACTAACGTCCTGACTAGGTTTGAGGTGGGCAACGAAATTTGGCCGTTCAAGCCAACACATTTCGTCTAAGCATTTATTCAGTGAATAAATTGGATAAGGTTGATAAAATGACTAAAGTTTGAACAAAATTGACCCATACTCTCAACATTCTATCAATACGGACCATTCTTTGAGAAAAATTCTTTGTCAACATTGGGAAATTTCAAATTGTTTCCATTTTCTAATCGGCGAATAAATTGGATAAATTTTGAGAACTAACGAAAATTTTACGAGAACTATCGAGAACTAACGAAGAACTAACGTCCTGACTAGGTTTGAGGTGGGCAACGAAATTTGGCCGTTCAGGACAACACAATTCGTCTAAGCATTTATTCAGTGAATAAATTGGATAAATTTGATAAAATGACTAAAGTTTTAACAAAATTGACCCATACTCTCTACATTCTACCAATACGGACCATTTTTTGAGAAAAATTCCGTGTCAAAATTGGGAAACTTCAAATTGCTCCCATTTTCTAATCGGCGAATAAATTGGATAAATTTTGAGAACTAACGAAAATTTTACTAGAACTATCGAGAACTAACGTCCTGACTAGGATTGAGGTGGGCAACGAAATTTGGCCGTTCAGGACAACACATTTCGTCTAAGCATTTATTCAGTGAATAAATTGGATAAATTTGATAAAATGACTAAAGTTTCAAGAAAATTGACCCATACTCTCTACATTCTACCAATACGGACCATTTTTTGAGAAGAATTCCGTGTCAAAATTAGGAAATTTCAAATTGCTTCCATTTTCTAAACGGCGAATAAATTGGATAAATTTTGAGAACTAACGAAAATTTTACGAGAACTATCGAGAACTAACGTCCTGACTAGGTTTGAGGTGGGCAACGAAATTTGGCCGTTCAGGACAACACAATTCGTCTAAGCATTTATTCAGTGAATAAATTGGATAAATTTGATAAAATGACTAAAGTTTTAACAAAATTGACCCATACTCTCTACATTCTACCAATACGGACCATTTTTTGAGAAAAATTCCGTGTCAAAATTGGGAAATTTCAAATTGCTTCCATTTTCTAATCGGCGAATAAATTAGATAAATTTTGAGAACTAAAGAAAATTTTACTAGAACTATCGAGAACTAACGAAGAACTAACGTCCTGACTAGGTTTGAGGTGGGCAACGAAATTTGGCCGTTCAGGACAACACATTTCGTCTAAGCATTTATTCAGTAAATAAATTGGATAAATTTGATAAAATGACTAAAGTTTCAACAAAATTGACCCATACTCTCTACATTCTACCATTACGGACCATTTTTTGAGAAGAATTCCGTGTCAAAATTGGGAAATTTCAAATTGCTTCCATTTTCTAATCGGCGAATAAATTGGATAAATTTTGAGAACTAACGAAAATTTTACGAGAACTATCGAGAACTAACGAAGAACTAACGTCCTGAGTAGGTTTGAGGTGGGCAACGAAATTTGGCCGTTCAGGACAACACATTTCGTCTAAGCATTTATTCAGTGAAAAAATTGGATAAATTTGATAAAATGACTTAAGTTTTAACAAAATTGACCCATACTCTCTACATTCTACCAATACGGACCATTTTTTAATAAAATTTCCGTGTGAAAACTGGAAAACTGCAAATTACCTCGATTTTTTGTTCGGCGAATAAATTGGATAAATTTTGAGAACTAACGAAAATTTGATGAGAACTAACGGGAACTAGCGAAAATCAATCGATCTGTATGGTTTTCGGTTCGAATTAGAGTATTGGTCGAAAAAGTGTGAAGTTGGCCCGACCCATTTATTTCCTTAATAGATTCTATGTATTTTCGGAACTAACGAAAATTTTATAAAAACTAGCGAGAACTGCCGAGGAACTAACGTCCTGACTAGGTTTGAGTTGGGTAACAAAATTTAGCCGTTCAGGAGAACACATTTCGTCTAAGCATTTATTCAGTGAATAAATTGGATAAATTTGATAAAATGACTAAAGTTTCAAGAAAATTGACCTATACGCTCTATATTCTACCAATACGGACCATTTTTTGAGAAAAATCCCGTGTCAAAATAGGGAAATTTCAAATTGCTTCCATTTTCTAATCGGTGAAAAAATTGGATAAATTTTGAGAACTAACGAAAATTTTACGAGAACTATCGAGGACTAACGTAGAACTAACGTCCTGACTAAGTTTGAGGTGGGCGACGAAATTTGGCCGTTCAAGACAACATATTACGTCTAAGCATTTATTCAGTGAATAAATTGGATAAATTTGATAGATTGACTAAAGTTTCAACAAAACTGACCAATACTGTCTACATTCTACCAATACGGACCATTTTTTGAGAAGAATTCCGTGTCAAAATTGGGAAATTTCAAATTGCTTCCATTTTCTAATCGGCGAATAAATTGGATAAATTTTGAGAACTAACGAAAACTTTACGAGAACTATCGAGAACTAACAAAGAACTAACGTCCTGACTAGGTTTGAGGTGGGCAACGAAATTTGGCCGTTCAGGACAACACATTTCGTCTAAGCATTTATTCAGTGAATAAATTGGATAAATTTGATAAAATGACTAACGTTTTAACAAAATTGACCCACACTCTCTTCATTCTATCAATACAAACCATTTTTTGAGAAAAATTCCGTGTCAAAATTGGGAAATTTCAAATTGCTTCCATTTTCTAATCGGCGAATAAATTGGATAAATTTTGAGAACTAACGAAAATTTTACGAGAACTATCGAGAACTAACAAAGAAATAACGTCCTGACTAGGTTTGATGTGGGCAACGAAATTTGGCCGTTCAGGACAACACATTTCGTCTAAGCATTTATTCAGTGAAAAAATTGGATAAATTTGATAAAATGACTAAAGTTTTAACAAAATTGACCCATACTCTCTACATTCTACCAATACGGACCATTTTTTAATAACATTTCCGTGTGAAAACTGGAAAACTGCAAATTACCTCGATTTTTTGTTCGGCGAGTAAATTGGATAAATTTTGAGAACTAACGAAAATTTTATGAGAACTAACGGGAACTAGCGAAAATCAATCGATCTGTATGGTTTTCGGTTCGAATTAGAATATGGGTCGAAAAAGTGTGAAGTTGGCCCGACCCATTTATTTCCTTAATAGATTCTATGTATTTTCGGAACTAACGAAAATTTTATAAAAACTATCGAGAACTGCCGAGGAACTAACGTCATGACTAGGTTTGAGTTGGGCAACGAAATTTAGCCGTTCAGGAGAACACATTTCGTATAAGCATTTATTCAGTGAAAAAATTGGATAAATTTGATAAAATGACTAAAGTTTCAAGAAAATTGACCTATACGCTCTATATTCTACCAATACGGACCATTTTTTGAGAAAAATTCCGTGTCAAAATAGGGAAATTTCAAATTGCTTCCATTTTCTAATCGGTGAATAAATTGGATAAATTTTGAGAACTAACGAAAATTTTACGAGAACTATCGAGGACTAACGAAGAACTAACGTCTTGACTAAGTTTGAGGTGGGCGACGAAATTTGGCCGTTCAAGACAACATATTACGTCTAAGCATTTATTCAGTGAATAAATTGGATAAATTTGATAGATTGACTAAAGTTTCAACAAAATGGACCAATACTCTCTACATTCTACCAATACGGACCATTTTTTGAGAAGAATTCCGTGTCAAAATTGGGAAATTTCAAATTGCTTCCATTTTCTAATCGGCGAATAAATTGGATAAATTTTGAGAACTAACGAAAATTTTACGAGAACTATCGAGAACTAACAAAGAACTAACGTCCTGACTAGGTTTGAGGTGGGCAACGAAATTTGGCCGTTCAGGACAACACATTTCGTCTAAGCATTTATTCAGTGAATAAATTGGATAAATTTGATAAAATGACTAAAGTTTTAACAAAATTGACCCATACTCTCTTCATTCTATCAATACGGACCATTTTTTGAGAAAAATTCCGTGTCAAAATTGGGAAATTTCAAATTGCTCCCATTTTCTAATCGGCGAATAAATTGGATAAATATTGAGAACTGACGAAAATTTTACGAGAACTATTGAGAACTAACAACGAACTAACGTCCTGACTAGGTTTGAGGTAGGCAACAAAATTTGGCCGTTCATGACAACACAATTCGTCTAAGCATTTATTCAGTGAATAAATTGGATAAATTTGAAAAAATGACTAAAGTTTGAACAAAATTGACCCATACTCTCTACATTCTACCAATACGAACGATTTTTTGAGAAAGATTCCGTGTCAAAATTGGGAAATTTCAAATTGCTCCCATTTTCTAATCGGCGAATAAATTGGATAAATATTGAGAACTAACGAAAATTTTACGAGAACTATCGAGAACTAACGAAGAACTAACGTCCTGACTAGGTTTGATGTGGGCAACGAAATTTGGCCGTTCAGGACAACACAATTCGTCTAAGCATTTATTCAGTGAATAAATTGGATAAATTTGATAAAATTACTAAAGTTTTAACAAAATTGACCCATACTCTCTACATTCTACCAATACGAACGATTTTTTGAGAAAGATTCCGTGTCAAAATTGGGAAATTTCAAATTGCTCCCATTTTCTAATCGGCGAATAAATTGGATAAATTTTGAGAACTAACGAAAATTTTACGAGAACTATCGAGAACTAACAAAGAACTAACGTCCTGACTAGGTTTGAGGTAGGCAACGAAATTTGGCCGTTCAGGACAACACAATTCGTCTAAGCATTTATTCAGTGAATAAATTGGATAAATTTGATAAAATGACTAAAGTTTTAACAAAATTGACCCATACTGTCTACATTCTACCAATACGAACGATTTTTTGAGAAAGATTCCGTGTCAAAATTGGGAAATTTCAAATTGGTCCCATTTTCTAATCGGCGAATAAATTGGGTAAATTTTGAGAACTAACGAAAATTTTACGAGAACTATCGAGAACTAACAAAGAAATAACGTCCTGACTAGGTTTGATGTGGGCAACGAAATTTGGCCGTTCAGGACAACACATTTCGTCTAAGCATTTATTCAGTGAAAAAATTGGATAAATTTGATAAAATGACTAAAGTTTTAACAAAATTGACCCATACTCTCTACATTCTACCAATACGGACCATTTTTTAATAAAAGTTCCGTGTGAAAACTGGAAAACTGCAAATTACCTCGATTTTTTGTTCGGCGAGTAAATTGGATAAATTTTGAGAACTAACGAAAATTTTATGAGAACTAACGGGAACTAGCGAAAATCAATCGATCTGTATGGTTTTCGGTTCGAATTAGAATATGGGTCGAAAAAGTGTGAAGTTGGCCCGACCCATTTATTTCCTTAATAGATTCTATGTATTTTCGGAACTAACGAAAATTTTATAAAAACTATCGAGAACTGCCGAGGAACTAACGTCATGACTAGGTTTGAGTTGGGCAACGAAATTTAGCCGTTCAGGAGAACACATTTCGTCTAAGCATTTATTCAGTGAATAAATTGGATAAATTTGATAAAATGACTAATGTTTCAAGAAAATTGACCTATACGCTCTATATTCTACCAATACGGACCATTTTTTGAGAAAAATTCCGTATCAAAATAGGGAAATTTCAAATTTCTTCCATTTTCTAATCGGTGAATCAATTGGATAAATTTTGAGAACTAACGAAAATTTTACGAGAACTATCGAGGACTAACGAAGAACTAACGTCCCGACTAGGTTTGAGGTGGGCGACGAAATTTGGCCGTTCAGGACAACACATTACGTCTAAGCATTTATTCAGTGAATATATTGGATAAATTTGATAAAATGACTAAGTTTTCAACAAAATTGACCCATACTCTCTACATTCAACCACCCATACTCTCTACATTCAACCAAAGTGGACCATTTTTTGAGAAAAACTCCGTGTCAAAATTGGGAAATTTCAAATTGCTTCCATTTTCTAATCGGCGAATAAATTGGATAAATTTTGAGAACTAACAAAAATTTTACGAGAACTATCGAGAACTAACGTCCTGACTAGGTTTGAGGTGGGCAACGAAATTTGGCCGTTCAAGCCAACACATTTCGTCTAAGCATTTATTCAGTGAATAAATTGGATAAGGTTGATAAAATGACTAAAGTTTGAACAAAATTGACCCATACTCTCAACATTCTATCAATACGGACCATTCTTTGAGAAAAATTCTTTGTCAACATTGGGAAATTTCAAATTGTTTCCATTTTCTAATCGGCGAATAAATTGGATAAATTTTGAGAACTAACGAAAATTTTACGAGAACTATCGAGAACTAACGAAGAACTAACGTCCTGACTAGGTTTGAGGTGGGCAACGAAATTTGGCCGTTCAGGACAACACAATTCGTCTAAGCATTTATTCAGTGAATAAATTGGATAAATTTGATAAAATGACTAAAGTTTTAACAAAATTGACCCATACTCTCTACATTCTACCAATACGGACCATTTTTTGAGAAAAATTCCGTGTCAAAATTGGGAAACTTCAAATTGCTTCCATTTTCTAATCGGCGAATAAATTGGATAAATTTTGAGAACTAACGAAAATTTTACTAGAACTATCGAGAACTAACGTCCTGACTAGGATTGAGGTGGGCAACGAAATTTGGCCGTTCAGGACAACACATTTCGTCTAAGCATTTATTCAGTGAATAAATTGGATAAATTTGATAAAATGACTAAAGTTTCAAGAAAATTGACCCATACTCTCTACATTCTACCAATACGGACCATTTTTTGAGAAGAATTCCGTGTCAAAATTGGGAAATTTCAAATTGCTTCCATTTTCTAAACGGCGAATAAATTGGATAAATTTTGAGAACTAACGAAAATTTTACGAGAACTATCGAGAACTAACGTCCTGACTAGGTTTGAGGTGGGCAACGAAATTTGGCCGTTCAGGACAACACATTTTGTCTAATCATTTATTCAGTGAATAAATTGGATAAATTTGATAAAATGACTAAAGTTTTAACAAAATTGACCCCAACTCTCTACATTCTACCAATACGGACCATTTTTTCAGAAAAATTCCGTGTCAAAATTTGGAAATTTCAAATTGCTTCAATTTTCTAATCGGCGAATAAATTGGATAAATTTTGAGAACTAACGAAAATTTTACGAGAACTATCGAGAACTAACGAAGAACTAACGTCCTGACTAGGTTTGAGGTGGGCAACGAAATTTGGCCGTTCAGGACAACACAATTCGTCTAAGCATTTATTCAGTGAATAAATTGGATAAATTTGATAAAATGACTAAAGTTTTAACAAAATTGACCCATACTCTCTACATTCTACCAATACGGACCATTTTTTGAGAAAAATTCCGTGTCAAAATTGGGAAATTTCAAATTGCTTCCATTTTCTAATCGGCGAATAAATTGGATAAATTTTGAGAACTAACGAAAATTTTACGAGAACTATCGAGAACTAACGAAGAACTAACGTCCTGAGTAGGTTTGAGGTGGGCAACGAAATTTGGCCGTTCAGGACAACACATTTCGTCTAAGCATTTATTCAGTGAAAAAATTGGATAAATTTGATAAAATGACTAAAGTTTTAACAAAATTGACCCATACTCTCTACATTCTACCAATACGGACCATTTTTTAATAAAATTTCCGTGTGAAAACTGGAAAACTGCAAATTACCTCGATTTTTTGTTCGGCGAATAAATTGGATAAATTTTGAGAACTAACGAAAATTTGATGAGAACTAACGGGAACTAGCGAAAATCAATCTATCTGTATGGTTTTCGGTTCGAATTAGAGTATTGGTCGAAAAAGTGTGAAGTTGGCCCGACCCATTTATTTCCTTAATAGATTCTATGTATTTTCGGAATTAACGAAAATTTTATAAAAACTAGCGAGAACTGCCGAGGAACTAACGTCCTGACTAGGTTTGAGTTGGGTAACAAAATTTAGCCGTTCAGGAGAACACATTTCGTCTAAGCATTTATTCAGTGAATAAATTGGATAAATTTGATAAAATGACTAAAGTTTCAAGAAAATTGACCTATACGCTCTATATTCTACCAATACGGACCATTTTTTGAGAAAAATCCCGTGTCAAAATAGGGAAATTTCAAATTGCTTCCATTTTCTAATCGGTGAAAAAATTGGATAAATTTTGAGAACTAACGAAAATTTTACGAGAACTATCGAGGACTAACGTAGAACTAACGTCCTGACTAAGTTTGAGGTGGGCGACGAAATTTGGCCGTTCAAGACAACATATTACGTCTAAGCATTTATTCAGTGAATAAATTGGATAAATTTGATAGATTGACTAAAGTTTCAACAAAACTGACCAATACTGTCTACATTCTACCAATACGGACCATTTTTTGAGAAGAATTCCGTGTCAAAATTGGGAAATTTCAAATTGCTTCCATTTTCTAATCGGCGAATAAATTGGATAAATTTTGAGAACTAACGAAAATTTTACGAGAACTATCGAGAACTAACAAAGAACTAACGTCCTGACTAGGTTTGAGGTGGGCAACGAAATTTGGCCGTTCAGGACAACACATTTCGTCTAAGCATTTATTCAGTGAATAAATTGGATAAATTTGATAAAATGACTAACGTTTTAACAAAATTGACCCACACTCTCTTCTTTCTATCAATACAAACCATTTTTTGAGAAAAATTCCGTGTCAAAATTGGGAAATTTCAAATTGCTTCCATTTTCTAATCGGCGAATAAATTGGATAAATTTTGAGAACTAACGAAAATTTTACGAGAACTATCGAGAACTAACAAAGAACTAACGTCCTGACTAGGTTTGATGTGGGCAACGAAATTTGGCCGTTCAGGACAACACATTTCGTCTAAGCATTTATTCAGTGAAAAAATTGGATAAATTTGATAAAATGACTAAAGTTTTAACAAAATTGACCCATACTCTCTACATTCTACCAATACGGACCATTTTTTAATAAAATTTCCGTGTGAAAACTGGAAAACTGCAAATTACCTCGATTTTTTGTTCGGCGAGTAAATTGGATAAATTTTGAGAACTAACGAAAATTTTATGAGAACTAACGGGAACTAGCGAAAATCAATCGATCTGTATGGTTTTCGGTTCGAATTAGAATATGGGTCGAAAAAGTGTGAAGTTGGCCCGACCCATTTATTTCCTTAATAGATTCTATGTATTTTCGGAACTAACGAAAATTTTATAAAAACTATCGAGAACTGCCGAGGAACTAACGTCATGACTAGGTTTGAGTTGGGCAACGAAATTTAGCCGTTCAGGAGAACACATTTCGTCTAAGCATTTATTCAGTGAAAAAATTGGATAAATTTGATAAAATGACTAAAGTTTCAAGAAAATTGACCTATACGCTCTATATTCTACCAATACGGACCATTTTTTGAGAAAAATTCCGTGTCAAAATAGGGAAATTTCAAATTGCTTCCATTTTCTAATCGGTGAATAAATTGGATAAATTTTGAGAACTAACGAAAATTTTACGAGAACTATCGAGGACTAACGAAGAACTAACGTCCTGACTAAGTTTGAGGTGGGCGACGAAATTTGGCCGTTCAAGACAACATATTACGTCTAAGCATTTATTCAGTGAATAAATTGGATAAATTTGATAGATTGACTAAAGTTTCAACAAAATTGACCAATACTCTCTACATTCTACCAATACGGACCATTTTTTGAGAAGAATTCCGTGTCAAAATTGGGAAATTTCAAATTGCTTCCATTTTCTAATCGGCGAATAAATTGGATAAATTTTGAGAACTAACGAAAATTTTACGAGAACTATCGAGAACTAACAAAGAACTAACGTCCTGACTAGGTTTGAGGTGGGCAACGAAATTTGGCCGTTCAGGACAACACATTTCGTCTAAGCATTTATTCAGTGAATAAATTGGATAAATTTGATAAAATGACTAAAGTTTTAACAAAATTGACCCACACTCTCTTCATTCTATCAATACAAACCATTTTTTGAGAAAAATTCCGTGTCAAAATTGGGAAATTTCAAATTCTTCCATTTTCTAATCGGCGAATAAATTGGATAAATTTTGAGAACTAACGAAAATTTTACGAGAACTATCGAGAACTAACAAAGAACTAACGTCCTGACTAGGTTTGAGGTAGGCAACGAAATTTGGCCGTTCAGGACAACACAATTCGTCTAAGCATTTATTCAGTGAATAAATTGGATAAATTTGATAAAATGACTAAAGTTTTAACAAAATTGACCCATACTGTCTACATTCTACCAACACGAACGATTTTTTGAGAAAGATTCCGTGTCAAAATTGGGAAATTTCAAATTGGTCCCATTTTCTAATCGGCGAATAAATTGGATAAATTTTGAGAACTAACGAAAATTTTACGAGAACTATCGAGAACTAACAAAGAAATAACGTCCTGACTAGGTTTGATGTGGGCAACGAAATTTGGCCGTTCAGGACAACACATTTCGTCTAAGCATTTATTCAGTGAAAAAATTGGATAAATTTGATAAAATGACTAAAGTTTTAACAAAATTGACCCATACTCTCTACATTCTACCAATACGGACCATTTTTTAATAAAATTTCCGTGTGAAAACTGGAAAACTGCAAATTACCTCGATTTTTTGTTCGGCGAGTAAATTGGATAAATTTTGAGAACTAACGAAAATTTTATGAGAACTAACGGGAACTAGCGAAAATCAATCGATCTGTATGGTTTTCGGTTCGAATTAGAATATGGGTCGAAAAAGTGTGAAGTTGGCCCGACCCATTTATTTCCTTAATAGATTCTATGTATTTTCGGAACTAACGAAAATTTTATAAAAACTATCGAGAACTGCCGAGGAACTAACGTCATGACTAGGTTTGAGTTGGGCAACGAAATTTAGCCGTTCAGGAGAACACATTTCGTCTAAGCATTTATTCAGTGAAAAAATTGGATAAATTTGATAAAATGACTAAAGTTTCAAGAAAATTGACCTATACGCTCTATATTCTACCAATACGGACCATTTTTTGAGAAAAATTCCGTGTCAAAATAGGGAAATTTCAAATTGCTTCCATTTTCTAATCGGTGAATAAATTGGATAAATTTTGAGAACTAACGAAAATTTTACGAGAACTATCGAGGACTAACGAAGAACTAACGTCCTGACTAAGTTTGAGGTGGGCGACGAAATTTGGCCGTTCAAGACAACATATTACGTCTAAGCATTTATTCAGTGAATAAATTGGATAAATTTGATAGATTGACTAAAGTTTCAACAAAATTGACCAATACTCTCTACATTCTACCAATACGGACCATTTTTTGAGAAAAATTCCGTGTCAAAATTGGGAAATTTCAAATTGCTTCCATTTTCTAATCGGCGAATAAATTGGATAAATTTTGAGAACTAACGAAAATTTTACGAGAACTATCGAGAACTAACAAAGAACTAACGTCCTGACTAGGTTTGAGGTGGGCAACGAAATTTGGCCGTTCAGGACAACACATTTCGTCTAAGCATTTATTCAGTGAATAAATTGGATAAATTTGATAAAATGACTAAAGTTTTAACAAAATTGACCCACACTCTCTTCATTCTATCAATACAAACCATTTTTTGAGAAAAATTCCGTGTCAAAATTGGGAAATTTCAAATTCTTCCATTTTCTAATCGGCGAATAAATTGGATAAATTTTGAGAACTAACGAAAATTTTACGAGAACTATCGAGAACTAACAAAGAACTAACGTCCTGACTAGGTTTGAGGTAGGCAACGAAATTTGGCCGTTCAGGACAACACAATTCGTCTAAGCATTTATTCAGTGAATAAATTGGATAAATTTGATAAAATGACTAAAGTTTTAACAAAATTGACCCATACTGTCTACATTCTACCAACACTAACGATTTTTTGAGAAAGATTCCGTGTCAAAATTGGGAAATTTCAAATTGGTCCCATTTTCTAATCGGCGAATAAATTGGATAAATTTTGAGAACTAACGAAAATTTTACGAGAACTATCGAGAACTAACAAAGAAATAACGTCCTGACTAGGTTTGATGTGGGCAACGAAATTTGGCCGTTCAGGACAACACATTTCGTCTAAGCATTTATTCAGTGAAAAAATTGGATAAATTTGATAAAATGACTAAAGTTTTAACAAAATTGACCCATACTCTCTACATTCTACCAATACGGACCATTTTTTAATAAAATTTCCGTGTGAAAACTGGAAAACTGCAAATTACCTCGATTTTTTGTTCGGCGAGTAAATTGGATAAATTTTGAGAACTAACGAAAATTTTATGAGAACTAACGGGAACTAGCGAAAATCAATCGATCTGTATGGTTTTCGGTTCGAATTAGAATATGGGTCGAAAAAGTGTGAAGTTGGCCCGACCCATTTATTTCCTTAATAGATTCTATGTATTTTCGGAACTAACGAAAATTTTATAAAAACTATCGAGAACTGCCGAGGAACTAACGTCATGACTAGGTTTGAGTTGGGCAACGAAATTTAGCCGTTCAGGAGAACACATTTCGTATAAGCATTTATTCAGTGAAAAAATTGGATAAATTTGATAAAATGACTAAAGTTTCAAGAAAATTGACCTATACGCTCTATATTCTACCAATACGGACCATTTTTTGAGAAAAATTCCGTGTCAAAATAGGGAAATTTCAAATTGCTTCCATTTTCTAATCGGTGAATAAATTGGATAAATTTTGAGAACTAACGAAAATTTTACGAGAACTATCGAGGACTAACG
Organism: Lepisma saccharinum; assembly: GCF_977018435.1. NCBI lineage: Eukaryota > Metazoa > Arthropoda > Insecta > Zygentoma > Lepismatidae > Lepisma > Lepisma saccharinum. The sequence continues at coordinate 54,390,674 of NC_139238.1, forward strand.
AAGAACTAACGTCTTGACTAAGTTTGAGGTGGGCGACGAAATTTGGCCGTTCAAGACAACATATTACGTCTAAGCATTTATTCAGTGAATAAATTGGATAAATTTGATAGATTGACTAAAGTTTCAACAAAATTGACCAATACTCTCTACATTCTACCAATACGGACCATTTTTTGAGAAGAATTCCGTGTCAAAATTGGGAAATTTCAAATTGCTCCCATTTTCTAATCGGCGAATAAATTGGATAAATATTGAGAACTAACGAAAATTTTACGAGAACTATTGAGAACTAACAACGAACTAACGTCCTGACTAGGTTTGAGGTAGGCAACAAAATTTGGCCGTTCATGACAACACAATTCGTCTAAGCATTTATTCAGTGAATAAATTGGATAAATTTGAAAAAATGACTAAAGTTTGAACAAAATTGACCCATACTCTCTACATTCTACCAATACGAACGATTTTTTGAGAAAGATTCCGTGTCAAAATTGGGAAATTTCAAATTGCTCCCATTTTCTAATCGGCGAATAAATTGGATAAATATTGAGAACTAACGAAAATTTTACGAGAACTATCGAGAACTAACGAAGAACTAACGTCCTGACTAGGTTTGATGTGGGCAACGAAATTTGGCCGTTCAGGACAACACAATTCGTCTAAGCATTTATTCAGTGAATAAATTGGATAAATTTGATAAAATTACTAAAGTTTTAACAAAATTGACCCATACTCTCTACATTCTACCAATACGAACGATTTTTTGAGAAAGATTCCGTGTCAAAATTGGGAAATTTCAAATTGCTTCCATTTTCTAATCGGCGAATAAATTGGATAAATTTTGAGAACTAACGAAAATTTTACGAGAACTATCGAGAACTAACAAAGAACTAACGTCCTGACTAGGTTTGAGGTAGGCAACGAAATTTGGCCGTTCAGGACATCACAATTCGTCTAAGCATTTATTCAGTGAATAAATTGGATAAATTTGATAAAATGACTAAAGTTTTAACAAAATTGACCCATACTGTCTACATTCTACCAATACGAACGATTTTTTGAGAAAGATTCCGTGTCAAAATTGGGAAATTTCAAATTGGTCCCATTTTCTAATCGGCGAATAAATTGGGTAAATTTTGAGAACTAACGAAAATTTTACGAGAACTATCGAGAACTAACAAAGAAATAACGTCCTGACTAGGTTTGATGTGGGCAACGAAATTTGGCCGTTCAGGACAACACATTTCGTCTAAGCATTTATTCAGTGAAAAAATTGGATAAATTTGATAAAATGACTAAAGTTTTAACAAAATTGACCCATACTCTCTACATTCTACCAATACGGACCATTTTTTAATAAAATTTCCGTGTGAAAACTGGAAAACTGCAAATTACCTCGATTTTTTGTTCGGCGAGTAAATTGGATAAATTTTGAGAACTAACGAAAATTTTATGAGAACTAACGGGAACTAGCGAAAATCAATCGATCTGTATGGTTTTCGGTTCGAATTAGAATATGGGTCGAAAAAGTGTGAAGTTGGCCCGACCCATTTATTTCCTTAATAGATTGTATGTATTTTCGGAACTAACGAAAATTTTATAAAAACTATCGAGAACTGCCGAGGAACTAACGTCATGACTAGGTTTGAGTTGGGCAACGAAATTTAGCCGTTCAGGAGAACACATTTCGTCTAAGCATTTATTCAGTGAAAAAATTGGATAAATTTGATAAAATGACTAAAGTTTCAAGAAAATTGACCTATACGCTCTATATTCTACCAATACGGACCATTTTTTGAGAAAAATTCCGTGTCAAAATAGGGAAATTTCAAATTGCTTCCATTTTCTAATCGGTGAATAAATTGGATAAATTTTGAGAACTAACGAAAATTTTACGAGAACTATAGAGGACTAACGAAGAACTAACGTCCTGACTAAGTTTGAGGTGGGCGACGAAATTTGGCCGTTCAAGACAACATATTACGTCTAAGCATTTATTCAGTGAATAAATTGGATAAATTTGATAGATTGACTAAAGTTTCAACAAAATTGACCAATACTCTCTACATTCTACCAATACGGACCATTTTTTGAGAAGAATTCCGTGTCAAAATTGGGAAATTTCAAATTGCTTCCATTTTCTAATCGGCGAATAAATTGGATAAATTTTGAGAACTAACGAAAATTTTACGAGAACTATCGAGAACTAACAAAGAACTAACGTCCTGACTAGGTTTGAGGTGGGCAACGAAATTTGGCCGTTCAGGACAACACATTTCGTCTAAGCATTTATTCAGTGAAGAAATTGAATAAATTTGATAAAATGACTAAAGTTTTAACAAAATTGACCCATACTCTCTTCATTCTATCAATACGGACTATTTTTTGAGAAAAATTCCGTGTCAAAATTGGGAAATTTCAAATTGCTCCCATTTTCTAATCGGCGAATAAATTGGATAAATATTGAGAACTAACGAAAATTTTACGAGAACTATCGAGAACTATCAACGAACTAACGTCCTGACTAGGTTTGAGGTAGGCAACGAAATTTGGCCGTTCAGGACAACACAATTCGTCTAAGCATTTATTCAGTGAATAAATTGGATAAATTTGAAAAAATGACTAAAGTTTGAACAAAATTGACCCATACTCTCTACATTCTACCAATACGAACGATTTTTTGAGAAAGATTCCGTGTCAAAATTGGGAAATTTCAAATTGCTCCCATTTTCTAATCGGCGAATGAATTGGATAAATATTGAGAACTAACGAAAATTTTACGAGAACTATCGAGAACTAACGAAGAACTAACGTCCTGACTAGGTTTGATGTGGGCAACGAAATTTGCCCGTTCAGGACAACACAATTCGTCTAAGCATTTATTCAGTGAATAAATTGGATAAATTTGATAAAATGACTAAAGTTTTAACAAAATTGACCCATACTGTCTACATTCTACCAATACGAACGATTTTTTGAGAAAGATTCCGTGTCAAGATTGGGAAATTTCAAATTGCTCCCATTTTCTAATCGGCGAATAAATTGGATAAATTTTGAGAACTAACGAAAATTTTACGAGAACTATCGAGAACTAACGAAGACCTAACGTCCTGACTAGGTTTGATGTGGGCAACGAAATTTGGCCGTTCAGGACAACACAATTCGTCTAAACATTTATTCAGTGAATAAATTGGATAAATTTGATAAAATGACTAAAGTTTTAACAAAATTGACCCATACTCTCTACATTCTACCAATACGGACCATTTTTTGAGAAGAATTCCGTGTCAAAATTGGAAAATTTCAAATTGCTTCCATTTTTCCATTTTCTAATCGGCGAATAAATTGGATAAATTTTGAGAACTAACAAAAATTTTACGAGAACTATCGAGAACTAACGTCCTGACTAGGTTTGATGTGGGCAACGAAATTTGGCCGTTCAGGACAACACAATTCGTCTAAGCATTTATTCAGTGAATAAATTGGATAAATTTGATAAAATGACTAAAGTTTTAACAAAATTGACCCATACTCTCTACATTCTACCAATACGGACCATTTTTTGAGAAAAATTCCGTGTCAAAATTGGGAAATTTCAAAATGCTTCCATTTTCTAATCGGCGAATAAATTGGATAAATTTTGAGAACTAACGAAAATTTTACGAGAACTATCGAGAACTAACGAAAATCAATCGATCTGGATGGTTTTCGGTTCGAATTTGAATATGGGTCGAAAAAGTGTGAAGTTGGCCCGACCCATTTATTTCCTTAATAGTTTCTATGTATTTTCGGAACTAACGAAAATTTTATGAGAACTATCGAGAACTAACGAGGAACTAACGTCCTGACTAGTTTTGAAGTGGGCAACGCGAATGGGTCGGGCCAACTTCACAGGGGTCCCTACTGGCTTGATCAGTCCAAGTCCATTTCGACTTCTGCTTCAAAAGTTCATACAATGGATGGGCTATCAACGAATAATTTTGAATGAATTTACTAAGCCAATGAAAGCACCCAAGTACCCTTTGCAGTTGCTTTAAATTGTCAGGCTTAGGCAACTGTAGAATGCTTTCTACATAAGAAGAATCTTTGTGATATCCTTCGGTTGCAATAATGTGTCCCAAAATTTCAACTCCTGTACTACAAATCTGCACTTATCAATTTTTAAAGTAAAACCTGCCTCCCTCAACCTTGTCAAGACCAACCTCACGTGATCGAGATGGGAATCAAAGTCCCGTGATTTAATAATAATATCACCCACATATATCACTGTAAAGTCTCTAAAAGAACCTAGAACCCTGTTCATTACATCTACAAAAACTGAGGTTCCGTTTACCGAACCAAAATCCACGCGTTTAAACTGGTAGAGGACCCCTTCAAACGAGAAAGCTGTGTACTTCCTACTGTCTGGATGCAAAGGCACTTGCCAATATGCATTTCCCAGGTCGAGCGAAGTGAAATACTTGCACCCTTGAAATGATGACAACAACTCATTAATTTTTAATGGAGCAAGTTGCTTTAATTGGACATGTTGGTTGATCTTCTTTAAATCAACACACAGGCGGATAGCACCATTTGGCTTGGGCACGACTAGCAAGGGCGAATGGTATACCGAATCAGATAGTTCGATAACGTCCCATTCTAGCATCTGCAACAGCTGTTCCCTCACCTTCTCACGATAAGCATACGGAATGGGGTAATTTTTGCGAACCACTGGTTCGTCCGTATTCAACTCCATTCTATATACGTACTCCTTACATAAGCCCGGTACTTCAGTAAACATACCCTCAAAATCCTGCAACATGTCGACAAACAATGAGCTGTTCACCTCGTTCAACGTTAGAGATTCTCTGACCGAGTCTCGAATTCCACCACGTGTACCTCTGACTCGTGAGTCAAGCGAGTCACCCTACAAGTATTGAGTTCCTGAACATTATCAGTCGAATGTTCAAGAGGAGTAAATTTCAAGAATATCTTACCATTAGGCGTGCTATAAAAGAATGCATTGGCATCAAAGTTCATTTCTCCCTGAATTTTATAAATTACATCTAGACCTAATAAAACTGGTACACTTAAATTTTTTACAACTACAAGCTGCACAAATATCTCATACCCTCCTAAATTTAGCATCAATTTAGTTATACCCTCAACTGATTTGGATTTGCAGCCTGAATAATCCACTAACTTAATATTTGATCCTGACTCCAGTCGAGGTCTTGACACAATGGTAGACAACTCTTTCCAAGTATTGTTTCCTAACAGACTTATTTCCGCGCCACTATCACACAAAGCCAACAATTCTTTGTTTAATAATAATAATAATAATAATAATAATAATAATAATAATCCTTGGCGCGACAGCCCATGAAGGGCCTAGGCATACCTACCGACTGCCGGTCTCCCTCCCACACTTTCATTCGTCACCTCTAAGCGTGGAGATCTGCAACCAGTATTGGAATAGTCGGAGGGTCAGCCCGACGTATCCCCAGCCGTTATAGTAGGTCTTCTCGACCGGATTACGCTCACTCATTATTAGCTCCCCAATTTCCTCACGATGGTGGGTTGCCACCGGCCCTATACGTAGGCCGAATAAATTCCGACCAGAGCCGGATTCGAACCTACGCCGTCCCGCAGCGAACGATCTCAAGACGAGTGAACGCCTTAACCCGCTCGACTACGGAGGAGGACCTTTGTTTAATATCTTAATTTAATCAAAGCAGAACCCTTATGGTTATAATCAACGTTAATCGGTACTAGAGAATTTTTGGAGTCTACGGATTCACTATCGCTAGAACTATTATACATATTTACAAAGTGAATAGCAGGTACTAACATCTCACTCTTCCCCCCTGCGCGCTGAGAAGAGATCCGTTGAGGTTTTCCGAATCCCTATACCTGATAGAACCTCCAGGCCGTTCTCCCTCTGCATGAACATCAACAGTTTTACAATGGGAAGAATCATTGAACTCTGCTTGAGCCAAATTATTCAACGCACCTATTTGCCTGAGGAAATCCATAACCAGAAGCATACCACTGCGGTTCCAGTGTACCTTACCAAATCTTCTCTGAGAAGGATTACCGAGATATTCCTCAAACAACTCTCCACGTATTTGTCCTCCCTCTGTGAAGAACAAATGAGATATGTCAAAGACCTGAACCCTGTCACCTTCCTTAAGGGAAAGAATGAACTTATTTAGTTCGCTCCACCTCTTCCAGACATTGGAATCTCCAGTTCTCATTACCTTTGGAATGGGTGGTAGAGTGAGGAAAGTAATATGTTTGGTTCGATCCCTTAATAACCTTACTATCACACGCAAATTACCTTTGATATCTTCTAACTGCTTAAATTTCAGAATATCATTGGTCCCAATCATTATTATTACAGAATCTGCTATACTATTACAACCCTTCAATCTTTCTTTCAACTGTTCACTCGTCTGTCCACTAATACACAAACCTACGTGTCTATTCCCCTCTTCATCAAAACAGATTCGATAACCCCCAAATTTTTGTGCTAGGCGAACAAACATACTATCACCGATGAACTGCTTGTTATCTAAGATAGGTTCCGAGGGTTGACCACCAGATTGCGCACCCCTGTTCACCTGAGAATTATCTACAATCACTCTGTTTATAGGAGGATTATCCATGCAAGTACCCACATCACCCCCTACGACGTGAGTCCTGTCCCGTTTCCCTGAAAGGAAGATTCAGTGTTATCCATGGAACTAAAGGGACGTCTTTTAAATTTAGGACTCGTATGATCCTTTCTACCATTTACCTCCTGTGAATTCTTTTTGACCTGAGTATCTCCCTTAATTAAAGTATCTGATTCCTGAGAAACCGTTGAAACTTGGTTGATACCTACTTTATTTATCTTTGACTTTTGATAAGGTAACTGTTCCCTTTTAGGAGCTGCTTCTTTCAGAGATTCATAATTGTCGATGGCATGAATGGCGTCCGTAAATGAAGATATGTCCGACATAACAAAATGCTCCTTGAGCTTATATGGTAACAAAGAACTCAATTGAGCTACAATATGTGTCTCCTCGGCTTTTGGCTGTATGGATCTTAACAATCTAAAATTCTTTGAAAAGAACTGCAAGACGCCTACTTCAGATGACTTTACATAAGGTGAGTTTAGAATCTTTGCCAGGCAAGAACTCCTCCACCTTGAACTTTCATAATGGGCAATGAACTCATCTCTAAAGCTCTGATAGGATAAGAATACGGATTTCCTTTCTTTGTACCAAATCTTGGCACTGTCAACTAAAAGTTTAGGGACATACAAGAGGTAACTATCTTTGCTTACATTATATAATTCTAACATCTCCTCAACACGCTCCAAGAACTCTGTAGGAGTAACGTCAGTAATAAGCCCATTGAACTTGGGAAATTTTAACAGATCTTGTGGTTTTACACTTGGATGAGTATCTCGGAAGGAGCTAGGATTATGCCTACCTTCGTAATTATCATTCTTCTCCTTCAGTTCCAACCCACCGTTTACGCCCAATGCCCTCTCCTTACTGGACTTAATTTTCCTATGTGGAGACTTAAAAAAACTTTTCTTACAAGAACGGTCACTATTGGTGGAATCTGTGCTAATTCCTTCTTCCACATTGCGCGAACTCAACCTGGGTTTGACTGTAAAGACCTCTATGTCTGAGTCCTCTGTGGACGTAGCTTTATGAGCCACAGCCTTTTTCTGAATTGACCCCACGACCCTATGAGAACCCCCGTCACCCTTAGAAACATATGCTTGGTGAAACGAATATTTATCATCCAACTTTGCCACCGTGACATTTAATTTGTCCAAAGAATTCTCCGAAGCCCTAAGTGTGGAACTCACTTCTTTAGGTAAAGTGGACATGGGAGGAGTAGACACACCATCAGGCGTGACCTCCCTTGAATTCAAAGACTGGTCTTGACCCGGCCCAGAGATAGGAGAAGTCTCTAATTTAATTGATTTCAAATTATCATTTCGAGTTTCCACTCCTTCCCGCGTCAACAAATCAATCTCTACCAATTCCCGTTTCCTCTCATCTAAGCATTCCTTTATCCTTTCATCTATGAGATCCTTCAGATCTTCAATCTGTTCTAACCTTTTATTAACCCCCTCCATTTCACTCTCTAATCTCGTGGAAAGCAACTCATACTTCCGTTCAACTGTTTCAGCCCTGCTCATGCATTCGACTCGATATTGCGATATGCAGAGACGCAGATCCTCAGTTTCAAACCTAAGGCTCGAAATGCTCTCTGTTGTTCCCTTTCTCATATCGGCAAGATCGGTACTCGACTGTACCTGTGCTAAGCTAAGAGCTTCAAGTTTCTCATGTGATTCCTGTTTACTTTGCATCATGAGAGCAAAAAGTGTATCTAAGGTCACTGGTTCTTTTTCGGTACCCATTTTTACGCACTACTAAAAAATTCAGTTTTTTTTTTTTTTTGAAAGGTTACAACTGTAGCCACTTAGCCACTGAGTCTCATAATCTTATTGAGACGAACTAACTGTGGAGGGTTTATCCAATATTCTACCGCGTGATAAGGAACCCCTATCTTTTTCCCCAAACTTGCCCCTTAACTTCCAACTAAATACCGAACCGACAAACCCATCCCTATTCGCCTCGCCAGTAGCATAGGTAGCTATGACAAGTGAGCCACCGCTGAATATTTTCCAAAATTTAAAGTATTAAACGTAAAATTTACACAACCTGCCAATCCAACTGAACCTTAACTTTAATCTATCATTACTATCTGGGACACCCTATATATATATATCTCACACGTGTGCAATTCCTTAATTATTCTTTAATTAAATTGTCAATACCAACGATTTTTTGCAAATCACTCTAAAATTGATAATCTATGAAGATTTCTGTATATTTCCAAAGAGGACAATTAATTATGATCAGTGTGAACCTGAGTTCCCCCCCTCCTGGAAGAGAAGACAGTTATTAGCACACAAATTATTAAATCTCTTTACACTGATAAATTATTTAGGTGAATGTGTAACACCACGGTTTCGAAATGCACATTTATTAACATAGCAAGTAATAAAAATAATGATCACTTTCAGACATGATTTCCTTTGCAATAGGAAAATTAAACAAAATAAAAAAAAATGGATAGATTTCAAGTTTAACTAATTTATGAAAACATGTCTTCAAACAGCTTGTTTAACACATAAAAGCTGATATCAGCGGTGATAGATTCCACACTTCAATTATAGGTTACTCATATGTTTTAGAAAATGTCACATGACTTGGAGTGACAATCACAACAATTCACTTTTACAATTAAGAAATATGAAATGTTAATTTTATTCTCATTATAGGACCATATTCATATCCTTTTCAAATATTATCGTTCAGCAAATTCCCGTAATCGAATTGTTTTCAATATGACGAAGCCACATCCTTTGTTATATTCCTAGGTTCGTGACTCAAGAAGTTCACATATAATGGCCATAACACCAATGCAAGCATGCTTCAATGACTGAAACGTTATGTTTCAAAGCTTCTTCAACAACCATCCAGTTGTCACTTCAATACTAGAAGAATTTGGTACTTACATTATAGTTCCGAATACAGACCATGTGACTCTGACAGCCGGCAGTGAATTTCACGTATCCTGCAATCTGACAATCGTTCGTCTCGTTACATGTTCATGTCCGTATTTCCCGAACTCTTGCGCTTAGAACTTGATATCAATAATAGCTTGTACTATCTTTACAAATCCGATATCATTTGATTCTTCACCGTTCGTATTTACTTGCTACTTCCTCGTTCTCCATCTTTTTTGCCAGTCCCTCCTCCGCGTTCAAAAGTTCCAGTTCCGGTCAACACTTTCTTCTTCTTCTTTTATTCCTGAGAGATTTTATGCACACTAAGTCTCTTTGAAGTCATTTACCATCTTTCAATTTAAGCTCATATTAAAGACATAATCCTTCAATTAGTTACATAATTACCGCTTTGCCGTACCAGTTATCTCGATGACCAAAAATAAAATATTCAAGTAATCAGCCTTAATTTTACATACCAGTACACATCATCTACGCACAGAGAAACCGCAAAGCCCATCTATTGAGCAAAAATCAAACTACTTGCGACAGCGCTGCAGGTTACTGCCACCTAGTGAGTAAATACTGTACTCATTCAAACAACACGTAAACTATTCACATCGAGTCATATGAGAATTACCTACACTTTTGACATGAATTTAAAATAATATATACAGTCTGCATTTTAAATAGCGTTTATAACAATATTCGTTATAACTCCACACAGGATTATCCTTGTCATGGATCCAGGTCCCAGAGCCTCGTTGACCTGCAAGAGCAGTTACCAGGGTGAACTACGAGGAAGTGAGGCTGACGTTTGAGTGCTTTACCAGGTTCCTACATCCCAATTTTTTTTTCGTAAGACTAATTCGCTAATCTAGCTGCCAATTGTAATATCTGTGGCCAGAATAAATCACTTGTATGTTGCGCCACAACGGTCAATCTGGTAAGGGAGATTCATTTTAATGACGGCCAGTGTTTCTCATTACTAGGTAACTATTTTCTTTTTAAAAATCCCGTGCCAATCGAATGCGTTTTGTTTCTATCTTTTGTGTTTTCATCCTCCTGTAAATTCACTGATAATTGCTCATATTTGAACAAAATTTCAAGTCTCGTATTCGGCATGAATGAAGAAAAGGGTTCGATATTCGAATTCATAATTCGGGATTCGAATCCAATATAATTCGGATAATTTTGGATTCGGGTAATTCGGATTCGGAATGGAATGCCCATCCCTACTGTCAGCGTGATGTATATTATACACGCATTGATGTACATTATGATATTGATATTGAGAACCGAGTGGGAAAGAAAATAGTGGGCAAGACTAGATGTGAAAGAAGATGCGTATCTCAAACCGCCAGCAGCGGCAGTGTCAGCATTAGTTTGGAGTTACCTACCCAGCATCATCATCATTGACGACATTCTACATGTCTTAGGTATTGAATGTAGAGTACTGCAGGTGAGTAAATATGTTTATTTGTTTGTTGACTTGGAATAGTAGGTGTTAAATGTGACTGTTCTCATCCCTCGATAAGGGTAAAACCTCCGACACAAGAAAGGATGTTGCGATCCTCCACGTGCCAAAATATTTGAATTTAAAAATCAACAAATTGTGCGAACAAAAATGAAGACCTAAAATAAATTAATTAAATAGAGAGGAGAAACGGTATGAGTGATTATGACTAGACCTTGGATTTTTAGATTCTAAAAAGTGTGCTCTTAGGTTCCTAAAAAGGTTCTAAAACTCCTAAAATAGGTTCGAAGAACTCTAAAATAGGTTCTAAAAATCCTACAATTGGTCCTAAAAATCATAAGTTAGGCTCAAAAAATCCTGAAGTAGGTTCAAAAAACTTAAAATAATTAAAAATTCCTGAATAATGCTGATTAGGTCTGTAGTCACCAGCAATGAAAATGGGACACCTATATCATTGAAATACGCCCTATCTTGCATAACATTATGTGTGTTGCCTAACCCTACGGCGATGGCAGAACTTACCATTGGAAATTTGCTATTAAAATCCACTCTTTGCCGTATAGTTAGGCAACAATCTTTTATCATGTTATCCACAAACAAACTCCTCAATTTTGTCCATCAGGATCATCTAATGTGCTGAAAATAATCTTTCAACAAAAACATAGTCAGTGGCGCAAACTTCAATCTGAAATGTTAGTTTGCAAGGCGTGAATGCCACAAAGAACTGATGTCACGCGAAAGTGAGCAAGACCACAGAGATCAGACCACTTTGGACTGTACAGGTAACAGTGGGACCAGACATTTTGTTTTGAACAAGAATTTCCGAATCGAAAGTGTGTCTGAAATGGAACGCAACTTCGAAGAAGGTTTCTTATTTGTAAGGTGGGATACCGCGACAAATGTTTGACTAGAGCAATGTGACATATTAACGTCAATGTATGAATTAAGAAAATGTTACCGTGAGTCGATTTTTATGTAGAGGATGATTAAAATGGTTTCACCTTGTGGTGAAATATGGAGGGTAAAATGTCTTGCGTTAGATTTCTCAGAATTGCAAAGTTACAAAAACGGTCCTTCTTCAAATCGGGAAGCATTTAAAAATATTTGTTTCTTTCAGTATTTCAAAAGTCAATGAACAACTCAGCCGAACCAGAAAACAGAGAACAATATAATTTCCCTAAATGATAGCGGAGACTGAAACAGAACCTGAAGGAAATATGATAACGTAAAAATCAAATTTGAAAATTATCATTTTCGGTGTCACTACATCTGTTGATGTGTTCTTCTTTTTCGGCCAGAATGAGTGAAGAGAAGGACTGTGGGGGAATGGATCACCACCCTGACCGTCGGTGTCTGGAGGCCGTGGGCGACGGAGTTGGGATAAAACGATGAACCCGGACATACGGCTCTGGCTCCAGTTCGTCACCTGGAGCGACATAATTAGTATATAAGGTATGGAGTTTTGCAAGGCCCAATTGTACATGTTCTTCAGTCTCAAAAAAGTAGGAAAAGATATTACGAACTTGGAATTCAATATTTTTGAATATCTGAAAGAGTTGAAATTAGTATTTTGAAATATGAAGTACATGAAGAGATTAGCCTGTTAGTGATAATATTACTTTGGTAACATGAGAATAGCAAATTGACATAAAAATAGAGCCTACCGCTACTGCTGTGTATGCCCTGAATTAAATGCTGACCGAAGTGTTCAAACTCTGCTTTCTTCTCACGTCTACGGTTTTCGAGCTCTGGAGATAGACTTGCATCGTTTCCATACATGCGTCATATTACTTCCCTACAGTCTCCCTTTGCCGGAATACATTTTACTATGAGAAACATATATTTGTAATATTTTGACAATGTAAGATATTTTTCTTTCAAATTTCAGATGTCATCTCTGCCACTGACGTTCTGTCTAAAATGCGGGGACGTGAAAAGCACAGTCGGGTCTGAATACAGAAGGACCTATGGAGTCAAGAGTAAACGCGGGAAGGCGAGAAAATGTTGCATTTTATACATTTTTGTGAAGAAATGTATTTATTAATTTAGCTGAGATGTTAGTAAAGGACTTACACGAAACTTACATAACGACGAAACGACATAATATCAACGTTCAGATAGATACACTGATCAAGATATCCACATGCATTGTCTACAATAAAACATTACGAGTGTGTTTCTAATTGAGGAAGTATTTAAGCGGTTAATACAAAAAACACATGGAAGAAGGAATTCAATAATTCCTGAAAGATAGAAAAAATTAGGTGTAGCACAACACATGATAATCCTATTAATAAGACATTTAGGTGTAGCACAACACATGATAACCCTATTAATAAGAATTGTTATTCATTCTGTTTTCGGAGTGTAAAATATATTGTCAAATATAAGTATACTGCACTGTTTTTATAATGTAGATACATGTTAGTAACATGAAAAATCTGTCTAAGTTATTTTCTGAAAAATGTATTGCCCAAGACATTTAATCACCTGTAAGCCCCAGAAATGTTTCGTACTTGTATTTAATATTTCATTGTAACCTCACATCTCGGTAGTAAAATGATTGTTCTCATTATCAAAACAAAATGTTGCACTTCACTTAGCAATCATATTATCAAGCCAATATAATATTCAAATACTACGGGGTATCAAAAAGTATGCCTCCTGCCATCCCAGATCTTTAATAATGCATCAATCAAGATAAACTATATATCATAGTGAAACCTGAAGCCTATTCTACATATGCCTACTGTTCCACATAATCACCGTTCAGTTCAATGCATCTACGCCAACGTTGAACCCAAGTATCAAATCCATGTTTGCAAAACTGTGGAGTTTGTTGTCTGCATCATGTCATCACTTTCTGCGTTGATCTTGCAGACTTGAATTTTTGAGACGTGGCACTATGGCGCCATTGCATCTATTGCACTTGACTCTCTGGGTCATACATATACTCCCATGTTTTATCTCCAGTGACTCAATGTTTGAAAAAGTCGTTCTGATGTGCTTCAAACGCGGCCAGGAGCTCTTGCGACACTTCCTCACGCCCGGTGCGCATGTCTGCGGTCAGATCTTTGGGAACCCACTTAGCACACACTTCATCGTTTCCAAAGTCACAGACTAAGGACTAAGACACGTTAAGTACGGAATCACAGCTCTTTGTTTATGCCTCAAATCCATGGTTTCCTTCACTCAATCTGAAACATAAAGTGCACAAGTGTTAATGAAGGTCTAATATATTACATAGTAATAACACATCAACAACGCGCTACACATTACAAAAAAATATACGAGGAGGCATTACTTTTTGATTCCTCCACGTACTTACCAAACCTCTTCCATCCATAATCGTTAACTAGCAGATCCCTTTCAGCCCACTGCCAGCAGAGCGACCATGTTTCTCTGACACAAAAGAAAGAAATTGGAACTATTAATATGAAACCTTGACCACGTAGCCACAAGAGTACCGTAATTCAGTAAGCGAATGCTGAAGGCAGTGTGGCCGACCTAAAGGAAGTTATGGTGAATGGATAATTCTTGACTTGCCCTAGTTGTAGTCCGGAGATGTTATTGCAATACACAGCGATAAGTTGTCATTTTATCTTCTCGTTTTAGACAATTCTTTTGATTTAGCCTGTATGTTGAAGTTTAAATGGTTGCTTTGACAAACTAAGGTCTCGTATCTTATCTTTGGAGAAAAATTGAGGTGTTGAAATGCTTCCACTATCATGGTCATCTGTGTTACATGCCAAGTTCTGAGTTTTTTCATCATGGGAGGTCGGGAAGAGTGGTAAACACTGATATTGAAATGTATTTGCAGTGATTAAAAAAATAAGCACACCCTTGTTTATGTTTCTTATACGATTGAAGCCCTTTGCATTCACAACACAGAAATAACAGTCGTTTTGGTCGTTCTTTGGCTCTCTCGACACGTTAGGCACATAGATGTTCAGACTTTTCACTTTCTCCATTTTTTTACTGTCGCAAATATTCAACATAGTAGTTTTATCCAAACTTGATGAGGAACCCTCGACTTATCTTAGTTTCCAAGTTGCACTTCAAAGTATGAACAATATATGCTTACTTTACAAAATCAGATGTGTGTTTTCTTTGTTTCAATATATCAGGATTATTGGTGCAGCCTCTTCATGAAGAACTCAGATTTCATTCCCCGAAACAATATAGTTAAAACATAATAACTAAAGAAATTAAGAAAACTAACACTTAATAAATATATCCTTGCAATGGATGACCTAGAGAAATAGTTTTGCAGTCTGAGCATATAAGGGGAACTCGATTGCATGTCAAGAGCTACACAGTGGTGTAGCAAGCGATGGGCGAAGTGGACAACCTCACAGGGCCTTGCGCCCCATGGGGGTAATATGAGAAATATAATAAATAGAAGCGAGAAAAAACATGTAAGTGTCTAATTTTTGTGTGCAATAGAATTAACACATCCTGTTTTTATCTGGCTTTAAATTGTTGTTAAACGTTGTAGTTTGAATGAATACGTCAAATCAAAGGCTTGACACAGGCAGACAGGCCTAAGGATCACTAAGTCTAAGGAAACCCGAAAAAGTTAAATATTATCGTCGTATTTCTTATGTGAAACATTTTCGCAAAACTTCACGATAAGTTGCTTGGACATTTTTACCCATACAAAAGTACTCCCTTTTGTATTTTCTTATTTCTCTTGACCTTGCCACAAAGCCAGTGTGAGCCAATTAAATGCTTGAGTTGTTTCCCTCCTTCCCCGTACCCAGGATTTTTTTGAGGAGTGGGAAATCGGAAAATGTGGAACAAAGGGGAGATTCAAAATGCGCTGTTCGATTGATTGAGTTAGGTTATTTTACGTCGTTTTTCTGATACTCTTGGCTAATCGCGACGTTGAGGATGATTGATTATATGATGAAATTGATGGAGGAACACCCACAAAGAATACCCATGCCCAGCGTGGGATTCGAACGCTGTGCTAACACACTGACCCTGTGGTCTGCGAAATGCTGCTGGATTATCAGATGTGATTGACCACGAATGTTATGGTAGTATCGCTGTACACCGAACGGCAAAAGCAATATGTCCATTACTATTTTCATTCAGTGTTTCTCTCAGTGTGATGATAATAGGTTGACATTGAAAGACCACTAAGCAAATGCCAACATCAGCTTTGCATCAACAGAATTTCGCAATGGAAGAAAATGAACTCACGACGATCCGTTCCATTAAATTCCAAATGAGCCAGGAATGAGGTCTAGAGATTTATATGTTTCAGAATTTGTTATCTGTTTGAAAAATAACCATAAATTCTAATATACATACATGTATAAAATATACAGGGTGACTCAAAAGAACGTAAAATTTTGAATCGTGTCCAGACAATCCTGGGAGGTTGGTAGCATTCAATGGCATATACAACGCTGCTCACAACATCTTGCCATTTAGTAATCATGGAACAGTGGAGTGGTGTGCAGCGTGCCTTTGCAGTCAAAGTGTATTACAAAAATGACAGCGTGAAGGCCGTGCATATATCATTTCGGCGTCAGTTCAATATTGGACGACATCAGCACATGCAATTAACACATGAGTCCGTAATTCTGAGGAAAATGGTTCTGCTCTGAAGTAGAAAAGTGCACAGGACCATGTGTGATATATATACGAAGTATATGTATATAGATAAGCAACAGCCCACTGAAGACCTGGCCTACCTACGGACTACCGGCTGATTCTACTCACTCACTCACCCAAGGTGGGAGATCCTCCAACCAGTTAAGGGCTGTCGTGTAACGTGCGTGTGTGTCCCATCCCGTGGCCGTGAGGTCTAAGGCGTCATGCTTTGGGCTACGGCTAGGTAACGTGCACAGGTTCGAGTCTCCCGGGAAAATGCGTAACAACTGCGTATTGACCGGTGGCCACCCAACATCGTCATGAATTGGGGAGTTACGAAGTAGTAGCGTAACCCAGTCATGAAAACCTACAACGACGACTGAGGGTTGTTGATCACACGTCACCCCATAACTGGTTCGACGATCTCCCACCTCGGGTGACTGAGTGAGTAGAATCAGGTGGGTGTGAGGCCAGCAGTCAGTAGGTAGGCCAAGGCCTTCAACGTGCTGTTGGATGGAGGTTGAAATTTGTACCCTCCTCCACCCACCCACCCGAAATGCAAAATGTTTCTGCGCCACTGCTTACATATATAAAAGTAAAGAATAGATGAAGTAATGAATTGTGTCCTTGCCCATCCGAGAGCTAAATGGTGCTACTTGGTGTGTTTCTTTGCTTGTGTTTTAAAATACTGAAAATGTTTCACTTTCTCCAGCAGTAACAAGAATATTATGCTTTTCCGTTACGACGGATTTATAATAATTTCAAATCTTCTTAGAGACGATCTTGGGAGAAAATATATTTATTTGGTTGGTAGACGCTCATTAAATGAAAACATCTCTAGAAACTTAAACGTAAATTTAAAGTTATCAGAATTCAAACAATGTAATGAGATTAATAGCATATCAGTTTGCAAACATGAGACAAGTGTGTAAGATCGAGGTTAAATGATTTCAAATACTGCCAGGTAATGTGAAGGATGACTTATTTGTTCATAGCAGATAGGCGCAGCAAGTGTTTACCACTCCAAAACTGATGTCTACAACGCACAGTTTATTTAAAGATTACTTATTCTGATAATGGAAATCTGTAAAGGCGAAAGGGTTTTCCGGAAACTACTACTATAGAATTGAAACCTACCTACTCTTTTCTTTTTCTTAGAAAGTTAATTGAAGTATATTGCATCAATATTATGTTCAGACAGGATAATCGGGATTCGGCCTACAACTTAAAAGTTGTATTCGAAGCACTATACAGTGCAATACGTCAGCACCAGAGATCGAAGCCGTTTATTTTATTACAAGCCGGCAGTGTTAGCCAATATATTCTCATGGAGGCTGTGATCTTAAAACGTCCAAGGCATCGAATAGTAACATTCATATGAATAGTAATATTTGTCCAGAAAATTATTAAAAATTAAAATTTTATGCACCGTTGATCACATATAAATATATAGGTGCAATATACATGTGTGTGTGACACCACAATGTTGAGTATCGAAGACGTCAAGCTAAAATTAAATCATTTCCTACCGTCATAAATTAATGCCATTGCATCTCATTTTAGACTTTTACAAAATTGACTGGCAACGTCGAATCGACATTTTAATACCGTATCCAAGTTTATCACCTTGATAGATTACGCTCAATTTGACTAAATGAATTGTGAAGTTTTACCAACTTTGTCTCTACAATCTTTATTATACAGCTCAATGTTGCATGTTCAAAGTTGGCAATTACCATTTATATAACGGACATACATGTTTTTTCATTATAAAGATAGTGACTAATAGCTGTGTTACCGCATAAGTATAAGCAACGCTTAAATACTCCGTCATAATTGAACACTTTTTATGTTAGGAAATTGGAAAGATATCGAGAAAAATATCGACAAATACTATATGGCACGCTACTTTTGTTCCGCCATGTACGTACTGTAGAATGTGGAAATAATAGATAAAATTACGAATTTATATCATCCTCCGGAAATGTCAAAATATGTCAAAAAAGAAACAGGATTGTAATACATGGACTGTAGTAGCCTTTGGGAGCCAAGTCATAATGTGATTCCAGTTGTATAGATGTTGGGATATATAGTTTAGACATTACTAAGGAATTCTTGGAAACTGCGACTTCTCTTGTTAGATGTAAAAATAGTAGTAGAAATACTCTATGATCAAACCCTCTAAACAGGTGGTCTTAAACTCGAAACAGGGGTAAACTATGCGGCATGTTGACAATCTTCATGAAGCTACTAACAACAGTGAATATTTTCAAGTGGTCGATATTTATTTTGTTTTAACAACTTTAAAAATTAAATACTTTATTGTGCATCCTATCCCCAAGAATCACACCTTTGCAATTCCAGCCCTTCTGAAAAAATCCTGCGTATGCTGGTGCATTCCGCATATAATCTTCTGCATTGAAATATAAATTTACACATTTTTGCATGTTTTATATTGCTAGCATCTTTATGCTTGCAAGCACGATCCACTGGTCACAAAGCGACGAATCCTTTGGAAAATAATTGTACGAAATATTTGTTGTTTTTATCTTTGGACCTACGACTGTCAACAACAGCAGAAGCTAGAAGTATTATCACGCTACCATTTACATACTAACTGAACAATTTAGTTTATTTATAAGAACAATGCAACATTTCCCATATGTAGAAATGGTTATGAATCGTTGATATGGGATGTGCTACTTGAATACTGTAAAAAGTCATATAAACTTTCATAATTTAATCTGGCAACAGATGAATCACAGATTTCATAGTCTTATGTATGGAAAGAAAGAAACTAAAAGGCCATTCATGACACAACAGAAAATAAGTAAAAATATTAGTAATGTTTTTTCTTCAGTTTAAAGACAGATCTAAGACATATTTTTTTTTTAGAAATGATGAAGATTTAATGTCATAATTACGTAAATTTTTCACGATTCAATAAATATTGATAATGTCAAAATGATCCGTGTTACCAGTGAGCTAATATGCCACCACAAGACATGCCACTTATGAATCATACATGTACTTTTTATTGTTTGTTGGTTGAACTAGCAATCAAAATATACTGGTCCAACAACTTATAGTACTTGGTTTCAGTTAAAAATCTTACCTTTGCTTGTTATTTTGTTTAATGTCACACTAATTGTGTAAATCAATTGTTCAAAATATTAACTCTGCACATCTGGAATGCTAAAGCGTGACCATTAGAAAACATTCATTTCTAACTAAAAATCAGCAATTTCAACCTCCTTGAAATGGAACCTCCAAGGATTTTAAGTAATTACTTATTTCAAACCATAAATGATCTGGCATATCAAGACATAAGCATTTCCGTGTTCAATTTCAAGTTTTCAGTTCGTGCTTTTTATAATGGGTTTTCCAATAAGAATTATATGATTTTCAAATGAACTGTCAACTATGCTCCAACAAGACAGTGCCACATGTCACACTGCTAATGTCACTATCGACGTATTGCAAGAACAGTTTGGTGAAAGGATAATTTCAAGAAATTCAATTGTTAGTTGGCCTCCAAGAAGTTGTGATTTAACTCCATTAGATTGCTTTTTGTGGGGTTGTTTGAAATCTATAGTCTATGCAAACAGACCGCTAACCCTTGATGCATTAAGATTGAACATCGAACGCTGCATTCGTGAAAATAGGTCCGAGTTATTGCACAAAGTCATCGAAAATTGGGTTCATAGAATTCACTCGTGTGCACGAAGTCGAGGTGGACACCTAAATGATGTGTTATTCGATACATAATGTAATAAACTATGCTTCAAAATAATATAGAAAGTTTGATTGTATCTGAAAAATTTTTCATTGTAACGTCATGTCGTTCTTATTGGAAAACACTATATGTTGATAATGCAACACTTTCATGTGAACTTTCAGAGGTTAGATTTACCCCATCCCGCGATTCCTCATCAGATCGTACGCGTTTTGAGTAAACACGCTTACGACCCAACCTTTTATAATTTTAATAACCTTCATCATGATGATGTATAAATACCGAGGCAGGTGATAACTTATGACTTTTTTTTATCTCTTCCGTTTCTGAAAAAATTAAGGACTCTATTATAGCTTGCAATCATGAATACGAACAATAAATATGTTACCTAGGTAACACTTGCTCAAAGATATATAGAAATAAAGACCAATTTCCTCAATGGCGCAGACAAATCTCACAATCGAAAGACGCTGCTATAATAACTGTTTACTACTATTTACTTGACGGTCTGATAAGAAAATTAATATGAACATACATAAGTTAGATCTTGTAATGAAATGAAAATTTAACGCTCCCATAATGTATAGTTTTGTATACATTTATTTGAAATTCTGTTTGTATGTAGCCTTTTTTCCACCGACTTAGATGCTCCGAAAGAAAAATTCATAAGAAAGCATACTCTTAACTGAATTTTTGTAATCCATTTCAGGGAGAACAGTGGGACATTTTACCGTGGTAAAATCATGGAGAAATCTGAAGCTAAAGAATTATACGAGAAAGCTGCCAGCGAAGGACAAACTGTGGGACGTGTTGAACAGGAGTAAGTGCTACATGTTTTAAATACTAAAGTGAAGTTTTCCCTATTATCGTTTGTTTCAAAATTTATTTCTTCTTACAATGTGTCTCACTATCCTCCAGAACATTCGAGTTCCATTGCAGAGGTTAGCAATCTCAGAGAAATGTGTGTAGCAATGCTCCTGCCTAAATGTGTAGGGGGGAATATGTAAGCAAAGAAATCGAATTTGCTATGGACATATAAAGTAATTATTGATAATATAGAATATACAAATAACCAAGCATATTACATACAATACAACACAAATCAAGTAACTCCTATAGCCATAAGTTAAGTTGAGATGGATCCCTTACCTTTCAGTCAAAGTCTATTACGCACCCACACGCACTGTTCTTCCCTTTTGAGTCTGTGATCCGTTTTTGGAGGGCACTGGTCACGTCTCTACATCTCAGCTTCCTTGTGCCTTCCTCTGGCCTGGATGATGTTCCGCCTTCGAGCCTCGGAACACCCTTAGCCGGTATCAAGGCTATTATCTACTCCCACTCACCATCGTCACCTGCACACCAGTCCCACTTCACCTACTCGTCTTCAAAGCGACGCCCCTGCATCCCTGTACGCAATGTTTAAGCACACCTCGTAGCACATGCCCTCACTCTTGTCACCTCTATCTTGTTGTGTCCTCGTGATATGATCCACATTTTTATGTGACGTCACCAGTAGAAGATATGTCACTAATGTATTTATTTTTGTAAAGGAAAGCGTAATTTCTTTGTTATTATATGTAATATTGCACCCTGTTTGTAATATATATATCTTTTGTTTAATGTTTATTGTATTTTATGCTCTGTTATGAGTAGTTTAATGTATCTTCATGTTTGCAAGAGTGCACTATACGAATTTGTATTTCTAAAGATGTATAGATGTCAGTTTTGTTGATAGTATCCTTTTGTAGATAGTGAATGATTCATCTGTACTTTAATCTGTGTTCTCGAAAATAGTATAAAAGCGAGGATATCGCGTAAGAATCAACACACTTTTTCGCCACGGATCGACGAAGCTTTTAAACTTAAAAAGAACTCCTCGGTGTTGTGCATACATCTTGGTATGGTAGTTCGGGGCGCAAGCTAGGCCTATGTGAACATAGGTACGCCGATAGCCATGCATCGATGATATGCACAATACTGCCACCATTCTACGTCAAATAATAAAGTTAGCCTAAAGATTAATTTGGAAATAAAAGGCTAAAGAGCAAATATTGGCTCAGTTATCATTGCATATCTCTTGGTGTGGTAGTTCGGGGCGCAAGCTAGGTCTATGTGATCATAGGCTTGCCGATAGCCACGCATTGAGTTTTATGCGTTTTAATTGAGTCAATTCATCGACAAAGCGAAATCCTCGCCTTCGTCTCAAGTATAGTTGCATTATAATTGCAATAAATAAAGAATAAAACTTTTCAGTTTATACATACGGCAGTAATGTGGTTTTATTTCTCTGTGCTGTGAATATTGTCTTTGCCTAACACTATCCCTGTACCTGAGAGGAGTCTGTGTACTTCACCGAGTCTCGTCGTTCACCGCTGAGTATTATTAAGTTAATATTAATAGTAAAATAATACGACGCGTGAAGTAATCGTGCTTAGAACGTATCAAATGGCAGCTCAACGTGTTGGCTCGATTTTGTAGTGTACAAGGGCAAGACAATTGTTTAAAGTTGAGATTCATTGTGCAAGAGCACTAAACTTTTATATTTGTAGAAAAGCACAGAACTACTTCGTTCGAAATGGAAAGAAGACATTTGCGTAGCGCAAATAAAAATCTTGCTTCAAATTCAGAGCTTAATGTTCCCGATTGTTGTCGGAACATTGATAAAGATAAAACCACATTTGTGTGCAAGAAATGTACAAAGCTTCTACATTATGAATGTTGTGGCTTAGATGTTCGATCTGAAAGCCACGAAGCTACCGATTTCGTTTGTAAAGAATGTGAATCATTGTCTACAACTATTACATCTGATCCATTAAATATGTTTGAAGCTTTAAAAACCATGATTGAATTAATTAGCAAGCAGCAAGTAGTAAGTATGGAAACATTACAAGCTAATATTAGCAAACAGTCTGAAGCACTGAAAGCTGATATCTGCAAACAGTCTGAAACATTGCAGGCTGATATGTGTAAACAGTCTGAAGCACTGAAAGCTGATATCTGCAAACAGTCTGAAACACTGAAGGCTGATATCTGTAGACAATCTGACATATTGAAGGAAGATATCCTCAGAGAATGTGCGTTGCTAAAGGATGATATCGGTAAGCAGCACGATGAATCTATGAAAGCTTTAAGAGCTGAAATAGGCGAGATGGCCTGTGAAATACAACATCTAAAGTCTGAGAACGAGAGTACTAGGGCCCGATTCTCTGAAGAAATTCGGCAGGCTAGAGAGATGGACTTTGATGAGTTCCGGCGTAGCTTGGCAGCCGATGTTAATAAAACCACGGAAAGTGTTTGCATCGATGTAGAGGATATTAATTCGAGATTCACTGAGGAGTGCAATAAGATTATTGAAAAACAGCTGACGATGGAACAGATATTGGCCGAGGCCGAGACTGACAAAATACAGTTCCGGGCTGAGGTCCAACAAAATATTAGTCAGATTTCAGTAATTGTGTCTCAAAGAACCAAGGACGTTGAGGAAATAAAAACTCAAGTAGAACAACTTACGAATCAGTTAGAGACCATGCACATTACCCGCCAAACGGAAACAGAAACTGGATCTCGAACAGCTGGTCATCCGTCTGCAGTTGCTGAGAGTGCAGCGTTGCCAACCATGAACATTGAACTAAATGAAGCGATGGACAGAGCCGGTGGAGAGAGAACTAGAGAAGACAAACAAGTCTGTCGCCCACGAGTTACTGCTGATTCAAGAGCTAATGAAGTGGCGTCTGCTGTTCCACCTACCTTTAGTCTTTCGGGCGATGACAGAGGTTACAGAGAGCGTGAATCTCGCAGGGCCCGGCACAGTCTTTATGAAGAAAGGACAAAGAGGAAACGTCTAGAAAGGAAGAAAGATCGCAGTTCCTCCTCTTCCAGCACCAGCTCTGACTCTCAGTATGAAGCAAAAATCAGGAAGCGAACACGAAGGCATGGAAATTCAAGGAGCGGGCCAGATGAGTCGCCGCCAACAACTCAGCGATCAGCAATGACTTTAATTCCAAGGATGGCAGACCTTAATTCCTTGTCGAAGTTCAAGGGAGACCTGGAAGCCCAGAATGCTGAGCAATACTTCAAAGAACTTAATATCAATTTTGATTTAATGCAAATTCCATACGAATACCGATTGGAAATTATTCCTCGGCTTTTCAAGGGCCAGGCTGAGCATTGGTTTCGAGCAAACCAGTTAGAGTTCAAGTCCTATTCTGATTTCTGCCGTCGTTTTCGCAAACAATATGCTTCAGAAGAGGCCAAAGAGAGGCAGCTGACAGCAGTGAGATCTCGCCGATACTTAAAGCAGTCCGGTATGAGCATGGAGGAATATGCCTGGTCTATTTACTCAGCCTACCGCAATCTGTCTGCCCGTTACATAGAACCTGAGATTGTGAATTTAATCATCTCCCAGCTTCCATATAGAGCTCGCAGTCTGAGTCTAGCTAATTCTCCTCAAACTGTACGGCAGCTAGCCGACTTTCTGAAAAGTTTCGAGGTGCTTGAAGAGCAGGACAGTTGGAAGCCTGTGTGGAATAGGGAAGGTGCAGGCCAGGGAAATGCTCCCAGACAAAATAGAATTGGAAACCAACAACCCAGAGTCAGACAAGTTATGCAGAACCAGAGGAATGGATATTCCAATTACAACAGACGACGTAATCCTCCTAGAAGGGAAGGCAGGAACAACTACGCACGTGGGTAGCGTCGTTCCAGATCTGATCCAGAAGACCATTCCCGTGACTCTTCACGTAACGCCTCTGAACCCAGTAATTTCAGAGCGACGGCGGCTCCGTTTGAACCTTCTGCTTCACGTTTGACGAACGAGCAACGTCAAAGCGTCGACATAACCAGAGACTTTTGTTGGGCACCATCGACTAGTGCTAATCCGAGTGGTATTTAGCCAGTCGCCCAACGTGAATTCTTCGTTCCCGATCACGGTTGGGCTAAAATCTTGGACTTCTCTGGGAACCGATGACAGCGATATAAATAGTGAAGATAATCATCTTTTTGTTGTGCTGACTCTCAATGAGGGAGAACAAAGTTTAGATAGAGCACTACAACAGGCAGTTAGAAAGGAAAATTTACCCAGGGCTCCGTTAATTAAAGCAACTGTAACCGGCGTCGATTTTATTTGTGTTCTGGACACTGGCAGCGAATGTAATCTCATGAGCTACGCCATTTGGAAGAAGATTAAAGAGAAGCTGCCGTCATTGCAGTTACAAACATGTCCAGATGTTAGGCTGACTGATTTCACTGGGAGAAACAAAACTAGAGTTGTAGGATGTAGACAAGTATATCTGGAGATTGCTGGAAGAAATTTATTGGAGGACATGTTTGTCTTGAAGGGTCTCGAAGCTGACTTTATTTTGGGCTACCCGTTCCTCAGGAAATATGAAGCAGGAATTGACCTACAGCGCGAGAAGTTATCCCTCACCGTAGACGGAGTTCCGGTAGAGCAGGACCTCGTGAATAATGGATCTTCGAAAGGGACGTATGTAAGAAATGTCCGTGAAGATTCCCATGTCGATCAGTGGACGGCTAGTCCTGACGACATTCTGCAGAAGGTCAATGCGAATGAGATTTTATGCGAAAGGGGTAGAAGCCAATTGAAAGAAGTCTTATTGAAGCATAGAGATGTATTTTCCGAGAGACCAGGTACTATTAAAAACTTCCAGTGTGAGATTGAACTCACCACCACAGAACCTGTGTATCGATTTCCATATCCCATACCTATAGCAAAAAGGAAACTCCTGGAGGAAGAATTAGAAAAGTGGAGACAATGGGGTGTTATAATTCCTTGTAATTCCCCTTACTTGAACCCTTTAATTGTAGTCGACAAGCCTGACGGTACAATACGCCCATGCATTGACTTCAGAAATTTGAATAAAATTGTACGTGTTCCACGAAATTCAGTTGAGCCCATTTCGGATGCCTTACAAAAATTTAAAGGTGCTCGTTATTTTACAAATCTGGATCTGGCTTCTGGATATTTATAGATCCCTGTAAAAACTGACTGCCAACCATGTACTGCCTTCTCCTATAAAGGACGTCAGTGGATGTTTGCTCGAATGCCTTTTGGTATCTCTAGTGCTGTGTCAATTTTCATAGCTGCCATGCATGCTGTATTTGGTCCTGAAACCGAAGAGTATCTAACTCAATATATGGATGACTTGCTGATTTTCGACAAAGAACTCTCCAAGCATCTCGAACATCTGGACGAAGTGTTGCAGCGACTCCAAGAAGTGGGGATGACTGTAAAGCTGCGAAAATGTGAATTTGTCAAAAAGGAAATTACCTACTTGGGTCACATTGTTTCTGGAGATGCTATCAAAATCCAACCAGACAAAAATTCAGCCGTTAAATTATTTCCTAAACCTAAAACTAGAAAGGATGTTCGGAAATTTCTTGGCCTCGCCAACTGGAGGCGGAAGTTCATTGAAAATTTTGCAGCTAAATCTGAACCGCTCACCAAGCTGTTAGGTAAAAATCAACGTTGGATTTGGGGAGACGAGGAAGAACAAAGTTTCCAGCTACTGAAGAATGAACTTGTAAGAGATGCTGAATTAGCACATCCTGATTTTGAACAGGAATTCTGTATCCAATGCGATGCTTCTGGGAAAGGATTGAGTAGTATTCTTTTCCAAATGGATGGTGAAGAGAGAAAGGTCATTCAGTATGCAAGCCGGAAACTGAAGGAGAACGAACGCCATTACTCCATCCACGAGTTAGAATGTTTGGCCATAATCTTTGGAGTTGAGAAGTATGCTGTTTAGAAGGTAGGCCTTTCACTATCTACAGTGATCATAAAGGGTTGGTATGGTTACAAGACACCCGTAACTGGAACAGTCGTTTGACTCGCTGGTCTCTAAAACTCCAACAGTACCAGTATAAAATAGTATACGTCTCTGGTCGCCAAAACGATCTGGCAGATATTTTATCTCGGTATCCTGCTGATGATATACCCCAGATTCATCCTGAAAATAGCCAGCAGACATTCAGAATAAACTACCTGTGGGCCGAAAGAGGAGAAATAGATGACGTCGACAAGTGGAGAGAGGCACAATCTGAAGATGAATTCTGCAAAAATTTACTCCAATCTCTAAATTCTCAGGAACCTAACCTCAGATTGCATCGTTCCTATCGCATTCAAGAAGGAATTTTATTTAAGAGAAGATCAGACAATCAGTCCCTTTGGAAATTGTGTGTTCCGGTGGTAATGAAGCAACCTCTCTTGAAAGTAATTCATGATGAAGCTGGACATTTTGGAGTATCCAAGAAATTGAAGCGACTTGCAGTACGATATTTCTGGAAAGGCATGAAGGATGACGTGATACAGTACATCCGAGATTGTGAAATTTGTGCCCAGAGTAAACCAGACAAATTAGGGATACTCAAAGAGACCCTTCATATCAGTCCCAAGCAACCTCATGAGATGCTTTCTCTGGACTTGATTGGGAAGCTTCCTCGGTCTAATGGATACCAGTACATCTTGAGCCTTATTGATGTGGGTACACGTTTTGTCTCCGCATATGCTTTACGGACTGCCAGCACCACAGAAATTATAAACACGCTTCAGAGAGGATATTTTGCTCACTATCCAAACGTTATGTTTACCCTGAGCGACAGAGCAGCTCAGTTTACCTCTAAGCAGTGGCACGAATTTACCAAAAAGCTTGGTATCCATCACGTTTGCACAATAGCTTACAATCCAAAGGGGAACAGGCTAGAACGAGCAAATCAAGAGATAGTCAGATTACTTCGTTTATTTTGTTATCGAGAACATCAGACTTGGTCGCGATACATATCAAAAGTTGTTTGGTTAATTAATTATTCTATTTCTGAAACAACTGGATATTCACCTGCTGAACTATTCTTCAATCATCCTATACCCAGAGAGATCCTAACACATTTCAATTGGCCCGAACGGGAAGAAGCCCAACCGGATTGGAAGTCCAAATTATTCTTAGCCCAAGTCAGGGAGAAGAAGACGCTGTCGAAGGGTTTAAAACAGAAGGGAAACGCCAAGACAGTGACAGTTGGAGACTTCGTGATGGTTAAAAACCATTCCTTAAGCTCGTCACTAGATAGGACCATTCAAAAGTTATTTATGTTGTGGATAGGACCTTATCTAGTGGACAAAGTGGAAAATAATGTTGTGACATTGCTAATTCCAAGGACTAAAGAATTATATGATAAGGTTAACTTGGATAACCTAAAACTGGTGCGTTTTTCGGAGGATAAAAAGAAAGAGTTTGTACTTTAAAACTAAGTTTCCTCCAGGTAGATAACTTCCTTCCTGAAACTTAGTTTCCGAAAGGAAGGGGCAGATGATATGATCCACATTTTTATGTGACGTCACCAGTAGAAGATATGTCACTAATGTATTTATTTTTGTAAAGGAAAGCGTAATTTCTTTGTTATTACATGTAATATTGCACCCTGTTTGTAATATATATATCTTTTGTTTAATGTTTATTGTATTTTATGCTCTGTTATGAGTAGTTTAATGTATCTTCATGTTTGCAAGAGTGCACTATACGAATTTGTATTTCTAAAGATGTATAGATGTCAGTTTTGTTGATAGTATCCTTTTGTAGATAGCGAATGATTCATCTGTACTTTAATCTGTGTTCTCGAAAATAGTATAAAAGCGAGGATATCGCGTAAGAATCAACACACTTTTTCGCCACGGATCGACGAAGCTTTTAAACTTAAAAAGAACTCCTCGGTGTTGTGCATACATCTTGGTATGGTAGTTCGGGGCGCAAGCTAGGCCTATGTGAACATAGGTACGCCGATAGCCATGCATCGATGATATGCACAATACTGCCACCATTCTACGTCAAATAATAAAGTTAGCCTAAAGATTAATTTGGAAATAAAAGGCTAAAGAGCAAATATTGGCTCAGTTATCATTGCATATCTCTTGGTGTGGTAGTTCGGGGCGCAAGCTAGGTCTATGTGATCATAGGCTTGCCGATAGCCACGCATTGAGTTTTATGCGTTTTAATTGAGTCAATTCATCGACAAAGCGAAATCCTCGCCTTCGTCTCAAGTATAGTTGCATTATAATTGCAATAAATAAAGAATAAAACTTTTCAGTTTATACATACGGCAGTAATGTGGTTTTATTTCTCTGTGCTGTGAATATTGTCTTTGCCTAACACTATCCCTGTACCTGAGAGGAGTCTGTGTACTTCACCGAGTCTCGTCGTTCACCGCTGAGTATTATTAAGTTAATATTAATAGTAAAATAATACGACGCGTGAAGTAATCGTGCTTAGAACGTATCACTCGTCCCCCAAAGACGCCAAAACTTCCCCTGTGTCCTTACAGTGTTGCCGTTTTATTTAGACTTTCCCAGTGGCTCTAACACACACACACACAAACTAATTACACCAAAAAAGAAGAAAAAATAACACCCTAGCCAGTGTGACGTGCCTGAGGGGCGCGGTTCTCCCACCTCACCATGCCAAGCGATTTTGAAGTCAAAAAAAGAAAAAGAGGAGAAGGAAGCAATCCTATGAACTACTGTGATAAAATAAAACGAAAAGCCAAATATAATAGTAATAAAAAAATAGAAAAGCTAAATATGCTGACCAAGGCAGAAATTTATTTTATTTTCAAACATAAACTAAACGTAACGTTTCAACCTTCTAGCAAAGTCTCAGGACTCTGTACCAAGTACAAATGAAACAAGGTGCAAAACAGGAATATATATATGTAAAGAAAATCACTCCCCTCCAGACACAAAATTATTAGAAAATTGTTTCCGGAACATTCCAACAGGTGGCCTTCCATTGTCAGCTGTACTTTCACCTGAAAGGCGATTTAGCTAAGCATTTCCTTTCATCTGGAAAGTGGTTGGACTCTTTATCTCACTCTCTTTTTCACTCTTTCCTCTTATCTTCTCTTTCGCCTTTGTCCTTTCCACTCTTTCTAACACATTCTTCAATTCTTTGCTTATCTTGAGTCCACCATTCCAGTCCATTGTGTCTTCTTCTCCTTTCTTCTCTATTTCCTTGGCCTCCTTCCATTTTCTCACTAGTACTCTCTTCTCCCTTCTTATCTGCTTAGCCTCATCCCACTCTATGTCATGTTCTGTTTCTATCGTATGTTTAAATATCGCATTTCTCTATCTCTTAAGTCGTACATCATCCCTATGTTGTTTCAACCTGTCTTTCAGCCTCTTTTTCGTTTCTCCTATGTACACACTCTGACATTCTTTACACTTCACTTCGT
Organism: Lepisma saccharinum; assembly: GCF_977018435.1. NCBI lineage: Eukaryota > Metazoa > Arthropoda > Insecta > Zygentoma > Lepismatidae > Lepisma > Lepisma saccharinum. The sequence continues at coordinate 54,421,280 of NC_139238.1, forward strand.
AGATAATCCCATCCTATTCCTCTTCTCTGTTTTCCTTGTCTTGTTTGCATTCTTCGCTATTTTTAAGATGCTTCGCCCTCACTTCCTGTACGTTTTAATGCCCGTTTTCCTAAGCACTTTGCATATGTTTTCTGTGGTCTTCCCCATACTCTTTATTCCAAACCACCTGTCTTTTTCTTTCTCTTCCTCTTCTCCCGTGCCACTTTTCTTCCTTCTTCTGTTTATGTCCAGTCTATCCTCCTTTTCGTATCCATTCTTTTCCAGCTGTTTCCATAGGCTATTTATTTTGTCTTCTTTTTTCATATTCTTTCGTGCATATTTTCTTGATTCTGTCCTCCATATTCTTTATAAAATTTATTTTTGTCACCTCTCCTTTTTTCTGCCTTGGTCAGCATATTGAATTTTTCATATAATGGAAACAAGGCTTAATGATGTTATAATAAATTTAGGGTGGCACTACAAATGGTTCTTTGGCCCGCCGAAACTACTCGTTATGGGGAGTCGGCCCTTGTGGCAGAGAGGCCCACACAGCGCATTACGATACCGAACTGGGAGTTCTTTGTGAGTGACTTCATCAACTATCATAACTCATAGCCATCGTCTCGATTAGCAGAAAGTGTCAGAAAACAGTCTCTTCTGCCTATAGGGACGGGCAGAGGTGATTTACGGGGGTATTTATCCTGCGAGATGAGGTTTTCGATGGAGTTGGGATAACTTATAGTAGCTGTATTATGGTGTAATCTTTCTGAAGGGATTTACAGATGTTAAACTGTGTTAGCCTGTTAGCACTATAATAAATTGTGCGCTTGTATCACTGCGTAAGGTAAAGGCATTTTCTCAAATACAGCAAGAGGCGAGCTTGATTATGGATTTACCGGATAATAACCGGTAAATTGTACATGCGGGTAAGGAGAGAGTTGCTCACATACATACACAACTACATATAAAATTAGCCCCGAGAACCATCATTGTGTGATATTTGACATACTACCTAGCGACAACTTTAGCAACAGAGAAATATACTGTCAGGAGCAGTGTGGAATTAAACTTTTTGCTTTTTTTGATGGTGTGGCGGGTGCCCACCCAGTGACGTATTTGCGATTTCATTTCGACGGGATAGGTATTTGGGTATGTAAATTTGCACATGTTACCAGTTAGTAAACTAACTATTGCCTTGCAGTTCTAAGCTCATTCCAAAAATGGTTCTAACCTAGGATATTAAAATCTTGTGATAACATTTACACGTAATTAAGAAACAGAATATTTATATTGAAACGGACACAACTCCCGTTGCTAGTAGTTTAAATTCGAGTGCTTTTTCGTTGGATTTTCCTTCGAACAGCAGCGCTTGTTTGAACCAGCGCCCGTTGTAGATGAGATCTCTCATGATGATTGAAAGGGCATTGAAAGAGAAGGCTGAGGATGAATTAGAAATATTAAATTCAGATTTGGAACCGTATTCAGACTTACAAAGGGAAATAAATGGACATCCGCATCTTATCCAGGATTCGACTATGGGATCCTTGACGTTGATGACGCTCACCGAGATCAGCTAACAACGGAACTACACTTGCTTGATTTTTCATTTTAGTTGTTTTACCCATGGATTTCATAAGCAAAATAATGCAGAGGCTATGGTTGGTTTATTGGTCGCTATGTCTCGAAAACTTTTAACATTTGCATCATAGTTTATATTTTGTTATAATGAGCGCAGTGTTAATTTACTTTCAGTGCCACTGATACCAATGTTTTCACTGTCGTTATTACCGTTGAGCCGGAGGGAAATGTCACGTTCAATTTGACTTACGAGGAAATTTTGGAACGGAGAAATGGATTTTACGAATATGGTATGAACATCAATCCTGGAATGGTTAGTATAATGAATTTCTACTTGCAACTTAAGAAGCAAAGTTACTTACTAATGTATTTTAACAAAATCCATAAATTCCATTTTTCTCAAGATTGACAATATTACAGGCGTCTTGCTACTTAAGCTGGGTTATTTGCACACGCAAAATTCTTAAGGCTTTCGTGTTACAAGCAACCAAAGTTTGGTTTGCGGGACATTTAAGAAATGTCATTAATGGGCGAAAGGTGAAAATATTGATACTGAGGATATTTAACGGCATAAACGCATCCCCCTCCTCCCTTCGTAACGCCACATCACTTGCTATTGTTCTGGCTGCTGCATTCTATGCAGGTATTTTTATGAAATATTTCACATTTTCAGGAAATTGATTTCAAAATATCTCTCGTCTAATTCAAGAACTAGGTAGATATCTATAAGGTCATTCCATGGTTACTGGCGTAACATTAAGTAGTGTTCTTGAGACACAGTTTTGCATTTTTCACTACACATGCATAACTTCATTCAATATTAGCACAACAACAACAACAAAAAAGATTTATCACACAAATAATAATTGGTTCCTAAAAGTTGGTTATCTGTTATTTTAATTCCTACAAAATAATATGAAATATACTGTTCCTGACGTTACACAAAATGGCATAATTTTTACAGTTCCATTCATGTTGCAAACATTTTTGAGATTGAGAAATAAAAACAATCTTAATACAGTTTTTTTGCCACACTTTACTTTAGCCTCATTATCTTTTGTTTACTTCAAAATTTACTAAAGTTGTTACTAACGTAACATATCTTTGTTACTGACGTATTGGATGACATGGGAATTCACTGTAGTATTATAGTAGTATCCACTACTTTAGCAATTCAATTTAGTATTTCTAGGAACATTCTTCAACATTCCAATGCAAAAATATCATTTATGGATTTCTGAAAACATATCTTGCTACTGTTTATTATTTTGACTAATTGGTAGAAAATAGTAAGTTTTGATCTAGCTTGTGCAGTTTGCGTTCTTTTTATAGAGTTCTTGGCAACCTTTTTTTAGGCACAGAAGTGTAATTGGGGCTGAACGTATAGTTCAGCGAGTCCAATAGTTATCGAACCCTGGACCCTCTTCATTACAAGGTAACAACGTTATCACCATGACATTTGAGATGCCTACTTGTTAATTTTCGAGTTAACTTGTTATCTCTTTGCTTAAAATGCTTGAAAAATATTAATTAATATACACTCACATACAGAGTTTTCGCTAAAGATTGTACCTTTTTCTAAACGTATATTCTCAGCCTCATGATGTGGTAGTAGTTTGCACTCTTCAAAAAAAAAGATAAGATAATTTCTCCAAGTTTTGTTAACATATGTTACAAGGTTAAAATTATATTTTGAGCCACGCTTCGTGGCGGATTAGTTATTTCTGCATGCACATGCACAACTTCATTCAATATTAGCACCACACATAAAAATATAATGTTAGACACTAAACGTTGATTGTCTGAAGGCCAATGGAAATTCTTTATCTGGTTCAATGACTGCCTGCACAAGTTGCACCTGTAAGCCTTGAGATGCAAACACTTATAAAGCACATACAATACCGTTGAGTGAGACATTTTCAACTCGCTTTTCGAATCCTTGAATTTTACTGTATTTATATAAATTTCATGTATTATATATATATATATATATATATATATATATATTATATATATTAGTATATCTTTACATTTTGTTTTGTACGTGGTGGTTCAGATCTGAAGAATTGAGTGTAAAGATAATATTTGTTTATTTTAATATTGAAATTTTGTATTCGTATCAGCAATTTTTGTATTGGATAGTCTGATATTTTACGTTACTCTATCAATCGAATTTGTATTATTTTAAGTAACTATACTTTCTGTTGTGTACATTTAAAATATATTTTAGCGTTGACATATTGTATGTTTATCAGAAAATGTAGAACTTTATAATTAGACATTCGCTTGTTGTGTTAAAACAAATACATAAATAAACTCTACGCACTAACTCCACCAAACATGCCGGACCCTGTGGCCGAGTGATTAGCACATCGCGCTGCGACGCCAAGGGTCTCGGGTTCGAATCCCGCTCGAGCTTGGTTGTTTGTGAATGTCCATTCAACAATTTCATCCCTCATCCCCCATCCCCATCTTCACAAATTAGCCAAGAGGCACAAAACGCGAAGTAAAATAAACTAAATTAATCAAATCAAATCCACCAAACATGATGGGCGACCAGTGTATTACTTTGCTTTATCCAAGTCTTGAATATCAGTGATATAAGTCTAAGATTATGGAGGTTGTTTTTGTTAGGGGGATTAAGCATTAAATTGCGGGAGCTACCCAATTCTTGTGTATTACTATTGTCTTAGACTGTTGCGGAAATTCTGGTGTGGGGACAGAATTATTTGTGTTGGAGGAGGCAATATGAACTCTTCAATATAAACAGTAAGTCTAAAATTGGTATGGAAATTTTGGTGGGAGGATTGAGTATTAAATTTAAAGAGGGGATAGCAAGCTCTTGATAAAGCGTTAAATCTTAGATTGTCAAGGGATTTCTGTAGTTGGGGAGAGTTTAATATATTAAATTTCGTGGACTATATTTATCGATATGATATCCACACACTTTCGGCGCCAAATGTGCGAAATGAGAAACTGAAAAAGGGTAAATATCGTGGAATCCTAAGAAAGTATTGGCACCCCATTAAATTAATATTCTTGAAAGCCTTCAAAGAAATGGATGTCAAAATTTTCTTGTTCGCCTCGCTGGCGATTATGTGTTGCGAAAATGGGTGTCTCACGTTTTACTAGTTGAATGTGAAGTTTTATACTGTAGCTGCATTACAAGACATGAACGATATTCTCGATATTCATTAATAACATCACTTCTTAAAATATAATGCTTAGTTTTGGTATATTGCTTCATTTAAAGCAGGTGCATCATTTGGATAATGTACTCCTATCAGCAATTTTATTGTATTAATGATTCCCTGTATGCTGTAATAGTTGTATTAAGTGTAATTCATTAGTAACGCCTTTCACGTTGCCCGATAAAACAAGAAAATAAATAATATCAAATTCGCATTTCTAACTTCTTGTCACAGGAGAACTTTACTTTAAGAAGTGAAATTTGCACTGAAGATAAAATCAACGTAATTATTGCTATGGAAATTTTCGAAAATTTCGAAAATTGAACAATTAAAGAACATGGATAGTTTAACATGGTATTGGGTTCAAATAAACATTAATTATTACTTATTCATTGTAATGATCCTAAGAGATCGTACCCCTTAGTAACACTAATGTTTATTTACTCGGTGTATATGTAACCATTGTTATTAGGTTCAAAGTTATTTTATTACTTGTTCAATGTTACATGTGTTAATACCTGCTTTGATAATTGTGTTTATCAGTAGTGATTTATTATTATTCTCTTAATAAGGCCCTGCGTGGTCGCAAAGAATATGTATTATTTATCTGATAATTGTATATTAACGTTTAGCACACGTTTAATATTGTATGTATTCATCGTTTGTGCCTTGTGCACGTAGTTCAATCGTCTGCCGTAGAGATGGCCTTGCCTGCTCTAGCACGGTTCCACGTAGTTCGCGTGAACGGCGCTAGAGGCGCTACCTGAACCGAGGCTATATAACCAGCCGCGGAGCAGATTTTCTTCAGTTGGCTTTCAGGTCGGCTCACGATAAGATCTCTCTTACCAACTGACCCGGAAGAAAGGAACACTCCGCTCTTGCGAGAGGCCAAGCTTCTTAAAGAAGGAAGGAAGGTGCACTCCGCTCTTGCGAGAGGCCAAGCACCCGAGAAAGCCGCACTCCGCCTTCCAGCGAGAGAGGTTGAACTCTGCCTTTGGCAAGAGAACCCACTCCGCTTATTGGCGAGAGAGAAAACTCCACTTTAGAGTGAGAGGACCCGCTCCGCTTGTTGCGAGAGGCTTCCTCCCCCTATCAACCTGCGGCACCCCGCCAGGGTAGTGTGGCGTTGGGTTTCCAGGCAACCGCTCAGAAGGTAAAATTACAGGTCAGGGAAATACCACGGTTATCGTGAGGGTGACCCTAATAAATGCCCCTTTGTTCCCCGAAAGCCAACAGTTCCCTGCAGCTACAGAAGTCGGCGCTAGTAAAGGACTGCACTTCCTGAAGTTTGTTGGAGCTAAGGATACGACCCCAGAGGGCAGCAGCAGCAGCAGTGTATCTGTTCCCAGTTTACGGCAGTTTGCAGAAGCCATTCTCCCCCCATTGTGTGGCAATATATTGGCCAAGTGAGTATAATATCCTACACGGGCGTGTGCTAAACTTACAACGTTTATAGTTGCATAAGTGTATCCAGCTACATTCATTAAACTTTCTCTAACGTTGGACAGTGTACTTATTCCCGAACCCTGAGTGAAATAGAGTCTCATACCACCGCTGGAGAAAAGGTTAGCATAATGGGTAAAACTTTGCAGAGCGTATGGTGCTACTGATTGGTCGTGGCCAAGTTAGTAGACTTGCATCCAGCTGACGTGCTCGTGTAGGTGTAGTAGGCACTTTTCTCGAGCAGGACGTTGCAAAGTTAATTGGCGCTTACACCGTGGGGCGCGAAGTGAATATTCCCGAACTGTTAACATTACTGGCAAGTGCAACACTAGGGTGAACTGTTATCGGAAATACTAGTGGTGGTGTTAAACAGCTGGAATCACCCTTTCAAAGTATTTTGCCGCTTTTAAAGTGAAGAATTTACGTGAAACCATGGACAGTGATAAAGCAGGGAAGACCCTACGAAGCAGATCTAAGAAGACAATGGAGGTAGAGACTGAATTTGCTTGCTGTAGGAACCAGGGAGAGCGAAAAGACTCTTTCCAGTGTAGCCAGTGACATAAAAATTTCCATTGGCACTGTGAAGGTAAAGAGATGACTAATATAACTGAAGGTGAACTTTTGTGTCAGACATGTTTGTCAATGCCTGCCGTAACCTCCGATCCGGAGCCAAGTTTCTCTGCTCAGACTCCAGTAGCTCAAGGTTTACTAGACTGGTTGATGAAGGATAAAGAGGAAAGGAAAAATGAAAAGATTGAGGAAGAGAAACAGCGAAAAAAATAAATGGCTGCAGCAGAAGAGAAAAGACTGCTAGAAGCTGCTGAAAGAAAACAAGAGCTGCAAGAGCTTAAAACTATAATGCAGATTCAGGAAGAGAAAAGACAACTTGAGAAGCGAGAATTTGAAGAAAAAAGAGAACTTGAGAAGCGAGAATTTGAAGAAAAAAGATAACTTGAGAAGCGAGAATTTGAAGAGAAAAGAGAACTTGAAAAAAAAGAGTCGGAAGCTAGAAGACAAGAAGACTTGGAGATGTTTCAGAAATTAGTTGAAAGTCTAGAAGAAAAGAGAAATCAAGAGAATTACAGGAGGAAATGGGGAAAATAACTGTAAAGTTAAAAGAATATGTTAGTGAAGCTGTAGAACCTTTAAGATCTTGGCAAAGTGAAATCATTAAACAAATGGGTTCTTACTTGGAGCTGGCCCAAGCTTTAGCTGAGAGAGAAAAGAATAGTGAACTTCATGAGGAGAAGGTGAGAAATATTGAAAACACAGTAGAGTCCATGCAAGCTTCTGTTCAAGTGTTAAATGACAGAACTGAAGTCATGGAAAGAGAAGTCCAAAAACAGCATGAAGTTATTGAGGTTGCCACTTCCACTCTTCGGGATGAAGTTGAGAGGACAACTGTAGATAAGATTAAAAATCTTCAAGTACAAAATCAGAAACTGGAAGTAAGCTTAAGGCGGGAATTACAAGAATAAACAGGGCTATTTGTTAGAAGAGTGGACGACTTGCAGTTGCAGTTCCAAAATTTAATAATTCAACCTGAGCTTACTCATGGGATAAGTTCTCCTATAGTGACTCCAGATAGAAGCTTAAATCCCGAAGCAGAATCATTTGAATTTCCAGCTACAGTGCGAAACCCATTCTGTATTACAGATAAAGACCGACTAGAACGGAGAAAGAGACCTCGTGATGGTGATAGTTCAGATGAATTCCCTCCAAGGCGAAAGTCGCACTTTAAGATGCCCAGAATGGCAGATATCGCTCATATACCTAAATTTAAAGGCGATATAGAAGCACAATCTGCTGAGAAATATCTCAGAGAGCTCAATGTTAGCTTCGAGCTCATGCAGGTACCAGAACACTATCGGCTTGAATTACTTCCCAGAGTTTTTACTGGAAAGGCAGAACATTGGTTAGCCGGCAACATGGATAACTTTGTTGATTATACAGATTTCTGTGATAGGTTCAGAGAAGAGTTTGCCTCTAAGAAAGCTAAGCAAAGGCAATTGGCGGCTGTCAGAAATCGAAAGTATTCTCGATTGGTGTATGAAAACATGGAAAGCTTTGCTTGGAGTGTTTACGCTGCATACAGGAATCTGGCGGAGAATTTCAGTGAAAGTGAAGTTCTTAACTTAATTATTGGACAATTGTCTTATCGGATGAGAAGCCTTTGTCTAGCCCATGCTCCTAGGATAGTGTATGAATTAACTCAGTTTTTGAAAGACTTTGACATCTACGATGAACCAGAGCCTTGGAAAAACAAAGAGGATTCACGAGTAAAGGAAGTTAATGGAGCTAAAAATTTTAAAGTAAGAAACATCGAATCTAGACCTGCTGGAAGAGAAGACACTAATGGTAGGCCTTGGAGATATAATAGAGGGGGTGCACGATATGGTAATACTCGAAATGTTGGTCAGAGAAATGCTTTCCTAAGAAACCGTAACCAAGGTAGGAGGTCACCAGGACCTAGAGAAAATAACCACAATTCTGATGTTCCTAATTCTACTAGACCAAATCCTCCTCGAAACTTGGAAAGGCCTCCTGAGATAAGAGATGACCTGACATCTGAACAGGAGGAAGCTATTGATACGGCTCGTGAGTTCCATCAGAATCAAAGGTCCCAATATTGTCAAACAAACTAGGACCTTGTCTTCTTGCTTCGTTCCCATTTAGGCAAGGGGCTTCGAAGGAGCGACTAATTTCAACTACAAGAGATGTTCAAGAGTTACAAGTTAATTTTCAGTTAACAGAGACAGAAGAATGTTGGTTACAACAAGAGTTGAAATCTGCACGTGAGTCCAGAACTAAATACAGATCTCCTATTATTCAGGCCAAACTAATGGACATTTTGGTGAATTGTGTTATTGACACAGGTAGTGAGTGCTCAATCCTTAGTCATTCGGTGTGGACTAAGTTAGTGGAAAAAGTTCCAGGAATACGAATTCAAAAAGTACCAGAGGTAAGGTTGGTTGATTTCTCTGGAAGTCACAGGAAACGAGTTTATAGAAGTCGTAGTGTTGAATTGGAAATTGGTGGAATGAATTTCAGCACAGAAGTGTTTATCCTCAGAGGTTTCGGAACGGACCTTCTATTAGGAATGCCTTTTCTTAAGCAGCATGAAGCTGAGCTTAGCTTCAAAGATAATAAAGTTATTTTATACTTCGGAAGGACTCCTGAACATGAAGAGGGAAATCCCTTAAATATAGATATAGTACGCTACGTCCAAAGAATCCAAGAAGAGGATGATGAATGGATGAATAGCCCTGAGGACCTCAAAGAGAAGGTCGAAGCTATAAATATATTGAATGATTCCCAAAAGCAGGGGTTGTTTGAAGTGTTGCTACGCTATTTAGAGGTGTTTTCTGAAAGACCAGGAACGATGGAAACTGCTGAATGTGAAATTATGTTGAAAACTTCTGAACCTGTACACCGGGCTCCATATCCGGTACCACTTTCCAAGAGAAAGCCTTTGGAAAAAGAATTAAATCTATGGAAGACGTGGAATATCATACAACCTTCCGTCTCTCCCTACCTGAATCCTTTACTGGTTGTCGACAAGCCTGACGGAAGCGTAAGACCGTGTTTAGATTTTCGGCAGCTCAATGCTATCATGATTATACCAAAAAGTTCAGTTCCACCCATTGACGAGAGTCTTCAAAGATTCAAAGGTTCTCGATATTTTACCAGTTTGGACCTGTCCTCTGGATATCTACAAATTCCTTTAAAACCTGAGTGCAGAAAGTATACTGCCTTTTCTTATAAAGGTCGGCAGTATGAAATTTTGAAGATGCCTTATGGCCTGTCTAATGCTGTTTCAACTTTTGTTTCGGTAATGCATAACGTTTTTGGCCCGGAGACTGAAGAATATCTAACTGTATACATCGATGATCTTCTAATTTTTTATGCAGATTTCAAATCTCATTTGAGACATATTGAAGAGGTCCTCCATAGATTGGAAGAAGTGGGTCTCAAAGTTAAATTAAGAAAATGTGATTTCGTAAAGGGAGAACTAGTATATCTCGGACATCTCATCTCTGGAGACACAATTAAGGTAGATCCCAAGAAAAACGAAGCCATCCTTAAGTTCCCTCAACCTAAATGTAGGAAAGACGTTAGAAAATTTTTGGGATTGGCTAACTGGCGAAGGAAGTTTATTAAAAACTTTTCGGCAAAGACAGAACCACTAGTGAAGCTATTATCCAAGGCTTGTACATGGACTTGGAATCAAGATCAAGAAACAGCTTTTAACTAGCTCAAAGAAGAATTAGTTGGTGCCTCAGCTTTAGCTCAACCTAATCTGAACCAAGAATTTTGCATTCAGAGTGATGCCTCTACTAAAGGTCTTGGTTGCATACTGTTTCAAGAAGAAGGAAGTGAAAAAGCCATCATCCAATATGCTAGCCGAAAGCTAAAGGATAATGAGATGCACTATTCTATTCGCGAGTTAGAATGCTTGGCAATATTATTTGGTGTAAATAAATTTGAAATTTATTTAAAAGGAAGAAACTTTAAAATCTACACAGATCATAGAGGTCTAATTTGGCTACAAAATTCCAAGAACTGGAACTGTCGCCTTACTAGGTGGTCATTAAAATTACAATCTTACTCTTTCGAAATAATTTACATTAAAGGAAAGGATAATGTAATTCCCGATGTACTCAGTAGGTATCCAGCAGAGGATAATCATATAGAAGAGAATCCCAAGTTTTTTCATGTAAATTACATATGGCAAGAACGAGAAGACCTAGAGAATGCTGAGAATTGGACCAAAGCACAAGAAACTGATAATTTTTGTCAGCCTATCATTAAGCTTCTAAACCAAAACTCCCAAGAAGACTCTCCTTTAGAGGCCAAGTTGCGAAAATTATACCAAGTTCATGGGAACTTATTGTTCAGAAAGACTTCTGGTGACGAAATTTCGTGGAAATTATGTGTTCCTGAGCAATTTAAAACCAAAGTTATAAAAGACAACCATGATGAGCAAGGACATTTTGGGTTGGGAAAAACTCTTAAAAGGGTTAAACTCCGATACTTTTGGCCAAAGTTAAAGCAAGATATAGCTAGGCATATCAGAGACTGTCTTACTTGTGCTAAAACTAAAATGGATAAGTTGGGCATTCTTAAGGAAAAACTCTACATTAGACAAAAGGAGCCTCATGAACTATTGTCAATTGATTTAATAGGTCAATTACCTATCTCACAAGGTTATCAGTATATACTATTCCTTGCGGATGTAGGTACCAAGTTCGTATCAGTTTATCCATTACGTCGTGGTACTGCCAGAGAAGTAGTAAATGTAATGGAAAGAGGTTTCTTTACACATTTCCCTAAAGTAAAAGCCATCTTATCCGACAGAGGGACTCAGTTTACGTCACACATATGGAAGGAATATCTTGACGGCAAGCAAATCAAATATTTCTTCACTACAGCTTACCACCCCAGTAGTAACTCCATAGAGAGAATGAACCAAGAAATAGTCAGACTGCTTAGACTGTTTTGCCATAGTGAACATCAGCGTTGGTCAAAACATTTAACAGACATTTCATGGTTGCTGAACAATTCTGTGTCAGAAGTTACTGGATATGCTCCTTCGGAATTATTCTTTAACCGACCGGTACCCAATGAAGTGCTGGACCATTTCACCTGGCCCAATGACGAAGCTGACGCCCAAATTACCAATTGGAACCAAAAGTTATTCCTCGCTAAGACCCGTGAGAGAAGAAAGTGTGAAAAACGCAAGTTTAAAACTAAAGGACATGCCCGGGAATTACGCGAAAATGACTTAGTGTTAGTGAGGAATCACAAGCTTAGCTCTAGAAAGACTAGAACTATAGCTAAGCTTTTCGAGGTGTTCATCGGCCCTTTCATTGCCACTGACCTTCGAAACAACACTGCCTTGCTGGTTCATCCCAAGACGAAGCAAAGTGTGGATCGAGTGAACTTCGATAATCTGCGCCTATTTCAGTGTTCCCCCGGACGGAGAAGTGAAATATTAGGGGAGATCAATGTGTGTTAAGTGTTCAAAAATGTTTCAGAAATTTTGAATTTGAATTAAGAACTTGAACTTAAAAATTTCTTCAAAATTTTTCCCCAGTAGAGGGGCATTTGTAATGATCCTAAGAGATCATACCCCTTAGTAACACTAATGTTTATTTACTCGGTGTATATGTAACCATTGTTATTAGGTTCAAAGTTATTTTATTACTTGTTCAATGTTACATGTGTTAATACCTGCTTTGATAATTGTGTTTATCAGTAGTGATTTATTATTATTCTCTTAATAAGGCCCTGCGTGGTCGCAAAGAATATGTATTATTTATCTGATAATTGTATATTAACGTTTAGCACACGTTTAATATTGTATGTATTCATCGTTTGTGCCTTGTGCACGTAGTTCAATCGTCTGCCGTAGAGATGGCCTTGCCTGCTCTAGCACGGTTCCACGTAGTTCGCGTGAACGGCGCTAGAGGCGCTACCTGAACCGAGGCTATATAACCAGCCGCGGAGCAGATTTTCTTCAGTTGGCTTTCAGGTCGGCTCACGATAAGATCTCTCTTACCAACTGACCCGGAAGAAAGGAACACTCCGCTCTTGCGAGAGGCCAAGCTTCTTAAAGAAGGAAGGAAGGTGCACTCCGCTCTTGCGAGAGGCCAAGCACCCGAGAAAGCCGCACTCCGCCTTCCAGCGAGAGAGGTTGAACTCTGCCTTTGGCAAGAGAACCCACTCCGCTTATTGGCGAGAGAGAAAACTCCACTTTAGAGTGAGAGGACCCGCTCCGCTTGTTGCGAGAGGCTTCCTCCCCCTATCAACCTGCGGCACCCCGCCAGGGTAGTGTGGCGTTGGGTTTCCAGGCAACCGCTCAGAAGGTAAAATTACAGGTCAGGGAAATACCACGGTTATCGTGAGGGTGACCCTAATAAATGCCCCTTTGTTCCCCGAAAGCCAACAGTTCCCTGCAGCTACAGAAGTCGGCGCTAGTAAAGGACTGCACTTCCTGAAGTTTGTTGGAGCTAAGGATACGACCCCAGAGGGCAGCAGCAGCAGCAGTGTATCTGTTCCCAGTTTACGGCAGTTTGCAGAAGCCATTCTCCCCCCATTGTGTGGCAATATATTGGCCAAGTGAGTATAATATCCTACACGGGCGTGTGCTAAACTTACAACGTTTATAGTTGCATAAGTGTATCCAGCTACATTCATTAAACTTTCTCTAACGTTGGACAGTGTACTTATTCCCGAACCCTGAGTGAAATAGAGTCTCATACCACCGCTGGAGAAAAGGTTAGCATAATGGGTAAAACTTTGCAGAGCGTATGGTGCTACTGATTGGTCGTGGCCAAGTTAGTAGACTTGCATCCAGCTGACGTGCTCGTGTAGGTGTAGTAGGCACTTTTCTCGAGCAGGACGTTGCATCATCCACACTATTTTTGGGGGATTGCGATGAATGATTGGGGGTGGGTAATGCATACAATCTTGGGGGTGATGGGCATCCCTGTTTAGGGACGAGGTCAGATCAAATATATTCTTCAGTAAAGCTAAGAAAAAGTTACTTTCAGTAGGCATGTTGTCGTAATTAAATATTTTATGGGAATTGTATATGACATGGTTCAGGAGGACGATTTGCATGATTTGGGGGACGCATGATTTAATTTAAAGGGATATTTTAAATGCCTTCGTGGGAGACACATGATGTAATTTACGGGGACGCGCCACTGGCCTTGTGTGTGTTGGGCACCACTATGTCAAAATCACATGTAATAAGGGTGAAAATCCTTTGTAAAACACACCCTTACGACTCCTTCTCCCCTATCAATTAACACAAGTTCATAAAAATCAGTGTCCAGGCCTACGCACTATCCAGGCAACTAAGGTTTTCTGTTATCAAAATGGGAAGCTCTGTTTGAGCGTGATAAATTTCCATTTCGGCAAATTTCTATATAAGCTGCCAAAAACTCCTCTGAATAGGACGAAATGTAGTACATTTACAGCATACTTGACAATAAATAACTCTGCCGGCAGTGGTAAACGCATCGTTACCTTCTACCCACTGATGGAGCAATGTGTTGTTACTTCTGCATTTATTGTCAATTCTGCAACACACAAACTCACAGATTTATCAAAGATGTCACATTAATATATAATCCTCAAATAACGCAACCCCAGTGTTGTCTCTGGAATTTGAAAATGTGACTCAAATCTCTGAAAGGTCGTTTGTTGTTGAAAGAGTATAGGTTTTATCTATCATCGCAACCAGATCACCTGCAACGCTGTGAGATGAGTTTTGGAATGTCCTTGTGAGCCAACTAGTGCCCAAGACAAGACTAAGTAGGCTATTTTTTAATGCTGACACAAAGAATGGGGAAAATGAAGCATACAAACTTGAAATGAACAATTACATGAAAATTGCTCCCCAATTCCCAATATGCACGTTAATCTAAAATATGCACTAACATCCAAAATATGCATTTATATACACTATGACTTTACCAGAGTAATCCACATCAAGTGAAATGTATAAATCCGTTGAGAGCATATGAATTTTCCTTAAGGAAAAAAACATGCAAATATGGAAAACTCCACTCCCTAGTCATTACAAAAAGGAAGAAAAAATCAAATAATCTAATACAAAAACTTTATTTCAGAGAGTGAACGATTTGAAAATTTCCGTTGCTATCAAGGACGCTGAGGAAATAATTTTAATTGAGGTTCCAGGAATCAAGCCTACATTTGGGAGGGTTTCAAATTACGATCCAGCGGGTAAGTAAGAACTGAACAATTGTACAAACTATCGTACAGGGAAAGGAACACTAATTCAAATTCACCTATGCCTTAAAGCACATTTATGAATTATTTATTTATTTATTTATTTTACACGTAAATTTATTCAACAATTTTGATGTAGCAACAAACAGAAATGATAATATTTGATTGAATTAATATAATTACTAACTGAATTGATCAGTAAATCAACATCCAAGATGGAATTACAAAGGAGACGCCAATATGAAAGTAACATAATCGTCATATAGGTCTAATAGAGGTTAATTCATTGGGACATGAAGAATGTTCTTCAGTTTCTAGTCGCCCTTCAAAAATTGTTTTATATGATACAACTGCAAATATAAATTTTGGTGTGTCATGTTGTCTGCTGTTTTTACAATTCTACATTTCTTAGGTTTGAGGAACAGAATTTTGCTTGAAGGAACAATTGAAGGGAAAAGAGAAAAAAGAAGGAATGTTACAAAAACGCTTTTTCGGGAAAACGGTGGTTTAATGTTGGAACATTCCTTGTTCTTTCCCACGTCGCCAATCCTTTTGCGGCTTTTTCCATGGAAATTTCGACATCTCAGAACGTATGGGATACTCCCTCAAATAGTATCTAGAACCACCAACCAAACGAGCACAGCACCCAAAAAAGCGCAACAATGCACATTCCTTTTTTCCCCCCTTACCCTGCAATTGTTTCCATATATCTCTTTTCTTTTCTTCAAACCAAAGCTCACTAGTGATAGGTTTAACTAGACACTTAACAAACCACCTTACAGTACAGGTCGAGTCCCGATTAGCCTTTCTGTACATAAAGTGGACATAAAATGACAATTCAAAATATATTAAAAAAAACATTTGTTATTTTCTTTATTCCCTCGTGTTAGTACATATACTGAGCTATAAGATGGTATATTTTGTTTCTTCCTGCTCTGATGATTTCTTGAGATAAGTCTATTATATAAAGTGGCGGAATTTGTAACTTTTTATTGTCACATATATTACTGATGTTTTTAGCGTCGTCGCCTTGTAATCAAGGGGTCCCGGTTTCGATACCCGGTGGAAGCACTTGGCACAGTGGTTCGGATCCCACTTTAAACTGTAGGTGCATTTCCGATTAGCCTTACTGTGCATAAAGTGGACTTAAAACACCAAATCACTAACAATAACAATTACTGAGGTTTTCACATATTTTCTAATGTACCACGAAAAGTGTTTAAGTTATTTAGTTTCAGATATTTAACTTTCAAAATTGTGATTCACTTGTCTTTTTGTTACATTTCAACTCTTTATTTCATTTGGGCATTGATTCAAAAACTTAGCCAGGTGTCTGGCGCACCTGGTACTGCTCTCTGACACGATAAATGTTTCCAGTGCACATGGTAATTTCGAAAAACAAACACATTCTCTTATGAATAAGCCATAATGAGTCAGATAAATTGTCTGTAATGCATAAAATGTATGAACAATTATCATTCTTTTATCAGTTTGATAAATAGTCAGAGACACCTTTAATAAACATGGAAAGTTAAGGTAATTTTATCCATGTTTTTCTCCACTTCGTAAAAAAACTTTATTACAGCTTAGTAACAGTTCCCCCATACTGAAGTTCATGAAGAGAAGTTACAACAAAGAGCTTTTGCGTTTTTGTGAAAGGAGTACAGATTTTATACTCATTTCAACCTTTATGGAAAAGATACAAGATACAAGAATTAAAAATATGACACCGTTAAATATTACGTCCACAATCAGCTATCTTTCTGTAAGTCCAGCACTGCTCTTTTGTCTTCCAAATGACCAAATAGCCACTTCGAAAGCTCTCCACACTAATTCAAAAAACACTTAGAATCACTAAATCTTCTCAGTTAGAAAACTTCACTTCATCTTCTCTTCCCCGATGTCTCTTGGATGTCAATATTTCATAGAAACTCTACGATAATCCAACAATTGATACTCGTAACTGGTCGATTGCCGACTTTCGTGAATTTCTCAACTTCGCAGCACATTTCAAATTTCTCTCGGCCTCAAACTCAAAAATAATATATTTATAATTAGCCAAATGCTAAATTTTTGTACGCACCCACTTGATTTATCAATTTCAGTGTTTAATATAATATGTTAATTATAAAAATAAGTACTTGTGTTATTCAGTGATGTCATATTTTTTTTAATCAGTTTTTTAGTATGAGTCTTGTTTTTGACTAACCTTGATATAATTTAATGTTGGTTACTAGGTAATGTATATGTTTGATTCTGATGGCTGAAGTAAGTGACTATACTAAATGTTTTAATTTGTGTACTCAAGTAATAATTTCGAGGTAAATATATTTTTAATTCTAAAAATAAGTTTATTTTCGAGTATAATTTTGTGTTATGAAGATCAACTGAAGTTATAAGGTATTTTAATTGTTAGAGATTTAATATATTTTACATAACATACCCGTAAGTGATTCCCACGTCTTGGGAGGGCTCACAGTTGTGTTCACCGGAATGGATTAACTGTAAGTATATCCAGCGAGTTTATACCAAGAACGTAAAAGATATTTAATTTTTGGAGCCGCAACGAGGGCATCGATAAATGTGTTTAAGTAGGGTATGCAGAAGCGTAATATAAGAAGTGTTCGTCGTAAGTTAAAGATGGATACTTTAAGTTGCTGTTCCTATAAAGGGTAAGCAGATGATGAAGAGGTGGAATGCAACGATTGTAAATGAAGCTTCCACTTGTGTTGTGCTGGTTTTTCTTTGCCAAAATCTCACTATATGGTGGAAGAATTTAAATGTCTTCTTTGTAAAGAAAAAGGTAACAAAGGAAGTCCTAGTTTGGAACAGCTGTTTGTTTGAAAATGGAGAACATGGAAATGGAATGGAAAGAAGATAAGAGTAACAAGAAAGGATAAGAAATGAACAAGAAAGAATCAGGAGAGAAGATAAAGAGGAACAAGAAAGGATAATAAATGAACAAGAAAGAATCAGGAATGAAGAAAGAGGAGAACAGAGGAAGGAGAGAGAAGAATTGATGAAGCTGCTCAGCCAAGATACGGAAGAATTATCATCAAGAATAGAGGAAGGGTGAAAGGAATGTAGATATATTAAAAAGACTCTGAGGAAGGAAATAGCGTGTGAGAGGCAGTAAGTAGCTGAATTAATACTAAAACTGGAAGAAAAATAAAAGGGGAACATGAAAAGTGTAACTTAGACTTGACACAGGAGAAAACAACTAGAGAAACTAAGGAGAAGGAAATGCAAAAAGAAATTGAGAAATTGAAAGAACGAATCGAGAGTGTTTTTAATAATTCCAAGGCCAGAAGTAACGGAGGGTTCCTCGGAATTGCTTGATAATTTAGAACTAAATCAGAGAAGGCAAGAAAAGAAACTTGAAGAAGTTACCGAGAAAGTTGCATCTGTAGATAAGCAGGTCGACAAACTTCAGATGTTAAAAGCAAGATGTCAAATTCTGAAACCTTCTCAAAATGATGAAGCTGTATTTGAACCTGGATTGAACGGTTCGACAAGGAGAGCTGTTCTGATGAAACTGAAACTAGAAAAATTACAAAGCTCAGAAAGGTAAATAATAACTGCATGTATGAAGGATGGAATCATGATGAGATGTCTTGTAACAAGGTCAGTAAGAATGGTTCGTACAAATCTTTTCGCATGTCTGATGTTAACATCCTTTGTAAGTTCACTGGTGAGATTAATACTGTCTCTGCAGAGAGGTGTTCTAAAGAACTAGTAACATACCTAGATCTAATGAATGTCCCTATGTTGTTTCGATTGAAGTTATTGCCCTCTCTTATGATGGGAAAGGCTAAGGCGTAGTTTGTTGCAAATGAGAAGAGGTGGAAGACTTTTGAACATTGTTGTGTTGCCTTCAGAAAACAATATGCCTCTGCTGATGAAAAACAAAGGGAATTGTAGGCGCTGAGAAACGAAAGGTATTCAAGGAGCTGTGGCCTATCAGTTGAAGAATATTTCTGGGACACATGTGGCTCTTATTGTAATCTTGTTGATAGCGTTGACCAAAGCAAAGAGCTGAACTTGGTTATTAGTCAACTTCCGCTGCGAGTACGTCAGTTGGTACTTACTCGCGATCCACGCAAAATGGACCAACTTACCACCTTTTTGTGAATATATGAAGCCTCGGAGCAAATTGAGGGATGAAGAACAGATAACCCGAGATTCGAGGACAGAAAACACAACCAAGCTAGAGTTAGGCAATTGAAGTATTCCAGAAATCAAGCCAACTCGGAGAAGGGGCTCTCAGATAATGGAAGGTCTGATAATGAGAACTCGAGTGAAAGCGCTCGACAAAGTAACAATCCTCCTAGTGAAGAGAATAGAAGCTGGTTCTACAGAAGAAGGAACTGCGAGAGATCACAGCGATCCTCTGGAGAAGAAATAAGAACGCCATTCCGAAGAAGAAGTTCTTATGGTAATAATAATTTCTCCCCACATCGCGATAACTGGTATAGAGGTAACTAAAATTGGAGGAGGAAGGAGAGTGCTACACAGACGGAAAGTTTGGATAGTGGAGAAACTAGTGTTAAGTAATTAGATGTTAACACTTCTGCCCTGTCCTACACTCCCAGACACTGAGAAGCAGTTGCTTAGTTGAGTGGACGGGTGAGAGTTTTAAAAAAGAAAATTTACTCCATTTTCATTTTGTTAATTTTCTTGTTGTTTGTGGGAGGATGACATGATACGCACCCACTTAATTTATCAATTTCAGTGTTTAACATGTTAATTATAAAAATTAATACTTGTGTTATTCAATGACGTCATAATTTGTTTTACTCAGTTTTGTAATATGTGCATTGGTTATTGACTAACTTTGATATAATTGAATGTTGGTTGCTAGGTAATTTACATGTTTGATTCTGATGGCTGAAGTAAGTGACTTTTAAACTAAATGTTTTAATTTGTGTACTCAAGTAATAATTTCAGCCTCCCCCATGGCGCAGTGGTAGCGTCATTGCCTTGTGTGGAGGCAAAAGTGGTTCGGATTCCACTTTAAACTGTAGGTCCAGTCCCGATTAGCCTTACTGCGCATAAAGTGAACTTAAAACACCAAATCAAACCAAACAAAAACCAATCAAGTAATAATTTCGAGGTTAATACAGTTTTAATTCTAAAAAGAAGTTTATTTCCGAGTGCAATTGTGCCTTATGAAGATCAACTGACTAAGGTATTTTAATTGTTAGAGATTTAATATATTTTACATAACATACCAGTAAGTGATTCTCACGTCTTGAGGGTCCTCACAGTTGTGTTCACCTGAATGGATTAACTGTAAGTATATTTACCGAGTTTAAACCGGGAACGTAACAATTTTTAGTAAAAAGTCTCTTCGTTTCTGGGGCGTCAAAACGCGCAAACTCTACTCAAGATTAATCAATTTTGAAAATTGTGAAAAGTGCCACTTTTAAACATAAATATATCCTTAAATATACCTGGTCTTCTCCAGGTGATAGAACTCATAATCGGACAGTTAATATTCTAATTGATAAAGGAAGGCATACTAGTATAATTAACGTTTGTTCATATAGAAGTGCTGACTGTACCGGTGAATATTATTTAGCAATTGATAAATTAAGAAAACTCTCAGTAATAAATCACAAGCAAGAACATTTTTATAGTTCTAAAACTATAAAAGAAAATTTGCTGGTGAAAAAATTAATAAAGATTACCAAATTAAACTGTCAAATAGATTTAATATTTTGCATGATTAAAACATAAATGAAACAGATGTAAATGAGAATTGGGAGCATATACATAATGCAATAGAATCAGCAGCTAAAGAAAGTATATGATACCAAGACAAAGTAAGGTGTGGTTTGATAATGAATGTTATAACCAAATGGAAATGTGAATTTAGGGTAGAATTTAGTGCTTAAATAACCCTCATTATATAAATTGAAGCAATTATAATAGAAGAAAGGTTGAAGTCAACTGCACATTTGGAAAAACAAGAGAATACCTTAAAAGCAAAATAACCAAAATTGAAACAAACAGCAAAAATGAAAATATAAGATATTTGCATAAAGGTGTAAATGAATTTAGAAACCTAAAGTAAACTTGATAAAAGAAAAATAAACGGTGAAGTTTTGGCTCAACCAAGCGATATTCTAATTAGAAGGAAAAAACTAATTCAATGACCTTCTAAATGTTCATGTAGGAGATTAGTCAGAAGTAAATGAAGTGCACACGGCAGAACCTTCAGTTTCAGAACCTATCTTACCTGAAGTTGAAGATTCTCTTTAAAGGCTCTTTAAAGAATAATAAATCACCTGGTATTGATTTAATACCAGCTGAGTTAATTAAATATGGTGGGAATTCTTTAATATATCAAATTCATAAATTTATTTGTTTAATATGGAATAAAGTAGAAATCTCTCAACAGTGGAAAAAATCCCTCATTATTCCGATATTTAAAGAAGATGATAAAATTAACTGTGTTCTATACTCTCAACATCATATAAAATATTATCTAACATTCTTTCAACATGACTAGCACCATATGCTAATGAAATTATAGGTGATTATCAATGAGGATTTAAACGAAACAGATCAACTGTAGATCAAATGTTTAACATCAGACAGTCACTTCAGAAAAAGTGGGAATATAATCAAAATGTCCATCAGGTATTCATTGATTTTAATAATACATATGATTCTGTTAAAAGGGATACATAATACAGGGTGTCCGGATTGTAACTGACATTTTTAAAATAGTTATTAATTACATTTCAACAAACCGAGCTTTTTGTTAACAAACCATTGCAACGGCAATAGTACGTACATTTGCGAGTTTGATTCAGAAATATTTCATATATGTACAACTTACGGTGGCGGCACTAGTGCCGCTTAAACAAAAAATGGCGTCTGTGGATGAAAAAGCCACGGAACTCAATACGGGAGGCGAGCAGACAGCTAGGAATTAAAAGGACCACTGTTCACTAAGTCGTGCACAAAAGAATACATTTGTAAGCATACAAGATGCAGTTGTTGCACAAAATTAAAATAGATGACAAGCCATTGATTTGCCATTGACATTTTGCAGAAGGTAGATGTTTAGCCCTCTGGGCCTCTTTATTTAGGGGTACATCAAAGATGTATTCTGGCGAAAAGATAGATGATCTACAACAACTGCAGGACTGTATACGGAATGCTCTTACATCTGTAACCCCTCAATTGCTACAGAACACGTGGTAGTAGACTGAATACAGGCTGGACATTCTCCGTGCAACAAACGAAGCTCATGTGGAGCTTTTCTGAGCTGTAACTGCTTCCAATAAAACTTGGTGAGTTTGCTTTCAAAATGTAACACACTTTTAAAAACTGCCCGTCTCAATCCGGACACCCTGTATATTAGTCGAGTTTGGAATACCTAAGAAGCTTGCTAACATGATAAAAGTATGGAATAATCAAACAGAAAGTAAAATTCGTGCGTGTATTAACATGCCTGACAAATTTACAACCAAGGAGATGCATTATCCCCATTGCTCTTTAATTTTGCTTAGAATATGCTGTTAGGAAGATAAATGAAACTACTGACATACTAAAATTAAATGGTCTGACTCAGTTGCTAGCATATGCAGATGATGTGTAGACTTACTATGGGATGATATAATACAATTAAGAATAACGCCAAAATCTTTTTAAAAAACAGCGAGAGAGATAGGTTTTAAAGTTATCAAAGAGGAAACTAAATGTATGCTTTCTGATTGAAATGAAATGTAAGATAATAATCAGAATTTAATTATTGATATTGGATCTGCTTTTAAAATCCATTTATCATTCTCAATTCACTTCGCGAAACCTATTTTATAGTGATGTTTATTCAAAGGAGGTAAGATGTACGTGGAATGTGGAAACACCGCACACAGTGATGTCCATTGAACTGTGAAAACTGCGGGCTGTCACTGCGAGTCAGTGACACGTTTCACGTTCATCTTTACTACGTTGAATAAAAATTTGTGAGAAATCTGTTTGGCATTGTGAATTGACAATGATAATGGATTTTATAAACAGATATAAAGATCTTTAAAAAAAAAACAATATTAATTTTTAATACTAAGAAAAAGTTGTTTAGCAAAATTGAGAAGAACGGTTTATTGACAAAATATTAAAATCTGAAGATTAAGAATTGTGTTTAAAATATTTCTGACTACACCGTACTAAAATGTCATCACTATCCGACCACCCGTTTTTCATTTATAGAATTTCAACGAAGCGATCGTTTGCAAAACTAAAAAACGGCACTTTTTTTTCTCACGAATACAAAAGATAGAAGGCCTACTCGAAAAATAATTGGTTATCATTAGTGAAGATTTGAATAAGCTAATTTTTTATGTAACTCGTCTTTATGTAGGTATATTAGTTAGTTTGTAATTGGAGTTCCAACTCGAGTATCTATAATTATTAATCAGAGAGTAAAAAGGACGTGGAGACAGGTGAGTGAAAAGGTTGACATAATTTTGAACTGCATAATGTGTATTCATGTCCAGATATTATTAGAATAATTAAATTTAGAAGACTTAAATGAGCAGGCCACGTGGCACGAAAAGACGAAAAGATGAGTTTACAGGATTCTTGTTGAGAAACCTGGCGGTAAGAGACCTATAGGAAGGCCAAGATGGAGGGATAATGTTAAGATGGATCTGATGGAATTCGGTTGGAATAGATTGGATTGATATTGACAGGGATAGGGGCAGACGGAAGACTTGTTTTGCTGCAGCCATAAACCTTCTGGTTTAAGAAGGCTAGAGATTTAGTTAAAGGTATGGTAGAACGGAGTCATATTCTTATTAAAAGCTCCATTACAGAAAAAATGAAGTTCTTTATTAACTTGTCATATACTTTTATAGAGAGAACATTTCATTCAGTTGTTAATGAATTATTACTTCGAGAAGAGCATTTCGATTTTAAGTTTATACTTAGCTTCAGTAAACAAAATGTCCTTTTGTAATTTTAGGTTCTGGAATAGCTGAGATAAAACACGTTCCAGGAGAAAACGTGGCTTTCGTGACCATCACACTGTCAGGATCTAAACAGGATGAATTGTGGAGAGCTCACAAATTGGAGGAAGGCAACTTCGGAGTTCTCGTCATCACCTACGATTGTATGAGGCCAGCAGAAAGTCAAATTCTGGTAGGCTAAGTTGAATTTTATTACTTCTAAATCCACCTTTTATCCCCCGAGTTCCCTTTGAGATCCATATTTAGAAGCACACATCTGCTAAAGAAGTAAGAGACTAAGAATTTAGCGGGAGCTGTGCATCATATTTTGTAGCCTTTATCAAAAATTCTCTTTAGATACAACCAATTTTGGACTAATTAGTATTGTTATACTAATCCATCCTAATGTTTTAGGATGGCTCTTATTTTACAACTTTTGAATATCTTCTAGAACCCCCCCCCCCCGAAACTGACACCATTCGGCATGCAAATAAACCGTTTCAAATTTCAATTCATTCAGCAATGGAGAGGCGTGCCGAAAATATTTGTAAACCTTCTTTCAAAAGTGCGGAAGCCTACACGACGGGAGAAAAGTGTCTAATGTCGGAAAAAATTCCCCGAAAGCTAAATGTTGGTAATCGTGAAACTACTATCTGCAATGCAAAATCCAAAAAGTCCCCCTCTTTCCAATTCCCCAGGGCCTCTACCCTCAACCCCAACCAACCTGAGATTCGGACAGTTTGATTCTGATCTACCAGGTGGTCATAATTAAAGTTCCTCTGATCAGAGCCGTCTTGAGCACGTTTAAACCATTGGGATCCTGTGCAACTATCCACCAACTATCTGATAAGCCGACCAATGGTGACGGAAAAAATTAGTTCAAATATTTCCCACCAGCTGGAAATATGGCGCTGAAATCTCATGAACAGTGAAGAACATTCTGTTGCTGAATCATCGATCACGCTGTCTTACACTTCCACAGAATCATTCACGTTGACGGCCGGCATATTGAATACTGCTTTATAAATAAAAATGAAATTTTGCATGTCTGACTTTGGTTGTTCACATTTACACCTTGTGTTGAAAATTTTGAGATAATTTGCTTTACGTTAGCATTCGTTTCACCATGTTCTCCATATACCAAGTTTCCGAGTGAGGCCATATTAATTCTGATAATAACACCCTGTATATCTCCGTAGCTAATGGCTGGCAACAATGAGTCAGTCTGAGAGGTGTCACTGCGAAATGTAATCAGATAAACTTAATGGAATCTCGAACAAAGAACGTTCAAAGCACACCATGAGGAAAGTTTAATTTATCATATTCCCAATGAAATATTATATTTTTTTGTAAACTGATTCATAACAAGCAATTAACTCCAGTAAATAATTGACCACATATTTTGAGAATATGAAATGAGTTTCACTTTACTGTAAAGTGGTTGATTATGATTAAATTTGGCTTTAGGAAATTAATCTCCAGCTTCTATAATTATGGGGGATACTCAGGCAGGGTAAAATTTTAAAACACTATAAAATATGTTATCAAGTCGTCTAAGTATTGAACGTTCAAAACTGAACATCAAAATTATAAAAAGTACTCGGACCAAAGTATCCAAAAATCGACCCGGAACCTGCTTTTCTCGATGGGGGCGACCGCGAAATATGCCCCAAAATGTCCAGTTTACGGAAGGCCACGGTCAGGTTTGAGCTTGAAATAACGCGTGTAACGTGTAGCAGTGTCCACGTTACAAAAATATATAAACTTAATATTTTTTTCTAACTATAATTCTATATGTTAATGGTTAATTACCTAGTAATGTGGAACACACTTCGTATGTGTGGAACACACTTCGTATGGTGTTAGTTATAAGTTCGAAAAGTTTGTTCCTTTCTGCCAGCAAGCTGAGCTGTAAGTTTATTATCGGTGACAACAATGCAGGAAAGCTAACGCTATTGTGTAAAAGCCAGGCAGACGCTATCTTATGAGAACGTTGTCACAGGGAAAATACGAAAGATTAGGCTGTCTTTCCCACTCTATATCTGTCGTGTCCCTTGGCGGACAATAATTATACTTATATCATAATAATATCTGACTCTTTAGCTTCAACACAGTATTTTCAGAATTTAGTTACGTTAACGCAAAAGGAAGTTATGTCCGAGCAAACAAAACCTGTATATAAATATTTTTGCTTAACATTTTCACGTTGATTATCGCGTGGCCGTTGCGGGGAGAGAGGGGAGTTGAAAGAAGTCATACTCCCTGGTCAAGTTAAATACTGAGTATAACGTTTAGAATTCTATTGCATATTTATTAATCACAAAAGGGTAAAAACAATAATTTTGCATGTAACTAATTATGTTTCTCATTGATAATTAATTTGTATTTTATTGTGATGTAAAATTGGTGTTAAGATAAAAGTTTGTAAATCCATCACGGCACCATTAAATTCTACATAAGCAGCTGAGCTCGGTGGCTCATGGCCTTTTGTATTCGAAAATCTGATAAATGCGGAACTCGTATAACCGTCCTTTCTTTCAACGCTCGAACTTCTGCCTTTACATTCACTTCGATCTTAGAAATTAGTTCATTCTGGGATTACCTTAGGACAGTTACTTAGCTTTTCTGGTCAGAAGGCGTATATTCTCTCTGTTCTATGCTCCTGGATAGGAGATACAATTGAGAGAGTAGTGATTGTCTTAAGATATGCCGGAATTCGGGATCGGCCGATAGACTGTTAGTAGTCAACGTTGGTATCCCTGGTCAGGGTACACATTTTCTTATTCGGTGGTCACGGAAGAATCTTCGGTTCTCTGGTCAGAGGCTGGAGAGAGAAAAGGAAGTTGGATACTTAACTGGATATCGACAGAACCTAGTGGGAAGAAGGATTGTCGACTATTTGTAGGATCTTGGTCAGATCTATAAGTAGATTGAGAACCTTTGACCCAGAATTACGACGGACCTTTCATCGAGAACAGAGGCAGCCGGATTAACCGAACCTTGAGCCGAGGAGACTCAAGCCCCGAAGAGTTACTGAGCGTGTAGCCGAGGCTCAATAGACCCATCAACCAAGTAACGATCCAGGGCGGATCTTACAAGTGGCGCTGCAAGGTTTTGGGCTCGAAGTATATATCCGGTGGTTCTTCTGAAGTTACGAAACATCGTGATGGTAACAAGAAAGTCTAAACGCAATTCATTGTCGACGATTGTAGAGGAACACGAAATTTTGCACTTTGATTGTTGCTCCGATCAAGATGAAGAAAACCGGTCATTTAGGTGAATTTCCTGCATCCAGTGGAAACATTTCGTTTGTAAATTTGAGGCTGAATCCGTGAAAGGGCACAATTTAGATGCCGTCCGGTGTAAAGATTGCCAGGGCGATGAAGATGAGAATAAGGAACCTGCTATTGAACTTCCTCCGTGGTTGACAGTTTGGTCCGAAATTGAAGAAAAAAAAAAGGAAAAAAGAAAAAGCAGCAGAAGAAAAGAAACATCAAATCGAAAAGACTACAGAAATGAAAGCTCGGAAGGTGGAAGGGAATGCTGAAAAAAATCGTTGAAGATAACAGGTGGCAACAATTCTGGAGTACATTAAGAGAAGAGAAAGCATAAGAAGAAAGAAAGCAACAAGAAGAGATAGCAGAAGAAAAAGAAAGCGACAATAAAAGAAAGCAGAAGACGAAAGAAAGCATAAGAAGATAGAAATCGACAAGAAGAGAAAGCAGAATATTGATTGATTGATTGATATAAAATTACTGGGTGCGTCGGCAATTATGGCCATTTTGCACACTTCAGAAAGCAGAAGAAGAAAGAAAGTGACATGCTGATAGATCGGAAAATGAAAAACGGCGGAAACAGCTGCATGAAACTCTAAGCAAGGAACAGTCTCAAAATAATGAGAAGTGGGAGGTACTCCACACAACGCTTACAGTTGAGCGAGAGCATGAAATGTAAGGAATTACTCGTTCCATGGACACTCTGGGAGTGAGTGCAACCGAGATTGAGGAACAGATGACTGCCTATCTAGGGGAAAATGAGGAAGTAAGTTCTAAGGTTGCTGAGTGCTTCGAGAGGTTAGAGAATTTTGATGAAGAACTACGTCAAGGAGAGAGTAAGGTTTCCTCTTTTTCTGAAAGAGTTACTTCAGCTGAAATTAAACATGGAACAAAACATAAGCTCCCTGAGAGACAGACTTCAAGAACTTAACGTAAATCCATCTCAACAAGAAACCGCTGTTAAGTCACCTTATGACTTTGATAACCATCAGTCAGCTGGAGAGACGTCAGATTACGTCGAGTGTGAGGGTGCACAGACAGAACCTAGTAGGAAGAAGGATTGTCGACTGCTTGTAGGATCTTGGTCAAGGTCTATAAGTAGATTGAGAACCTTTGGCCCAGAATTAAGACGGACCTTTCATCGAGAACAGAAGCAGCCGGATTAACCGAACCTTGAGCCGAGGAGACTCAAGCCCAGAAGAGTTACTGAGCGTGTAGCCGAGGCTCAATAGACCCATCAACCAAGTATCGATCCAGGGTGGATCTTACACGCGTATTGTTTCTATCCGGGCGCACACGCCGTCTTTCCTTTTTCCCTCCGACAGGGCCGGTCGAAGAGGGGGTGGACTGTGCCACTGCCCAGAGCGGCAAATTTTTAGGGCGGCAACTTGTCAGGGTGGCAAAATTGGGAGAGAAGAAAACATAAATCTGTTGAAAACTTAAAAGTTATAATATTTCTGCATAAAAGTTGTTCGAAATAGGCTCAATAATAACTGAATGGTAAATAATTTGAAACTATTGGTTGCCGGAAAATGTAGCATTTACTATCCTATCGCTGATGGAATCATGAGTGCTCGCTAGTTTTCTGGTTTGACTTTTAATTCCATATAAATGTAGTGAGCAAATATCTACAAGACATTAATCTCGATGTTAGATTTCTTGCAAATATATCAGAGCACTTTGAGGACAAAACTGGAGGTGTGAAATGTTTAGCTTACTTGACATCACATTTAGATATAGACGATCCAAGCATAGGCAATGAAATACAGGTCCGAAAACTGAAGAAGGGACATTTTCAATGTGAAGCAGAGAACTTAACTGTTGAAAATCCACAAACACAGTACAAAGTTGATTTTTATTAGTACCAGATCGTAGACTGGATGAAGAGAAAGATTTGAGCAGCTTAAACATCATAGTGAATTTTTCGATTTTTTGCATATTAGTATACTTAGATATGTCATCGGATATTTTGTCTGAGAAGTGTACAAAACTTGAAGTATATTCATACATGAAAGCTCTGCTGATTTAAAAAATAAACTGAAAGTCTTTTAGGCTATAAAAATACACAAAAGTACACCAAAGGAGACCTTAAAACTGATACAGGTTTATGATTTTGCACAATGTGAATGTTGCGCTTCGAAGCTTATTAATTTTACTGGTAAATAACCTTGGCAAGTGGCGAACAAGTGTTTCGAAACTAAAGCTAATATAAAAGCAGGAGCATGATCAACCATGTCTGAAACATGCTTGAGTTGTCTAGCGATGTTATCCATAGATCACCATCTGGCTGAGAGATTAGATTACGTCGATATGATCAAGGAACTCGTTGGTGTCAAAGCAAGAAAATGTTCCTTCAACTAAAGTATTTTTAACAACTGTAGTTACTTATTACTATATTTTAGTATAAGGGTCTAAGGGCAAATTAGAAATATTTGAATATGTTGCTACTCTTTAGTTACACTTAAAACATACCTTTTCGTAAATTTAATACCTTAAGGACTATATTAAAAACAAAGATTGTTTCCATCTTATGCAAGATTGCATTATGTGAAAAAAATAATAGAATGTAAATTTTAAAACAAATCCAATCGTTAATCATAGGTCTACAACTGTAAAAATATAAAGTCAAGTCTTCAAAGCATGTATTTCCTAGTACTTGTTACATTTAAGATATGTTTAACATTATAAAATGTAATATAATGTCGCATTTTTTAAAGTCTTATTGTGGTCGAGATATCCCTTTGTTCTTAATAGTATTGTAATAGCGTGACAGGTCTCATTATTTATTTTATAGTTTGATGTTTTCTTTGGAATATATTGAATTTCTCTTTCCCTTTGGCGAGGGTGTGAGCCTTTCGAATTAAGCGGCATCTGTCGCGACCGCCCAGGGCATCAAAATGACTAGCGCCGTCCTGCTCCGCCCAACAATTTCTTCTACTGTTGTACAGCATTCATTTATACAGACGCCTAATTCTGACAATTTATGGATGTCATTCGACGTTCTTCTACACAATTACGGTGGAATGTCAGAGAAATTGGTGACTGTTCTAGCATTTTGTGCAATTCCTTGATGCCAGGACAAAATCAAATGCGACTGACGCATCACAAACACCAAAGATTTTGGATAGACCATGAAATTTTGTTTTCTAATTCCATAAAACCATAACAAATAGGAGACTACTTAATAACAAATGTTCTCACTTTTAAGTCACTCTTGGTCAAAATTGTCTTCCTCTTTTAATCTCTTTCATGGAATTGTCACAAAATTGTGGATTTTACTTCTTCCGAAACATAAAAAAAATATAAATTTTCACCGAAAAATGCCGACTCGTGCTGGCCTCGCCTTATTTTTTGCTATCGCTGTTTTTTTTTTCAAATGTTTCGCATGTTTCGCTGAAAATTTCTACGCATTACATCTCCTGTGTGTGCTTAATCTTAAATAATTGAAGGGCTCGGGCGTAAAACATGGTAAGTGACATTTTTTTTGATATCTGAGTTCATTAGGAAAAAGTTTATTAGAAACAATACTGTAGATAAATTATTTTCGTGTTGTGTTTACCAATTTCAGAATGCTTCACTGAGTCCAACGAAAATTGTATGACATGGCAATTTCACTCGAAAATTAAAGGATGGCACATCTTACTTTGTAATTAAAAAACAACCAAAATGTCAGTTACCATGTTTTACACCCGAACCCTTCAATTAACTT
The DNA here is from genome assembly GCF_977018435.1 of Lepisma saccharinum. NCBI lineage: Eukaryota > Metazoa > Arthropoda > Insecta > Zygentoma > Lepismatidae > Lepisma > Lepisma saccharinum. Next base: position 54,452,178 of record NC_139238.1, read on the forward strand.
CTCTACGCTTGGAGGAACCAGGCAACGTTGAAGTCTACTGTGTTTCAAAGACAACAAATCCCATTGTGGCAGCACTGGCAGAGACAATTCCACGCAGGAAAAACAACGATAGCGAAAAATCAGGCGAGGCCATGCCGACTCGGTAGCTCAGTAGCAATGGCACGGTATGCCAGAGACCAGGGTTAGAGTCCTGGACGAGCATGCATTTTTCGGTGAAAATTTCTACGTAGTAGAAGAGTATAGGGAAGAGTATAGGGGGAGGGGGTACACAATAGTTACTATTGTGGAACCCTTGTTCACTCTAATCTAACCCTATTGTTGTATTTTACATACGCGCTACAGCTGTTGATGAGTCACGGATGATCCATGCAGACGTGAGAGCTTGGAGTTAATGGTTTTGAATGGAGTAGATTACAATGAGTACAATATATACTATTATGGAGTCCATTTTCGGCCTATTCTAACCCAATTCTTGTACTTTACATACGCGAGGATGAGTTATGGATGAATCATGTCGTCATGGGAGCTTGAAAGGAATGGTTTTTAATTAGGGTACAATAGATACTATTATGGAATTCGTTTTCGGCCTATTCTAACCCAATTGTTGCTTCTTATATAGGCGAGGATGAGTCACGGATGATTCTTACAGTTGTGGGAGCGTGTGTGACGATTCCTTAATGAATGCATGCCTCGATTTCTGCAACTTATCAAAATCAAATATGTCATCCTTTTCAATGCCAACCACAATACTAAGTCCCTGATGTCCAACTTACTATAAAAAAATTAAAATTAGTATAATTGAAGATCTGGATTTTAACGGATTCAACTGGTCACATAGGGACCCGTATAGAGGCCATTATAACACAATATCTTGCGTTATGTGCGCTTTAAAGGCGAATAAATTATTAGTATTCAGGATCGATGTAACCCATATGCAAACGCAATCTGAGGCCAGAATGCATGATATTAATAATAGTAACTTTCAGTAAGACAAGAATGCGTTGAGCACAGAGACTCCTAAATAAACTTTCGTACGGATTTCACAACATACAAGAAGAATAGTACCTACACCCGGAATCTAGAGGGATCTTTCCCGGGCTAAGGGAAGAAAGGTTCCGCGCTCGCTTACCTGAACTCAATGGGATAACAATTTGTGATGGATTTCACGTGCCACAAATATTTTAACACGTTTGTATTAAATTTTTTGAGATTTCAATTTTCTTTTGTAGACGTAACTTAAAAAGATTTTTACCTTCAGAATGTATCTACAGAGAAATTCTACACTATTTGATTTGTCTGAACTAAGAACAAGACGGACCACGATTTACAGAGGCAATCGGTTTCGATCTACTTATTGCCTTTTTTACGGGATTTCGGACCACGGGCCCTTCGATAATTGCTTTACAAACAGCAGGGTGATTGTTAAGGCGTATTTTTTACGTAAAATTGAACAGATTTTGACTTTGTTTAATATTTCACAATATTTCACGAATTTTTACCCAGAAAACGGAATTCATACGATTCAAACAAGATTTTGTATTATATTTTGGACAGAAAGTGTGTTTTTAATCTCTTAACTGATTATTTTACAAGTTTATGCATATTTTTTACGAAAGTAACACAATATAATCTATTGAGGCAAGATATTTTTATTACATTATTGTTCACAAACAGATTTTTTTCAACTTCTTGTATTAATTTTTCTATTTATTGCGTTTTGTATCTTATATTTAGTAATTTTTAACTTAAGAGTTTTTTTTCATTTAGATAATTTCTGTAATCACTAAGTAAAAAGTACTTTTGACTAAAGGTTAGGCCTCAGATATATTATTATTTTTATTATTACTATTACTATTATTATTGTTGTTGTTTTTGTTGTTGTTGTTGAATGTTGTTTTTGTTGTTGTCAGGGTTTACTGATTTCCACTACGTTATTTTTTGGTTTTGTGTTTCTATATTTATTTAGGTCAGGTTATGCCTGCTACGTACGAAAGTTGGTTTATTTTAGACTTTCGTCAGTATTTTCTTACTGTTAGGTTAGATAAAGTTTCCTGAATATATGAGAAGGTTTCCATATATTCTTGTTCTTGCATGGTTTTCATATGATGTGATCAGCACCACCCTCCAAGTGTCATTACACAATGTACCCATTTTATTGAGACTTATTGATACCTACAGCCTCTTTATGCAGGAGAGACGGCTTGAAAATTTCGATCTCAGATATCCCACATCTATCTTTCAGAGTATTTTAAAGAACATTTCAGACTTATTATGTGCCACACGAATATCACAGCTTGCTTCATTTTCTAAGTGTGTAACGCTGTTATTGTATTTTTAGCTAAGGCTTACTAGATAAATTATACGAAATTTGTACTCTTTGCACTTCTACGAGGACAGACGTTTACTGTAACTAAAATTATTATGTGTCTATAAGGACTGAAATCTCTTTACCAAGGTGTCTATAACTGGACGTTTATTAATAATGTTTGATTTTTCCCTTACATGACAAATCACACGATAAGACGATGCTAGCAAACGACTACATGTGTCTTTAGTCCACTTGCCAAACTTTTTTTGCTTTACTAGAAGCATTTTTTAGTCTGATGTGCCATTCAGGATACTTTTCAAGTATTACTGGTTCTCTTGAGTGTTTGACTTAATACCAGGAGTTATATCTGTTACACTATACGAATCTTATTTTTTTTTGCTACAGTCACTATATGTCCCTGAGAAGTAAAATCTACTGATTGAAGCTTAATGTTTTGGCTGTAGCCTAATAGGGGCACTTAGCATGTTTATTGCTTATTTACAGGACAAAACGAACCTTAAAGAGGATTGTAGGTGCCATTGGTCCACACGCCAGACCCTTATTTACATGAAAGAAGCACTTTCAGGAAGTACTACGAGGAAACGAAGTTGATGTTTGAGAGTTTTACTATAAGATTACCCTTTACGCAACCAATATTGGTAATTTTATGAAACTATATGTATCAGAAGTATTTACAGGCCAAAACGATCTAGACTTCGATTTATAATATATCAGGTGCTAAATGTAGCAAGAACTCTGCTTTTCTATATTTTTGGGAATTCAAATATATTTTAAACTTATACAAAAACAGATTTTTCTATGTAAGTATATTTTTATTGATTACCTTGTTTAACAGACCAAACAGAAATACGGCAAAATTCAGTAATCTGAATACTATGAATAAAAAGAAGAAAATGTAACAAACACAAGATTTCGCTTTCTGCTTTTGTAATTAATCGCGACGCTGAGGATGAATGGAAGACCAATAATCTTATAGACTGAACATAACTTACCACTACAGAGGCCTATATAATTAGAAACTCTAGAGTACTCCTAATTTAAAAAAATAGGTTATACTGTACTGTTTGTTAAAGATTTTGTGTTTGGCAAGCTTATCAAGTTACACTTGTATCCATTTAATGACAAGTAATGCTAGAACTCTCAGATTTACTGAGTACGCTCCATATATTTGCTAATTTTAACAATATTTTATTTGATTATAGCACAAGTACCAAAGAACTAGGAATTAATTTCTAAATTCAAAGAAGAACAGTATTTTAAAGAAAGAGTTATTACTGCCTACAAATTTTATATTTATTATGTTATTTAGCCAGTTCTTAAACTCTATATATGATAAATGATGAAATAAATTAGTAATATAACAACTGGTTTACACTATCTGGTATTTTGTGAATAACGAAAAAAGGAATCAATTGCTTAATGTTTTTACTACTTTATACTTATTTTAAAGAACCAAAGCAATTAATTTTACAGTTTAACTTAATTTTTAAAAAATGTAACTTATGTAGGTGTCTAAGTTAGGTTATTTAGAATATATGAAGGTGTTTAAAGTTAATATTTCCGCTATCAGAGCAATTAACAAGCATGTTTTACAAACAAAAGGTAATGTTTACACTTAAATTACTTCAATCAGAGACCAATATTTTACAGTAATTGAAACGTTCAGTCCATGTAAATACTTTACTGCATCAGAAAGTTTGTTATTAGTCTATTAAGTATGCTATTTCGTGTCATTCTAAGGCAAATTTTGTTTAATTCTCTGCTTATAATGGAAAGTTTTGCACAATTTTCGATATATTCACTATCTTCAAAAAATGGTACTGATTTAGTGTATTTAATTTATATTTCTTGTAATTAACTTATGTTTCTTGTAATTAACAAACTAAACTAATTACTTTGACATGTTAAAAAGCTCATAATTTCTATATCTATTTCTATCAGTTAATTTTCATATTAATATTATTAGATATAATTTTGATATATAACAATATTGCTATTTTTATCAAATTATGTAAGATCATACTCTGGTATATACTCACATAAACCCACATAGTATCTCTCTAACATACGTACATATGCCTGTTTCAATATTTTAGTAAGAAGATTGCACTTTAGCTATTCAAGCAAGGGTAGGTAATGTAGTATTTATTAGGATTAGTAAGTCCAAAGTGCTGTTTTTTTGTTGTCCAAATACAGATGAGAACAGAGCTGAGAGACTGTTATGCATCAGTTTTCATACCTGTGAATTGTATCCAAATTGAGTACTATTGAGTGTGGATGCTTCAAAGATTTTCTGTTATTTTCCATTAATTCTACGAGACTGTAGAGAGTTTTCTCTTTTCAAGTAGGTTTTTCATTGATTGTATACTTTTTTATTTTTGGAACTTAGCAGTTTTATGTTATGAAGCAGTTTGTTTTAGTATATTTTACAGGATATTTTTGGGATATTGAGTGTCTGCTGTTACGGTAGTAATTATCTTCCCTTCTTGTGTCGTGTATTTGGTAGGTCATAGTACTTAGAATAATCGCTAATGACTTATGAATCTATGAAGCTCTCCCTGAATTATCATTTGGAAGATGCCCTATACCCCATTCCGTTCTTTGCTCTGAGACTTTAGAAGCCGTAGTATTCCGGTAATATTATTAATGTAGAAGTAAATTAGTAAGTAAATATATGCATTTTCCTGATAAATTATACTCATCTAGTCGTTTTATCAGGTATAAGTTCGAAAATAGTTTACTGCATATGTTGTTAATTTGCTATTCTCATGTACTACGTATGGTGTAGTTTATTTGCGTAATTTGAATTATGTGTAACGAGTATTGGCTATCCCTTTTATTCTTATGTTGATGTTGAGTTTGTCTGTAAGCAAGCACTGTTTTACTCTATCCTATGGCTTGGGATTCTCTAGATATATTGTCTTTGCAGTTTCAAGTTTCCCCTATGTTCATTCTATGTAATCTATTATCTGTGCTTTGACTGTAGTTATTGATGTCCCTTTCAGGATTCCATGTTGGTTTCTGTTTATTCTTGTTGCTGATTGATCAGTTAAGTTGTTTGACTTCAGTGCTAACATTTTGACTTCATTCTTGATTGCTTTATGTATATTTTCTTATTTGTTTACTGAATCTACGTGTTTTTGTCTTGTAATATTATTCACTATAGTATCAAAAGTATCTTTAAAAATTGATATTTATCAATAATCTAGTATATGTATATATATTGTGATTTGTCATTATATTGTTAAATTATTATATTTAATGGAAAAATGAAACAATATTAATAAACGTCCAGTTATAGACCCTTTGGTAAAGGCATTTCAGTCCTCACAGACACATAATAGTTTTAGTTACAGTATAAGTTTGGCCTCGTATAATTGTAAAGAGTACAAATTTCGTATTGTTTATTTAATAAAATTTATAATTTATAATTTTATTTAATAAGCCTTAGCTATAAATACAATAACAGCATTACACACTTAAAAAGCGAAGCAAGCTGTGATATTCGTGTGGCACATAATAAGTCTGAAATGTACATTAAAATACTCTGACAGATAGATGTGGGTTATCTGAGATCGAAATTTTCAAGCCTTCCCTCCTGCATAAATAGGCTCTAGGAATCACTAAGCCTCAATACAATGGGTACATTGTGTAAAGACACTTGGAGAGTGATGCTGATCACATCATATGAAAACCATGCAAGAACAAGAATATATGGAACCCTACGCATATATTTAGGAAACTTTATCTAACCCAACAGTAAGAAAATACCGAGGAAAGTCTAAAATAAACCAACTTTCGTACGTAGCAGGTATAACCTGACCTAAATAAATATAGAAACACAAAACCAAAAAATAACGTAGTGGAAATCAGTAAACCCTGACAACAACAAAAACAACATTCATCAACAATAATAATAGTAATAGTAATATTAAAAATAATAATATATCTGTGACCTAACTTTTAGCAAAAGTACTTTTTCCTTAGTGATTACAGAAATTATTTAAATGAAAAACAAAACTCTAATTTTAAAATTACTAAATATAAGATACAAAACGCAATAAATAGAAAAATTAATATAACAAGTTGAAAAAACCTCGTTGTAAGTCCAAAATGTAATTAATAATCTTGCCTCAAAAATTAAATTGTGTTATTTTCGTAAAGAAATATCCATAAACGTGTAAAATAATTAGTTAAAAGTTTAAAAAAACATACTTTGTGTGTCCAAAATGTAATAAATACTCGTGCTTGAGTTGTTTAAATCTTGTTATTTGTTTGAAAGATAATCCTAAACTTGTAAATAATAACATAAAAGTATAGAAACATACCTTGTATGTCCAGAAGAAAATGGAAAATCTTGCTTGAATCGTATAAATTCCGTTTTCTGGGTAAAAATACGTGAAAAATTGTGAAATATTAGACATAAATAAAAATCTGTTCAATTTTACGTAAAAAATACGCCTTAACAATCATCCTGCTGTTAGAAAGCAATTATCGAAGGGCCTGTGGTTCGAAACCCCCTAGAAAAGGCAAATAGTCAATCGAAACCGTTTCCATCTGTAAGTCCTGGTGCGCCTTGTTCCTAGTTCAGACAATTCAATTATATTTTAAACCAAATAGTGTAGTATTTCTCTGTAGCTACATTCTGAAGGTAAAAACCTTTTTAAGTTACCTCTACAAAAGAAAATTGGAATCTCAAAAAAATTATACAAACATATTAAAATATTTGTGGCATGTGAAATCCATTACAAATTTTTATCCCATTGAGTTCAGGTAAGCGACCGCGGGATCCTATTAATAGAGAAGCTTTCTTCCACTTAGGCCGGGAATTAACTCTCTGGGTTCGGGTTGTAGGTACTCTTTTACTTGTATGTTGTCAAATCAGTACGAAAGCTTGTAGATGAGTCTCTGCGCTCAACGCATTCTTGTCTTATTACAAGTAATTGTTACTAATAACATGCATTCTGGCCTCATATTTCGTTTTCATATGGGTTACATCGATCCTGAATACTAATAATTTCTTCACCTTTAAAGCACACGTAACGCAAAGTATTGTTTTATAATAGCCTTTATCCGGGTCCCTTCGTGATCAGTTGGATCCGGTAAAATCCAGATCCTGAATTATACCAATTATGAGTCACCAGCGACGCAAAATGTCGTCTCATGACGCCATCGGCGACTGTAAACTTTGCATAACGCCATCAAATTGCTATGAATAGCCAAAACGTTTCCTCGGTACTGAATAATATTCTCTAATTGAAAACGCATTAACTTCAAATATTACGTGCTCGTTATATGTTGGTGGTCTTTTGTATTCCATTTCTATTCAACTTAAAATTGTGCGTATTTTGTGAAATGTCGGTGATATATCAATGTGAATAAAGTTTTACTCATAATGAAACGATTTCCATATAAAATCTCTTTGGAAGCCAGATTTTACTTGACGACTTTCACGAGCAATTCTGCATGTCTATTTTGGAAATGATTCCCTAATTGAGGGAAACTGTTTGTTAATTATATACTTTATAGCTTATATTTTGATATATGATATCGGTAATGGAAAGATATTGACAAATCAACACGGTATGATATAATGAACGTTGTTTTTTTTCTAAACGAATTGCTTAATTTGTGTATGGAATAATAAAATGCTTTGGGTATGTATAAACTCTCATGAGTGAGTCAAAGGGGGGGGGGACTAGCATCTCGGTCAGGATCATATTTGTACTCGCACTGTATTGGCTAATGCTTTTGACGTCACCAAGAGGACACGAGCGGCAGAAAGCATTACGGAGAATGTATGTAGTAGATGGCCCATAAAACGCTGTGTTTTCATAAATCTTTTGATATTATACACCAAAACTGTTAATTTAATTTGACAAGAGATGAAATACGTGATAGGATAATACATTTATTCCAAAACAATGCATAGTTTATTTTTCAGACATTATTTGCGTGATATCTTGTCCCTGTAGTCCACTGCCGGCTTTTCTTTCCAAGTAACCTGTTGCATTTATTTTAAATATCTCATTCTGAGGTAAGTTCTTGTCTGGGTATATTCTGATATGACTTATTCCTGAATATGCTGGAATTTCTCTTTAATATTTTTACGTTACTTTTCAGATTCTCCAAGTTGATCGTAACGATGAGGATAAATTTGTATTTGAGTTTTTGTTATTTAGCGTTGCTTTTCTTCCACTTTTGCCTAATCGCGACGAACAGTTTCAAGTGGTAAATAGTTGGAACGGTTACTAACATATGGCAGCACTATGTACAGCGTGGATTTCGTTTCGCTTAAATGATGTAAATAAGACAAAGGGAAGATGAAACTAGATGTATATATTGTTAATATATGCAGTAATTGAGACTTGATTTGTGGTAATGGGACCATAATGAATTATGAAAAAGGGAATAAGAATAAATGATAACAGTAATAATCATATACGTTACGACCAGAAGATTAAAGAAGTCGGGAAACGTTTTCAGATTTGGGTCTTTACTCTCTGGTTGGGAAGGAGATTTTCCACCTGAGTTTTTGAGTTCTTTTGCCCTGGTTGCGCCAAGTCCAAGGCTCCACCAAAGCACAACGAGTTGCGCATTCTATGTGGCACTGGGTTAAGGAGCGCGTGAAAGGACGTGAACTTTATCTGTCTCTTTTGGTTGTCACGTATAGTTGGCGGCGCAGTGATACAGATGCCTAAGAAGCGTGGGAAACGTGGGAAGCGGGCTGGCAGCAAGAAACGTAAGGCCTCATTGGCGTAGCGCAGAAAGGAAGGCGGTGAGATAATTCAACCACCAGGCATGTGTTCCGAATCCATTTGGATTGAAAAGTGATGATAAAATTCAAAACAAAAATTATGGAATGAACATGCTGTTACGTGTTCCTGTATTTTAGTCACGTCTAAGGAAGAGAACAAATTCAAGTTGATTCCAATAGATACTGTTGAAATGGCAAGGGATATCTATAAGGGTATCAAAGAAATTGACCCTAAGGAGTGGACCTCAACAACAATAACCAGAAGGATGTTTTTGTTAGTAGTTCAACTAGTTGTCAGTGGATGTGACAATTATAAGAATATATATATATATATATATATATATATATATATATATATATATATATACACGTATATACGTACTATAAGAAGAAGTATTCAGGCATTGGAAGTATAAGCAGCCGTCATGAATTGATCCATATACATACATTGAGAAGAAGAAGTATTTCCTGTACTGGTAGAAGAAGAAGCCTTCTTATACGGACTCTTATATTATAAGAAGAAGAAGTTTTACCATATTGTAAGAAGCAGAAGCCTTCCAATATTGATTCCTGTATTATGAGAAGAGGAAGCCTTCCTATTATGATTCCTGTATTATAAGAAGAAGAAACCTTCCAGTAATTTTTGGATTAGAAGAAGAAGAGCCGACATCAACAGAAGACGTTTTATCTGTAGATAAGAAATAGGAGATTTTGGAAGATAGACGTCGATATACCCTCAAAGATATATATATTTATAAATATATAGACAGCTTAAATATGACTACGTGTATCAGACAAATCTAATTTAAGGATACAAAAATATTCGGTGTATTGTACTCTCAGTAGTGAGTTAAATAAGTAGTTTCCTTTCATTCCTTAAGGTTATTATTCAGTTTTAGTTGCTCTGAGTATCTCATATTTTACCTTGGCCTAAGTCGGACTGGTGCTACTCTTGGAACGTGCCAACAGAATAAGTGATGATTAGTTTAAATTGATGAATGGACATTATCAGAGAACACCTATCCGGGGACTTGAACCGGGGGATGTTGGATGCGAAATGGAAAGTCGACAACATAACGTCCTCGGCTACCGAGCCGGTGATTGATTTAGGATAGAGACGTAAACGATGGCTTGTCGGGAAACGTTCAAATAACAATATTCCTTCCACGTAATACTGTATATCCTAGGAACTTCATTCTTGCGGGATAGCGAGGCTCTGGCAAGTGGGTCAACTACCTGTGTATTACTTTGTAGGGTTTGTGCTCTTTGTCCTATCCACAAGGGTTTATGATAATCCCTTCATCCATTTCAAATACTCACCATTCATTTTCATCGTTGCGATTAGCCAAGTGGTAAATTATATGTAAAAAAAGCAAGAGCAATCAAATTCAAAACAAAAATTATGAAACGAACATGCTGTTACGTCTTCCTGTATTTTAGTCACGTCGCACTTATCAGCCAACAGTCAGAGATTGCTTTTCGATCGAATGATACTTCTAATAATGGAAGGTAAATGGAAGCTGAGAATTATAATTTGGTATTTTATCCACCTGACTTTGAGGATATTTATTATTAGATTCTATTTGTAACAATATTTTAAGGTAAATACTAATGCGCGGAATTTTAAAAGAAACTTATGGCTAATTTCGGCACTGGCTTCCTAGCATATTCTGTAATAGTTACATTGGTTGTAAGAACATACTTAATACATTAACTAAGTTTATATAAATATTAGGCTACATTATCCGTTTCTTTCCCTAATTAAATGTCATACCATATCCAACAGACACATAAAATGTGTTTTATTAATAATAATAGCAGTGCGCAATCAGAAAATAAGGCTTGTGAAGCAACACAAATATGGCCTCCCCGATGGCGTAGTGGTAGCGCTGTTGCTTGTAATAAATGGGTCCCGGGTTCGATACCCGGTGGGGGCACAGTGGTTCGGATCCCACTTTAAACTGTAGGTCCAGTCCCAATTAGCCTTTCTGTGCACAAAGTGGACTTTTAGTCCTCCAATTCAATCAAGCAACACAAATATGAAATATTAAATCTACGTCACAAACATCCATACCCAGGCCTGGATTCGAACCTGCGATCCCTGGCGTCGTAGTGCGATGTGCTAACCACCCTGCACGGAGGCCGTTATTAAATCTACATGAAAAGAGTATCTCCAGCATGTTTGAGTTGAGTCAAACAAATCCCATAATGTGTCAGTATATTCGCGACATGTATCCAAATATGTACTGATATGAAAGAGAGCTAAGGCCTACCTACCGACTGCCGGCATCATTTCCACCTGCAATGGCGGGAAATCATCTAATCTGTTACGATGTGACGTGTGGTCAGCACGACGAACCCCGAGTAATTTTTGTAAGTTTCTATGACCGGATTACGCTACTCATTCGTAGCTCCCCACTTTCCTAAAAATGGTGGGTGGCCATTAGTCCCAAACCTCTGAAGGAAAGTTGTTAGGCTTCACCCAGGAGACTCGAACCTGCGCGTTCCGTAGCTGGAGACAAAGCATGACGTCTTAGACCAAACGGCCACGGTGTGGGACTAAATATGTACTTAAGTATTAAAAGCAAGAGCACCTTCTGCGCATTTCAACATGCCATGAATGAATATGGAGATTATGATTGACAATGTCGGCCATTTATGAAGGAGGTGTTATCATCACGTTCTGGTCCCCTCCTTTAACCCAAAATACATTTTTTTCAGACCCGTAGTGAACCTCAAATCAGTTTTCGTGTGAGGACGTTGCTGACAAAATTCCACTGGAGACCAACCACTCCGGGAACAGAATACGCGCCTCCAGCGTGACAGTCAGACTATTTACCGACTGGACAAACGAGTTTTTTTTTTTAAAAGCACATATAAAATAAATTAAAGTCAGCAAAATGGTATTATATTTGTACGATATATTTAAATATATAGACGTGTTTATAAAATATTATATTGATAATACAAAAATCATTGATAAAATTTTCCTCGATTTAATAAGTATGCGTTACATTGAATAGCTTCTTCAGGCATTATTTACATGACAGCTGCTCTCGTTGTTTGACGAGAAGGTTGAAAGGATGTGCAAGGGCAAAACGTCTGCCTTGTAAGTCATACATTACATTTTCAGCACTATTTCTCAACAAACACACATAAAATAAAGTAACACATTGCAAGTACTAATTAGTGTTGACTACCAACGAGATGTTCAAAGTATTATTTTCGCGGGCGATGTTTCAACTTCAAAGCTCTCTTGCTGTCAATATTCAATAAAGCAATAATTAGAAACTGAGTTACGATTGTGTATTGGGTTTTGAAAGTTGCACACGTGATGATGCGGAAGGCAAGTGTGGATGTAAGTCCGAAGTTCGGAGGAATAAATTGAATCAATCCTGCTGCTGAAGTGGCAGATCCAGAAATGATTCACCGAACCTACATTCTTCCTTCCAATCCTGGATGATCTGGGAATTAATTCTGCAATTGTAGGGGCATATCTACCGTATTTTATATGTCCAGGTCCGTACGATTGGTTTAAGAATTTCTTAGGGAAATATTAGGGATAAAACTGCAAGAGCAAATTTTGACAAGTCGTGCATGTAGCGTACGTATTAAGGTCTGGACCGTACGTCCGTACATGTACGCTCAGGACTTTCCGGTTGGCAACGCTGCGCTTTCAACACTCGATTTTCCTCCTCCTCGCCCGATATGCGCGGCCCTCTGCTCTACAGTTAGCTGCGACAGGGTATAGAGTGGATCCTTGCGTTGTTGATTTTGAGGCCATGAAGTTAGACATCTGATGTGCTTTCCATCTGATATGGTTCGTGGACAATCTACGTCTCTCATGGTCCTGAAAAGATGAGGCCAACTAACGTCGGTATAGGTAGATGTCAGTTTGAAGCCTCACAACACCGTCAACGTCTCTACCATCTGTGAGGGCCTCTTTTCTCAGTTGGAAGAGGGACGCAAGGCCATTTGTACCTCACAGCCTTGCGCTGGAGAACCAACTGCAATTGACTTGATATATCGCTTGCAAATACAGTCAATAAAAATGTCGATTGCATCTGTGTATAACAAGATCTCGCTTTCATGTCCACAGCGATCTCTTGTAATACACCATTCTTCCTTTTGAGTGTGCAAATATTGTGACATGTCCTTCCCGGACGTATGAACAGACTGTTGAAGTAATCCCTCCCGCCTGATAGATATTAATCTTGTAGCTGGAAGTTACGAGATTAATGGAAGTGGATGAGAGAAAGATTGTGCTGTTACTGTGATTTCTTTTTGTGAGTTTCGTTATGATGTAAAACTTTGGTTCTTTTTAAATTGCATAATCAAGATAAATAGATTCTGAATTCATATGTTAAAACGTAAGTTCTGTGTTTTTGTCTCTATTTACTGCAAATCTTAATGTTTTCCCGTCCCGTGGGAGGTATCACGCGTATATCAATATACAGTCTCATGTTGCTCATTCTCAATTTGTATTGAGATAAATATATTCTTATAACTATTAATGCCCTATGGTTGAATCTGGCACGACCGTGTCAATAATTTGGCGCACAGATTTGGGGCCACGAATACATTGTGCATTAGCTACGTTAGTTAATCTTTGGTAACGTGTTTTAGATTTGCAGTTGACTCAGAACTTTTGATGCGCAACAATGGAGAAGAAAATATTAAGAAGTGGAACAAAAGCTTCATATGTTGATGAAAGCACAGTTCATGTGTTTTGCTGTGAGACTACATCAAGGCTTGATGATACGTTTGTTTGCACTGAGTGTCACAATACTTTTCATTTGAATTGTGCAAAGCTAAAGACACCAAAGGAAAGTAATTCTCCTGCTGAATTAACATGTCTCGCATGCAAATAAAAACTTGCAGTTCCTGTTGTTCCTGTTACTGCTGATTTGCTCGCGTCATTGCAGCGAATGTTGGAGGCAAATTCTAGTATTCTAGAACTTAGAATCCAGGAAAGGATTAGCCTACTAAAAATTCTAGTAATCTAGAACTTAGAATCCAGGAAAGGATTACGGAAAATGCTAATAATCTAGAATCTAGAATGCGGGAACATTCTGATAGCTTAGAGACTAAGTTACATGAGAACTTTAGGAGGTTAGAGGATAAACTCCAGGGAAATATGAATATCTTGGAGCACAGTTTACAACTAAAACTAGAAGAATGTAGTAGAACTCTTGACTGCCGGCTGGAAGCAAGGATGGAGGAGAAACTGTCCCATAGTTGTTCACACCTCGCTGCGTCCAATTCAGAGATGCGATGAGGATCGAACAACTAACTCTGCAAATGTCTGAGGGACAGCAGAAATTGAAGGAAAGCCTTGAAATTGAGATGAGCTTACGTCAAGCATGTCAGTCAAATTCTCAGCAGCTGGAATCTGAACTCCATGATACAGTTGTTCTGTTGAGGGAAGAAGCTGAGCAAACCCGGGAGGAAATCACTGAAACGCATAGCGGCTTCAGGGAAGAAATGTCCAGAGAGTTGGAAAACCAGGTGACTAGTGTGGCATGTCAGCTGAGAGGAAACCTAAATTTGCGAGTTGTAGAGACGGTGGCGGAAAACCTTAAAAACACGGAGGGTCCTAGAGAGAATGCTGAAGAGTGGAAAAATAATATGGAATCCAAACAAGGGAAGCTTTCTTTAGACATGCGTAACCTTTGTGACCAAGTGGCTTAGGTTTTAACCACTTTAAGCAAGTTGTCACTCTCCGGTGAACCAGAGTTACCGCGGGTAGATCAGCTGGGAGCGCCTTTTCGACGATTGCTGTCCCCTAGTCGTTCTGAGTCTCTTGGGGGCAACGAAACCGTACACATATAAAACAAAGACGCCACAGAGAGATCGTTTCCAGTTCTTCAGGCAACGAGTAGACTTTATCTGAAAAGAGAAAGAAAGAAAATCTCGAACCAATGCTATACGTGGTGGGATGACTCCTCGGATGGCTGACCTGAATTCCATGCGGAAATTCGACGGAAATATTATAGCCACTTCGGCTGAGATTTATCTGAAGGAATTAGATACCAACCTTGAGATCCTTCCGATCCCGCATGGATACAGGCTGGAGATTATTCTTCGTTTGCTAACGGGCATGGCTTATCATTGGTTCTACTCTCATAAGAATGATTTCCACACATATTCATATATTTCCGTAGTGCGTTTAAGAGGCGTTTTGCGTCTTCAGAGGCAAAAGAAAGGGAGTTGGCATCTGTAAGGGCCAAACGGTACAACAAAAACAATGACAATAGTTTGGAAGAATATGTTTGGTCTGTATACTCTGCTTACAGAAACCTGAGTAGCCACTACACAGAGGAGGAGGTGGTAAACCTCATAATCGGCCAATTGCCTTATAGAGTGAAGCAATTCTGTATGGCCCACGCTCCCGTAACTGTTGATTTGCTTGCAGATTTTGTTAAGAGATACGAGCAAGCGGAAGAGCAGGATGTTTGGCGAACTGCGTGGAGGAAGGAGAATCCTACTCACCAGAACAACCGAGATATTTCAAGCAACTCGGTAATCAGAAACCCGAGGGTTCGTGTGGTCCCAAGGCAGAATAATTGCCTTGAAAATCGCTCTGTAGGTCCATATAGAAACGGCAATCGTTATCGTCAATAAAGCCAAAATAGGCAGAGACGTGAGTATGCTGCTACCAGATACGAACCTTGTGAGAGACCACAAATTGAGAACCATTTATCTTCACCGGAGCACAGTGAACCTTTCAGGGAAGATCGAAGCTCTCCACTATTGCAAGTGGCGAGCAGTGGCTTACAAACCGATGCTGCAGTGTCGTACCCTAGTAACGAGCAGCAACAGAGCGTCGAGCTGACCAGAAATTTTTGCTGGGAGAATGGAGCAAACCTCGGCCAGGTGCGGGATTTTACCCCACGCCTTGCATAGAAACGTCCCCTTCTGATGTCGGGCGGTCTCGGATAGAACTGGGGTCTGCAAAAAATATTTCCCATTCTGTAAATAATGATAACAACTTGTTTGAACCAGTTTCCAAATTCAAATACTTAGGAGTAATATTAACAAATGAAAATTATATTAAAGAGGAAATAAAAAGTAGGCTTAATTCAGGAAATGCATGTTACTTCTCTCTTCATAAACTTTTGTCTTCTCGTTTAATATCTAAGAAACTAAAAGTTAAAATATACAAAACAGTAATTTTGCCTCTAGTATTATATGGGTGTGAAACTTGGTCCCTTACATTGAAAGAGGAACATAAATTGAGATTATTTGAAAATAAAATCCTTAGGAAAATCTTTGGACCTAAAAGGGATGAGGAGACAGGTGAGTGGAGAAGGTTACATAATTTAGAACTACATAATTTGTATTCATGTCCAGATATTATTAGAATAATTAAATCAAGAAGACTTAGGTGGGCAGGCCATGTGGCACGAATGGGAGAGGAAAGAGGAGTTTACAGGATTCTTGTTGGGAAACCTGATGGTAAGAGACCTGTAGGAAGGCCAAGACGAAGATGGAGGGACAATGTTGAGATGGACCTAAGGGAAATCGGTAGGGATGGAAAAGAGTATATAGAACTTGCTCAAGATAGGGACAGATGGAAGGCCTGTGTTGCTGCAGCCATGAACCTTCGGGTTTAAGAAGGCTAGAGAGTTAGTTAGTTAGTTAGTTAGTTAGTAAATAATGATCTGAAGCTGGTGTTTGTTATCAATCATGAAGAGAGTGAGTTTCTTTACAATTTGTGTCAGGCTAGTCAGTCTAGAAACTTTGGAAGAGCGCCTGATTTCAAGGCACGTGTAGCAAATGTTGATATCACTTGTATAGTGGACACTGCATCTGAAATATCTGTTCTGAGTCTAGATATTTTGAAGGAAATAAAGCAAAATTTGCCAGGGGTCATGTTACAAGCTACTCCAGAGGTGCGACTTATTGATTTTGCTGGAAAAAGTCTAACACGTATTGTGGGATAGCGCAGAATCGTGCTGGAAATTGCTTTGAGCACCATACCTATATACATTTTTGTTGTGAAGGATTTGCATTCAGACTTATTATTGGGTTATTAGTTGCTGCAGAAATATGAAGCACCTCAACCATAAAAAGTTGTATTTAATGGTGGATGGAGAGCCAATTAAGCAAAAGCTTATGATGATTCCGTTGATCAGCAGATGAGCAGCGTCCGGAGGATTGAAGCTAGTTATGATAAATGTTCTACACCGCTAGAGGATATAAGAGTTAGCGAGTTATTGGCTAAGGAACAAAGAGCCGAATTATTTGAGATATTTATTACATATAGTAAGGTGTTTCAGAGAGGCCTGGCACGGAAAAGGCCTTAGTTTGTGACATTCATCTGTCCATTGACGTTCCAGTGAGTCAAAGATTTTATCCAGTTGAGTTGCAGAAATTCTTAAGTTTTCTTCACGTGTATTGCCAGTGTGCCTACCTGATATTGTTCCAAATGCTCTTCAATATTGCCTCATTGGTTAATAACAATTACAAATTGTTTTTGTACGTGCAGTTCTATCCAAGATTGTACTAAATTTTCAACCCGAATCCGAAGATGATGAGAAAGACTGGCAGAGTAAGGTTGTTCAAGTGCGGTTACGAGAACGATATGCTGTGCAGAGGCGGAAACTGAAGCAGTTGAAGGAGGAGTACCTGGTGATGCTAAGAAGTAATCGTCCAAGTTCAGCTGTTAACCGAACCCTTTCCAAGTTGTTTTATTTGTGGACAGGACCCTTAATAGCTACCCTGAAACAACACGGCAGTGTTATTGGACGCAAAAACTCGCAAGGAAGTGTGCAAAATGAATTTCGACAATCTGAAGATTTTTAATTGTTCTCCAGACAACTGGAAAATACTTTTAGAAGGTTGAATCCAAAATATCCTAGACTGTGAGTGCTTGCACGAGTCGTCGTTGATATTGTTTCTCAATGGATGGGGCGATTGACTTGTCCTTCCCGGACGTATGAACAGACTGTTGAAGTACACCATCCCGCCTGATAGTTATGAATCTTGTAGCTGGAAGTTACGAGATTAATGGAAGTGGATGAGAGGAAGATTGTGCTGTAACTGTGATTTCTTTTTGTGAGTTTCGTTATGATGTAAAACTTTGGTTCTTTTTAAATTGCATAATCAAGATAAATAGATTCTGAATTCATATGTTAAAATGTAAGTTCTGTGTTTTTGTATCTATTTACTGCAAATCTTAATGTTTTCCCGTCCCCTGGGAGATATCACGCGTATACCAATATACAGTCTCATGTTGCTCATTCTCAATTTGTATTGAGATAAATATATTCTTATGACTATTAATGTCCTATGGTTGAATCTGGCACGACCATGTCAACTGTCATACACAAATCTAAGGTAATGAAAATTGCATAAACACTTGAAACACCTATCACTCAACCTAACCTACAAGCTTAAGGAATTACTTCGCAGATCCAAAAGGAAGAACCATTAATGGTCTAACATTACATACCTACTATTTTAATACCTACATACTGGCTATGAAGACTTACTTCATTAAATACCTACATTTCGTGAAGTGACATGGAAAATTCTCAGGGATTACCGTCATTACTGTAATTACTGTGGCAAGCTGGTCAAGTTCACCCCAGCATACGAACGACAGTGGATGCTGAGCAAACGTAGGACCTTCCCGACCCAGAAATATTCCAGATATGTTAAACTCGTACAGCTAGGAAAACGTCATGTACTATCACACCATAGTATAGGGCCACCAACGCAGAGGCAGGACCGTTGTCCTAGGTGGAACTTCCACGACGTCTCCTACTAAACGGTAGGGAAAAACCTTATCGGGAGAGATCCTACAGATTTTGTTTCCATCCGAATAACAAGAATTCATGAGATATAGGGTGGAAAAGTAACATGTAAAGTACTTTTTATTATTTACAAAAAAATCTATATAAAAGACTGCCTTGGTCAGGAACTAGTGTGTTTAATATGGAAACAAGGCATACCATTGTTACAGCAAGAATCCAAGTAACTTCAGGAAAATCCTGTGTTATATTTTGTTAGCACAAAATATAACACACATGATATAACTAGTAGATAAAATAGCAGATAAAGAGAATAACTAGCATTCATTCTGCAATCTAATCTACCAAGATGTATAGAGCAGCGTTGGTGGGATTCTATGAGTTTACTAGGTGCCATCTAACTGAAATCTAGTTGGCAGGCTTTGGCAATCTAAGACCTGTTGCCCACAGGATTTATCTATTTACAGACAAACACATTTGAACATATACCTATAGCATTAATACGGGTCCCGTGTTCAAATGTCGGCCTGGGAATGGGTGTTCTTTGTGACTGTCCCGTCATCTTCATTTTCGCGAGTGACCAAAAGTGGCAAGGAAGCGAAGTAAAATAAGCTAAATCAATGTAGCATTAATAACATAAACACGCCGGTTCGGTGACCGAGTGCGTTAAGTGGCCGACTTTCGATCTTGCCACCGAAGTTTCCCGGATCTAATCTCGATCTGGGCATGGGTGTCCTTGTTAAGTGTTATTTAATTTAATCACATCATCTCTAAATTCGCATTGCCGCAGTTAGCCAGAAATTACAGAAAAGCGACTGAATACAATAACATTCAAGAACTAACGTACTAACCCACAGCTGCCAGCTCTCTCCACTTTTGAATGGATATCCTATATTAAAGAACATTTACCTTAAGTAAAAGTTCAATAGAATTATTATACGTCCTACAAGTTTTGGGTGTAGTTTCATAGCTACTGTAACGAGCTTCAATAACATTAACTGTTGCATGTTAAACATTGTTATGCTGTTTTGTGTTAGGTCACGTTCATTTACTAACTACTATGGAATGTAAAAGATAAGTTTCGAACCTAAAGAAAGTAAATATTGAAACGCAACGTGAAGTTAGTAAATCTTTGTACTTTGCCAATTTTACTTTTTTTTTACATCGTTGCTCTTTTACTGTATCAGTTCATTTTACATGTTACAACGTGGATAATTATTGTGAATCTAATTTATTTGTATACGTCTGAAATGTTCTTGTGATAATTGTGCATATTTCGAAAGACATTTCACCAAATACGTGAAGTTTTTCTCTTGTTTCTTCTGATTATAATGTTTTTATAGATGTTCTCGAACCGCTCATTTTTAATAAGTCAAAAAATTGTGTTTATGCTTATCAACCCTTGTAAGAGAACATTTCATTGTTGTTATCTGGCTTCATGAATATTGGAAAACCAGATGGCTGCCACCAGGTTTATTAAAAATACTAAATAGTTGACATAAAAAGGTAAAAAAAAAAAAAGGTAAAGTGCTCCCCTATGCTTAGCACTACGCCATGAAGGCGTATAGGGGGTGTGGGGGTAACGCCCCACACTTTCTTGATCCGGTCGTGAGTGGGGGTGATGTGATCAGCATCACGCCCCTGACCGCCTTTACCCCCCAGGGTTTCCCCAAGGTACCCATGTTATTCGACGCTGGGTGGGCGCCGGGACCGCTTTCATCGTTAGAAAAGTTCCCGGATTTGAACCGGCCGGGGATCGAACCCGGGACCTTTAGCATGGTAGTCAGACGCGTTACCGACTGAGCCACCGCGGCCAACCAAAATAGTTGACATATTCATTCAAATTGTAACATTTCACTAGAAAATTATAACCGGTTAAATACGTAATGTTGTAGTTTTATTACCCACAAAAATTAGTCCTTTACATCTATTTTTCTCACCTTTATTTATTACATTTTTAAAATAAAATAATAAGCCCACGTGACGCCCATTCGCCCACCCTTTGCTACGCCTCTGTTGTTATCATAATTTCTCCCATTGTCACGGTAAATTGAAGGTCAGATATGAGGAGTAAAAATAATAAATAAAGAAATGAAAACATATTCTCTGATTCCCTTTCAATGCACCTTGTAGACTCGTTCTGATCCCAAATTAAACTGTTGGTCAAGTTGCCAATTAGCCTGTCATGAACATACAGTGGACTTCTCGAGCCTGTTAAACGTGGTAATAAAAATAAAGAACGAATGAGTCTTTAACGCGTCTGACTACCATGATCAAGGTCCCAGGTTCGATCCCCGGCAGGTTCAAATCCGGGAACTTTTCTAACGGTGGAAGCGGCCCCGGCGCCTACCCAGCGTCGAATAACATGGGTACCTGGGGGAAACCCTGGGGGGTAAAGGCGGTCAGGGGCGTGATGCTGATCACATCACCCCCACTCACGACCGGATCAAGAAAGTGTGGGGCGTTACCCCCACACCCCCTATATGCCTTCATGGCGTGCTGCTATGCACAGGGGAACACTTTACCTCTTTTATAAGAATGGCAGTTGAATCGCCCTCACCATAGATCTGCGTTTGTGCTGCGGCAACTTGTTTTTTGGGAAGCAATGATCACTTTATTCAAGGCGATTATCTTCTATTATTATTGCAAATGGCAATAGCATAAACAGAGTGATTTGTACTCATTGTACCGTCATTCAAGAAAAGGTGTGTATACGTGACAAAATCGACCCATTTATTTGAAGTAAGTTCGATTCTGTCCTCTTCATGACGTCATAGCGCGCAGAGGATCATGGGAAGAAATCTTGGAACTTCGGGAATGGCCTACCTAATAAAGAAGGTACCTTGTAATGAAGGTACCTTACATATTTGTGGAGAGAAGGCATACGGATTTGAGCTGTTCTTGTAGCGCTTTTAAAACCGTAACGAAAGTGTTTACTAACTCAAAATTTATGGAATAAGTGCAAACAAGTGTGGTGTCCACAATGCGCAATACGTATTGAAGTAAGTAATACGTTGTACCGGTGAACTTCTTTGAGCAAATTCTCTCCACTAACGTGGCGGAGACTACAGCAACAAGGTAACCTTGATGACCTAGAAGCCGTAAGAAAGCTATTTCTTTATGTATTTTTTTTTATTTGATAATATTTGCTTGGGAATAAGTATATATATATGGAACTCGAAATTGTAGCAAAGAAAGCATATTTTATGTTCTGCTTAGGCAAAGAATAATTGATATGATTGCAAACAAAAGTGATAAATTTATTTTATTGATAATATAAGCAAAGAACATACAAGTTGAAGTTCTTCCACAATGTTATATTTGTGATGCAACAATAACCTTATGTTCGGGGTTAAGCTTTTGCAACTAAATTGGCCTTACCGGATTATTTTTTTCTATACAAACATTCTCGAGTATATGTTGTACAAATTGTAGGTGATATTGAATTAATATTGTGTCAAAGAAGATAAATAATTTCTGGCTGTACACGCATGTAAAGGTGTAGCCAAGTGACTATTAACATAATACTTTAATTGAAGGAAATGGTGATTAATAGAAACGTCATAACAGTTATTATATACCGAATCCTCGCGTCTATTAGCCGCACGCGTGTATAAGCCGCACCCCCTTTTTGGCCTTAGATTTCAGGAAAATAAAATTTCTCGTGTATAAGCCGCACGATTGACTTTTTTTTTGCGTAGGTAGCCAATTTCAAGTAAGTATTTTAAAAGTATTTTAACCTTTATTTTAGCGCAATGATCTACATATTAATACCGTATCATTCAATTTGAGTCCTCAAATCCCTTATTCACTGTCGTTGCTGCTACTCGTTGAAATATTTTCCGCACAAGAGGTATTGTCATCTTCATCACTAACATTATCATCCCACAATATTTCATCCTGAGTACCATCTAGGGCATTGGATATGCCGCACTTCAGAAAACCCTTCACAATTGTCTCCGACTTTACACTTTCCCATGCTGCCAGAATCCATTCACACACTTGCTTGACAGTCGGACGTTTGATCTTTCCTGTTGCTGTAAGGTCGTGGTTTCCTGCACTAATCCAGTCATTATACAGACGCCGGAACGCAGCTTTAAACGAGCGAATTACACAAACGTCTAGGGGCTGCAGTACAGACGTTAGACCCCCAGGAATCACAGTTACATCCGTTTTCAACTGTTGCAATTTTGTCTGTATTCTGTCTGTTAGGTGACCACGAAAGCTGTCCCACACCATCAAACTCTTTTGCTTCAGCAATGCACCAGACCTTCTATTCCACACTTTGTCTATCCAGTCCAATACCAGTTCTTCTTCCATCCATCCTTTCTGCTGGGCACGTATGATAATACCCAGCGGAAATGCCTCCTTTGGCACATTCTTACGCTTCAGCACAACATACGGTGGCAGTTTCCTTCCATCCGCAAGAACACCCAACATTGCAGTGCATCGTTGTTTCTCTCCACCCGTGGTCTTGATCGATACGGTGTGCGAGCCTCTCGGTGCAACTGTGCTGGACATAGGCATGTCCCAGTAAATAGGTGTTTCGTCCGCGTTGCCGATCTGAGACAAGCTATAATCATTGGACTTTCGCATTCGAATCACGTATTTGTGAAATTTAACAATTTTCTGATCAAAGTCTGCAGGGAAATGTTGCGCAATTGTTGTCCTACGGCGAAGCGATAAACTTTTCCTACGCATAAAACGTGAACACCATCCCGCAATAGCTCGGAAAGCTTGACGACTGATGTCTAACTTTGAAGCTACTTCACGAGCTTGAAAACGTATCATGTCTACGGTTACAGCATAGCCAGCACTTCTCTCATTTACAAAGGCCAAAACTTCTTCTTCTACCTGTGGAAATTTGGCTCCTTTTCCACGAAATGTCTTTCTCTTGCCACTTGTTGCAGCAAGTTCTTCCTTCTGATTTCTCCATCGACGATTGTTAGACTCGTCCACATCGTAATATCGCGCTGCAGATCTGTTGCCGTTTCCTTCAGCATATCGTATCGCTTGAAGTTTAAAATGAGCATCGTAGGTGATTCTTCTGCCAGACATCCTCCCTTTGATAGTACCAAGCTTGACCTCAGGCCCACAACCTTCTTTAACAACTTCACTTTACTGAATGGTTTCCAGATCAATACGACAGTAAGGATGATTCGTGTTCAAAGATAAGATATTATCATATTGTTGCAAAAAATATTTAAAGATAAGATATCATATTGTTGCAAAGCCTGCTACAGATGCATTGTTGTTGGATTTGCTGTTAAAGAATCCGTTATGTGATAAAGATAACAAATCAACGTACGTATTTTAGTATCCTAGCAGTAGCTGCACTTTCTTTCATTCGCGTGTATAAGCCGCACATGCTTTTCTTACCATTCGCGTGTATAAGCCGCACCCCATTTTTTGGTCCACTTTTCGGGGGAAAAAAGTGCGGCTTATAGACGCGAGAATACGGTATTAAAATTCATGACAAAAAGTTTGCAGCAAATTTGGTATAATCAGTTACACTCATATTGGTATTAAGAAGTACAGTGCATTAAACAATGGAGTCCTGTTAGATTGTTTAATTTTTAATTTTCATTTTCAGTCACAATTTTTATTGAAAGCATTTAAGATAAGGAGTCCTCCAATGTGATATGGAAAGTTTTACATGTTGTAATTTCACATTGCAATCACACAAATGTTTAATAATATGATATAAGAATAGTTGTCTAGCTTGGTGAATTATCATTGTACTCAGCACATATATAAAACGGAAACGGATTGATAGTGTGGAATAAACTGTGGTTCTATCAAGATTTGACTATGTATGGAATCAAAGTGAATAATGCGAATTAGGGAACTGGTATAGTGTGAACTTTGATATGATGAGAATCATTAGGAAGAATGAAGAAGATGACCACAACATTAAGGAATGAAGAAGAAGCCCTTGGAATTTCCTTCTTTTCTGGAAGTCCATTTCATTTGATTATTTTATGAGGCTCAAGGTCTAAGGACTTATAATTTGGTATGTTCTAATTATTCAATATATATAAAATTTATCTTTTATTACTTATTCATTATTTATTCTTAATGAAGAAGATAGCTTAAATTCCTTGAAAGCAAAATAAGAAGAAGCCTTTTGAACGTCCTACTTCTGGAAGACCAAATACTTGCAACTCCTGTTCCTTTGGGAGGCTTAAGGTCTAAGGACCTATATTACTCAATAAATTTACTAGATAATATCCTATATTCGAAGTTAGTATTTTATTATATTTATCATTATAAATTTCAGTAAGATTTTCAAGCTGAATATCAGCACCAAACAAATCCTTAACATATACAAGTCAATTCAGAAATTTTGGAAACATACATATATATGATTTTGTTTGTTATATTTTATATTCATATTCTGTACATACTTTTATTTTATTATATTTATTCCTCAAGTACAATAATCTTAGAACACACAAACATATATATACACACCTTGGTTTTATTAATAGGCACCAAGGTCAGAAACTTCTCCCTACAAATACTCGAATCCTCTTCCATATTCCAATCCTAAACGGGACACTACCGCTCTTGCCGAAATAACAGCTATGATAAGCAATCTACGCAAAAGTAGCCTATACCAAGAAAGAGGGTTGCGTACTGTGAGTGGCGAGAGGAGGCTGCAGGACCTCGTCCCTCAGTGTCCCGATCCTGTTCAATACTTAGACGACTTGATAACATATTTTATAGTATTTTAAAATTTTACCCTGCTTGAGTATCCCCCATACATACAGAAGCTCTAGATTAATTTCCTGCGGGACGGCGTAGGTTCGAATCCGGCTCTTGTAGGAATTTATTCGGCCTACGTATAGGGCTGGTGGCAACCCATTATCGTGAGGAAATTGGGGAGCTTCGAATGAGTAAGCGTAATCCGGTCCCGGAAACCTACTATAACGGCTGGGGATACGTCGGGCTGACCCCCCGACTATTCCAATACTGGTTGCAGATCTCCACGCTTGGAGGTGACGGAGGAAAGCGTGGGAGGGAGACCGGCAGTCGGTAGGTAAGCCAAGGCCCTTCAGGGCTGTTGCGCAAAGGATTATTATTATTTTTAAAATAAGTATTTAATTGATAATAGTGAGTAATTCGCACAACAATTAACTATGGATAAATGAATGTGCTTGTTGTGTAGAAAAAAGAATTGACGTGGCTATGGTGTATTTTGAATAGCCTAATGTTGATTGATTTGATTGATTTAGTTTTTATTTTACTTCGCGTTTTGTGCCTCTTGGCTAATTTGCGAAGATGAGGATGAGTGATGAAAGGATGAAATTGATGAATGGACATTCACAAACAACCAAGCCCGACCAGGATTCGAACCCGGGACCCTTGGCGTCGCAATAGCCTAATGTTATGTAACTTAAGAACCTGAAGAAGGAAACAGTTGTTCTCGAAATGTCGTTCAAAGGAAAACCAGATACTCACAAAACGTAAGTAAACAAGGTTTTGTATTTTCAAAATACGTATTTAATTGATAATAGTGAGTAATTCGCACAACAATTAACTATGGATAAATTAATGTGCTTGTTGTGTAGAGAGGCAGTCTCCAGAAGTCTTCAGTCCGCGATATTAGGTACTTTTAGTTTTATAACCATTGCGGCAAGCCTACCAGCAGTGGCGGCGATTGTGGGGGGGGGGGCAAGGGGGCAGTTGCTCACCAATATTTCCACTTTTGCTCCTGCACTATTGCCTCTCAATGCTAAGCCTTATCTATCCAGACCCGGTAGAGGTGGTTCGGATCCTACTTTAAACTGTAGGTCCAGTCCCAATTAGTCTATCTGTGCATAAAAGTGGACATAAAACAAAACTCAAACTTGACTACCAAGACAAAGTAAATTGTCCTTACCCCCAGTTTTGGCATCCAATCGCCTCTACTGGCTACCAGGTGAAAATGTCTCTTTCTCTTTTTTTGGATAACCATAGCCCGCCCGCTACGATCCTTCGTAGCTGGCTATGGGTTAACTGCTTAATTTTCATTTAGAATTTTTTATTGTAATAATAATTGCTAATGCATATAATTTAATTTATAAATATATTATTTTCTAAACATTGGATTATCGTGGCTGTTCAATGGTTCTGGTATAAGAAAATAAAGGAAATTTGAAAACATTTCTAATGTGCGAGACTATCCTAATACTTCTGGCCAGTATCGGCGATTGAATGCTCAAACTGGAGAAGGGGAGATGGTCAAGGACAGTTATTTTCTCTTGGTAGACCAGCATTAAGAGGCCACAGGACGGCGGCAAAATTGGCAAAAAAGTCAGGGCCAACTGCCCCAAGGTTCCCTCCAAAAAACCTCCGCTGTGTATTTATATATGAACACGTATATGACCCCTCCCTCAAAATAATCCTGTTTACGGGTCTGCGTTCTGATGTACGACAAATTATGCTCACAAGTTTTTATATATATATATATCCATGACTTTTGGATTATTTGATATTCACTAAGCTTATGAGCTGAATTATCTTGTACATTACATGTAGCACACATTGGAGTATTTACTAATTTTATATCTTATAAAGTTTAATTCCAGTAATGAATATTTGGTATACAATTATATACCACGCTGATCTGACTCTTAACGTGCGTGTATATTATTCCATACTTCTCACCAATTGGCTCTTGGATTCCGATCTACAATTTTACACTGTTTTGTGATAGTGCACATATTCTTCTATATATTTTCAACGTCTCTTGCTTTGGGAGAATAGAAGATTGTATTAAAATGTAACTGATGATCACTATGGTATTCTTAAAATACCATAATCTGTCCGGAATTCTTGTAAAATCAATGGGGGCCTCAGGCGTTTCTCAGAACTTTACTAGTGAGGCTGTTAGGGTGTTGAATCAGTGTCGTTACATCAGCTTGAATACATAGAGCCTGGCTGTTATATTCCATGTTTACAAGGTCCATTCCCCCTTCTGCATAGGGTAAACAAAGCGTTGCGTGATTTACAAGCAAGATTTGACCTTTCCAGACAACCCAGTTCACAGCACTCTTGAGCTTATTAATATCCAGTTGCCGCAACGGGAGGTTTTTTGCTACATGCTACACCTTGGAGAGAGCATACACCTGTACAAACGTCACTCTTGACTGTATACTAAGTATGCGAAATGTATTCGTTTGTAGAACTGCTTTAACACACGCCATTTATCACTCTGTCATAGTTGATTGATTGATTGATTTGTGGTTTTAAGTCCACTTTATGCACAGAAAGGCTAATCGGGACTGGACCTACAGTTTAAAGTGGGATCCGAACCACTGTGTCATGTGCCTCCACCGAGTACACTGTCATAGTTTAACTGGATCATTCGTTGAAGGGAGTTTGCGAATATTATGCCAAGTATTTTTATCGTTGGAACATCATAAAATTCTCCGCTCTGAGGGTAAGTTATATCCGGGTTTAAATGCATAAGAGATGATTTATTCTGATTTACTATGAGCCCTGAAAGGGAACCAAATTCCTGTAATAGGTATTTAATAGACGTTGCAGCAATATCATACTGCGTATTTATTAATAGATTGACGTCATCAGCATAGGTCAACACCTTATAGATTGTATGGTGATGCCTTGTACTTGGGCCTCTCCCATGGCGCAGTGGTAGCTTCATTGCCTTGTAATCGAGGGGTCCCGGGTTCGATACCCGGTGGAGGCACAAGTGGTTCGGATCCCACTTTAAATTGTAGGTCCAGTCCCTATTAGCCTTACTGTGCATAAAGTGGACTTAAAACAGCAACTCAAGCCTTGTACTTGCTTTTCTAATGCAGAGAGGAGGGGTCTCAATGAAATACAGAAAGCTATAATAGACAATGGGTCACTTTGTCTTACTCCCTTGTGATTAGGAAGTTATCTTGTCATAAATCCATTTATTTGTATTTTGGATGTTGCGTTACTTTAAAGGCTTTTAAATGCTGACAAAAAATGTCCACGTATACCGTACTTTTGAAGCACATTAAATATGTAATCATGGTGTACCGAATCAAATGCTCGTTCAAAATCTATTGCTAATATAGCATTATCATGGTTATTGCTATTGACTGTATAACAGGTAAGCACTTTACGAAGCGTTTTTAAGACATTTGTAATTTTCTTCTTCATACCAAAAACATATTGTGTATCTCCAACTAGTTTTTCTACGTAGGGCATAAGTCTGCCAAGCATACAGCGAGATAATATTTTATAATCAATACATAGGAGGGTAATGGGTCTATATTGACCAACTTCAGTGGGTTTCTACATTTTCGTATTAAAACTATAATCCCAGAATTTGAGGATTTTCCCGTTTTACACCTTCGGAACACTGCATTTATCCATTCAGTTAGTGTTTTCCCCATCTACGTCCAAAATGTTTGGTAGAGTTTGTTTGGTATCCCATCCAGACCAGGTGCAGAAAACGGCTGCAACGACTTAACCGGTCTGAATATTTCTTCGCTTGTGTAGTCGTTATTTAATTGATCATGTTCCTCATCGTCAAGGACCTCGTACAAGGATTCCAAGTTATACGTCCAATCTACATTATGTGTTATTGGTTGGGATAATTGGTTCTGAAAATAGTTGTAAATTCTGTTACTTATTTCCAGGGTTGTTTTTATTTTAATTCCAGAATTATCGTTTATTTCACAAATGAATTGTCTTTTCGCATTGTGTCTTTTTTGCAGCACATGGCTGATAGATGCAACCTCTTCTTTATCAAAGTGGGGGAGTCTGCTACGAATTTTTACACCTTGTCGTCTTTCAGCTGTCATTCGCAGCATTACAGCGTGTACAAGTTTTACCTCTGTTTGCACTTGTTTTCCTTCGGTGGCTTCATGTATAAGTTCATTCAGCACACGGTAATAGAAATTATATTTATTATTCCAGTCACTAGAACGTTCCTTACAATTTCTAAGACAAAACCGTTTTATGCCCGGTTTAAGAATTTCATCCCACCAATTATTATATCACTTTGTCTGGTACGGTGTGCTTTCCATACATTCCATTGGTCCTGAAAGACTCGTTGGAAATTTGCATCTGTAAGGATAGAAGCATTTCATTTCCAATAGCCATACCCTCTAGGTACTATTGGTATATCCACATTTATCGCCATGGTTACATCACTATGGTCTGAAAAACAAGTGGGTGTAATACGAAGTGACTTGATTTGTTGGCTTAAATGTGGTGTTACATAAAATCGATCTAAACGGGAAGCACAATTATTACGGATGTACGTGTACCCTTTCTGTCCAAAATATTTGTCATTCCATACATCTGTAAAATTGAACCCATTTACTAATTTTTGCAAAGAATTTGAGGTATTAAAGCCTGGTCTTTGATCCTGCGGATGCAGGACATAATTGAAATCGCCCAAGCAAATTATATGCTCTCTTGTACGTACCCTGCATTTCAGTCACGACATCCGTCGCAAAAAACGCATCCCTCTGATTCCTTAAGTGTGTCCCTGAAGGTACATATAAATTATATACCCAAACATTAGCTATTTTTGCTGAGATAATTCTATCATGGGGATGGCATTTCACATTTGTAATCCGTGCGGTGTTACATACTAACAGGGCTGTTCCCGTCGTTTGAAAGGTCGCATTATTATATACTAATATGTTTGGGGAGGTTAAATGCTGTTATTCTACATTCTTGAAAAAGTGCTATATCTAAAGATGATTGGAGGAAGAAATCTCCTAGCGCCTCCTGTTTAGCAAAGGATCTCATTTTGTTAATATTGATCGTAGCTAAACGGAGAGTAGTCATCATATATACAATTAACAGAAATTTAAGACCTGGGGTTACCCAACAATTTGAATTACGCATTTTGCCCAGCGGACACTAATATTCGTATACTGTTTTTCCACTCACTTCCATGCATACGAACATAAACCTTGCATACGTGCACTGTACTTCGTGCAAACATATGACCAAGCATCATATATCTTTACTCATTTCAGAAATGTTATTTCTGACTTTCATTTTTACTTGCACCCACACATTCACTAGACACACTAGTTGAAACCCTGAATTTGTATCCGATCACAGGTTGTAAATCAACACTCGGTGCCAAATTTGTCACCCTTTGGGATCTGGATATACGCACTGGGGAGGGGACTATTGCCTGCTGCTCAGGGACGGCGCCAGAAATTTTTCACCGGGTGGGCAGAAGCTGAATATTGATAGTTTAGGGTGGGCAGGTATAAATGTAAGGCCATATACATATATGTATGACATACATGTATATGTATCCCCTCCCCTCTTACACTCCAGATTTCCCTTTTCTTTCTTACTCTTTAATGCCTTGTTATATCTTTCTCAGCTTGTTAACTCTTTCTCCGTTTCACCTTCTCTCGTTCCATTCTTCAAACTCTTAAGTGGTAAACACACACACGCGTTTGTGTGTTTGGTGTCTTTCATCTTTCTTGTCTAATATATTCTCGCATCTTGTACCACTTCTTTATCTCCGATCGATACAATTATTTCAAGGAAGTGTTTGTGTGTGCGCAGCCATACGTTCTAATCACATTCTTTCATTCACGTCAATGTAGTGAAATAAATGTGAATCGGTTGCATCACATTTTGTCCTTCAAGTGTAAAAAGTACATGGCACATGCTCAATTTTATATAGTTATCCGGCCACAGTGATGGAAAGTGTGATTGTAGACAATGGTGAAGAATTAAATTACTTTTTCGTAATTTAAATGCATGTTCCTGATCATTTAATTTTCATCATATTAGTTTTTGACTGAAACTTGGAGGTTAATGATCACTTTTCTTGACTTACAAGGTTATTGCAACTGACAAATGTCTGAATGTATGTTTGCAGTAACGGCGATCGTGTGCCAAAACTTGGGGGCAAGGACAGTTTACTTTTTTTGGTAGAAAAGTCTTAGCATTAAGAGGCAATAGTGAGGATGCAACGAGTGGCATAATGTGGCGGGGGGGGGGGACTTTCCCGACTTGTTCCTCCTAATTGCCGCCACTTGATATTTGGATTAAAATTAATGTCTTATTGGGAATGTGCGCACACACTCGAAAAAAAAATCTTTCTTCATTCTGCATAAAGTATCCCAAGGCTTATGAAAGGCTATTTTGACAAGACATCGCTCAAAAGTAATAATCAAGTAACAATGAAAAATCTGTTAAGAATTGAAGAGATTATTTCCTTGCTAAGTTGCTATTCGTTTTCTGAAGTTAGTCTTCGTTACTCATGCGGGAGAAGTGATGCACGTGTGGTTAGATAAACACATGCACTGAGGTAACAAATAGTTTACATTTTGTAGAATGTGATTTTGGACACAAGGAATTCATCGAAATTGTTCAGTATAACCGGTAATTCATCTCTTTTTCACAGATAATTTGGGTTGTATTGCGCGACCTTTTCGAAAGCGCTCAAATGTCAACCTCTATCAGTAGACCTAGTGGCCGGGTTCTAAGCCATCATTTGAGGCTCGAATCATCATTTGAGGCTCGTCGTAGCCTTTTATGATGTATATTTTGAGGGCAGAGTTGGCAACACTGTGGGGGCACTGTAGCCTTTTATGAGGGGGGTCTATTGCCCTCTGTTTACATCTGGCAACACTACCGTAGTTTGACAGTGTTGTTAACCTACTGGGTTAGTAGTTGTATTTGTGGTGGGATAAACTCAGGAAAGGAAGAGCTCCCCTCAAGCAGTTTTGCTATACTTAAAACAAGCTCAACATGCCCACATGAGCTTTTTGCTCAAGTGTGGAACCCCCCTAATCCAAGATTTTTGTAAAAAATGCCCTCAAGAATTTTTCGGAAAGGAAGAGCTTTTTCGGAAAGGAAGTGCCTTCTTGTCTATACTTACAAAAGGCACTTCTGTGAGATTGTTGTCCATAAATTTGTTAAAAATATGCCTCTCTTGATATTTTTTTGCCCACACTTAAAATTAAGCCAAGATGCTTATAAAACCCACACCTACACACACCCACACCCACCCACACCCACCCACACACACCCACCCACACACACCCACACATATTTACTTCCGGTCCACTTCCGGTCCACTTCCGGTCCACTTCCGGTCCACTTCCGGTCCACTTCCGGTCCACTTCCGGTCTACTTCCGGTCCACTTGTGGCCAAGTTGTGGCCTATTTCTGCTTTTTTTATCCAGCATAAAGTTTTGATCTGAATCCCAAGAAATTGTATATACATACCAAAGCCAAAAATATTCACACACATACACACATACACACACACACACACACACACACACACACACACATACATACACACATACACACAGCACAGTGTTGAACCCAATTGATATTTTTATCCAGTATAAAGTTTTGAATTGAATCCCAAGAAATTGTATATAAATACCAAAGCCAAAAATATTAAGTGTATACACACATACACACATACACACATACACACACACACACAGCACAGTGTTGAATCCAACTGATATTTTTATCCAGCATAGAATTTTGATTTGAATCCCAGGAAATTGTATATAATAAACAACAACAAAAATGCCAAATCAAAAACATTGTGACCAATGCAATAAAAATATATTTAGCTCTAATTGGGCCAGACACCAAAAAATTTGTAACCCGGACAAATACAGAACTCCCACAATAATTTGCCCCAAATGCAATAGAAAATACAGCATGCAATACTTCACATATACACATAAAGATACTTGCTCTGCACAATCATCAACACAACCATCTACATTTGGTCTGAAAAGAAAGCATGAAGCACCTGTTAATGCCAGAGCAGCAAAGCAGCCACGCTATGCACCCATCCGTAGCAGTTTTAATGGCCAACTTAGGGATCACCGGTTTGTATCAGAACCAAGATGTGACATTAAGAATTTCTTGAACAGTATAAATTCTGATCTCCAGGCAATTCTTAATGCACAAAATGGCTCTTATAAGCTCTCCCTCAAATTGTTTGTACAATATAAGAAACCAAACGGCACAAAATTTACACAGCCCCACATAACAGAAACTGTACCGGTATATTCAAATGCAAATTCAGACACAATAATAAGCAGATTGATGGATCAACTGAACACTAAACACTCTGAATTTGCAGCAAAAGAGTCTGGATGGAGCCTATGCGGTTCTCCGCACAAGCTCTATGTTAATATTTCTGAATTCAGCCCATTAAAAGGATCTACATATCTGCCATTACCTGCAAATATTAAAAACAAAAGAGCCGTGGTTAATATAGAAAATACCGACCAGAAATGCTTTTTGTGGTGTATATTAGCTGCTTTGTTTCCAGTTTCAAGGAATCCTGAGAGAATAACTTATTACAAACAGCATGAACATGATTTTGACGATGCAATGGAGGGTTTGGAATATCCAATGTCTATTCAGAATATTGATAAATTTGAAAAAAAGGCCAGGCACATCAATGGCAAGCAATTATCTATTAATGTATTTATTTGTTCCACTGGCAATTGCCCGATAGCACCTCTCAGAATCAGTACAATTGATGATGAATCTGCTATTCCGATTGATTTGCTCTTAATTGAAGGGGATGATACACACCATTATACTCTGATACATAATCTTGAAGCTTTAGTGAGAACACAACTAGACAAATATAAAAAAATATTCAAGTTGTGCAGAAGATGTTTAACTGAATTTGATGGTAGAAAAATGGTGAAGGGGGTTCGGGAAGAGAATGCTGAAATTGCAAAAAACAAGTTAATTGAGCATCTGAAATACTGTGGCAACCATAAACCTGTTCATATGGTGATGCCCAATCCAAGTGAAAATTGCAAATTTAAAAAGTTTGAAGCCTTGTTGGAACACCCAGCATATATTGTCTGTGATTTTGAATCGAACCTCAAACCTCTTGCATTCTGTAGCCCAGATCCAGAAGAATCTGCAATTACACCATACCAGCAACACGAACCTTCCAGCTTTTGTTTTATGGTTATACGGGATGGTGTTGTTATTAAAGAATATTCATACAAGGGACCAAATGCCATCAAAATATTTGCACATAGAATAGAAAATGTGTGCCGTGACATAGCATCTAACATCTTATTAATATCAAAGCCTATGTTGCCTTTAACAGAGGAACAGATTGAAGATTTCAACAATGCAAAAAAATGCCCGGTATGTGATTGTGAATTTTCAGATACAAAAATCAAGGTTCATCACCATTCTCATACAGATGGTCGATATAAACAGGCCCTGTGTAAAAGCTGCAATATTAAGATCAAGAGACCAAGATTTATACCCATATTTTGCCACGGAGCATCCAATTATGATTTCCATCATATGATCAGATACGAGGGGTTTGAGAAACAGAATTTAAATATTTTAGCTGAAAATGATGAGAAATATATATCTATTAGCAAGATAATTAAAGTTAATGGTGTTCCTATTCACATAAGATTTCTTGATTCTTACAGATTTTTACCTGCTAGCCTGCCTACACTGGCAAATCAATTACCTGATGATCAATTCAAAATCACACGTGCCTCGTTTCCAAATCTGGACCTGAAATTAATTAGGCGGAAGGGTGTATATCCATATGACTATGTTACAGATTTTTCTAAATTTGATGAGTGTTCCCTGCCACCAAAACATGAGTTTTACAGCAGAATCAGAGGATCTGGAATCACTGATGAAGATTATCACCATGCCGAATTGATGTGGAACAATTTAAAATGCAAGACATTTGGTGATTATCACATGGCATATTTAAAACTTGATGTCACCCTCTCAGCTGATATATTGCAGGCATTCAGAAAATCTTCTATGCAAAATTATAAACTGGATCCAATATATTTTTTTAGTGTTTCGGGCCTAGCATGGGCTGCAACGTTTTTGAATACTAAAATGCAATTGGATCTGATTCACGATCAAGATATGTATCTGTTTATGGAGAAATGTATAAGAGGGGGGATGGTGCAATGTTCTCAGAGATATGCCAGAGCAAATAACAAATATATTCCCGATTATGATCCAGCACGGCCATCAAATTTTATACTGTATGTAGATGCCAACAGCCTCTATGGTCATGCCATGATGCAAAAACTGCCATATGCAGGGCTTGAGTGGGTTGAAGATTTCAATATTGAAGATCTTCAGGATTTTGATGACAGTGACTGTGGCCTCTTCTTAGAGGTTGATCTGATAATTCCTGATGATTTGCACAATAAATTTTCTGATCTGCCCCCAATTCCCGAGGTTCAGTGCTCACCTGGCTCTAAACAGAAGAAGCTCATGATGACTCTGGAGCCGAAACAGGGCTATGTCATATATTACAAAAATCTTCAGTTCCTGATGAAACATGGTGTTCAAGTGACCAAAATTGGAAAAGTTTTGAGGTTCAAGCACTCAGAATGGTTGAAACCATACATTGATACAAATACGGAGCTTCGAACATCTGCAAAGAGCCAATTTGATAAGGGCTTGTTTAAATTGATGGTCAATTCTGTATATGGCAAAACAATTGAAAATGTCAGAAAACATACCGATGTTAAAATAATTACTGACCCCAGCCTGAGCAAAAAATTGGTTGCAAAGCCCAACTTCAATTACAGAAGAATTTATGATGAGCACATGGCACTTTTCAACATGAAGAAAACAAAGATCAAGTTTGATAAACCTATTTATGAAGGGGCTGCAATATTGGAATCGTCCAAATTACATATGTTAATATTGTATTATGATGTGTTGAAACCTTTTTATGGTGATCGTGTAAAACTGATGTACATGGATACGGATAGTTTTATTCTTGATATTCAAACAGAAGATGTTTATCAAGATATGTCACAGCCTGAATTGTTTAAATATTTTGATACCAGTGAACATACAATAATTCAACCCCACAACAAAAAGGTACCTGGGAAATTAAAAGATGAGACATGTGGTGATGTTATTGTGAAATTTGCTGGGTTAAGTGCCAAGGTATACAGTTTTAAAACATGTAGTGCTGTTGTCAAAAAGGCCAAGGGCATTGGCAAAGTGACTGTTGAAAAAGACCTCCAATTTGAAGATTATGAAAATTGCCTCAAATCCCAGAGTTCAATCAGAACATCAGAAAATAGAATTCAGAGTGAGGATCACTTGCTGACTTCAAATATTGTAAGAAAAGTGGCTCTGGACCCACATGATGATAAGAGATGGATTTTATCATGTGGCATACATACTCTACCATGGGGGCATTGTGATTTGAAAAATGGCAATCAATGCCCAATTACAGAGCATGATTTGAAATAAATAAACATGCCTATGAACTTATTTGGGTTCAAAAAACAGGCTATTATGGACCTGCCAACACCACAACCCTCTTCTGATATGCTGTCTAAACTGAGTGGCTTGTTAATTATTCATCTGAACAGCATACTTACAGATCTTGATGAAGAAACAGGTAAAACATTGTACATATTTAACAATAATTTAAATCATTACCAATTACCTGTAGGTGGGCAATTGCAATTTATTACAACCCCTGAGGGTGATGTCAAGATTTCAGTAGGGAGAAATATTTATAGAATTAAGCACTCAAACATGGTTTCTGGCACTGTATATACTGTTTCTGCTGGTGACTGCTTATATATTGAGGTCCCTGGATCCTATGACAAGCTTATACCCTTTTTTATAGAATTAAGAATCAGATACTCTATAATAAATAACCACTAAAACAAAAATGCCTAATGATATATTTGGCCATACAAGACATGAAGATCACAGTGATGAGATTCTGATGCTTGATGTCAGAGTCAAGAAATTAAGAAGTGATTTACAAGCTTTACAGACCACACTCAATGCCAGTCTTCAACTAGAAATTACAAATTTGCAATCACAATGCATGGACCCTCTTCTTAAAATTGATTCTGAACTTAAATTATTGCTTCAGAAATATACTGACCTGGCCACATTAGATAATTTTCAAAGTTTAGAAGAAGCTGTAGCAGCTCTTCAAGCCAAATTTAAGACCCAGGCTAACAACTCCGAGCAATTGAAACAACAATTAGAAGAACAGATTAATAATGTCCAGACACAGCTCCAAACAATTGTCAAAAGCATAAAATCACAAGAAGATTTTGATCTAGTGATTTCCACTCTAAAGGAACAGATTCAATCACTCCAGATACCTAATCTGGACCCCCTGAACAATACCATAGCCGAGGTTAAAGAAAAAATTGAGACACTTGAAAATTTTATGAACAACTTGCCATCTTCTGATGCTTTGAGTGCAATAACTCGGAGTGTTGCCAATATTAAGCTGCAACTTGAAACATATGAAGATTTTGGAAAAATTCAAAGTTCCATAACCCATCTTGAGGGTACAATAGCAGCAGTGCAAAGTGATTTGGCAAATGTACTAGAATCCCGATTGCCTGGAATTGTAGACACCCTTGTCAGTGTCCAGCAACAAATCACAAAGCTTGAAAACCTCAACACCGAATCTGAATTGTCTCATTTTCATCACTTGATCGATGATATCCAAACAAAGCTTGAAATTTTACAACAATCCACACCCTCTCAGGCAGATATAGCCCTGCTCCAAAATGCTATGCAAAATGTGGCTGATGCTTCTGAATTAAACAATGTAAAATTGGCACTTGAATCTTTGCAAAATACAGTATCAAATCTTCCCACATCACAGGAACTTAAAAATATTAAGAGAGCTGTGAATCGCATATTGAAATCAGAAGATATCAAGAATATCCAGGCAGAGATCAAACAACTTACTCAGACAGTGGCCACTCTACCAACCAATCAACATATTAATGAACTGCACGCCCTGTTTGAGGATATCAGAAGACAGGTCCATGATCTTACTGCTCAAAATTCAAAATTGGCAGTTGTTGAAAATTTGCAACAAATTGTAGCTAATATCAAGCAGCAGCTAGGGACCATGGAATCTAATCAAGCAAATGCTCTGTCTGTTTTTGCCACCCAGCTTCAAGAGATTGTGCAACAATACAAGAGACTTGCTGTGGACATAAAAATCAAGCCAGGCCATGATGATGTTGTTAGGACCATCAATGAGCACCTTGAATCTGTAACAAGCAGATTGCTCACAGCAGAAAAGGAAATAACCGGCATAATCGAGAATCCAAAACATACAGTAATTCTCGAATTGTACAGCATCCCCAACAAAGAATATGATTCACCATTTACACCAGGTGGCAAAATATATATGCTGTCCCCCGCACAATTTTATTACCAGTTTTTTGTTGGGGGCACACTGAGACCAATCAAGATCAAATATTGGCTTCAACCACAGGCATACCACTACCCTACCTTATCAATAACAAATGCTGACAACAAACCAAAAATCACCAGTGTAGAGTTAGAGGATTTTACAGATCCCAATACATTAGAAACAGCCTATACTGAAGATGATGGCACTCTGGAATTTAAAATACAAATAGGGGACAAATTATATTTAGAAAATCCTGTAGTATCAGCTGCTGAACACCCCATAGTTGCAATATTCTTGTTTACATATTATGTCTAGACAAATTATTGTTGATGAATTACACAGACAGGCCCGACATAATTATAAGAGACTGCCAGTAGTCACAAAAGGCATAGATGATTTATGGCAGAGCGACTTGATTGAGTTGTCAAGTGGACAGTTGAAAAACTTGGACAAAATCAACAAGGGCTACAAGTATCTACTCACTGTGATAGACACATTTTCAAAATTTGCCTGGGCTGTGCCACTCAAATCCAAGACTGGAAAATGTGTTACAGAAGCCCTCAGGACAATCATCAATCATTCAGGAAGATCACCGCGCTATTTGCAAACAGATAATGGCAAAGAATTTTATAATTCAGTGTTTCAACAATTTATTAAAAGCCAGGCAATAAAACATTACTCGAGTTACAGTGATCTCAAGGCCTCAATTGTAGAGAGATTCAACAGAACCTTAAAAAATCTTATGTATAAACAATTTACACTTCAAGGTAATTATAAATGGATTAATATTCTTCCAGAACTTCTACATAAATATAACAACTCGGTCCATTCCACAATCAACATGAAACCCTCTGAAGTAACTCCATCTGATGAGCAAAAATTGATCAGGACTGTTTATTATCCTAGATACCAGCCAACAACAAGAAAGGCCAAATACAGGGTGGGCGATCAAGTAAGAATCAGCAAATATAAGCACTTATTCAAAAGAGGCTTTACGAGAAACTGGAGCACTGAATTATTTACAGTGGTTCAAGTTAAACCCGGGACCCTTAACACATATATAATAAAAGATCATCGAGGAGAAATTCTCAAAGGCCGATTCTATGAACAAGAACTCAGCAAAACTAAACAGCCTGACACATATCTCATAGAAAAAATCATCCGCAGAAAAGGCAACAAGTTACTTGTCAAATGGCTGGGTCATCCGGAAAACAGCTGGATCGATGCAGACAAAATAATAATATGAACACCTGGGTTGTTATAAAAAGGCTGCCAGAACCTGAACAACAGAATAAGAGAAATGGCAACTTGCTGCCTGATAATATTAGATGTCTTATTGTTGGGCCATCTGCTTGTGGTAAAACTACACTAATGGTTGATAATTTTTTATTGGCACCCAACTGGTTAGACTGGAAAAACAGGCACTTGTATGTTTTCTCTAAGAGCTTGGAACAATTAAAATATCAGCAGCTGATGAAGCTATATGATGGATTGGATATTGCCACTTTTGAACCGGATGTTAAGCCACTTCATGAATGTCTCGATAACTCTGTTGTTGTGTTTGATGACATTATACTGGATAATCAAAACAAGGTTAGGAATTTCTTTACACAGGGCCGGCACAAAAACATCGATTGCTTCTACCTGGCACAGACTTTTTCTAAAATACCGAAGCAACTGATCCGAGACAACAGCAATTTTATATGTGTGTTTCATCAAGATCATACCAACCTCAAACACATACATGATGAATATGTAGGTGGGGACTTGAGCTACAATGATTTTTCCAAGTTTTGCAGTAGGTGCTGGAACCAGGACAGTTATGGGTTTGTCACAATTGATATGACAAGAACACCCAATAGTGGCAAATACAGAAATAAAATCAACGATTTTCTAGACGTTGAGACATATATAAATAACCATGAAAAGGCCAATCATTGATGATCTTAAGTTAAGAGATTATCTTGTAAAAAGATTTAAGGGATGGAAATCAGAGAACCGTGGAATTTATGAAAAACACAAACAAACAGAACAGCCTGTCATTGATGCTATTAATAATTTAGGTAAGAATATCAAAACTGTTACAGAGCAGAATCAAAATTTGATCACAGAGCTTGTACCTGTAGCTGCAAGGAACATATTAGATTATCCATTCACCCCACTTTCCAGCATTCATACACCTAGTCCTGTTGCTCCTAGAAGAATTGAAGCTACTCAGGATCCTATTGAATTGGGTCTTCTTGCACAAAAATATTTAACCACACCTAAAGACAACAAAGATGAGGTGTTTGGCTTATATGCTGACACAGAGCTTGATGGCAGCATCATACATAGAATTGGCAATTTCAGAGTAACTTTTATGGGGGATGATCTGATTGTTTATTCAGAATCTCGTCTCGGAGAAAAAGGTGCTTTTGTTAAGTACCCCGGAACACCTGGATTGTGGGAACTGATGACTAGGAAAAGGCCTGGCAGCTATACAGATCAAGATTATGATTATTACAAAGAAATATTAATAAAATCAGATGCTCTGTACCAGAACAATGATCCCACACAAAAAAGAGTCAAGTCTAGCAGTGGAGCAAAATACAACAATTTAATCAAGCCCATATGGTCACAGATCAAGACTGGCAGTGGAATCAAACAATACAACACCCTGCCTAAAGAATTTGTGTGGGTTGATGATGTCAGGAAACTTGTAGATAGGTTATTGGTGATAGCTGGGGAGGAAAATGCTGGCAACCACAATTTTTACAATGAAAAAGTTGGAATTATGGACATGATAAGCACTAAATTGTCTAATTTTATAGTGAATGACACTAAGGGGATTGGATATCTTATAAAAATTATTAATACTCTACCACCTAAATTTTGGAATATTTCTGAGGGTCGGGGCCTAGTTAATGACATTATAAACAAGCTGCCATTTGAACTACACATTCCAGGCTATCAGTATTCTGGTCCCGGTACAAAATTGGACCATAGATTAAACAGAGGGGACCCTGGTGTTAATCCCCTAGATGCTGCTTGTAGAGACCATGACATAGCATACAACACACATACTGATCTTGACAAGAGACATGTTGCAGACAAGAAATTAGAAGAGGCTGCATTTGGTAGATTTGTAAGCAAAGATGCTTCTTTAAGTGAAAAAATAGCAGCATTGGGGACCACCATAGCTATGAGCACCAAACAAAAACTGGGGTGGGGGCTGTGAATATGTATATAATAAACCTACAATGAAGGCCAAGGGTGTTATGTATCAAATACCTTATGCAGGTCTCAAATCTCTTAAAACTATTGACAGTCTTTTAACCAAAAAGCAGCGCAAGAAAAAAAGCTCTTGTATTGCAAAGGGCCATGGTATGAAATTGTTGCTTAGTACCCCACAATTAAAAAAATTACAGCAATCAAGAAAAAAATCACATGTGGGGGGGTTCATATTTACTATCCCTGCCATCTTAGCTGCTCTCGGGGCTGTTGGGAGCTTGGCTGGGGGATCAGCTGCCATAGCAAAAACAGTAATAGATGCCAAGAAGAATAGGGCAGAACTAGATGAGCAGAGGCGCCATAACCTGGCAATGGAGAAAAAGGCAAAGGTGTTAAGAGAGCCATGAATATGTTTAAAAAAAACAAGAGCCGCTTACAAACCAAGATATTGAAGCTTTAATCAAGCCACTGGGCATCAAACATTTTAGAGGTGTGTACATGTCTGATTCTTTGCCAGAGCAACCACTCAACAAAGAGTGTGGCATTGTTAATTTGGATGAGTACAAAAATCAGGGCACTCACTGGATCTGTTATCTTAAATATTTAAACAATGAGGCATTTGTGTTTGATTCATTTGGAGGTGATCCACCTGAAAATTTAATAAAATATCTAAAATCAGCTAATCTTTATTACAATAATGCCCGTGTTCAAAATTTCAAAGATGTTAATTGCGGACATTTGTGTTTATCTGTTCTCAGATATATGTCTCAAATAAATAAACCATC
The DNA here is from genome assembly GCF_977018435.1 of Lepisma saccharinum. NCBI lineage: Eukaryota > Metazoa > Arthropoda > Insecta > Zygentoma > Lepismatidae > Lepisma > Lepisma saccharinum. The sequence continues at coordinate 54,495,193 of NC_139238.1, forward strand.
AATTGAAGATTTTCAAAAAGCCTTGTGGTATCTGAAACATCATGGGGGTATTCCATATCACCAGCCAAAATTCAATATTGAAACTCAAATTGCATGATGACATAGTGTATCCCAAAACAATAGCTCTCAGAGCATTTTACGGCATGTACTTGATACCTAATATTACACACCACAACAACAAAATTGCAGTTGGGGATCAAAAAATTGTCATCACTCCAGGGCAGTATAATCTGTCCACTCTAAATGCTCAGTTACCCAGAGGTATAGTTTTAACTCAAAATTCTGTCACTCACAGAGTAGAGATTGTATCTGCTACAGAAACAGTGGATCTGGGTACTATAGGAGAGCTGTTGGGATTTGAGAACAACACAAAACTTGAAGCAGGCATCAAACACACTGCTATGAATATACCTAAATTCTTAGCCATAGAGACTCTGAATATTCACTGTAATGTAGCTGAGGGTATGATCACCAAATCAAATGGCATAGGCACTCACAAACAAACCGGCATCATTGCAACATTCAAACCTAATTCCGAATTCATGGAACCGATCATCTACACTCCATCACCAACATTATATTTTCCTGTGTGCCATAATAGAATAGATTACATTGAGTTGATGGTTACTAATGAAAAAGAAGAATTAGTTGATTTTGCTGGAGCCACAACAACTGCTATCATAGAGATTAACATTTAAATAAAAATACATACAATGGAAAATATTGAGAGTTATGAGCTACAATCATTCCCTCCAAACAGGAGGACATTTGCAAATTTAAATCAACCCAACACAGAAATAGAGGTTGATCTTGATGTAGGGGATGGCTTTATACACCCCCACAGAGCAGATCTATACATCAAATTTGATGTTGTAAAGCTCGATGGAACAGATTATCCGGCAAATTCAAATATAAGATTGGTGGACAATTTTGTGCCGCATCTGTTCTCTGAAATTGAGATCAGAAAGCATGGCGTTGTTATAAACAGAGTAGATTATCCCGGCATTACCTCCACAGCTTTGGCCACATTAAAATTATCCAAAACAGAGGCTTCTTACTACAGAATCGGTGGATTTGAAGCTGGTGATAAGATATTAACCAAGAGCCACACAGTGCTGTTCCCTATGCGCCTGTTGCCAGGATTCTTCTCGGATTACAAAGATATTATGTGGAAGGGTGGGTTAAGAATCACATTTAGAAGAGCTGCCAATGATAATAATGCTTTGATGAGGTACAGTACATTAAACTCTACAGGGGAAGCTCTGCCTAATACCCTACCTGATGAAGGCAAGTGCATTATTCAGACTATGGAGTTAAGAATCCCGGTTGTTGAATATGAGGCCAGCTATGCTCTTAAATACAAAGCTGATATCCTAAAAAATCCACAGGTTCCTTTACAATTTTATACATATCAATCTGTACAGAAGCCTGCAACTGGTACCTATTATGAGTTTGATGCTACAAATTCATTCTCCAGTATACAATATGACATGCCGGATTTTGTAGTGGTATTGTTTCAGACTGGAAGACACAACAATCAGGAAAAAAATTCAAGTAGATTTGATAACTGCAACATCAAGAACATATATCTTAAAAATGGCAGAAATGAGGTATTTCCTAGAGAAAATTACAATTTAGACATTTCCAAGGATGATTTCCTCAAATTATATGAGGCTTTTTCGGCTTTCAAGAGGGTCACTACAGGCAATACGGATATGTATTACACACCAGATGAATTCAAGGCACGGAGACCCATGTTTGTCATCAACACTTCAAAAAGAAAACAAGTTGTGGTGAATGACAGGACAAATATTAAAATTATCTGTGAATTCCACGAAGCATTACCCGATGACACCATATGCAGTGTCATTCTCATAGGTGAAAAATCATATGTTTATGATGTAAGAAATGAAAGAGTCACGGAGCAATTCTAGAAGATTTACATTATCTTAATACTAGATATGCAAGATGAGCCTGGTGTCCAATTGAACTTAAACCGGAAGTGGACCGGAAGTGGACCGGAAGTAGACCGGAAGTGGACCGGAAGTGGACCGGAAGTGGACCGGAAGTGGACCGGAAGTAAATATGTGTGGGTGGGTGTGGGTGTGTGTAGGTGTGGGTTTTATAAGCATCTTGGCTTAATTTTAAGTGTGGGCAAAAAAATATCAAGAGGGGCATATTTTTAACAAATTTATGGACAACAATCTCACAGAAGTGCCTTTTGTAAGTATAGACAAGAAGGCTCTTCCTTTCCGAAAAAGCTCTTCCTTTCCGAAAAATTCTTGAGGGCATTTTTTACAAAAATCTTGGATTAGGGGGGTTCCACACTTGAGCAAAAAGCTCATATGGGCATGTTGAGCTTGTTTTAAGTATAGCAAAACTGCTTGAGGGGAGCTCTTCCTTTCCTGAGTTTATCCCACCACAAATACAACTACTTGGGTTTTTTTCACTGAGGCTCGAATCATCATTTGAGGCTCGTCGTAGCTTTTTATGATGTATATTTTGAGGGGCAGAGTTGGCAACACTGTGGGTTTTTACTGTAGCTTTTTATGAGGGGGGGGGTTTATTGCCCCCTGTTTACATCTGGCAACACTACCGTAGATTTTTTGACAGTGTTGTTAACCTACTGGGTTTTTCACTGTAAAGTTTCATCAAAGGGCCTGAGGGGTCCATGTATTTTTTATGTCTGGCAATACTGTTGGGGGCCTAGTGTTGGCAGCACTGTGGGCTCTTACTGTAGCTTTTTATGAGGGGGGGGTCTATTGTTTTCTTTTTATAGTTGGCAATTTTATTGGATGTTTTTTTTTGAGGCTTGGGTTTTACCAACCCATCCGAAGAAAATTCCACTATATGATCTTTTACTGGCTAAGCTAACCTACAAATAGAAATTGCCAACACCGACGAGTCTTGAATTATTATTTGAGGCTCGTCGGTGTTGCCTACCCACTCTACAAAAATTCTACTATATGATTTTTCACAGGTTAAGCTAACCTACAAATAGGAGTTGGCAGCACTGACTTATAAACCCACTGGGTTCTCTTGGCATGTTTTTTTCATGATGTGTTGCTAGGCTATTGAGCATCTTGGCGTATACAATGTATATATTTTGAGAGGGGGGTTATAGCTTTTTATGCTGTACGAATACTGGAAGCTTGACAGTGACAACCAACAGAGTAGGTAAACCTACATCCAGGAACTGGCAACACTAGTTTCTGACAGTGAATTTGAAATAAAATATTAAACAAAATACATGAGTAAGCACTGTGATCACAAATAGTACCAGTGTTATGCCCCCAACTCCAACTGGACAACTGGGGAAAATAATTGTACAACAATTTGTACCTAATTGTACAATACTTGTACCTAATTGTACAACATATACACAGACATAAAAGAGAGAGCCTTCCCGTAACTTACTTTATGTACAATTTATATGATTTTACAACTGTGAAAAGAAAGCTTATGTGTTCTGTATGCACACATTTATTCTTATTTTTCGAAGTTGAATGAAAGCACATGTTTTTACGCTCTCGTAATACTAACCTTGCTCCACTGATTTTAAATTGCTTCCATCCGCTTTTTTTTTCTGTGTTATTTCCGTATGCACGCAACATTCGCTTTCAATAGACAGAAGGAGTGTTAGTATAGCAGGCTCCGAGTTTACAATTTATTAAATTAAACAATAATTTATGTAAGAATATACTTGTACTTACCGAATACAAAATAATAAAAAGCACATGTGAATGTTTGCGTGTGTTCATGTTATATGACGACTGAGTAAAAAAATAATGTTGACTCCCCGAAAGATAAAAGTTCCTAGTTCGACATCAGATGCATGCAAATTTTATGTTTTGCTCTCCAAAATCTTGATTTTTATGTTTGTGCTATTTGTCATACAGCAGAGGAGAAGAGGGGAGAGGGAGGGGAGGGGGTACTATTAGCGCCATTTATTAGCAAACAATAGAAATAAAAAGTAGGGTCAAACTTTTTCAACACCCAAACATTTTAAACGTCTTCACGTAGTAATACGATAGCTGAAGATGTTTAAAAGAGTACTCTTAGTCGACGAAGCTAATTGCTAGGGCCCTTATATTACTAAAATATTCTTTAATTTGCATATTTCTCATACCGCCATATGTTGTTCTAGTTGACTTCTTCCAAAAAAATGCTAATTAGCGAGAGTTAATTAAGCAAGGCAAGTAAAAGAAGCAAAATAGAACAACATATGTGCCGGCGTGAGAATATGTAAAAATTCGATTCAGAGGTGGATCGAATTAAAGTTGGGGGATATTTTGCATTTTTTCTCTATAATGTACAAAACATTTACCGTACATAATTTTTTCCATTTACAACAGTATAAAATAAGAGGAATGTGTGACAATATTCATATTAATTAGGAAAGTATGTTGTATGCTAGGTTAGCTAATTGTGTTTTCTACAGCTTCACTGTATAGAGGGAAGATGGAAAAAGAGAGCTCTACGGAAACTGACGCTCTTAACAATATTGTACGTTCGTGAAAATTATATATAAATAAGACTTAAGCGTATTATCTGCTTTCATGTCAGATTTTGCCAACCTGTGAGCTGTAGTGTTTAGGTGACAAGCGACCTGCTCAAATATGATACTGTTGACAATATTGTACGCCCGTGAAAATTATATATAAATAAGACTTAAGCGTATTATCTGCTTTCATGTCAGATTTTGCCAACCTGTGAGCTGTAGTGTTTAGGTGACAAGCGACCTGCTCAAACATGATACTGTTGACAATATTGTACGTTCGTGAAAATTATATATAAATAAGACTTAAGCGTATTATCTGCTTTCATGTCAGATTTTACCAACCTGTGAGCTGTAGTGTTTAGGTGACAAGCGACCTGCTCAAATATGATACTGTTGACAATATTGTACGCCCGTGAAAATTATATATAAATAAGACTTAAGCGTATTATCTGCTTTCATGTCAGATTTTGCCAACCTGTGAGCTGTAGTGTTTAGGTGACAAGCGACCTGCTCAAATATGATACTGTTGACAATATTGTACGCCCGTGAAAATTATATATAAATAAGACTTAAGCGTATTATCTGCTTTCATGTCAGATTTTGCCAACCTGTGAGCTGTAGTGTTTAGGTGACAAGCGACCTGCTCAAATATGATACTGTTGACAATATTGTACGCCCGTGAAAATTATATATAAATAAGACTTAAGCGTATTATCTGCTTTCATGTCAGATTTTGCCAACCTGTGAGCTGTAGTGTTTAGGTGACAAGTGACCTGCTCAAATATGATACTGTTGACAATATTGTACGCCCGTGAAAATTATATATAAATAAGACTTAAGCGTATTATCTGCTTTCATGTCAGATTTTACCAACCTGTGAGCTGTAGTGTTTAGGTGACAAGCGACCTGCTCAAATATGATACTGTTGACAATATTGTACGCCCGTGAAAATTATATATAAATAAGACTTAAGCGTATTATCTGCTTTCATGTCAGATTTTACCAACCTGTGAGCTGTAGTGTTTAGGTGACAAGCGACCTGCTCAAATATGATACTGTTGACAATATTGTACGTATATTGTATTGTATAGGAGACTAGAAGCATATAATTTGGCGGAAAAAAACCCAAGTAAGGTCATAGAAAATAGTTAAAAAAAAAGTGAACAATTATATTTTGCATTGCACAGCATTGGATATTAAATAACATACCCCCAAAAAATCTCTGCATTATGCGTTCTGAAAAAAATTGCCCTACGTGCCAAATTGCTGTGTTAAGTAAAAATTTTGAAAGACTCTGTCGTACTTGTGTGCCGGGAAAGCGAATATGTGCAACCAAACTGTGCTCTAAGTGTGAAAAAAATTTTTCTATTGCCAACTTCAAGCAACACCAGCTTACTTGCAAGAGTACTGGACCATCTCTACCGCAACCTTCCAAGCGAAAGGTAGAACTAACCTCCCTCGATGCATCGCCACCTGCCAAACGCGTCAAGCTGGCGAAGAAAGCAGACCGATTTGCGTTTGAGCATTTATTAGAAGACTGTAACATAACATCAGACAGCTTCTGCGATGTGCTTAGTTTTCTGGAGAGCGAGCGAGCTAAGATAATATCCATCCTCAACGATGCATTGGCTACATACTCCACTAAATTCTATGCTGTGCTATGCTGCAAGTATAAGAAACCGTCTGATGAAATATATAAATTCTTCCATGCGACAAAAGCAAAAACACTGGATCAGGCAGATGTCACTGACCTCGACAGCATCTACGACAAGTTTGTCGAGGAGTTTGTGGCAAAGCACGAGGAGCATCAGGCTAAAGGCTCGGGCGGTTCGCTGTGTGGCGACCCCCACAAACTTCGTCTGAAACTTAGCAAGTCCCTGCCACTGGCAGGGTCTAGCTATATTGCCCTGCCACCCGAGGTTGAAGCAAGGAAAGCTGTTCTCAATATTCAGAACAAAGACACCAAATGCTTCCTCTGGTCGGTGCTGGCAGCATTGCACCCTGTTCACTGGAAAAACCACTCGTACCGTGTTAACCACTACAAGCAGTATGAGTCGGAACTGGAGGTTGCAATGGTCGGGATTGCCTACCCTGTAGAAGTCTCGCATATTCGCAAGTTTGAGGTTCGTGCTCGTGACTTGTTGGGCCTGCAATTAGCCATCAGTGTTTACGGTCTCACCGAGAACAAAAATGAGGTCCACCCCATCCGGGTGAGCAACGTGAGCAACAACAACGAGGTACGAGAAATCAACCTCCTGCTCATCAAGGACGAAACCCATCACCATTACACCCTTATCCGTTCCCTCTCTCGGCTTGTTTCGAGCCAACGGAGCAAAGACAAAACCCACGTCGAGGTGTGTCGCAGGTGCTTGTTTACATTTCATAATCGAGAACAGCAGGATTACCGGCGCATCAGAGGACCCAACATTGCTGCTGAGAAGCTAGCTCGCCACATGTTCTACTGTGGTACCAACAAGCCTGCACGAATTATCCTGCCCGAACCTGGTGCAGTAGAGTGCTTTCGCATGCACAGTGCTATGGTGAAGCATCCTGCCTATATTGTAGCAGACTTCGAGGCCTTTCTTCAACCTCTGTCTAACTGCGAGCCCAACCCCGAAACATCCTCTACCATTCCTTTCCAAATCCACGAGGCCTCGAGTTACTCCTATGTTGTGGTGTGGCGAGACCAACATATTGCCTCCGAGACCTATGTGTATCGCGGTCCCGACCCGGTCAAACACTTCCTGGAGAGAATGCAACAGGAAGCCATCAAGATAGGGAAGGTGCTGTTGGCCCCGAAGCCCATGCTGCCTCTGTCTCCGGAAGACAAGCATCAGCACGAAATAGCTCTAAATTGTCCTGTTTGCAACTCGGTCTTCACTGACGATAACAAAAAGGTCCACCACCATGACCATTATGGGACCGGAAGCTACATTGGCCCGTGGTGCAACAGATGTAACTTGAGAGCCAGGGACCCGCGCTTCATACCGGTCTTTTTTCACAATGGCTCGGGATATGATTTCCATCACTTGGTCACACATCTAGGGTACGACAATGCGAGAATCAATGTCCTGGCACAAAACGAGGAGCGTTATATTAGCATCAGCAAGTGGGTGCCGATCCCCGACTCAAGCAGCAGCATCGAGCTTCGGTTCCTCGACTCTCTGAGGTTCCTCCAGGCAAGCCTCGATGCTCTTGCTGGGAAGCTCAGAGACAACCAACTAGCCATTACCACATCAAGTTTCCCGAACTTAGATGTCGCACTCATCAGACGTAAAGGGGTCTACCCCTACGAATACGTCACAGACTCTTCCAAGTTCGAAGAAGAGTTGCTGCCTCCCCAGGATAAGTTCTACAGCCAGCTGAGAGGTTCAGGTATTACCGACGAGGAGTACAAGCATGCTCAGTCTATGTGGGTCGAGTTGGGTTGCCGAACTTTCGGTGATTACCACGATGCATACCTGAAGCTTGATGTGACGCTTCTTGCCGATGTGTTCCAGGCGTTTCGGGCGACTGCGATAAACATTTACAACCTGGACCCTGTATATTTTTACAGCCTTCCTGGACTGGCATGGTCGGCCATGCTCCTGCTGACTAAAGTTAAACTTTCACTTATCTCCGATAATGATATCATGCTTTTCATCGAGAGAGCTATCCGGGGCGGCATGGTCCAAGTGTCGCAACGCTTCGCACACGCCAACAATCACCACATGGCCACTGGTTACGACCCCTCCCAACCATCAAGCTACATCATGTACACTGACGTGAATAATCTTTACGGACACTCCATGATGCAGCCACTCCCAACAGGAGAGTTTAAGTGGGTTGATCCTTTATACCACGACATCGAAAAAGAATGCGACGAGTTTGGGTTTTTTGCCGAGGTGGACCTTGACTTCCCCGAGAAGCTGCAGGATACATTCTGTGACCTTTCGCCTGCTCCGGAATTCAAGTGTCCACCTGGCTCGGATCAACCGAAGCTCGTCATGGACTTGGAGCCCAAAAAGCGTTATGTGCTACACTACCGGAACCTCCAGTGGTTAATGCAGCAAGGGGTCTCGGTCAAAGCAGTTTACGACGTGCTCTTGTTCAGGCAGTCTCCATGGTTGAAGCCGTACATCGAACTGAACACCAACCATCGCACTGCTGCCACTTCGGAACTTGATCGCGATTTTTTCAAATTAATGAACAATGCGGTATTTGGGAAGACCATGGAGAATGTGCGAAATCGCGTTGATGTGAGGTTGGTGACGAAGAAAACACAGTGTCGTCGACTTGTTGCAAGCCCGCTGTTCAGGTCTCGAACAATTTACAACGAACAGATGTCTCTGATTCACATGAACCGGGGCAAGGTGCTACTCAACAAGCCCATCTATGTGGGAGCTGCAGTTTTGGATCTGAGCAAGTTGTGCATGTTCGAGACATATTACGGCATACTACGTGCACACTACAACCACAATATCTCGCTCCTCTACACAGACACAGACAGCTTGGTGTACCATGTTCGCACGGCCGATGCGTATGGTGATATAGCCAAAGTTCCAGCTCTTGTCAAGCTCTTCGACACATCGGGCTATCCCCAGCTAAACCGGTATGGAATTCTGCCCCGGAACAAAAAAATACCCGGCAAACTCAAGGACGAGAAAGACGGGGATGTGATTGTGGAGTTTGCTGGACTTCGTGCCAAAGCCTATGCGATCCGGGCTGAGGGTTCTGTAACAAAAAAAGCAAAGGGTGTAAGTAGGCAAGTGGTTCGGGAGCACCTCAAGTTTGAGGATTACCTCGAGTGCCTCAGAACAAAATCGCCCATTCTACAAAAAGAGCATCGTATCCAAAGCGTCGATCATGTGCTTACAACCAATATTGTCAGGAAAGTTGCTCTGGATGCACACGACGACAAGAGGTGTATTCTTGAATGTGGGGTCCATACACTTCCGTGGGGCCACTATCGCCTCCAAACTAGTAAGGCCTGCCCAGAGTGCAACAAAAAATAATAGGCAATGCGAAAAAAAACAATTTTAATTTACTTCCACTTCCTCGATTACATGCATGCATGGCACAGCAAAATTAAACTTCTGGAAACTGCTAATTGCAATTTGTACTTATATATATAAAATTCAACATTTCTTATTGTGTGCTATTTTTTTTTATTTATTTAAAACTGTTCAGTCACTCTTTCATTCTTGACGTCATACACAAATGTTTTCTCTGCAATAAGAATGACACTGCACAGAGTATCTGCAGGCAAGGCATCGTGGAACTCGCATACAATCTTGATGTTGGTACGATCGTTGACCACCACTTGCTTTCTTTTCGTGGTGTTGATGACGGTCATGGGTCTCCGTGCTTTGAAATCGCTGGGCGCGTAGTACACGTCCACGCTTCCTTCGGTCACGCGTTTGTAAGCCGTGTAAGCTTCGTAAAGTTTGAGGTAATCGTCTTTGGTCATGTCGAGGTTGTAATTCTCGCGCGGGAACACTTCGTTCCTACCGTTCTTCAGATAAACGTTCTTGATCTTGCAGTCGTCGAACTTGCTGGAATCTTTTTCCTGATCGTTATCGCGTCCGGTCTGAAAAAGCACTACGACGAAATCTGGCATGTCGAACTGTATGTTGTTGAACTGTGTCGTCACGTCGAATTCCATGTGACTTCCCGACGCCATCTTCTGCACGCACTGGTAACCGTGAAAGTGAATCGGCACCTGCGGACTTTTCAAGATCTCCGCTTTGTACTTGAGGGCGTAGTTCGTTTCGTATTCCACCACCGGCATTCTCAATTCCATGCTCCGGATGACGCATTTCGCTGCTTCGGGTAAAGTGTTGGCTATCGGCGTGGTGCCGTCCGGACCCAAAGTAGCGTATCGCATTAGTGCGTCGTTGTCGTTGGCCGCTCTTCGAAACGTGACCCTCAGTCCTCCCTTCCACATGATCTCCTTGTAGTCCGAGAAGAAACCAGGCAGCAGACGCATGGGAAAGAGCACCGTGTGACTTCTCGTCGATATTTTGGTCCCGGCTTCGAATCCCCCGGCCTGGTAGTACGCTGCGTCCGTTTTGGATAATTTCAACGTTCCCACTGCCGTCGACGTGATGCCTGGATAATCTATTCTGTCGATGACGGTGTTGTGTTTCCTCACCTCCACCTGCGAGAACAGGTGAGGCACGAAGTTGTCCACGAGTATCAAGTTTGCTGCTGCAGGAAACGCGTCTCCGCTTTCCTTCTTCACCACGTCGAATTGAAGGTAGAGGTCCGCTCTGTGAGGATGAATGAACCCGTCGCCTACGTCCACGTCGTATTCGATCTCCCTGTTCGCTTCGATCAGATTGGCGAACGTGCGACGGTTGGGAGGGAAAGATTGCAATTCGTAACTTTCGATTTGCTCCATTTTACATGTATGGTTATTTATTATACGTTGATCTCCACGATGGCCGTCGTAGTGGCACCTGCGAAATCCACCACGTCTCCTTTCTCGTTCGTCACCACCAACTCTATGTCGTCTATGCGGTTGCGACATACTGGAAAATAGATCGGCGAAGAGGGCGTGTAGATGATCGGTTCCATGAACTCGGAACTTGGTTTGAAAGTGGCTATGATTCCCGTCTGCTTGTGACTTCCTAATAATCCGTCCGAAGATTTCTTGATCATACCTTCCGTCACGTTGCAGTGTACGTTCAGAGTCTCTATGGCCAAGAATTTAGGAATGTTGGTTGCTACGTGCTTGATGCCAGCTTCGAGTTTTGGGTGGTTGTTCTCGAAACCTAAAAGTTCTCCCATGGTGCCCAGGTCCACGGTCTCCGTCGCGGATAGGATTTCCACTCTGTGCGTGACCGAATTTTGAGAAAGGTATGTGCCTTTGGGTAATTGAGCTTGCAAAGTGGAAAGATTGTATTGTCCTGGCGTGACGACGATGTGTTCGCTTCCGACGCTAATTTTGTTGTTGTGCTGCGTGACGTTAGGTATGAGGTACATGCTGTAGAATGCACGCAGAGCTACGGATTTAGGATAGACGATGTCGTCGTGCAGCGTGAGTTTCAAGATCGAAGATTCGCTCGTGAGATGGAACACGCCCATCCTAGTGATGCTGTTTGAGGTTCCACAATGCTTTCTGGAAATCCTCGATCGTAGGGTTATTTATTTTAGAGAGAAACGCGAGCACGGAGAGGCAGAGATGGCCGCAGTTCACGTCTCCGAAATTTTGAATGCGTTCGTCGTTGTAGTATATAGAGGTTTTGTTTGTTTTCAGATAATGAATTAAATTTGTAGGTGGAACACCTCCGAAAGAATCGAAAACGAATGCTTTATCATCATTTTTGTGGTAACATATCCAATGCGTGCCTGGATTTTCTTGACCGTCCAAGTTGACTACTCCGCATTCTCTTTTTTTAACGCTTGAAGGTAACGAGTCGGACATGAAAACTCCTCTGAAGTGTTTGATTCGTAACGGTCCGATCAGAGATTCAATGTCTCGGTTGGTGAGTGCTGTTGTTTCTTTTTTTTAAACTTCTTCATCACGCCCTTCTCCCCTTTCTTCTCCATGGCCAGGTTGTGACGTTTCTGTTCTTCCAATTCCGCTTTGTTCTTCTTCGAGTCGATGACGGTTTTCGCGATGGCGGCACTTCCGCCGGCCAAACTTCCCACGGCCCCCAATGCTGCCAGGATGGGGGGGATGCTGAATATGAAACCTCCGATCTTTTGCTGTTTCCGCGAACGCTGCAATCTTTTCAATTGAGGTGTGCTGAGCAGTAATTTCATTCCGTGTCCTTTCGACAAGCAAGAACGTTTCTTCTCGCGTTGTTTCTTGGTGAGTAACCCATCGAGAGCACCTAGATTTTTAAGATTGGAGTATGGTATCTGGTACACGACACCCTTGGGCTTCATGTTGATGCTCTATGTGTTATTTTCACGGTATGTTATTTATATATATATTCTGAGATTTTTTCTTGTGTAGTTTTTTTTACGGTATGTTATTTATATACCCCACCCCAATTTTTGTTTCGTGTTCATGGCGATGGTGGTACCCAGTGCGGCGACCCGTTCACCCAACGATGCGTCTCTGCTCACGAACCTTTCGAAAGCTGCATGTTCCAATTTTTTGTCTGCTTCGTGACGTGCGTCCAGATCCGTCTGCGTGGTGTTGTAGGCGATGTCGTGATCTTTGCATGCCGCGTCCAACGGATTCACACCCTTGTCTCCTCTCTCCAATCTTTTCTCGAGTTTGGTACCCGGTCCGCAGTACTGGTAGCCAGGTAGATGCATCTCGAAAGGTAACTTGTTGATGATGTCGTTCACGAGTCCCTTTCCTTCGGCCACGTTCCAAAATTTCGGAGGCAGCGTGTTGATGATTTTGATCAGGTAACCTATGCCCTTGTCGTCGTTCACGATGAAGTTGGAAAGTTTCGTGCTGATCATGTCCACGATGCCAACCTTCTCGTTGTAGAAATTACGGTTGCCTGCATTCTCTTCGCCGGCTATCACCAACAATCGGTCCACGAGTTTCCTAACGTCGTCCACCCAAACGAATTCTTTGGGTAACGTGTTGTAGCGTTTGACGCCGCTGCCTGTTTTGACCTGGTTCCAAATCGGTTTGATGAGATTCCTGTACTTCTCGCCGCTGCTCGATTTCACCCTATTCTGCGAGGCGTCGTTGTTCTGGTACAAGGCATCCGTCATGATCAGAATTTCCTTGTAACTTTGGTAATCTTCGTCGGTGTAATCTTTCGGCTGCTTTTTGGCAACGAGTTCCCACAGTCCCACCGTACCCGGATACCTGTTCCAACTATCCTTGTCGCCTAAATTGACTTTAATGTCGTTGCCTTCGAAGGTCACCTTCGATTTCCCAATCTTCCACACCACACCGCCGCCTTCGCTGGTTTCCATGCTGGGATACAATCCGAACACTTCATCCTTGTCGAATTTCCCCGTGCTCAGGTAGTCTCGTGCCAAAGGTCCCAACTCGATTTTATCCGAAGACGTACTGCCTATGGCTCGACGTCGTGCCGGTGCATCCTTCAGTTCGAACGGCGTCGAAGGAATGCTCGAAATAGGCGTGGGTACGGCGTAACTTTTAGCTGCAAGCGGTACGAGTTCGTTGATCAAATTTTTATTTTGTTCCGTGACACTTTTAATTTCTTTACCTAGACTGCTGATGGCATCGATCACGGGTTGATCCTGACGTTTCTTCTCTTCGTAGAATCCGCGATTCTCGGATTTCCAACCTTTGAAGCGTTTCGCGAGGTAATCGCGAAGCTTGAGATTTTCGTCTTCGATTTTTCGTTTCGTCATGACGTTATTTATACACGTCGTTTCTCACAACGTTGCAACGTTTAGAAAGTCGTTGATTTTGTTTCTGTATTTTCCGTCGTTGGGTTTCCTCGTCATGTCGATCGTCGCGAATCCGAAATCGTCACCGTTCCAGCAAGTAGAGCAGCAGCGTTCCGAAAATTGATTGTAGTTCATGTCTCCGCCTACGTAGTCATCGTACGCGTGCTTGAGGTTGGTGTGATCTTGACGAAACAAACATGAAATTAGCGTTGTCGCGTACTAACTGTTTTGGAATTTTGGAAAACGTTTGAGCTAGGTAGAAGCAATCCATTCCTTTGTGACGACCTTGCGTGAAAAAGTTGCGAATTTCATTTTGATTTTCCAGGATGGCGTCGTCGAACACAACGACTGAATTTTCACGACAATCGTCGAGTGGTTTTATTTCCGAGGCGAACGTTGCAATGTCCAGACCATCGTACAGTTTCATCAGTTGCTGGTATTTGGATTGCTCCAAACTTTTCGAGAACACGTACAGGTGCCTGTTCTTCCAATCTAACCAATTCGGTGCGAGGAGAAAATTGTCCACGAGCAGTGTCGTTTTCCCACACCCCGAAGGACCTACGATCAGACAGCGGATGCTGTCGGGAAGCAACTTGCCGTTCTTTTTTTTTCTCGTTTGACTTTCCGGATCCGGTAGACGCTTCACCACGTTCCACGTACTCACAAGATCACTTCGTTCGCGTCGATCCAACTCTTTTCCGGAAGTCCCAGCCATTTGACAAACAGTTTGTCACCTTTCCTACGCAATACTTTCTCGATGAGGTACGTGTCGGGGTGTTTCGTTTTAGAGAGTTCCTCTTCGTAAAATCTTCCTTTCAAAATCTCGCCGCTACTATCTTTTATTATATACGTGTGTCGGTTTCCGGGTAGAACTCGAACCACCGTAAAGAGTTCCGTGCTCCAATTTTTTGTGAATCCCTTCTCGAAGGTGCGTTTGAATTTGCTGATCCTCACCTGGTCTCCAATTTTGTATTTAGCTTTTTTTGTCGTGGGTGTGTACTTTGGACAGTAAACTGTAGAAATTAAGCGCTGCTCGTCGGACTTGGTAACGTCGGCTGGCTTCATGCCTATCGTTCTGTGTACCGTATCATTATAGATGTCGACGAGTTCCGGCAGGATGTCGACCCATTTGTAATTTCCCCGAAGCGTGAATCGTTTCCACATGTGTGTTTTCAAGGTTCGATTGAATCTTTCCACGATGCTGGCTTTGATGTGACTGAAGGTCGAATAATGTTGAATCTTGTGTTTTTGAATAAACTTTTGGAATACGGCGTTGTAAAATTATTTACCGTTGTCCGTTTGCAGAAACCGTGGTTGTCTGCCGCCGCTTTCGCGAAAAATTAATTTGAATGCTTCCGTGACGCATGTTCCCGTTTTCGCCTTCAAAGGTAGAGCCCATGCGAATTTCGAAAATGTGTCTATGACGGTGAGGAGGTACTTGTTGCCCTTGTTCAATTTATGTACGTTTTTCAAATTGCCGCTACTCATCTCCACGAGGTCGCTTTGCCAGAGGTCGTCGATGCCCTTGGTTACCACAGCCAAACGTTCGTAGTTACGGCGTGCAGGTTTATGCAATTCTTGGACGATGGCTTGCCTAGACATTTTTTTTTAGAGATTACGTTTCAAGAGAAGCACAAGCGTGATGGGATTCAAAGAGGGTGGCACTTCGCTCGTGTTTTGAATGATCAGCTTATCGCCGGCACTCACGTCGAAAACGGTAAGATCTTCGTCTTCGTGTATTTCATATATGTTGCGCGTTTCGTTCCAACGTGCCAGAGGAATGTTTCCTGCTTTCTGGACACCACGATTCGATATCAAAGTCATGGTGGGAACGCTAGCTTTTCTACCGTGAGACCAGTACGAACATTCGTTTATCTGAATCGTGCCATCGAGGAGAAACTTGTAGTACGGATGATAAGGATGCAACATGTACAGTTTGTTACCTTCGACGAACGTGGAGATTCTCTGTTGATTGGGTACGCTGTTGATTTCGATGGCTTGCAGAGAATGCAGTTTAGCAAATTTAGTGTCGACGCCGAGCAGATTACTGTGAACTTGTCCGAGTTTATTTTCGATGGGCAGCAAATGCTCGATTATGGTATCCGTTACGGCAGAAAACGACGGTTTGATTTTCACTTCCACGTTCAACTGCTTGTAGTTTTCGTTGAGTTCTTGCAACTTGGCACCGAAAGAGGCCAGCGTCGATTCCTGCGTGGATTCCAGCACTCCAACTTGATCTCTGATGTTGACGACAATGTTCTGAAGGTTCTAGTAGTGTGTTTGATACTACGGACAGCGCGAGAAAGGAAGAGCTTCTCTCCAGCAGCTTTGCTACACTTAAAACTTGCTTAA
The DNA here is from genome assembly GCF_977018435.1 of Lepisma saccharinum. Lineage (NCBI taxonomy): Eukaryota > Metazoa > Arthropoda > Insecta > Zygentoma > Lepismatidae > Lepisma > Lepisma saccharinum. The sequence goes on from NC_139238.1 coordinate 54,511,364, forward strand.
CATGAGCATATGAGTTTTTTGCTCAAGTGTGGAGCTCTTCCTAATCCAAGATTTTTGTAAAAATGCCCTCGGGAATTTTTCAGAAAGGAAGAGCTCTTCAGATTGATTTGTGCATACTTACAAAAGTTGCATCAGCCAGATTTTTGTCCATAAACTTGTCAAAAAGTGATATATTTTTGGCCACACCAGAAATTAAGCTTATAGTATGTTTTTCTGTCAAAATCCCAGGAATCTTGAATTGATATCTATTGGGTTCTGAGACCGAGTGGAGTGTGGTGCATGGTTTTTATTGCCTTGTAATCAAAAGGTTCGGGTTTGAGTCCTCATAAAATCTGATGGCAAAATGTTAATATTGTAGTTTTGTAAACAAGGGGCTCTGGGTTCGAGTCCTGATAGATGTGGCATTCCATATGTGAGATTTTGAGTATAAATACTGCTAGTTGATAGCTCCCAGATCTTAAATTTGGTAAAAAATGTTATACAACAGAGCAAAATTATTCTCTATTAAGAATCACCAGAGTTTTGTTATCTGGGTAAAATATCAGCTCAACAATACGGGCAAAACTGCCTGATCAATACAATAGAATGGAGGTCAAGTAAACATTCCATGTTCTTTCCAATCTTTTGATCAGTCCCATGTTTCTGCCAACAATTAATCATGCTAGCCTGGGAAATTATATTTCTTGTATGCTAGCAGATATAATCTACACTGCGTCTTTTCAGAGAGAAATAGCATATTATTTATCATCAAAGAGTAATTGCCTTCTTTCTGTATGCCTGAGTGATTATATCTGTTGATATTACCTACATTGTGCCTTTTCCGAGGGAAATTACATGTCATTTGTCATGGGACTCAAAGAGAAATTCTTATCTACACTATGCACCCTTTCAGGGACCATTCATCATATTGAGGAAATTTCTTCATGGATATTGTCATGCAAAGGTTTGGTCTTGTTGCAATAATATAGGCTCAAGTCTTTAACTTACAGAATAATTATTGCAATATTTCTGTATTTCAGCTTTTGGCAGATGTGTTGTGTTTTGGGTAGGTATCTGCCACGAGCAGAGGTGCTATAAAATGGGTAGGTAATATATTTCCTGACGGTAAAGTGTTGTTTTATATCCAAAGGGCCTCTGTGTTTGAATCGGGCCTCTAGAACTGCTCTGTGACCCGCTCATTTCTTACGTCATAAACATATGATTTTTCACCTATGAGAATGACACTACAAATGGTGTCTTCAGGTAAAGCCTCGTGGAATTCACAGATAATTTTAATGTTTGTCCTGTCATTAACCACAACTTGTTTTCTTTCTGAAGTGTTGATTACAAACATGGGTCTCCGTGTCTTGAATTCATCTGGTGTGTAATACATGTCAGTACTGCCAGTAGTGACACGCTTGAAAGCCGAAAAAGCTTCATATAATTTGAGAAAATCATCCTTGGAAATGTCTAAATTATAATTTTCTCTAGGGAATACCTCATTTCTGCCATTTTTAAGATATATATTTTTGATGTTGCAGTTATCAAATCTACTTGAATTTTTTTCCTGATTATTGTGTCTCCCAGTCTGAAACAGTACCACCACAAAATCAGGCATGTCGTATTGTATGCTGGAGAATGAATTTGTAGCATCAAATTCATAATATGTGCCAGAGGCAGGCTTCTGTACAGATTGATATGTGTAAAATTGCAGAGGAACCTGTGGAATTTTTAGGATATCAGCTTTGTATTTATCAGCTGGCCTCATATTCAACAACCGGGATTCTTAGCTCCATAGTCTGAATAATGCATTTGCCTGCATCTGGTAAGGTATTAGGCAAAGCTTCCCCTGTAGAATTTAATGTACTGTACCTCATCAATGCATTATTATCATTTGCAGCTCTTCTAAATGTAATTCTTAACCCGCCCTTCCACATAATTTCTTTGTAATCCGAGAAGAATCCTGGCAACAGGCGCATGGGGAACAGCACTGTGTGGTTCTTAGATAATATCTTATCACCAGCCTCAAATCCACCGATTTTGTAGTATGAAGCTTCGGTTTTGGATAATTTTAGTGTGGCCAAAGCCGTGGAGGTAATGCCGGGATAATCCACTCTGTTTATAACAACGCCATGCTTTCTGATCTCAATTTCAGAGAAGAGATGCGGCACAAAATTGTCCACCAATCTTATATTTGAATTTGCCGGATAATCTGTTCCATCGAGCTTTACAACATCAAACTTGATGTATAGATCTGCTCTGTGAGGGTGTATAAAGCCATCCCCTACATCAAGATCAACCTCAATTTCTGTGTTGGGTTGATTTAAATTTGCAAATGTCCTCCTGTTTGGGGGGAATGATTGTAGCTCATAACTCTCAATATTTTCCATTGTATGTATTTTTATTTAAATGTTAATCTCTATGATTGCAGTTGTTGTGGCTCCAGCAAAATCAACTAATTCTTCTTTTTCATTAGTGACCATCAACTCAATATAATCTATTCTGTTATGACACACAGGAAAATATAATGTTGGGGATGGATTGTAGATGATGGGCTCCATAAATTCGGAATTAGGTTTGAATGTTGCAATGATGCCGGTTTGTTCGTGAGTGCCTATGCCATTTGATTTGGTGATCATACCCTCAGCCACATTACAGTGAATATTCAGAGTCTCTATGGCTAAGAATTTAGGTATATTAATAGCAGTGTGTTTGATGGCTGCTTCAAGTTTTGTGTTGTTCTCAAATCCCAACAGCTCTCCTATAGTACCCAGATCCACTGTTTCTGTAGCAGATACAATCTCTACTCTGTGAGTGACAGAATTTTGAGTTAAAACTATACCTCTGGGTATTTGAGCATTTAGAGTGGACAGATTATACTGCCCTGGAGTGATGACAATTTTTTGATCCCCAACTGCAATTGTGTTGTTGTGGTGCGTAATATTAGGGATCAAGTACATGCAGTAAAATGCTCTGAGAGCTATTGTTTTGGGATACACTATGTCATCATGCAATTTGAGTTTCAATATTGAATTTTGGCTGGTGAGATGGAATACCCCCATGATGTTTTAAATACCACAAGGCTTTTTGAAAATTTTCAATTGATGGTTTATTTATTTGAGACATATATCTAAGAACAGATAAACACAAATGTCCGCAATTAACATCTTTGAAGTTTTGAACACGGGCATTATTGTAATAAAGATTAGCTGATTTTAGATATTTTACTAAATTTTCAGGTGGATCACCTCCAAATGAATCAAACACAAATGCCGTATTGTTTAAATATTTAAGATAACAGATCCAGTGAGTGCCCTGATTTTTGTACTTATCCAAATTAACAATGCCACACTCTTTGTTGAGTGGTTGTTCTGGTAAAGAATCAGACATGTACACACCCCTAAAATGTTTGATGCCCAGTGGCTTGATTAAAGCTTCAATATCTTGGTTTGTTAGCGGCTCTTGTTTTTTTTAAACTTACTCATAGCTCTCTTAACACCTTTGCCTTTTTTCTCCATGGCCAGGTTATGGCGCCTCTGCTCATCTAGTTCTGCCCTATTTTTCTTGGCATCTATTACTGTTTTTGCTATGGCAGCTGATCCCCCAGCCAAGCTCCCCACAGCCCCGAGAGCAGCTAAGATGGCAGGGATGGTAAATATGAAACCCCCTGTATGCAATTTTTTCCTGGATTGCTGTAATTTTTTTAATTGGGGGGTACTAAGCAACAATTTTATACCATGTCCCTTTGCAATACAAGAGCTTTTTTTCTTGCGCTGCTTTTTGGTTAAAAGACTATCAATAGTTTTAAGAGATTTAAGACCTGCATAAGGTATTTGATACATAACACCCTTGGCCTTCATTGTAGGTTTATTATATACATATTCACAACCCCCACCCCAGTTTTTGTTTGGTGCTCATAGCTATGGTGGTCCCCAATGCTGCTATTTTTTCACTTAAAGAAGCATCTTTGCTTACAAATCTACCAAATGCAGCCTCTTCTAATTTCTTGTCTGCAACATGTCTCTTGTCAAGATCAGAATGTGTGTTGTATGCTATGTCATGGTCTCTACAAGCAGCATCTAGGGGATTAACACCAGGGTCCCCTCTGTTTAATCTATGGTCCAATTTTGTACCGGGACCACAATACTGATAGCCTGGAATATGTAGTTCAAATGGCAGCTTGTTTATAATATCATTAACAAGGCCCCGACCCTCAGAAATATTCCAAAATTTAGGTGGTAGAGTATTAATAATTTTTATGAGATATCCAATCCCCTTAGTGTCATTCACTATAAAATTAGACAATTTTGTGCTTATCATGTCCATAATTCCAACCTTTTCATTGTAAAAATTGTGGTTGCCAGCATTTTCCTCCCCAGCTATCACCAATAACCTATCTACAAGTTTCCTGACATCATCAACCCACACAAATTCTTTGGGCAGGGTATTGTATTGTTTGATTCCACTGCCAGTCTTGATCTGCGACCATATGGGCTTGATTAAATTGTTGTATTTTGCTCCACTGCTCGACTTGACTCTTTTTTGTGTGGGATCATTGTTCTGGTATAGAGCATCTGATTTTATTAATATTTCTTTGTAATGTTCATAATCTTGATCTGTATAGCTGCCAGGCCTTTTCCTAGTCATCAGTTCCCACAATCCAGGTGTGCCGGGATATTTAACAAAAGCACCTTTTTCTCCGAGACGAGATTCTGAATAAACAATCAGATCATCCCCCATAAAAGTTACTCTGAAATTGCCAATTCTATGTATGATACTGCCATCAAGCTCTGTGTCAGCATATAAGCCAAACACCTCATCTTTGTTGTCTTTAGGTGTGGTTAAATATTTTTGAGCAAGGAGACCCAATTCAATAGGATCCTGAGTAGCTTCAATTCTTCTAGGAGCAACAGGACTAGGTGTATGAATACTGGAAAGTGGGGTGAATGGATAATCTAATATGTTCCTAGCAGCTACAGGTACAAGCTCTGTGATCAAATTTTGATTTTGCTCTGTAACAGTTTTGATATTCTTACCTAAATTATTAATAGCATCAATGACAGGCTGTTCTGTTTGTTTGTGTTTTTCATAAATTCCCCGGTTCTCTGATTTCCATCCCTTAAATCTTTTTACAAGATAATCTCTTAACTTAAGATCATCAATGATTGGCCTTTTCATGGTTGTTTATATACGTCTCTACGTCTAGAAAATCGTTGATTTTATTTCTGTATTTGCCAGTATTAGGTGTTCTTGTCATATCAATAGTGACAAACCCATAACTGTCCTGGTTCCAGCACCTACTGCAAAACTTGGAAAAATCATTGTAGCTCAAGTCCCCACCTACATATTCATCATGTATGTGTTTGAGGTTGGTATGATCTTGTTGAAACACACATATAAAATTGCTGTTGTCTCGGATCAGTTGCTTCGGTATTTTAGAAAAAGTCTGTGCCAGGTAGAAGCAATCAATGTTTTTGTGTCGGCCCTGTGTAAAGAAATTTCTAACCTTGTTTTGATTATCCAGTATAATGTCATCAAACACAACAACAGAGTTATCGAGACATTCATGGAGTGGCTTAACATCTGGTTCGAAAGTGGCAATATCCAATCCATCATATAGCTTCATCAGCTGCTGATATTTTAATTGTTCCAAGCTCTTAGAGAAAACATACAAGTGCCTGTTTTTCCAGTCTAACCAGTTGGGTGCCAATAAAAAATTATCAACCATTAGTGTAGTTTTACCACAAGCAGATGGCCCAACAATAAGACACCTAATATTATCAGGCAGCAATTTGCCATTTCTCTTATTCTGCTGTTCAGGTTCTGGCAGCCTTTTTATAACATCCCAGGTGCTCATATTATTATTTTGTCTGCATCGATCCAGCTGTTTTCCGGATGACCCAGCCATTTGACAAATAACTTGTTGCCTTTTCTGCGGATTATTTTTTCTATGAGATATGTGTCAGGCTGTTTAGTTTTGCTGAGCTCTTGTTCATAGAATCGGCCTTTGAGAATTTCTCCTCGGTGATCTTTTATTATATATGTGTTAAGGGTCCCGGGTTTAACTTGAACCACTGTAAATAATTCAGTGCTCCAGTTTCTTGTAAAGCCTCTTTTGAATAAGTGCTTATATTTGCTGATTCTTACTTGATCGCCCACCCTGTATTTGGCCTTTCTTGTTGTTGGCTGATATCTAGGATAATAAACAGTCCTGATCAATTTTTGCTCATCAGATGAAGTTACTTCAGAGGGTTTCATGTTGATTGTGGAATGGACCGAGTTGTTATATTTATGTAGAAGTTCTGGAAGAATATTAAGCCATTTATAATTACCTTGGAGGGTAAATTGTTTATACATAAGATTTTTTAGGGTTTTGTTGAATCTCTCTACAATTGAGGCTTTGAGGTCACTGTAACTCGAGTAATGTTTTATTGCCTGGCTTTTAATAAATTGTTGAAACACTGAATTATAAAATTCTTTGCCATTATCTGTTTGCAAATAGCGCGGTGATCTTCCACTCTGATTGATGATTGTCCTGAAGGCTTCTGTAACACATTTTCCAGTCTTGGATTTGAGTGGCACAGCCCAGGCAAATTTTGAAAATGTGTCTATGACAGTGAGTAGATACTTGTAGCCCTTGTTGATTTTGTCTAAGTTTTTCAACTGCCCACTTGCCATTTCAATCAAGTCCCTCTGCCATAAATCATCTATGCCTTTTGTGACTACTGGGAGTCTCTTAAAATTATGTCTGGCTTGTCTGTGTAATTCATCAACAATAATTTGTCTAGACATAATATGAAAACAAGAATATTGCAACTATGGGGTGTTCAGCAGCTGATACTGCAGGATTTTCTAAATATAATTTGTCCCCTATTTGTATTTTAAATTCCAAAGTGCCATCATCTTCAGTATAGGCTGTTTCTAATGTATTGGGATCTGTAAAATCCTCTAACTCTACACTGGTGATTTTTGGTTTGTTGTCAGCATTTGTTATTGATAAGGTGGGGTAGTGATGTGCCTGTGGTTGAAGCCAATATTTGATCTTGATTGGTCTCAATGTGCACCCAACAAAAAACTGGTAATAAAATTGTGCAGGGGACAGCATATATATTTTGCCACCTGGTGTAAATGGTGAATCATATTCTTTGTTGGGGATGCTGTACAATTCAAGAATTACTGTATGTTTTGGATTCTCGATTATGCCTGTTATTTCTTTTTCTGCTGTAAGCAATCTGCTTGTTACAGATTCAAGGTGCTCATTGATGGTCCTAACAACATCATCATGACCTGGCTTGATCTTTATGTCCACAACAAGTTTCTTGTATTGTTGCACAATTTCCTGTAGCTGGGTGGCAAAAACAGACAGAGCATTTGCTTGATTGGATTCCATGGTCCCTAGCTGTTGCTTGATATTAGCTACAATTTGTTGCAAATTTTCAACAACTGCCAATTTTGAATTTTGAGCAGTAAGATCATGGACCTGTCTTCTAATATCCTCAAACAGGGCATGCAGTTCATTAATATGTTGATTGGTTGGTAGAGTGGCAACTGTCTGAGTGAGATGTTTGATCTCTGTCTGGATATTCTTGATATCTTCTGATTTCAATATGCGATTCACTGCTCTCTTAATATTTTTAAGTTCCTGTGATGTGGGAAGATTTGATACTGTATTTTGCAAAGATTCAAGTGCCAATTTTACATTGTTTAATTCAGAAGCATCAGCCACATTTTGCATAGCATTTTGGAGCAGGGCTATATCTGCCTGAGAGGGTGTTGATTGCTGTAAAATTTCAAGCTTTGTTTGGATATCATCTATCAAGTGATGAAAATGAGATAGCTCAGATTCAGTGTTGAGGTTTTCAAGCTTTGTGATTTGTTGCTGGACACTGACAAGAGTATCTACAATCCCAGGCAATCTGGATTCTAGTACATTTGCCAAATCACTTTGCACTGCTGCTATTGTACCTTCAAGATGGGTTATGGTACTTTGAATTTTTCCAAAATCTTCATATGTTTCAAGTTGCAGCTTAATATTTGCTACACTCCGAGTTATTGCATTCAAGGCATCAGAAGATGGCAAGTTGTTCTAAAAATTTTCAAGTGTCTCAATTTTTTCTTTAACCTCGGCTATGGCATTGTGCAGAGGATCCAGATTAGGTATTTGGAGTGATTGAATCTGTTCCTTTAGAGTGGAAATCACTAGATCAAAATCTTCTTGTGATTTTATGCTTTTGACAATTGTTTGGAGCTGTGCCTGGACATTATTTATCTGCTCTTCCAATTGTTGTTTCAATTGCTCAGAGTTGGTGGCCTGGGTCTTAAATTTGGCTTGAAGAGCTGCTACAGCTTCTTCTAAACTTTGAAAATTATCCAATGTTGCCAGATCAGTATATTTCTGAAGCAATAATTTGAGTTCAGAATCAATTTTAAGAAGAGGGTCCATGCATTGTGATTGTAAATTTGTAATTTCTAATTGAAGACTGGCATTGAGTGTGGTTTGTAAAGCTTGTAAATCACTTCTTAATTTCTTGACTCTGACATCAAGCATCAGAATCTCATCACTGTGATCTTCATGCCTTGTATGGCCAAATATATCATTAGGCATTTTTGTTTTAGTGGTTATTTATTATAGAGTATCTGATTCTTAATTCTATAAAAAAGGGTATAAGCTTGTCATATGATCCCGGGACCTCAATATATAAGCAGTCACCAGCAGAAACAGTATATACAGTGCCAGAAATCATGTTTGAGTGCTTAATTCTATAAATATTTCTCCCTACTGAAATCTTGACATCACCCTCAGGGGTTGTAATAAATTGCAATTGCCCACCTACAGGTAATTGGTAATGATTTAAATTATTGTTAAATATGTACAATGTTTTGCCTGTTTCATCATCATTATCTGTAAGTATGCTGTTCAGATGAATAATTAACAAGCCACTCAGCTTAGACAGCATATCAGAAGAGGGTTGTGGTGTTGGCAGCTCCATAATAGCCTGTTTTTTGAACCCAAATAAGTTCATAGGCATGTTTATTTATTTCAAATCATGCTCTGTAATTGGGCATTGATTCCCATTTTTCAAATCACAATGCCCCCAAGGTAAAGTATGTATGTCACATGATAAAATGCGTCTCTTATCATCATGTGGGTCCAGGGCCACTTTTCTTACAATATTGCTAGTCAACAAGTGATCCTCACTCTGAATTCTATTTTCTGATGTTCTGATTGAATTCTGGGATTTGAGGCAATTTTTATAATCTTCAAATTCAAGATCTTTTTCCACAGTCACTTTGCCAATACCCTTGGCCTTTTTGACAACAGCACTACATGTTTTAAAACTGTACACCTTGGCACTTAACCCAGCAAATTCCACAATAACATCACCAAGTGTCTCATCTTTTAACTTGCCAGGCACCTTTTTGTTGTGGGGTTGAATTCTTGTATGTTCACTGGTATCAAAGTATTGAAACAATTCAGGCTGTGCCATATCTTGATAAACATCTTCTGTTTGAATATCAAGAATAAAACTATCCGTATCCATGTACAATAATTTTACACGATCACCATAAAAAGGTTTCAACACGTCATAATACAATATTAACATATGTAATTTGGACAATTCCAATATTGCAGCCCCTACATAAATAGGTTTATCAAACTTAATCTTTGTTTTCATCATGTTGAAAAGTGCCATGTGCTCATCATAAATTCTTCTATAATTGAAGTTGGGCTTTGCAACCAATTTTTTGCTCAGGCTGGGGTCAGTAATTATTTTAACATCGGTATGTTTTCTGACATTTTCAATTGTTTTGCCATACACTGAATTCACCATCAATTTAAACAAGCCCTTATCAAATTGGCTCTTTGCAGATGTTCGAAGCTCTGTGTTTGTATCAATGTATGGTTTCAACCATTCTGAGTGCCTGAACCTCAAGACTTTGCCAACTTTGGTTACTTGAACACCGTGATTCATCAGGAACTGGAGGTTTTTGTAATATGTGACATATCCCTGTTTCGGCTCCAGAGTCATCATGAGCTTCTTCTGTTTAGAGCCAGGTGAGCACTGAACCTCGGGAATTGGGGGCAGATCAGAAAATTTATTGTGCAAATCATCAGGAATTGTCAGATCAACCTCTAGGAATAGGCCATATTCACTGTCATCAAAATTCTTAAGATCCTCAATATTGAAATCTTCGACCCATTCAAGCCCTGCATATGGCAATTTATCCATCATAGCGTGACCATAGAGGCTGTTTGCATCTACATACAGTATATAATTTGATGGCCGTGCTGGATCATAATCAGGCATATATTTGTTATTTGCTCTGGCATATCTCTGGGAACATTGCACCATCCCTCCTCTTATACATTTCTCCATAAACAGATACATATCTTGATCGTGGATCAGATCCAATTGCATTTTAGTGTTCAAAAATGTTGCAGCCCATGCTAGGCCCGGGGCACTGTAAAAATACACTGGGTCCAGCTTATAATTTTGCATGGAAGATTTTCTGAATGCCTGCATTATATCAGCTAAGAGGGTCACATCAAGTTTTAAATATGCCATGTGATAATCACCAAATGTCTGGCAATTTAAATTGTTCCACATCAACTGAGCATGGTGATAATCTTCATCACTGATTCCAGATCCTCTGATTCTGCTGTAAAACTCTTCTTGTGGTGGCAGGGAACACTCATCAAATTTAGAAAAATCTGTAACATAGTCATATGGATATACACCCTTCCGCCTAATTAATTTCAGGTCCTGATTTGGAAACGAGGCACTTGTGATTTTGAATTGATCATCAGGTAATTGAGAGGCCAGTGTGGGCAGGCTAGCAGATAAAAATCTGTAAGAATCAAGAAATCTTATGTGAATAGGAACCCCATCAACTTTAATTATTTTGCTAATAGATATATATTTCTCATCATTTTCAGCTAAAATATTTAAATTCTGCTTCTCAAACCCCTCGTACCTGATCAGATGATGGAAATCATAATTGGATGCTCCATGGCAAAATATGGGGACAAATTTTGGTCTCTTGATCTTAATATTACAGCTATTACACAGGGCCATTAAGAATTTACCATCTGTATGAGAATGGTGTTTCACCTTGATATTTATATCTGAAAATTCAGAATCACATACCGGGCATTTTTCTGCTTTGTTGAAATCTTCAATCTGTTCCTCTGTTAAAGGCAACATAGGCTTTGATTTTAATAAGATGTTAGATGCTATGTCACGGCACTCATTTTCTATTCTATGTGCAAATATTTTGATGGCATTTGGTCCCATGTATAAGTATGGCTCACTAGCTACACCATCCTGTACAACCACATAACAAAAGCTGGAAGGTTCATGTAGCTGGTATGGTGTAATTGAAGATTCTTCGGGATCTGGATTGCAGAATGCAAGAGATTTGAGATTTGATTCAGAATCCCAGACAATATATGCTGGGTGTTCCAACAAGGCTTCATTCTTTTTGAATTTGCAATTTTCACTTGGATTGGGCATCACCATATGAACAGGTTTATGATTCCCACAGTATTTCAGATGCTCAATTAACTTGTTTTTAGCAATTTCTGCATTTTTTTCACGAACCCCTTTTACCATTTTTTGACCATCAAATACAGTTAAGCATCTTCTGCACAACTTGAATATTGTATTGGATTTGTCTAGTTGTGTTCTTACCAAAGCTTCAAGATTATGTATCAGAGTATAATGGTGTGTATCATCCCCTTCAATTAAGAGCAGATCAATCGGAATAGCAGAATCATCATCAATTGTACTGATTCTGAGAGGTGCTATCGGGCAATTGCCAGTGGAACAAATAAATACATTAATAGATAATTGTTTGCCATTGATATGCCTGGCCCTTTTTTCAAATTTATCAATATTCTGAACTGACATTGGATATTCCAAACCCTCCATTGCATCGTCAAAATCATGTTCATGTTGCTTGTAATAAGTTATTCTCTGAGGATCCCTTGAAACTGGATACAAAGCAGCTAATATACACCACAAAAAGCATTTCTGGTCGGTATTTTTTATATTGACCACGGCTCTTTTATTTTTGATATTAGCAGGTAATGGCACATATGTAGATCCTTGTAATGGGCTGAATTCAGAAATATTAACATATAGCTTGTGCGGAGAGCCGCATAGGCTCCATCCGGACTCTTTTGCCGCAAATTCAGAGTGTTTGATATTTAGTTGATCCATTAAACTGCTTATTATTGTGTCTAAATTTGGATTTGAATATACCGGTACAGTTTCTGTTACGTGGGGGTGTGTAAATTTTGTAGCGTTTGGTTTCTTATATTGTGCAAACAATTTGAGGGAGAGCTTATAAGAGCCATTTTGTGCATTTAGAATTGCCTGCACTTTAGGATTTATACTGTTCAAGAAATTCTCAATGCCGCATCTTGGCTCTGATACAAACCGGTGATCTCTTAATTGGCTATTAAAACTGCTACGGATAGGTTCATAGCGTGGCTGCTTTGCTGCTCTGGCATTAAGAGGTGCTTCGTGCCTTCTTTTCAGACCAGATGTTGATGGTTGTGCAGAGCAAGTATCTTTATGTTTATATGTGAAGTATTCCATGTTATATTTTCTATTGCATTTGGGGCAAATTTTTGTGGGAGTTCTGTATTTGTCTGGGTTACAAATTTTTTGGTGTCTGGCCCAATTAGAGCTGGATATATTTTTATTGCACTGATTGCAATATTTTTGATTCGGCATTTTTGCTGTTGTTTATTATATACAATTTCCTGGGTTTCAATTCAAAACTTTATACTGGATAAAAATATCAGTTGGGTTCATCACTGTGCTTTGTGTGTGTGTGTATGTATGTATGTGTGTATACACTTAATATTTTTGGCTTTGGTATTTATATAAAATTTCCTGGGATTCAAATCTAATCTCTATGCTTATCTTATGACAGGTTGTAAAGCCAATAGCCCACAAGTGGAAAAAGAGAATAAATATTCATTCACACTGACCCAGCGCAAATGCCTGCACGAACATGCATATCTTGAATGGCAATAACCTTGTTATGTATAACAGGCTGGGACAAATATAAGCTTGACTCTAAATATGAGTGGATTACAACAAATATCAGATTTTATATTGTTCAATATGAATTTAAACCAGTAAGTATGAGAAGCACTGTATCAACACGTCTGTTCTCCTCAGTCAGTCTCACAATACTGGCTGATGCAATATTCGGGAATTTCTGTAAATACTGGCGCTGAGGAGAAACATGCAAAGCAAAAATCAATACTACCGTCTCGGGAATTCCACACACTGACACCGAGGGGAATTACTTGAAACGGAGGGTCTCTGCATATTGCATTGTTTTAATATTAGATAAGTAAATTGAACCTGGGGTCCAATTAAACTTAAACTGGAAGTAAATATGTGTGTGTATGTATGGGTTTTTGGCTTAATTTCTGGTGTGGCCAAAAATTGACAAGTTTATAGACAAAAATCTGGCTGATGCAATTTTTGTAAATGTTAGCAAATCTGCTTGAGGGGGGGTTGATACTTTCCGATTACAAAACTCTTGGGTTAGGCAGGTACTACACTTGAACAAAAAACTCATATGAACATGTTGAACAAGTTTTAAGTATAGCAAATCTGCATGTGAAGAGCTCTTCCTTTCTGAAAAATTCCCGAGGGCATTTTTACAAAAATCTTGGATTAGGAAGAGCTCCACACTTGAGCAAAAAACTCATATGCTCATGTTAAGCAAGTTTTAAGTGTAGCAAAGCTGCTGGAGAGAAGCTCTTCCTTTCTCGCGCTGTCCGTAGTATCAAACACACTACTGGTTCTCGACTTGATTCAATTTCGAGCTCTTCTCGGTAAGATCGTTCACGATCCTTCGCATCTCTGTAAACTGCGTGTGAAGGTCGGCGACGCTCTGCGAAGTGGGCAGCGTTGACACCAGCGAACTAATTTCGTCTCGAATCTGTTCCACGTTCGCCGTTTCCGTTTCTAGTCGTTTCAGCATTCGAGATATGTTTCTTTTCAAAGCGTGCAATTCTTTGGAGGTGGGGAGATTGGCCACCCTACTCTCGAGATCGCTCAATGAACTTTTGATGTCGTTCGAATCGGATAGTGCCGTCACCGCCGTTTTCAATTTTTCCAAATCTTCGCTCGAAGGCACGCTCGTCCGTAACGATTCCAAGTCACCCTGTATGTTGTCGAGTACGTGATGAAAATGAGCGAGATTCGTTTCGACGTTCAAATTTTCTAAATATTCGATCTTCTGCTGAACCGTGCTTAACGTGTCTTGAATGCTCGTCAACGCTCTTGCTTCAGCGTGAATATTTTTAATTTCTTCGTTGATCAATTCCAAGGACGCCTGAAGCGTAGCGATGGTGGTTTGAATGTGTTCGAAATCTCGATACGCCTCCAATTGAATTTTTATGTTCGCGACGCTTTTACCGATGACCTGCAGTTCGTCCGACGATGGTAGGTTCGTCATGGTATCTTCCAAAGTCTGTAACTTGGATTTGATTTCTTCCAACGTGCCGGTGAATTCTTCTTGTAATTTGGAAACGACGACATGTAAGCGTTCTGCATCTATATCGTTCACGACGGTTTGAAGTTCAGAGAAATTCTTTTCTATTGCGGAAGTTCGTTCTTCGATTTCGAGTTTCAGTTTTTCCAAATCTTCATTTTTCGATTGAAATTGCTGTAATTTGGCCAAATCATTTTGAAGCGAATCCACGCTCAACTGTATATTTTGAACGCTGTCGTAAGAAGGTACGTCGACATAATTTTTTATGAGCGTTTTCAGTTCGGAATCGATTTTCAGAATGGGGTCGAGACATTGCGTTTGGAGCGTAGCGATTTCCGACTCTAAACTTTTGTTTAAGGTCTCCTGCAAAGCAATCAAATCGGTCCTCAACTTCTTAACTCGAATGTCCAACATGAGAATCTCTTCTGCGTGGTCTACACGCTTGGTGTTGCCGAAAATGTCGTTAGGCATTTTTGGTTAACGGTTATTTATAATAGGATAGACGATTCGTAATTCTACAAAAAGAGGAATGAGTTTGTCGTAATCTCCGAGAATTTCCATGTAAAGATAATCTCCTGCAGAAACATCGTACGTAATGTTAGAAAGCATCTTGTCGTGCTTGATTCGAAAAATATTCTTGCCGGTAGAAATTTTGATTTCGCCTGCGTTTTCCGGATTCACGGTGATTTGAAGTTTCCCGTCGATCGGAATTTCGTAGAAATGTAAATTGTTATTAAAAACATAAAACATTTTGCCCACATCGTCATTCAGTTTCGTCCAAATGCTGTTGAGATGAACAATCAGTAAACCATTGAGTTTAGATAACACGGAAGGTAAGAGGTTATTGAAATTTGGCGGTGCAGTCTCCATGTTGATCTGTTTGCGGAAGCCAAAAAGATTCATTGTCCTTGTTAGTTATTTAAGAGTACGGTCAAAGTTTTTTTTTGTAATGACACGCAAAGGTTTTTTTGTTTGCTTGCGTCACAATACAGGCACGTGCGCGTGCGTGTGTGTGTGCGACACATTGTTCCCGAAAGAGATTTACAAAAGTCACGATATATAAACATTTGGTCCCACAGTTGGAAAATTACGATAAGTTGCATTCATCCTTCAAGGATGAGAGAGTGCATTCGTCACAATACACGCGCGCGCGTGTAAAAATTATACACCGTGAGTAGGTGGAATGGGCGATTCTAGGCCTGTCCTTTGACCTACTTTTGAAATGCCTTACGATATTTTCCTGTAAGGCGGCGATTTTATGATTTACGACGTTTTACGGACTAAACTAACCTACAATGAGAGAAAAATAGACAGAAAAAGCTCTGGCATCACTTTTTAAGCTATTTTTTAACTCCTGCAAATTTTGCTCTTATGCTAACTCGTTCTTTGAGTAGGTGAAACAGGCGACTCTGGACCCATCTTTTGACCTACTTTTTGCGCGCAGTGTTGCCAACTCCTCACTCGAAAAAATCACGAAGGTTTTTGTTTTTGGGTCTAACCTAACCTAAAGCAAGGAGGTGGCAACCTTGCTTGAGGTATTTTCTCGCAGTGTTGCCAACTCCTCACTCGAAAAAATCACCAAGGTTTTTTTTTGGGTCTAACCTAGCCTAAAAGCAAGGAGCTGACAACCTTGCTTGAGGCTTGCCTTACAGTGCATAAAGCAAGGTTGCCAACCCACTGGTACTTTTGCCATAGCCTTTTACAAAAAAAAAGAGAAAGGGAAGAGTTAAACAACCGACAGCTTACCCACAGCCTTTTTTGCTCTAACCTAACCTAAAGCAAGGAGCTGGCAACTTTGCTTGTGCAATCAACCCGGTTGACCACCCTCAAGTAAAAAATCAGCGTTGCCAACTCCTCACTCGAAAAAAAAAATCACCAAGATTTTTTTTGGTCTAACCTAAAGCAAGGAGCTGGCAATTTTGCTTGTGCAATCAAGCCGGTTGATCGCCCTCAAGTAAAAATCAGCGTTGGCAACTCCTCACTCGAAAAAAAATCACCAAGATTTTTTTTGGTCTAACCTAACCTAAAGCAAGGAGGTGGCAACTTTGCTTGAGGCTTGCCTTACAGCGCATAAAGCAATTTTTGCCAACCTGCACACACTGGGCAAGGAGAGCCGGCAACAAATATGTACTGCCGTAAAAGAAAGAGAGATGGGTGGATGGCAACGCAGTATGTGTGTGCGTGTGTGTGTGTATAATATGTAGCATTATTAACTAGAGTGTGTTGGCAATTTACTTACAACTAAAAAAAAATAGAGATGCCGACGTTGGTGTAAGATGAAGAGAGAGAGAGAGAGAGATTTATGGCTGGCAACAGTAACGAGCGAATGCGCCAAATCGTAATTTTCCAACTCCGTATATCGTGACCTTTGTAAACCTCTCTCGGGGGAACGATGTGCCACACACACGCGCGCGCGCGCCTGTATTGTGACGCAAGCAAACAAACAAAATAATAATTGTCGTTTTTAGGATGCCTGGCCCCTATAACCTCGCGAGGGTGCGTGGTGCCCAACACAGTTCTAATGGCCACGGCTAACAAAGTCATGCCTCTGTAGAGTTTCACGTGTTTTTTTTTTTAACCCCCCCATGACTCCCTACAGAGGACCTCCGTAATGCATGCAACGTGTACTAACGACTCTAGTATTATTTTGATGTTGTGATATTTTTTGGATATAGAGTTTTATTGTGTGATATAGATAAAAATAATTATGTTTATTATAATATTTTCTTGATGAAGATGGAGAATGTATGTGCGTGTGTTACAAATAAAGTTGCATGCTTTTTTTCTAGTGTGTGTGTATGTGTTTTTGATGTTTCGACACCATGTAAAACGATAAAAAAAGAAAGAATTTTATTGTTAATTTTCTTGTGTAAAAACAACAACAAATTTTTTTGTGCAAATTTTCTGATTGTCTCGTGCTATAGTGCAAAAAAGATATTGTAACTGATAACTAATGAAATTGACATTTGTAACTGATCTGAACTAGTGAAATTTGTATTGTGCCATTGTAACTGATTGTGCTAGTGCTGAAAATTTCTTATTGTGGAAGAAAATAGATGTTAAAAACTTGTTAAAACTGCTCTGTGACCCTCTCGTTCTTCACGTCGTAGGCGAAGGACTTCTCTGCGACCAGGATGACGCTGCACAGAGTATCCTCGGGCAAGGCAACGTGGAACTCGCAGACGACCTTGATGTTGGTGCGATCGTTGACCACAACCTTCTTCCTCTTAGATGTATTGATGACGAACATCGGCCTGCGGATTTTGAATTCGCTGGGCGTGTAGTACATGTCCACGCTTCCCTCGGTCACGCGTTTGTAAGCCGTGTAAGCTTCGTAAAGTTTGAGGTAATCATCTTTGGTTATGTCCAGGTTGTAATTTTCGCGCGGGAACACTTCGTTGCGTCCATTCTTGAGATAAACATTCTTGATCTTGCAGTCGTCGAATTTACTGGAATCTTTTTCCTGATTGTTATTGCGCCCGGTCTGAAAGAGCACTACGACGAAATCTGGCATGTCGAACTGTATGTTGTTGAACTGCGTCGTCACGTCGAATTCCATGTGACTTCCCGATGCCACCTTCTGCACGCACTGGTAACCGTGAAAGTGAATCGCCACCTGCGGACTTTTCAAGATCTCCGCTTTGTACTTGAGGGCGTAGTTCGTTTCGTATTCCACCACCGGCATTCTCAATTCCATGCTCCGGATGACGCACTTCGCTGCTTCGGGTAAAGTGTTGGGCAGCGGCGTGGTGCCGTCCGGACCCAAAGTAGCGTATCGCATCAGTGCGTCGTTGTCGTTGGCCGCTCTTCGAAACGTGATCCTCAGTCCTCCCTTCCACATGATCTCCTTGTAGTCCGAGAAGAAACCAGGCAGCAGACGCATGGGAAAGAGCACCGTGTGACTTCTCGTCGATATTTTGGTTCCTGCTTCGAATCCCCCGGCCTGATAGTACGCTGCGTCCGTTTTGGATAATTTCAACGTTCCCACTGCCGTCGACGTGATGCCTGGATAATCGATTCTGTCGATGACGGTGTTGTGTTTCCTCACCTCCACCTGCGAGAACAGGTGAGGCACGAAGTTGTCTACGAGTATCAAGTTTGCTGCTGCAGGAAACGCGTCTCCGCTTTCCTTCTTTACTACGTCGAATTGAAGGTAGAGGTCCGCTCTGTGAGGATGAACGAACCCATCCCCTACGTCCACGTCGTATTCGATCTCCCTGTTCGCCTCGTTCAGATTGGCGAACGTGCGACGGTTGGGAGGGAAAGATTGCAATTCGTAACTTTCGATTTGCTCCATTTTACATGTATGGTTATTTATTATACGTTGATCTCCACGATGGCAGTAGTCGTTGCACCTGCGAAATCTACCACGTCTCCTTTCTCGTTCGTCACCACCAACTGTATGTCGTCTATGCGGTTGCGACATACTGGAAAATAGATCGGCGAAGAGGGCGTGTAGATGATCGGTTCCATAAACTCGGAACTTGGTTTGAAAGTGGCTATGATTCCCGTCTGCTTGTGACTTCCTAATAATCCGTCCGAAGATTTCGTGATCATGCCTTCGGCCACGTTGCAGTGTACGTTCAGAGTTTCGATGGCTAGAAATTTAGGAATATTGACTGCCGTGTGCTTGATGCCGGCTTCGAGTTTGGTGTCATTCTCGAAACCTAAAAGTTCTCCCATGGTGCCCAGGTCCACGGTCTCCGTCGCGGATAGGATTTCCACTCTGTGCGTGACCGAATTTTGAGAAAGGTATGTGCCTTTGGGTAATTGAGCTTGCAAAGTGGAAAGATTGTATTGTCCTGGCGTGACGACGATGTGTTCACTTCCGACGCTAATTTTGTTGTTGTGCTGCGTAACATTGGGTATGAGGTACATGCTGTAGAATGCACGCAGAGCCACGGATTTAGGATAGACGATGTCGTCGTGCAGCGTGAGTTTTAAGATTGAAGATTCGCTCGTGAGATGGAACACGCCCATCCTAGTGATGCTGTTTGAGGTTCCACAATGCTTTCTGGAAATCCTCGATCGTAGGGTTATTTATTTTAGAGAGAAACGCGAGCACGGAGAGGCAGAGATGACCGCAGTTCACGTCTCCGAAATTTTGAATGCGTTCGTCGTTGTAGTATATGGAGGTTTTGTTCGTTTTCAGATAATGAATTAAATTTGTAGGTGGAACACCTCCGAAAGAATCGAAAACGAATGCTTTATCATTGTCGTTTTTGTGGTAACATATCCAATGCGTGCCTGGATTTTCTTGACCGTCCAAGTTGACTACTCCGCATTCTCTTCTTTTGACGCTTGAAGGTAACGAGTCGGACATGAAAACTCCTCTGAAGTGTTTGATTTGTAACGGTTCGATCAGAGATTCAATGTCTCGGTTGGTGAGTGCTTCTGTTTCTTTTTTTTAAACTTTCTCATCACGCCCTTTCCTCCTTTCTTCTCCATGGCCAGGTTGTGACGTTTCTGTTCTTCCAACTCGGCCTTGTTCTTCTTCGAGTCGATGACGGTTTTCGCGATGGCGGCACTTCCGCCGGCCAAACTTCCAACGGCCCCCAATGCTGCTAGGATGGCCGGGATGCTGAATATGAAACCTCCGATCTTTTGCTGTTTCCGCGAACGCTGCAATCTTTTCAATTGAGGTGTGCTGAGCAGCAATTTCATTCCGTGTCCTTTCGACAAGCAAGAACGTTTCTTCTCGCGTTGTTTCTTGGTGAGTAACCCATCGAGGGTACCTAGATTTTTTAGATTGGAGTATGGTATCTGGTACACGACACCCTTGGGCTTCATGTTGATGCTCTATGTGTTATTTTCACGGTATGTTATTTATATATATATTCTGAGATTTTTTCTTGTGTAGTTTTTTTACGGTATGTTATTTATATATTTTCAAGGCCTCGCAGTCGTTACACAAATTCTATTACGTGCTTCGTTTTCTTGCCAAGAAGTTCCTTTGTCCCCTTGTACACGATTCGAGTTTTGTTCTCGATTAAAATAGATAGCTTCTCGTCGGATAACATGTTAGCGTATCGATCTGGTAAAAATAGACTGTATTGTGCGTTGAGCAACAGACGTACCTTGGGACCATACTGGGTAGAAACGATTGAACCGGAAGTTATCGTGTAAGGTTTGTCGACTTCCAATTCCTGAATTTTTACATACTCGACTGACAAATTTAGCATTTGTTTTAATGCTTGGAGATCACTTATTTTTTCGGTCGTCATATCAAAAAAAATTTCAAAGTGTTAGAGAGAAATTTAATTGTTTTTTCACGATGCGTGTTATTTATATATACCGAAGATTATTTATTTATATATCAAGTTTTTTTGACACGTATATATATTATTATTTTTTTAACAGAGGAAGAAAGTTCGTGCTTCGGAGAACGTGATCATGTGCGTAATGATATCTTTCCTCTCCTGCATAGACTTGTACCAATCATCAGTATACCGTCTTCTTCCCTGCATCGCCTCGTACAGTTCGTCCAACCTTTCGTTCAATTTTTCCCCTGCAGCCGAAAGCAGAATGTTGAGATCACCGCACCTCAGGCCGCTGATCTCCCGAAGATGGTTCTTGAGAACCATTTCACAAGGGATGCGAAATTCCGGCGTCGTTCTTGCCATGATTACAAGTTTATTAACATCTCCGTTAACTACCTTTTTGAATATTTTAGATAGTAGCTCGTGCGGCAAATCAGTTATGCAAGCCATGTTGTTTTTTTTACTGTATGTTATTTATATACCCCACCCCAATTTTTGTTTCGTGTTCATGGCGATGGTGGTGCCTAGTGCGGCGACCCGTTCACCCAACGATGCGTCTCTGCTCACGAATCTTTCGAAAGCTGCGTGCTCTAACTTTCTGTCTGCTTCGTGACGTGCATCCAGATCCGTCTGCGTGGTGTTGTAAGCGATGTCGTGATCTTTGCATGCGGCGTCCAACGGATTCACACCCTTGTCTCCTCTCTCCAATCTTTTCTCGAGTTTGGTACCCGGTCCGCAGTAC
This sequence comes from Lepisma saccharinum, assembly GCF_977018435.1. NCBI lineage: Eukaryota > Metazoa > Arthropoda > Insecta > Zygentoma > Lepismatidae > Lepisma > Lepisma saccharinum. The sequence goes on from NC_139238.1 coordinate 54,532,871, forward strand.
TGATAGCCAGGTAAATGCATCTCGAAAGGTAACTTGTTGATGATGTCGTTTACGAGTCCCTTTCCTTCGGCCACGTTCCAGAATTTCGGAGGCAGCGTGTTGATGATTTTGATGAGGTAACCTATGCCCTTGTCGTCGTTCACGATGAAGTTGGAAAGTTTCGTGCTGATCATGTCCACGATGCCAACCTTCTCGTTGTAGAAATTGCGGTTGCCTGCATTCTCTTCGCCGGCTATCACCAACAATCGGTCCACGAGCTTCCTCACGTCGTCCACCCAAACGAATTCTTTGGGTAACGTGTTGTAGCGTTTGACGCCGCTGCCTGTTTTGACCTGGTTCCAAATCGGTTTGATGAGATTCCTGTACTTCTCGCCGCTGCTCGATTTCACCCTATTCTGCGAGGCGTCGTTGTTCTGGTACAAGGCATCCGTCATGATCAGAATTTCCTTGTAACTCTGGTAATCTTCGTCGGTGTAATCTTTCGGCTGCTTTTTGGCAACGAGTTCCCACAGTCCCACCGTACCGGGATACCTATTCCAACTATCCTTGTCGCCTAAATTGACTTTAATGTCGTTGCCTTCGAAGGTCACCTTCGATTTCCCAATCTTCCACACCACACCGCCGCCTTCGCTGGTTTCCATGCTGGGATACAATCCGAACACTTCATCCTTGTCGAATTTCCCCGTGCTCAGGTAGTCTCGTGCCAAAGGCCCCAACTCGATTTTATCCGAAGACGTGCTACCAATGGCTCGACGTCGTGCCGGTGCATCCTTCAGTTCGAACGGCGTCGAAGGAATACTCGAAATGGGCGTGGGTACGGCGTAACTTTTAGCTGCGAGCGGTACGAGTTCATTAATCAAATTTTTATTTTGTTCCGTGACACTTTTAATTTCTTTACCTAGACTGCTGATGGCATCGATCACGGGTTGATCCTGACGTTTCTTCTCTTCGTAGAATCCGCGATTCTCGGATTTCCAACCTTTGAAGCGTTTCGCGAGGTAATCGCGAAGCTTGAGATTTTCGTCTTCGATTTTTCGTTTCGTCATGATGTTATTTATATACGTCGTTTCTCACAACGTTGCAACGTTTAGAAAGTCGTTGATTTTGTTTCTGTATTTTCCCTCGTTGGGTTTCCTCGTCATGTCGATCGTCGCGAATCCGAAATCGTCACCGTTCCAGCAAGTAGAGCAGCGTTCCGAAAATTGATTGTAGTTCATGTCTCCGCCTACGTAGTCATCGTACGCGTGCTTGAGGTTGGTGTGATCTTGACGAAACAAACATATGAAATTAGCGTTGTCTCGTACTAACTGTTTTGGAATTTTGGAAAACGTTTGAGCTAGGTAGAAGCAATCCATTCCTTTGTGACGACCTTGCGTGAAAAAGTTGCGAATTTCATTTTGATTTTCCAGGATGGCGTCGTCGAACACGACGACTGAATTTTCACGACAATCGTCGAGTGGTTTTATTTCCGAGGCGAACGTTGCAATGTCCAGACCATCGTACAGTTTCATCAGTTGCTGGTATTTGGATTGCTCCAAACTTTTCGAGAACACGTACAGGTGCCCGTTCTTCCAATTTAACCAATTCGGTGCGAGGAGAAAATTGTCCACGAGCAGTGTCGTTTTCCCACACCCCGAAGGACCTACGATCAGACAGCGGATGCTGTCGGGAAGCAACTTACCGTTCTTTTTCTTCGTTTGACTTTCCGGATCCGGTAGACGCTTCACCACGTTCCACGTACTCACAAGATCACTTCGTTCGCGTCGATCCAACTCTTTTCCGGAAGTCCCAGCCATTTGACAAACAGTTTGTCACCTTTCCTACGCAATACTTTCTCGATGAGGTACGTGTCGGGGTGTTTCGTTTTAGAGAGTTCCTCTTCGTAAAATCTTCCTTTCAAAATCTCGCCGCTTCTATCTTTTATTATATACGTGTGTCGGTTTCCGGGTAGAACTCGAACCACCGTAAAGAGTTCCGTGCTCCAATTTTTTGTGAATCCCTTCTCGAAGGTGCGTTTGAATTTGCTGATCCTCACCTGGTCTCCAATTTTGTATTTAGCTTTTTTTGTCGTGGGTGTGTACTTTGGACAGTAAACTGTAGAAATTAAACGCTGCTCGTCAGATTTCGTAACGTCGGCTGGCTTCATGCCTATCGTTCTGTGTACCGTTTCATTATAGGTGTCGACGAGTTCCGGCAGGATGTCGACCCATTTGTAAATTCCCCGAAGCGTGAATCGTTTCCACATGTGTGTTTTCAAGGTTCGATTGAATCTTTCCACGATGCTGGCTTTGATGTGACTGAAGCTCGAATAATGTCGAATCTTGTGTTTTTGAATAAACTTTTGGAATACGGCGTTGTAAAATTCTTTACCGTTGTCCGTTTGCAGAAACCGTGGTCGTCTGCCGCCGCTTTCGCGAAAAATTAATTTGAATGCTTCCGTGACGCACGTTCCCGTTTTCGCCTTCAAAGGTAGAGCCCATGCGAATCTCGAAAACGTGTCTATGACGGTGAGAAGGTACTTGTTGCCCTCGTTCAATTTATGTACGTTTTTCAAATTGCCGCTACTCATCTCCACGAGGTCGCTTTGCCAGAGGTCGTCGATGCCCTTGGTTACCACAGCCAAACGTTCGTAGTTGCGGCGTGCAGGTTTATGCAATTCTTCGACGATGGCTTGCCTAGACATTTTTTCTTAGAGATTACGTTTCAAGAGAAGCACAAGCGTGATGGGATTCAAAGAGGGTGGCACTTCGCTCGTGTTTTGAATGATCAGCTTATCGCCGGCACTCACGTCGAAAACGGTAAGATCTTCGTCTTCGTGTATTTCATATATGTTGCGCGTTTCGTTCCAACGTGCCAGAGGAATGTTTCCTGCTTTCTGGACACCACGATTCGATATCAAAGTCATGGTGGGAACGCTAGCTTTTCTGCCGTGAGAGCAGTACGAAAATTCGTTTATCTGAATCGTGCCATCGAGGAGAAACTTGTAGTACGGATGATAAGGATGCAACATGTACAGTTTGTTACCTTCGACGAACGTGGAGATTCTCTGTTGATTGGGTACGCTGTTGATTTCGATGGCTTGCAGAGAATGCAGTTTAGCGAATTTAGTATCGATGCTAACGAGGTTGCTGTGAAGCTGACCCAATGTGTTTTGTACGGGCACCAAATGCTCGACTATGGTATCCGTTACGGTAGAAAATGACGGTTTGATTTTCACTTCCACGTTCAACTGCTTGTAGCTTTCGTTGAGTTCTTGCAACTTGGCACCGAAAGAGACCAGCGTCGATTCCTGCGTTGATTCCAGCACTCCAACTTGATCTCTGATGTTGACGACAATACTCTGAAGGTTCTCGACTTGATTCAATTTCGAACTTTTCTCGGTAAGATCGTTCACGATGCTTCGCATCTCGGTAAACTGCATGTGAAGATCGGCGACGCTCTGCGAAGTGGGCAGCATCGACACCAGCGAAGCAAGTTCGTCTCGAATCTGTTCCACGTTCGCCGTTTCCGTTTCCAATCGTTTCAGCATACGTGATATGTTCCTTTTCAAAGCATGTAATTCTTTGGAGGTGGGGAGATTGGCCACTTTACTCTCGAGATCGCTCAACGAACTTTTGATGTCGCTTGATTCGGATAGTGCCGTCACGGCCGTTTTCAATTTTTCCAAATCTTCGCTCGAAGGTACGCTCGTCCGTAACGATTCCAAGTCACCCTGTATGTTGTCGAGTACGTGATGAAAATGAGCAAGATTGGATTCCACGTTCAAATTTTCTAAATATTCGATCTTCTGCTGAACCGTGATTAACGTGTCCTGAATGCTCGTCAACGCGCTCGCTTCAGCGTGAATATTTTTAATTTCTTCGTTGATCAACTCCAGAGACGCCTGAAGCGTGGCGATGGTGGTTTGAATGTGTTCGAAATCTTGATAGGCCTCCAATTGAATTTTTATGTTCGCGACGCTCTTGCCGATGACCTGCAGTTCGTCTGACGATGGTAGGTTCGTCATTGTATCTTCCAAAGTCTGCAACTTGGATTTAATTTCTTCCAACGTGCTGGTGAATTCTTCTTGTAATTTGGAAACGACGACATGCAAGCGTTCTACATCAATATCGTTCACGACGGTTTGAAGTTCAGAGAAATTTTTTTCGATTGCGGAAGTTCGTTCTTCGATTTCGAGTTTCAATTTTTCCAAATCTTCATTTTTCGATTGAAATTGCTGTAATTTGGCCAAATCATTTTGAAGCGAATCCACGCTCAACTGTATATTTTGAACGCTGTCGTAAGAAGGTACGTCGACATAATTTTTTATGAGCGTTTTCAGTTCGGAATCGATTTTCAGAATGGGGTCGAGACATTGCGTTTGGAGCGTAGCGATTTCCGACTCTAAACTTTTGTTTAAGGTCTCCTGCAAAGCGATCAAATCGCTCCTCAACTTTTTAATTCGGACGTCCAACATGAGAATCTCTTCTGCGTGGTCTACACGCTTGGTGTTGCCGAAAATGTCGTTAGGCATTTTTGGTTAACGGTTATTTATAATAGGATAGACGATTCGTAATTCTACGAAGAGAGGAATAAGTTTGTCGTAATCTCCGAGGAGTTCCATGTAAAGATAATCTCCTGCAGACACATCGTACGTAATGTTAGAAAGCATTTTGTCGTGCTTGATTCGAAAAATGTTCTTGCCGCTAGATATTTTGATTTCGCCTACGTTCTCCGGATTCACGGTGATTTGAAGTTTCCCACCGATCGGAATTTCGTAGAAATGTAAATTGTTATTAAAAACATAAAATATCTTGCCCACGTCCTCATCCAATTTCGTCCAAATGCTGTTGAGGTGAATGATCAACACACCGTTGAGTTTAGTTAATACGGAAGGTAGAAATTCATGATCTGTCGTCGTGCGGTGTACAGTCTCCATTGTTTGCTTTCGGAAACCAAAGAGATTCATGTTGGTTATTTAAGAAAAAATTGAGAACGTATCTAATATAAATAACACCACAAAAAAATGTGCAATTTTTAGTAACCATCTTTTTTTTTCTTAGCAAAAAATGGAGAAGAAGGAAGCGAAACGTGCATGCGACCAATGTGGGATATATATATCTATTTCTAACTTGAGAAGACATCGGAAGAATGTGCATGGCGAAGGATCAAGTAAGAGAGAGCTCGATGTTGACGATCAAGCGCCACGAAAGAAGCAGAAGAGTGCCGGCGAAAGTATTCGAAATATTTTAACCGAGGAGACTTTCCGATCTGAAGAAACAACTGATCTAAACAACTTTTTTCGCTCGGTCAAAAGCAAGTTAATTTCGTCTATCACCGAAGCTTTGTTGCAATGCTCGTTGAAAATCCACCTCATCGTTTCCGTCATTTACGAAAACGTAAAAAAAGAGCGAGAAACTTTCCATCATTACACTGGTGTAAAGAGCCTCCACGCCGCCGACGTCGATGAGGTGGATGCCATTTGCAACCAGATGATTGACGCTTTGTTGAACAAGCACGAGACTTTCCAAGAACGCGGATCGGGTTGGACACTTTGCGGTTCACCTCACACTTTAACTTTGAAGGTGGCACGATACAACCCGATGGGAGCATCCAGCTACATCAATTTGCCCCCGGAAATAGCCAGTAAAAAAGCCATCATCAACATTCAAAATGAAGATAACAGATGCTTTTTGTGGTGCATCATTGCCGATCATCACCCAGCCAATGATCACAAACATCGTTTATACCACTACAACAAGCCAGAATATCTCACAGAATTTGAAAAACCTATGGCTGGCATTAATTACCCCGTAAATCTACGAGACATTAGTAAATTTGAGGCACAGTACAAGACAGATAAAAACGAAAGTATAGCAGTACACATCTTCGGATTAGACAAAAACAACACCATCTACGTTCTCAGACATAGCAACATTAAAAGTAATCGTGTCATCAGATTACTTCTGATCGAAAATGATGATAATTATCATTACTGTCTAATTCAGAATCTTCCAAAATTAACAAGAAGTCAAATTACCACACATCAACATAAAATTCAAGTATGCGACAGATGCCTGAGTATATTCTACGGTCGAGGGAAAAAGAATGCTGATGAAGAACTCCGAGATCATCATGAAATGTGTAGTAAACATCCGGCTACGTCTATCAAAATGCCTTCTCATGACATGACATTTTCCAACTACAAGGCATTACTCTGGCATCCCGTGGTGATATGCGCCGACTTTGAAAGTTTCCAACTTCCACTCGCCACATGCGAACCGAATCCCAGCATATCGAGCACCACCGAAATTCTACATCACGAAGCCTGCGCTTTTGGATTGATAGTCAACAACACAGACAATCTTATTTTACATCGTGGCAATGATGCTCCACAAATATTCGTTCAAACCTTGAAACAGATGGCCATACAATTCGCTCCTCTACTAAGAGAAGACAAACCAATGGAGTCTCTTACCCAGGAAGAGAAGGAAGCATACGACCATGCCTCTCAGTGTGGTGTGTGCGAAAGTAACTTCACCCTCGAAAATGTCAAAGTTCGCCACCACAATCATCACACGGGAAAATATGTAGCCCCCCTGTGTAACAACTGTAATCTACAAATCAAGAAACCGAATTTTATTCCAGTATTCATTCACAATTTGGAGGGCTACGACGCCAAAATCTTCATAAAGGAGATGGGATGCGACGCTCAACCCATTAGCGTCATAGCTCGCACCAACGAGAAATTCATTTCATTCAGCAAGAAGGTGGACGTTGGAAATGGCAATCACGTAGAAATTCGCTTCTTGGACTCCTACAACTTTCTGTCTTCGAGTTTGGCGACACTCGCGTCTCAACTCACCGACGATGATTTGATCGCCACCAGGAAATGTTTCGGCGACCAACATTTAGCACTGTTGAGACGCAAGGGTGTTTACCCGTACGAATACATGACGGATGCTTCCAAATTCTCAGAAACGTCGTTACCACCGAGAGAAGCATTCTACAGTCGTCTTAGCGACACCCGTTGCAGCGAAGAGGACTACCATCATGCTCAGCTCGTGTGGTCTACATTCTCTTGTCAAACCATGGCCGACTATCACGATCTGTATCTGAAACTAGATGTTACGCTATTGAGCGATCGTTTTCATCTCCATCGCTCGAGAGGAGTGGCAGCATATGGTTTGGACCCCGCTTTCAGTTACACCACACCGGGTTATTCTTGGCAGGCGATGTTAAAATCCACGAAGGTGAAGATAGAACTCATCAAGGACGTCAATCAACTTTTGTTTGTCGAAGAGGCAAAACGTGGTGGAATCGTCCAGTGTCCCCTTCGATACGTCAAGGCCAACAATCCATATGTTACCGATTTCGATGCAAAAAAACCGACAAACTTCTTGGCATACTGGGACATGAACAATCTGTATGGTTATGCCATGTCCGAGCCTCTGCCCATCGGAGAATACGAGTGGATGGGCGAGCAGGAACTTCAAGATTGTTTGGAATGGAGCGAAGATCATGAAAATGGATGTTTCCTAAAAGTAGATTTGGAATATCCTGCATCGCTTCATCGAGAACACCATGGATTTGCGATGGCACCTGTGATGGAATCGGCTCCGGAGAAGAAGCTGATGCTCACCTTCAAGAGCAAAGAGAATTACGTGGTGCATTATCGTCTCCTACAATTCTACCTCCAGCATGGATTGGTTTTGAAGCGCGTGCACTCGGGATTGAAGTTTAGACAGACCAGGTGGCTAGCACCCTATATCGACGGCAACACTCAACGTCGAGCATCAGCTTCTTCTTCCGCAGACAAAAACCTATACAAATTAATGAACAACAGCATCTACGGCAAGAGCATGGAAGATGCGAGGAAAAGAAGAAATATCAACTTGGTCTCCGACCCGAAGAAAATAAACAAGCTCGTCGCTCAGCCCACGTACAAGAACTTCACGATACTGAGCGACACGTTGGTATTGATCGAACGTGCTCTCAGAAACATAACATTCGACAAACCAATCGCCGTGGGAGTCGCGATCCTCGAGTTGTCGAAGCTGGCCATGTACAAGTTTCACTACAACATCATGAAACCACGCTATGGAGAGGCGATCGAGGTGGCGTACACCGACACGGACAGCTTCGTGTACAACATCCACACCGATGATCTATACGAAGATCTAAAAAGCATGAGCCACCATTTCGACTTCTCGAACTATCCCAAAGATCACGCTCTCTTCGACGACAGCCAGAAAATGACGATCGGGAAGATGAAGGATGAAGTCAACGGCCGCATCATCACAGAGTTTGCTGGTCTTCGAGCGAAAATGTACGCCGTGAAAATCCAGGACGAGACCGAAATAAAAAAGGCAAAAGGGGTGGGGCGTTCGAGCACAAACAAACTAACCATAGAAGATTACAAGTCGTGCTTGTTCGACAAAAAAATCAAACGCATGACCGAACATCGGATCACGAGCACCATCGACCAGTTGCACACATCCACGATCAACAAAGTGGCGCTTGATCCCCACGACACCAAATTGAGGCTACTCGACTGCAACATCCACACCCGAGAATGGGGATGCCATGACGAGGAAGAAACCTGCTCGCACCATTAGACTTCTTCATCAAAAAAAGTGTGTATTATTTCTTGCACCACTTTTTTTTTAAAAAAAACAATTATTCAGACTAATTTTTGCATTCACATTTTTTTTATATTTTTCTATTATTTTTTTAAAAAAACAATCATTCACACTAATTTTTGCATTCACACTTTTTTTTTATATTTTTCTATCATATTATGTACACTATTTTGAGGATATTTTTTTATTTCTTTCAGATGCTGCACCCCCTACGGAAACTTTTTTAGTTCTTACACATTCTATTCTTAACCAAAAATTTTTTCTTCTCTTCAATCATAAAACACACACATTACACACGGAGGTCCTCTGTAGGGAGTTATGGGGGGTTAAAAAAAAAAAAACGTGAAACTCTACAGAGGCATGACTTTGTTAGCCGTGGCCATTAGAACTGTGTTGGGCACCACGCACCCTCGCGAGGTTATAGGGGCCAGGCATCCTAAAAACGACAATTATTATTTTGTTTGTTTGCTTGCGTCACAATACAGGCGCGCGCGCGCGTGTGTGTGGCACATCGTTCCCCCGAGAGAGGTTTACAAAGGTCACGATATACGGAGTTGGAAAATTACGATATGGCGCATTCGCTCGTTACTGTTGCCAGCCATAAATCTCTCTCTCTCTCTCTCTTCATCTTACACCAACGTCGGCATCTCTATTTTTTTTTTTAGTTGTAAGTAAATTGCCAACACACTCTAGTTAATAATGCTACATATTATACACACACACACGCACACACATACTGCGTTGCCATCCACCCATCTCTCTTTCTTTTACGGCAGTACATATTTGTTGCCGGCTCTCCTTGCCCAGTGTGTGCAGGTTGGCAAAAATTGCTTTATGCGCTGTAAGGCAAGCCTCAAGCAAAGTTGCCACCTCCTTGCTTTAGGTTAGGTTAGACCAAAAAAAATCTTGGTGATTTTTTTTCGAGTGAGGAGTTGCCAACGCTGATTTTTACTTGAGGGGCGGTCAACCGGCTTGATTGCACAAGCAAAATTGCCAGCTCCTTGCTTTAGGTTAGACCAAAAAAAATCTTGGTGATTTTTTTTTTCGAGTGAGGAGTTGGCAACGCTGATTTTTTACTTGAGGGTGGTCAACCGGGTTGATTGCACAAGCAAAGTTGCCACCTCCTTGCTTTAGGTTAGGTTAGAGCAAAAAAGGCTGTGGGTAAGCTGTCGGTTGTTTAACTCTTCCCTTTCTCTTTTTTTTGTAAAAGGCTATGGCAAAAGTACCAGTGGGTTGGCAACCTTGCTTTATGCACTGTAAGGCAAGCCTCAAGCAAGGTTGTCAGCTCCTTGCTTTTAGGCTAGGTTAGACCCAAAAAAAAAACCTTGGTGATTTTTTCGAGTGAGGAGTTGGCAACACTGCGAGAAAATACCTCAAGCAAGGTTGCCACCTCCTTGCTTTAGGTTAGGTTAGACCCAAAAACAAAAACCTTCGTGATTTTTTCGAGTGAGGAGTTGGCAACACTGCGCGCAAAAAGTAGGTCAAAAGATGGGCCCAGAATCGGCGGTTTCACCTACTCAAAAAGTAGGTCAAAGAACGAGTTAGCATAAGAGCAAAATTTGCAGGAGTTAAAAAATAGCTTAAAAAGTGATGCCAGAGCTTTTTCTGTCTATTTTTCTCTCATTGTAGGTTAGTTTAGTCCGTAAAACGTCGTAAATCATAAAATCGCCGCCTTACAGGAAAATATCGTAAGGCATTTCAAAAGTAGGTCAAAGGACAGGCCTAGAATCGCCCATTCCACCTACTACCGTGAAAAGCTACAACGAGTTGGAAACACTGCTGGTAGGGTTAACATACACCATAAAAGGCTACGCCTCGCCCCGAGTTGGCAACACTGCTTGTGAGGTTAACATACACCGTGAAAGGCTTTAAAATATCATATAGTGGAATTTTTGTAGAGTGGGTTGGCAACACCGACGAGTCTTGAATTATTATTTGAGGCTCGAATCATCATTTGATGCTCGAAATCATTATTTGAGGCTCGAAATCATCATTTGATGCTCGTCGGTGTTGGCAATTTCTATTTGTAGGTTAGCTTAGCCAGTAAAAGATCATATAGTGGAATTTTCTTCGGATGGGTTGGTAAAACCCAAGCCTCAAAAAAAACATCCAATAGAGTTGCCAAATATAAAAAAAGAACAATAGACCCCCCTCATAAAAAGCTACAGTAAGAGCCCACAGTGCTGCCAACACTAGGCCCCCAACAGTATTGCCAGACATAAAAAATACATGGACCCCTCAGGCCCTTTGATGAAAATTTACAGTGAAAAACCCAGTAGGTTAACAACACTGTCAAAAAATCTACGGTAGTGTTGCCAGATGTAAACAGGGGGCAATAAACCCCCCCTCATAAAAAGCTACAGTAAAAACCCACAGTGTTGCCAACTCTGCCCCTCAAAATATACATCATAAAAAGCTACGACGAGCCTCAAATAATGATTCGAGCCTCTGTGAAAAAAACCCAGTAGGTTAACAACACTGTCAAACTACGGTAGTGTTGCCAGATGTAAACAGAGGGCAATAGACCCCCCTCATAAAAGGCTACAGTGCCCCCACAGTGTTGCCAACTCTGCCCTCAAAATATACATCATAAAAGGCTACGACGAGCCTCAAATGATGATTCGAGCCTCAAATGATGGCTTAGAACCCGGCCACTAGGTCTACTTCTATCCTGCCAAGCATACCCTGGAAATCTTGCAGGTGAACGAATCTCTAGCGCCTGGAACCACAGTCAAAATAATAATTTGTGGTGGGTTGTATTTTCAGTGTCTGCGTGCATTTGTTTTCGTCCTTCGTCACTTTCACCTAATCACCATTGAACCTCATCGTCGACATTAGCCAAATTAGCAGAAAAGTGACTTCACATAGAACAAATAAGTCGAATCAGCAACAACTTACTCTTTCAAAAGTGGAGTTTCATTAGTTCAGATCCTTCGAAAGTTGAGGTGGTAGTTTCAATTTCATATTGTTTCATTCTTGGATCAAGGCAGCTAACTCAGTGAACAATAACGTTGTTTTCCGAAAGTCTGAAATATTTGTCTCTGGCAATACACGGTCTTAAATGTGGTGAAAAAATGACACGTTTCCTGTAAGTTCTTTCTGAATATTTTTTTTCTCCAATGGCATAACGTTGCCTCCTTATAATAAAGAGGTTCTGGCTTCTACTGCCACCTCCCGATTAGGCTATCTGAGCATAAAAGTCGATTTAAATACAAACAAACAAAATTTCCGAATTGATACTTCGTGACACCTTTCTTCTTTACTTCATCTGCATGTACAGATTCTGTGGACCTTTTTGGCTGAACCTCTGATGCTTCTAAAGTTTAAACCATTCTCATCGTGATTGATTAGTTCTCTGATGCCCTCAAAACAAAGCTTTCCTACCAACCCCTTTCTTCTTTTAATTCTACGTAAGTTAATCACAAGAAAAATGGCATGATTACGTAACTGATAGGCTATTATCAATTCAATAATTCTGTAGCTTTTTCCAAACCCACATAACTGTTACATCACAATTTATACACCTCGGTATTGTAGTGATTATTATGATTACTTCTTATTAGTATTTATTAGCAGAACGAATACAAAGTTGTTGTTTGTATATCACGTAGACATTTGAAGATGACATGTATGTAAAAATTGTAATGAAATAAAGAAAGAGACACTTCTGGAATTTCAATGTAGACCTAATTAAAAAGTCGAAATAATTTATTGTGTTGCTAGAGGAAGCAATGCTAAGATGGGGTTTTTATTTTTTATTTATTAGAGATTATTTTAATCATGCGCAGGCCAGGATTTATATATGTGAAGGCCCGGAGCTTACAACACGAAGACCCCTCTCCAATCCCCTCCACAGTCTCAGTTATATCTTTTCGCTAAGCTACATGAGGTGGTTAGTTATACGTATTTCTACATTTTTCATCACATCCGAAGTACCTCATTTTTTTATTTATGCTGTACTTTTCCAAGCAGTTTTCCTCAGTGAAGGTCCAGAGCTGCAGTCCTCAAGATCACCCTAAATCCTGATCTCATCTTGACCATACCCTGCATAATTTTGCACCTCCTAAGTCTACTAGCTGCTTCTAATTATTGAAGTATTCAATTGATGACAGTTTATTTTGTTTCAAGTTTTCTAGTAATTCTCTTTTTTTGCATTCTAATGACAAAGTTAAGACAGCTTTTTATGGGATGATGATATGTGAACATTTTTAGTATACATAATCTTCATGAGTAAAATATTCAAGTAATGAATACGAGAATATACTTATTTATTGAAACATTCACATATCCCCAAGTGTATGTACGTACTTAGTGAATTTGATTGGGTGGGCAATCTGGTGGGCACAGGATTTTTTGGGTGGGCGCTTGCCCACCTGTGCCCACCCCTGTCGCCGTCCCTGCAGTGCTGCTTCACATTCTTCTTGTGGTGGGGGTTAGGTGCCACATTTTGTTGTATTTTTTTCTTCTTCAACTGCTTCTGTTCCTGGAGTATGTTCACACTTGATTTTCGTTTGGCATTGTCCATAGTTTCTGTTGTGATTTCACCAAGCTGAACCTTGCTTTGTTGATCTTCCAGTGCATGGGATCCTCCTGCTTCGTACATATCAGTCTCCATTTCAAGATTACCGGTCGTGTCAGACTCATACACCTCTTGATCAGTTGTTTCCCGACTGTCAGTCACCAAAACGTTATCCCGTACGTCACTGTGGAGGTTGTCTAAAGTAGTGTAAACTTGTTGTTTCAAAGTCGCACTTTGTAGGTATCCTCTTTTTTTATCAATTGAATATCACTTTTTGACATATTTTGACAATTTTTTGTCGATGTTTTAGCGTTTAGCGATGTTTTAGTACAATTTTCAATGCACCACTTTTTTTCCCACCTCGCACTTGGTAGGTATGCATTTGTAGCCTCTTTTTTATCAATTGAATATCAGTTTTTGACATATTTTGACAATTTTTTGTCGATGTTTTAGCGTTTAGCGATGTTTTAGTAAAATTTCCCTTTTTTTCCCACTCGCATTTGTAGGTATACCACGATCTTACGTGATATAACTTAACCTATTTATTTTTATTACATGCTAAACTACATGAGAGCCTCTACATAGTAGATCTTGCTTGACAGTCATCAAGTGGGGTTCACCAAAACCTCAAAAACTCACTTTCCCTCCACGTTCCGCGCCTCATTTATTGCGCTGACGATGTTTCACACCGATGAAAACAGCACCAAAACCTCAAAAACTCATTTTCTCTTATTTATTGCGCTGACGATGTTTCACAGCGAAGAATACAGCACCAAAAAACCTCAAAAAAACTCACTTTCTCTCCACGTTCCGCCTCGAAGTGAGGCTCGGTGAGGCTCGCCTTAATGGTTTTACGTGATATAACTTAACCTATCTTACGATTTTTTTTACGATCTTCAGTGATATAACTTAACCTATTATTTTTTTTATTTGCACACCGAACTAACTTACATTATATTTTATATAACCTTGTTGATTTTTTTTAGTATGTGGCAATTTTTTTTAAGAATATTTTTTAAAACTGCTCCGTGACCCTCTTGTTCTTCACGTCGAGGACGAAGGACTTCTCTGCGACCAGGATGACGCTGCATAGAGTATCCTCGGGCAACGGACTGTTGAACTCGCAGACGACCTTGATGTTGGTGCGATCGTTGACCACGACCTGCTTCGCTTCGTCGTGTTGATGACGAACATCGGCCTGCGTGTTTTGAATTCGCTGGGCGTGTAGTACATGTCCACGCTTCCCTCTGTTACCCTTTTGTAAGAGGTGTAAGCTTCGTAAAGTTTGAGGTAATCATCTTTGGTCATGTCGAGGTTGTAATTCTCGCGCGGGAACACTTCGTTCCTTCCATTCTTGAGATAAACGTTCTTGATCTTGCAGTCGTCGAACTTGCTGGAATCTTTTTCCTGATTCTTGTCGCGTCCGGTCTGAAAGAGCACAACGACGAAATCTGGCATGTCGAACTGTATGTTGTTGAACTGAGTCGTGACGTCGAATTCCATATGACTTCCCGACGCTAACTTCTGCACGCACTGGTAACCGTGAAAGTGAATCGGCACCTGTGGACTTTTTAAGATCTCCGCTTTGTACTTGAGGTCGTAGTTGGTTTCGTATTCCACCACCGGCATTCTCAATTCCATGCTCCGGATGACGCACTTGGCTGCTTCGGGTAAAGTGTTATGCAGCGGCGTGGTGCCGTCTGGACCCAAAGTAGCGTATCGCATCAGTGCGTCGTTGTCGTTGGCCGCTCTTCGAAACGTGATCCTCAGTCCTCCCTTCCACATGATCTCCTTGTAGTCCGAGAAGAATCCCGGAAGCAGACGCATGCGAAAGAGCACCGTGTGACTTCTCGTCGATATTTTCGTCCCCGCTTCGAATCCTCCCGCCTGATAGTATGCTGCGTCCGTTTTGGATAATTTCAATGTTCCCACTGCCGTCGACGTGATGCCTGGATAATCGATTCTGTCGATGACGGTACCGTGTTTCCTCACCTCCACCTGCGAGAACAGGTGAGGCACGAAGTTGTCCACGAGTATCAAATTTGCTGCTGCGGGAAACGCGTCTCCGCTTTCTTTCTTTACCATGTCGAATTGAAGATAGAGGTCCGCTCTGTGAGGATGAATGAACCCGTCGCCTACGTCCACGTCGTATTCGATCTCCCTGTTCGCTTCGTTCAAATTTGCGAACGTGCGACGGTTGGGAGGGAAAGATTGCAATTCGTAACTTTCGATTTGCTCCATTTTTTTTCACTATGTGTGTTATTTATTATACGTTGATCTCCAGGACGGCCGTGGTCGTTGCACCTGCGAAATCCACCACGTCTCCTTTCTCGTTCGTCACCACCAACTCTATGTTGTCTATGCGGTTGCGACATACTGGAAAATAGATCGGCGAAGAGGGTGTGTAGATGATCGGTTCCATGAATTCGAAACTGGGTTTGAATGTGGCTAAGATTCCCGTCTGCTTGTGACTTCCCAGCAACCCCCCGTCGGATTTCGTGATCATGCCTTCCGCTACGTTGCAGTGAACGTTCAGAGTTTCGATGGCCATGAATTTAGGAATGTTTGCTGCCGTGTGCTTGATGCCAGCTTCGAGTTTTGTGTTGTTCTCGAAACCTAAAAGTTCTCCCATGGTGCCCAGGTCCACGGTCTCCGTCGCCGACACAATTTCGACTCTGTGCGTGACCGAATTTTGAGAAAGGTACGTGCCTTTGGGTAATTGAGCTTGCAAAGTGGAAAGATTGTATTGGCCTGGCGTGACGACGATATGTTCGCTTCCGACGCTAATTTTGTTGTTGTGCTGCGTGACGTTAGGTATGAGGTACATGCTGTAGAATGCACGCAGAGCTACGGATTTAGGATAGACGATGTCGTCGTGCAGCGTGAGTTTCAAGATCGAAGATTCGCTCGTGAGATGGAACACCCCCATCGTGTTTAAGGTTCCACATTGCTTTCTGGAAATCTTCCACCGATGGCTTATTTATTTTAGAGAGAAACGCGAGCACGGAGAGGCAGAGATGACCGCAGTTCACGTCTCCGAAATTTTGAATGCGTTCGTCGTTGTAGTATATAGAGGTTTTATTCGTTTTCATATAACGAACTAAATTAGTAGGTGGAACACCTCCGAAAGAATCGAAAACGAATGCTTTATCATTTTTGTGGTAACATATCCAATGCGTGCCTGGATTTTCTTGACTGTCCAAGTTGACTACTCCGCATTCTCTTCTTTTAACGGTTGAAGGTAACGAGTCGGACATGAAAACTCCCCTGAAGTTTTTGATTTGTAATGGTTTGATCAGAGATTCAATGTCTCGGTTGGTGAGTGCTGTTTCTTTTTTTAAAACTTTTTCATTACGCCCACCCCCTTCCCCCCTTTCTTCTCCATGGCCAGGTTGTGACGTTTGTGTTCTTCCAATTCCGAGTTGTTCTTCTTCGAGTCGATGACGGTTTTCGCGATGGCGGCACTTCCGCCGGCCAAACTTCCAACGGGCCCCAATGCTGCAAGGATGGCCGGGATGCTGAATATGAAACCTCCGATCTTTTGCTGTTTCCGCGAACGCTGCAATCTTTTCAATTGTAGAGTGCTGAGAAGTAATTTCATTCCATGTCCTTTGGTCAAGCAAGAACGTTTCTTCTCGCGTTGTTTCTTGGTGAGTAACCCATCCAGGGCACCTAGATTTTTAAGATTCGAATATGGTATCTGGTACACGACACCCTTGGGCTTCATGTTGATGCTCTATATGTTATTTTTTCACGGTATGTTATTTATATATATAAATGTTCTGAGATTTTTTTGTTTCCCTCTCGTGTAATTTTTTTTTCAAGGTATGTTATTTATATATATATGTTCTGAGATTTTTTTTTTGTTTCCCTCTCTCGTGTAATTTTTTTTCAAGGTATGTTATTTTATATATATTCCGCGCAGCCCGTTACACAAATTCTATTACGTGCTTTGTTTTCTTACCAAGAAGTTCCTTTGTCCCCTTGTACACGATTTGAGTTTTGTTCTCGATTAAAGTAGCTAGCTTCTCTTCGGATAACATGTTAGCGTATCGATCTGGTAAAAATAGACTGTATTGTCCGTTGAGCAACAGACGTACCTTGGGACCATACTGGGTAGAAACGATTGAACCGGAAGTTATCGTGTAAGGTTTGCCGACTTCCAATTCCTGAATTTTTACATACTCGACTGACAAATTTAGCATTTGTTTTAATGCTTGGAGATCATTAATTTCTTTTTAACTCATATCGAAGGAGAAATTTCAGGGTGTTAGAGAAATTTAATTTTTTTTCACAATGTGTGTTATTTATATATACCGAAGATTATTTTTTTTTCACGATGTGTTATTTATATATCAAGTTTTGACACGTATATATATTATTATTTTTTTTAACAGAGGAAGAAAGTTCGTGCTTTGGAAAACGCGATGATGTGCGTGATGATTTCTTCGGTCTCCTGTTTAGACTTGCGCCAATCATCCGTGTATCGTCTTCTCCCCTGCCTCGCCTCGTGCAATTCATCCAACCTATCGTTTAATTTTTCCCCTGCGGCCGAAAGAAGAGTGTCGAGATCACCGCACATCATGCCACTGATCTCCCGAAGATAATCCTTGACAGCCATTTCACAAGGGATATGAAATTCCGGCGTCGTTTTTGCTATAATTACAAGTTTCCCTACATCCTCACAATCTCCGTTTACTGCGTGTTTGAATATTTTACATAGCAGTTCGGGCGGTAAGTCGGTTATACAAGACATGTTTTTTTTTTTACTGTATGTTATTTATTTATACACCCCATCCAAAATTTTGTTTCCTGTTCATGGCGATGGTGGTGCCCAGTGCTGCAACTCTTTCTCCCAACGATGCGTCTCTGCTGACGAATCTTTCGAAAGCTGCATGCTCTAACTTTCTGTCTGCTTCGTGACGTGCATCCAGATCGGTGCGAGTGTTGTTGTAAGCGATGTCGTGATATTTGCATGCCGCGTCCAACGGATTCACACCCTTGTCTCCTCTCTCCAATCTTTTCTCGAGTTTGGTACCCGGTCCGCAGTACTGGTAGCCAGGTAAATGCATCTCGAAAGGTAACTTGTTGATGATGTCGTTCACGAGTCCCTTTCCTTCGGCCACGTTCCAGAATCTCGGAGGCAGCGTGTTGATAATTTTAATGAGGTAACCTATGCCCTTGTCGTCGTTCACGATGAAGTTGGAAAGTTTCGTGCTGATCATGTCCACGATGCCAACCTTCTCGTTGTAGAAATTACGATTGCCTGCATTCTCTTCGCCGGCTATCACCAACAATCTGTCCACGAGCTTCCTCACGTCGTCCACCCAAACGAATTCTTTGGGTAACGTGTTGTAGCGTTTGACGCCGCTTCCACTTTTCACCTCGTTCCATATCGGTTTGATGAGATTCCTGTACTTCTCGCCGCTACTCGATTTCACCCTATTCTGCGAGGCATCGTTGTTCTGGTACATGGCATCCGTCATGATCAGAATTTCCCTGTAACTTTGGTAATCTTCGTCGGTGTAATCTTTCGGCTGCTTTTTGGCAACGAGTTCCCACAGTTCCACCGTACCCGGATACCTGGTCCAACTATTCTTATCGCCTAAACTAACTTTAATGTCGTTGCCTTCGAAGGTGACTTTCGATTTCCCAATCTTCCACACCACGCCACCCTCGTTGGTTTCCATGCTCGGATACAATCCGAACACTTCATCCTTGTCGAACTTCCCCGTGCTCAGGTAGTCTCGTGCCAAAGGTCCCAACTCGATCTTATCCGAAGACGACGTGCTGCTTATGGCTTGACGTCGTGGTACGTCCTTCAGTTCGAACGGCGTCGAAGGAATGCTCGAAATGGGCGTGGGTACAGCGTAACTTTTAGCTGCAAGTGGTACGAGTTCGTTTATCAAATTTTTATTTTGTTCCGTGACACTTTTAATTTTTTTACCTAGACCGCCGATGGCATCCATGACAGGTTGATCTTGACGTTTCTTCTCTTCGTAGGATCCGCGATTCTCGGATTTCCAACCTTTGAAGCGTTTCATTAGATATTCCCGCAACTTGAGATTGTCCTCTTCTTGAAATTGACGTTTTGACATTTTTCTATATACGTTGAAACGTTTCTGAAACGTCGAATTCTCAGCCTATACGTTCGGTTCTCGTAGTTTTCTTGCTGTCACCCGCTTGAGACTATCCACTTTTTCTAACATTCACGTTTTGTTGTAATGGTTATTTTATATATGCTTGTCAGACGTTTGAAAAAAAAGAACGTTTTTTTTCTAATTTTATTTTTTAGATTCTCACGACCCTTGATTTTTTGGATTTTTTTCTTGTTGCAAATCTGAAATTGTCCTCTTGTTAGCCTTTGAGACGTCTAGATAAACGTTTATTTTATTCCTATATTTTCCATGGTTTGCTTTTCGAGTCATGTCAATGGTCACGAATCCGAAATCGTCACTGTTCCAACAGTGGGAGCAGAATTTAGAAAATAGATTGTAATTTATGTCAGCCCCTACGTAATCATCGTGTGCGTGTTTTAAATTGGTGTGGTCTTGTCGAAACAAACATATGAAATTAGCATTGTCGCGTAGCAGTTGTTTCGGAACCTTGGAAAAAGTTTGTGCCAGGTAGAAACAATCTAATCCTTTGTGACGACCTCGAGTGAAAAAATTACGAATCTCGTTTTGATTTTCCAAGATCATGTCGTCGAACACCACAACGGAATTCTCGAAACAATCGTCCAGTGGAATGATTTCAGATGCGAAAGTTGCAATGCCCAGTCCCTCGTACAGTTTCATAAGTTGCTGGTATTTCGCTTGTTCGAGACTTTTCGAAAATACGTAGAGGTGTCTGTTTTCCCAGTCTAACCAATTGGGTGCGAGGATAAAATTATCAATGAGCAGTGTCGTCTTTCCGCACCCCGAAGGTCCTACGATCAGACATCGTATGCTGTCGGGGAGCAATTCGCCGTTTCTTTTCTTCGTTCGATTTTCCGAATCAGGTAAACGTTTCACGACATTCCACGTACTCATAGAATCACTTCGTTTGAATCGATCCAACTTGTTCCCGGAAGTCCCAGCCATTTCACCAAAAGTTTGTCACCTCTCTTACGCAAAACTTTGTCGATAAGGTACGTGTCGGGGTATTTAGTTTTAGAGAGTTCCTCCTCGTAGAACCGCCCCAATAAAATTTCACCGCCACTGTCCTTTATTATATACGTGTGACGGTTCCCGGGTAAAACTCGAACCACGGTAAAAAGTTCCGTGCTCCAGTTTCGTGTAAAACCCTTGTCGAACGTTCGCTTCAATTTACTGATCCTCACCTGGTCTCCAATTTTGTATTTAGCTTTTTTGTCGTGGGCGTGTACTTTGGACAGTAAACGCTAGAAATTAATCGCTGCTCGTCAGACTTGGTAACGTCAGCTGGCTTCATGCCTATCGTTCCGTGCACCGTGTGATTATAGTCGTTAACGAGTTCCGGAAGAATGGTGACCCACTTGTAGCTTCCCTGAAGCGTGAAGCGTGACCACATGCGCGATTTCAGAGTGCGATTAAATCTTTCCACGATGCTGGCTTTGACGTCACTGAAGGTCGAGTAATGTTGAACGTCGTGTTTCCGAATAAACTTTTGGAATACGGCATTGTAAAATTCCTTCCCCTTGTCCGTGTGCAGAAACCGAGGTCGTCTGCCGCCGCTTTCGCGAAAAATGAATTTGAATGCTTCCGTGACGCACGTTCCTGGTTTCGCCTTCAAAGGTAGAGCCCATGCGAATTTCGAAAATGTGTCTATGACGGTGAGGAGGTACTTGTTGCCCTTGTTCAATTTATGTACGTTTTTCAAATTGCCGCTACTCATCTCCACGAGGTCACTTTCCCAGAGGTCGTCGATGCCCTTGGTTACCACAGCCAAACGTTCGTAGTTGCGGCGTGCAGGTTTATGTAATTCTTGGACGATGTCTTGCCTTGACATTTTTAGAGATTACGTTTGAAGAGAAGCACCAGCGTGATGGGATTCAAAGAGGGTGGCACCTCGCTCGAGTTTTGAATGATCAGCTTATCGCCGGCACTCACGTCGAAAACAGTAAGATCTTCGTCTTCGTGTATTTCATATATGTTGCGCGTTTCGTTCCAACGTGCCAGAGGAATGTTTCCTGCTTTCTGGACACCACGATTCGATATCAACGTCATGGTGGGAACGCTAGCTTTTCTGCCGTGAGACCAGTACGAAAATTCGTTTACCTGAATCGTGCCATCGAGGAGAAACTTGTAGTACGGATGATAAGGATGTAACATGTACAGTTTGTTACCTTCGACGAACGTGGAGATTCTCTGTTGATTGAGTACGCTGTTGATTTCGATGGTTTGCAAGGTGAACAATTTGGCGAATTTAGTATCGACGCCGAGCAGATTACTGTGAACGTGTCCAAGTTTATTTTCGATGGGCAGCAAATGCTCGACTACGGTATCCGTTACGGCAGAAAATGATGGTTTGAGTTTCACTTCCACGTTCAACTGCTTGTAGTTTTCGTTGAGTTCTTGCAACTTGGCACCGAAAGAGGCCAGCGTCGATTCCTGCGTGGATTCCAGCACTCCAACTTGATCTCTGATGTTGACGACAATGTTCTGAAGGTTCTCGACTTGATTCAATTTCGAGCTTTTCTCGGTAAGATCGTTCACGATGCTTCGCGTTTCTGTAAACTGCGTGTGAAGATCCGCGACGCTCTGCGAAGTGGGCAACGTCGACACCAGCGAACTAATTTCATCTCGAATCTGTTCCACGTTTGCCGTTTCCGTTTCCAGTCGTTTCAGCATTCGCGATATGTTCCTCTTCAAAGCGTGTAATTCTTTGGAGGTGGGGAGATTGGCCACCGTACTTTCGAGATCGCTCAACGAACTTTTGATGTCGCTCGAATCGGATAATGCCGTCACCTCAGTTTTCAATTTATCCAAATCTTCCTTCGAAGGTACGCTCGTCCGTAACGATTCCAAGTCACCCTGTATGTTGTCGAGTACGTGATGAAAATGAGCGAGGTTCGATTCGACGTTCACATTTTCTAAATATTCGATCTTCTGCTGAACCGTGCTTAACGTGTCCTGAATGCTCGTCAACGCACTCGCTTGAACGTGAATATTTTTAATTTCTTCGTTGATCAACTCCAAAGACGCCTGAAGCGTAGCGATGGTGGTTTGAATGTGTTCGAAATATTGAAAAGCCTCCAATTGAATTTTTATGTTCGCGACGCTTTTACCGATAACCTGCAGTTCGTCTGACGATGGTAGGTTCGTCATTGTATCTTCCAAAGTCTGTAACTTGGATTTAATTTCTTCCAACGTGCTGGTGAATTCTTCTTGTAATTTGGAAACGACGACATGCAAGCGTTCTGCATCGATATCGTTCACGACGTTTTGAAGTTCAGAGAAATTCTTTTCGATTGCGGAAGTTCGTTCTTCGATTTCGAGTTTCAATTTTTCCAAATCTTCATTTTTCGATTGAAATTGCTGTAATTTGGCCAAATCATTTTGAAGCGAATCCACGCTCAACTGTATATTTTGAACGTTGTCGTAAGAAGGTACGTCGACATAATTTTTTATGAGCGTTTTCAGTTCGGAATCGATTTTCAGAATGGGGTCGAGACATTGCGTTTGGAGATTAGCGATCTCCGACTTTAAACTTTTGTTTAAGGTATCCTGCAAAGCGATCAAATCGCTCCTCAACTTCTTAACACGAATATCCAGCATGAGAATCTCTTCTGCGTGGTCTACACGCTTGGTGTTGCCGAAAATGTCGTTAGGCATTTTTGTTAACGGTTATTTATAATAGGATAGACGAATCGTAATTCTACGAAGAGAGGAACGAGTTCGTCGTAATCTCCGAGGAGTTCCACTTAAAGATAATCTCCTGCAGAAACATCGTACGTCATGTTAGAAAGCATCTTGTCGTGCTTGATTCGAAAAATGTTCTTGCCGGTAGATATTTTGATTTCGCCTACGTTTTCCGGATTCACGGTGATCCGAAGTTTCCCGTCGATCGGAATTTCGTAGAAATGTAAATTGTTATTAAAGACGTAAAAAATCTTGCCCACGTCCTCATCCAATTTCGTCCAAATGCTGTTGAGGTGAATGATCAACAGACCGTTGAGTTTAGTTAACACGGAAGGTAGATCTGTCGTCGTGCGGTGTACAGTTTCCATGATGATCTGTTTTCGGAAACCAAAAAGATTCATTGTCCTTGCTATTTATTTATTGTGTATGTGAGACAGTTAAAGTTTTTTTATCTTTATTTTAGTTATAGTTATTTAAGTTGTTTTTTCATTTGCATTGCCTACAATTTTTACTAATTTCTAAACGATAGTGTCCCCAAGGCAACGTGTGGATTCCACAAGACAAAATACATCTTTTATCGTCATGCGGATCCAGCGCAATTTTCTTAACTTTGTTTGTGGTAAGCACGTGGTCTACGCTTTGTATCCTTGTCTCCAAACGTAGAATCCTCGACTGTGAATAGAGACAATTGATGTAATCCTCGAACACAAGCTTGTTTTTCACGGTATTTTTACCAAGACCTTTGGCTTTTTTGGTGATGCTGGTTTCTGTTTTCACCACATACATTTTGGAACGTAAACCGGCGAACTCCAGAATGATTTCTCCGTTGCATTCATCCTTCATTTTACCAAGCACTTTTTTATTGCGAGAACGGAGATCAAATCTGTTTGGTTGAGGGAAGGAAGATGTGTCGAAATGATCAATCATTTTCGGTTGTTTCAAATTGTTGTAGAGGTCAGATGTCTGTACGGAATAAATAAAACTGTCCGTGTCCGTGTACAGAAGTGTTATATTTTCATTATAGAAGGGTTTCATGACATTATAATGAAATTCAAACATATGCAGTTTAGATAAATCCAAAACCGTCGCCCCCACGTAGATTGGTTTGTTGAACTTGATTATTTTTTTATCCATCAAAACAGGGCCAGGTTTTCATCATATATATTTCGTGATTTGAATGTCGGCGATGCTATCAATTTTCTACATTTATTTGAATCGGGAACTAATCTCACGTCCACGTGCTTCCTGACATTCTCCATTGTTTTTCCGTAAACAGCATTATTCATGAGTTTAAAAAAATCTTTATCTAAATCTGACGTGGCGCGTGTTCTATGATACGTATTTTTTTCAATGTAAGGTTTTAACCACTCGGAATGTTTGAATTTCATTATTCTTCTCACATTTATTACTTGAACTCCCTTCTCAATTAAGAATTGAAGATTTTTGTAATGGAGAACGTATCTCTCTTTCCTATCCAATGTTAACAGAAGCTTACGTTGATTTGAATCGGGCGAACATTTTAGTTCGGGTGCAGGAGGTAGACCCTTGAAGTAATCGTGGGAATTCGAGGTCCACCTCTATAAACAAGCCAAATTCACAGTCGTTGAAATTATTAATGTTAATGGAAGTGGTATCCACCCATTCGAACCCGCCGTAAGGAAGTTTTTGTATCATAGCATGTCCGTATAAATTATTTGCATCCACATAAAATATGTATTTCGATTGTTCGTTAGGATCGTATTCTTCTGTCATGTGAACGTTATTTGCTTTTTCATGTCTCTGTACGCATTGCACCATTCCACCTCGTATCCCCCTCTCGATAAAATATAACATGTCCACGTCCGGTATCAATTCGAGTTTTATTTTTGTCTGTAATAACATGGCAGACCACGCTAAGCCCGAGAGACCGTAAAAATATGCAGGATCTAATTTGTAAATATTCGCCGACGTTTTCCTGAATGCTTGAAAAACATCCGCGAGTATTGTCACGTCCAGTTTTAAGTAGGCATCGTGATAATCGCCGAGTGTCCTACATCCTAATTTGTCCCACATCCATTGCGCGTGTTCGTATTCTTCGTCCGTGATTCCTTTCTCTCTGAGTCGACTGTAAAATTCTTTTTGAGGTGGAAGAGTGTCGTCGTTAAATTTAGAATTATCACTAACATATTCGTAAGGATAAATCCCTTTACGTCTAATAATTTCTATGTCTACGGTGGGAAAATTAGCTCTCGTTATTCTAAATTGTTCAGCCGAAAGTTTGCTTGCAAGAGCGTCCAAGCTCGCAGATAAAAATCTGTAAGAATCTAAAAATCTCATCTCCACAGTTTCATTTGTTCCCGGAATCAATACTCGCTTGCTGACACTGATGTACCTTTGTTCATTCTCTGCTAGAATATTTATTTTTTGTCTATCATATCCAAGATTCCGTATTAAGAGATGAAAGTCGTAACCGCTGCCATTATGAAGGTATATGGGGACAAACGTAGGTTTTTGGATCTTTAGATTACACGTGTTACAGATTCCACCGATGTAGTTTCCGGTGAAGTGATTATGGTGAAATACTTTCCGATTCTCGTCGGTGAAACGTTGATCGCACACCGGACACGTTTCAATGTTATTGTGAGATTGAAGTTCATCGCTGGATAATGGAAGCATTGGTTTCGATTCGCGTAAGAGGCTGCCAATGGTCTCAACCTCTTCAACCATCTTTTCAAAAAAATGTTTGATTACGTCTGGTCCTCGGTAAACATACGGTTCATCTATCCTATCCTGTCGCACAACAACATATCCGAAACTCGAGGCTTCGTGCAACTGATACGGTGTTGTGGAAGAAAGTTCGGGGTCTGGTTCGCAGTACGACAACGGTTTGAGAAAAGACTCAAAATCAGCAATGATGATTGTGGGATGTTCAAACAATGCCTTATGCATCCTAAATTCTTCGACCTCTTTTGATTTCGGCATCAACATGCGAGTCGGTCTGTTGTCACCGCAATATATTTTATGTTCGACAAGTTTCTCGATAGCAATCTGACGTCAGGTGTATTTTCGATAATCGACTTGTTTTATATCGTTGAACGTGGTTAGGCATCTCGGGCAAACTTCGATGTTGTTTGCATGCTTGGTTGATTGACTTCTGACCAAACGTGATAGTGAACGAATTAGCGTGTAGTGATGAACATCCTCGTTGGAAATAAGAAGAAGATTAATCACACGAGCATCGTCATCGTCGACATCGCTTATCCTGACGGGATGCACGAGATATTTATCTGACGTGAAGGAATACACGTTGATGATTAAGCCTTTTCCTCCTGCATCTCGTGCTCGTGTTTCGAATTTTGATATATCAGAAATGGTCACCGGGTATTCGATACCAGCCATTGCATTTTCCAGTTCAGGTTCATGCTGCTTGTAATGATAAACCCGTTCTGGATTATTTGACCAATGAATCGGGTGAAGTTCCGCCAACACACAGCAAAGAAAACACTTGTTATCGCTGTTCTGTATATTTAACACAGCCCTCTTGTGTTGAATGTTCGGTGGAAGAGGAACGTAGCTGGAAGCGCGAAGAGGCGAGAATCGGTTCACGTAAACGGTTAACGTGTGAGGACTTCCACACAGAGACCATCCCGACCCTTTAGCCTCGAAATCGTCGTGTTTCTTAACCAGCTCATTTGAAAGATCGGAACAAAATTCGTCCAAATTATCGACGTCCGCCAAATGAAGAGCCTGGTTTTTTGTTCGATGATAAAAGACTCTTGTTGTACCATCGACTATTTCGTATTCGGAAAATAGATCAACGTATACTTTTATGGAATTATTTTCCAATTTATTTTTTAGAATATTTATCACGGATGTTTTCGTTTCACGCAAGAAACTAAGAATGTCGCAGCCTGGTTCCGAAGTAAAAGAGAAATCCTGAATATGACGGTTGAATGCAGATCTAATCGGTTTGCGTTCATCGGATAATTTTACTTGTTTGAAAGTGGAAGCTTCCGTTTCTGAATTATCGATTTTCCTTTTCGATGTTCCTCGTTCGGTCGATGGTTTGCAAATTTTCAGGTGTTTACTTAAATGTGTAATGCTGATCATCTTTCCGCATCGAGCACAAGGCTTAGAAGGTAACGAACGATTAATTCTCGAACCTGTTTCGTTACATCTTGCCCTGTGTACCGATAAATTGTTCCTTGAGATTAGCTTCCCACAAGTAACACATTCAGTTTTATCATTTTTTCGATTGAAACTGGTGGTGGATGCCATTATGCTTTCTCCAAAATCACAGAAATCAAAAAGTCTAGCGATACAATTTTCAGGTATGTTATTTTATATAGAATTTCTTGGGTGCGAATACAAAAAAAACTCAAGAATTCAATCTACTGTGAATAGAATTTTCAGGTATGTTATTTTATATAGAATTTCTTGTGTGCGAATTAAAAAAACTCAAGAATTCAATCTATACTGTGAATACAATTTTCAGGTATGTTCTTTTATATAGAATTTCTGGGGGAATACAAAAAAAAATCAAAATTCAATCTACTGTGAATATAATTTCCAGGTATGTTATTTTATATAGAATTTTCTCGGGGTTCATGCGTCATGGTCGCAGCTGGTCTCTCCCCCTTCAACGTGAACTTGGAATGGCGTGAATTCCACAGCGACAAACGTCCGTTCCACCGGGCACGGAAGTCGATGTTTATCGCGGCAGCACGAATCCCCAACCGGCTGCACGGAAGCGGATCTCCACGTGTATTTCTCGCCCGACACGCTCAACGCCACGTGCATCCGTAAAAAAAATCAAGGAATCAAGGAATACAAGAACTGCAAGAAGACCTTGCCGCCTGGGGCAAAAACCGCTCGAAATGGACGCGAAACAGAACACGGCGAAATTGATGATGAACAGCATGTACGGTCAGATGTACGAGCTGAAAGACATCCCTGAAGAAATTCGATCCCACGTGAACCAACCTTACGTTCGAAGGCCTTACGGGAAAACGTGGGGCGCGTTCGTTTCGAAGAATCCCGCTTGTGCTTCTCTGGTTACTTATCTGTCACGAACCATCTTATTCAAATCGCGCGACGTGGTCGAAAATTTACGCATGATGTACATGGACACGGATTCGCTTTTCATCCTCATGGATAAACGCCATCAGGCTAGCTTGATCGATCACCTGCACGAGCGGTTGGTTCCCGAACTGCGGGTGAAAATCGAATTCGTACTGAAAAACTTTTTCGCGTTGACAAAGAAAAAATACGTCGTGCAGCTGGCCGACAGCGACGAGGTGCAATTCAAAGGGCTGAGGACCGCCATAGACGTGCGAGAGAGAAATTTTCTGCTCACGATCTTGAAGAAAGCGTTGGGGGCGAATACTTCGACACGGGATATCGCACCACGGACTCGGTCGATCAGATCGTCACGAGCATCGTGTGGCCCACGGCGAAGGCTTACTTGGAGTTCGTGGAAAGGCACGCGACTCAATTCGATTTGGGGAGGAAGCTCGATCTGTCAGCTCCGCTGGCTAGTTTCAAGAGCGTCTGCTTCCGGGATTCTTCTCGGACTACAAGGAGATCATGTGGAAGGGAGGACTGAGGATCACGTTTCGAAGAGCGGCCAACGACAACGACGCACTGATGCGATACGCTACTTTGGGTCCAGACGGCACCACGCCGCTGCATAACACTTTACCCGAAGCAGCCAAGTGCGTCATCCGGAGCATGGAGTTGAGAATGCCGGTGGTGGAATACGAAACGAACTACGACCTCAAGTACAAAGCGGAGATCTTGAAAAGTCCGCAGGTGCCCATTCACTTTCACGGTTACCAGTGCGTGCAGAAGTTAGCGTCGGGAAGTCACATGGAATTCGACGTGACGACGCAGTTCAACAACATACAGTTCGACATGCCAGATTTCGTCGTTGTGCTCTTTCAAACCGGGAGGGACAACAATCAGGAAAAAGATTCCAGCAAGTTCGACGACTGCAAGATCAAGAACGTTTATCTCAAGAATGGAAGGAACGAAGTGTTCCCGCGCGAGAATTACAACCTCGACATGACCAAAGATGATTACCTCAAACTTTACGAAGCTTACACCTCTTACAAAAGGGTAACAGAGGGAAGCGTGGACATGTACTACACGCCCAGCGAATTCAAAACACGCAGGCCGATGTTCGTCATCAACACGACGAAGCGGAAGCAGGTCGTGGTCAACGATCGCACCAACATCAAGGTCGTCTGCGAGTTCAACAGTCCGTTGCCCGAGGATACTCTATGCAGCGTCATCCTGGTCGCAGAGAAGTCCTTCGTCCACGACGTGAAGAACAAGAGGGTCACGGAGCAGTTTTAAAAAATATTCTTAAAAAAAATTGCCACATACTAAAAAAAAATCAACAAGGTTATATAAAATATAATGTAAGTTAGTTCGGTGTGCAAATAAAAAAAATAATAGGTTAAGTTATATCACTGAAGATCGTAAAAAAAATCGTAAGATAGGTTAAGTTATATCACGTAAAACCATTAAGGCGAGCCTCACCGAGCCTCACTTCGAGGCGGAACGTGGAGAGAAAGTGAGTTTTTTTGAGGTTTTTTGGTGCTGTTTTCTTCGCTGTGAAACATCGTCAGCGCAATAAATAAGAGAAAATGAGTTTTTGAGGTTTTGGTGCTGTTTTCATCGGTGTGAAACATCGTCAGCGCAATAAATGAGGCGCGGAACGTGGAGAGAAAGTGAGTTTTTGAGGTTTTGGTGAACCCCACTTGATGACTGTCAAGCAGGCTTATTGTACTACTATGTAGAGGCTCTCGTGTAGTTTAGCACGTAATAAAAATAAATAGGTTAATTTATATCACGTAAGATCGTGGTATACCTACAAATGCGAGTGGGAAAAAAAAGGGAAATTTTACTAAAACATCGCTAAACGCTAAAACATCGACAAAAATTGTCAAAATATGTCAAAAACTGATATTCAATTGATAAAAAAGAGGCTACAAATGCATACCTACCAAGTGCGAGGTGGGAAAAAAAGTGGTGCATTGAAAATTGTACTAAAACATCGCTAAACGCTAAAACATCGACAAAAAATTGTCAAAATATGTCAAAAAGTGATATTCAATTGATAAAAAAAGAGGATACCTACAAAGTGCGACTTTGAAACAACAAGTTTACACTACTGTCTAAATATGCCAAATCTTCCGCTCATGATTTGCTGTGGATAGGCGCAGGTAGAGGTGTTTCCTTGGTAGGGTCCATTTTGTATTCAAAAACATCAGCTTTTTTCGGCTCTATTTGCAGATTTGTATCCCGTTCATTGTTCACGTTTCTTTTCTTGCAACTGCATCGGAATTGGCAACACTGTAAATTGTGTGTCAGCCTTTATATCCGTCTCATGCGCTGAACTCTGGCTAGTTGGTCTATGTACCCTTGCTGCATATGACTGCTTAGGCTGGTTTTCTACAGGTGTAGCACATGCTCCAATATTATCTTGTGTTACTCGCTCACCCATAGCACCACGTCGGTGTGGACAAAAACGTTCTGTGTGTTGAGTGTCTTCACATATTTTACAGGTAGGTTTCTGTCCATTATGTGTTACCCAATATTACATGCCCTGTATTGTTACATAGGACGGGATTGGCTTATTCAGAACCATTCTCACCAACTTAATGCCTGTACGAGTTGTATAAATATGCTCATCCGAATAACGCTCGTCCACCTCCGGGTCTTAATTTCACCATACTGCGTAAGCACTGTACGGATATGGCTATCGATTATTTCCATTGGTATAACATGTAGTCTCACTAGTGTAGTTGTCCTATTAGCCCAGTCTAATCTAATTTCATGTTCATCATCCTCATCACAATACACTAACTTCCCTTCAAATTTATTAATTAACTGTTCGACTAATCGACGCGTCACTAGCATAATATATACACATTTACGGTATTGGTCCAGTTCAATACTTAATACCTGGTCTTCAGTCAATGCAAGAGTATCCCGTATCCAACGGTGAAGTATCGGCGATGATGGGCACTTCTTCACATTTGAAAACAATAACTTTAGCGTAGACAATATATGCAAGTTTAGGTATTAAGGGAAGTGTAGGACAGTAGGGATCATGCACAGAAAAGCCTGTTTTGCCCGGGATACAATTCACACTCAGGAAGTTAATTCCTTGATCGCTCTGCAATTGGACGTTACCAAAAGGGTCGTGAAAGTGTGATCTCTGCCTCAACGTGTAGCATCCACGAAACGATATATGACTATATTTGACGTCACACATTGGCTCAATCACGTGGATCCACAATCGAAACCTCTTTGCAATGGAGAGACGAGTAATTTTGTAAGCAAGGGATGTGGTTGTCGTGCGGGAGGGGGGGTGATGATAGTCTTTCAATTTTTAAGAAACTTTTGTATGTGGATAGGAAATGATGAGTGCAGTGATACGAAGTCGATATCTTCTTCGCTCACTACATGCATACAACGCCTGAAACTACACCATCTTTCAAAGTATCAATCAATATAAATCATTTATTATTTTTATAGAAACTGAAGGAATATAAATGGCAAACTGAAAGAAACGTCACTTTGTGAAATGACAGCTTGACACTGGGTTACTAACAAATCCAGCATTAACACTTGCGTCTGTGTTTGAATTTAGAGACAAGATTTAATAGCACACGTAAACCAATGATGCACTAAGCATAAATATAGTTCCATCGATTCCATGCATACACTAGTTATAAATTATACACTGTTTATTGTTTCTGTTATTACATTTACTTTATTCGTTTCATTTTATGGTTTCAAATTTATGAAAGTAGTTTTGTATTGAGCTGTTTCAAAGTAAATTGCAATTTGTATTAAAAATTAAAAATATTTGTCATCAAATACGCAATAAATATTTCACATACTTACATTAATTCGCATTCTATCGTTTTAAAAAAAAAGTGCTGTACGAGGAGAATCGAACCGGGGACCCTTCATGTGGTGGGCAGGTATCGTAATGACTGGACTACACCGTCCATCTTGATTTATTGCTTATATGCTCGTACTCGAAACATTATGTTTTCTTGTTAACTCTAAATATTGAATAGGAGGGAATTGAGAAATCGGTCACAGACAGGATAACCCATGTCGCGTATGGTTCAACAGTCTTACTTATAGAAGCCTGCGAGCTGAGCATGCGCAGTTCAACGATTGGCAAGCATCTCACTCTCTGCCTGAAACCACAATTCACACAGTCAACGCGAATGTTCTCTCAGCAGTATGACGTCATTCTTGGTTGATTTGCAGCGGAGTGCCCAGGAATTTGTAAACGAGATGTAGGGTTTTCATGGCTTTTTTCTTCTTTAAAAAGAAAAAGAACGAACCTCTATTTTACCTCACAGTTGGGCCAAGAATATATATCTGTTCACCTTATTGCCTCATGTAGGAAGTAATTGAGTATTGGAGAAGTTATGTGGAAAAACACATCCAAAGTGATATCGACAAGTTTTTCATATTCCCCCTCTTATAAATGTCCAACAGCAACAATTTTACTAAATAAAAAAAGTCGTTTCTACAACAAGAGATTTGAACTTACGACCTTCAGCTCCTTACCACTTTCCCACATCATCAGTCGATCAAACCAAGTACACATTTTATCTTAAGAGTCGTCAGCTATCTTGCAAACTTCATTAACATACCTGCTGTTTTTCACTAGTTTATTTTTACAACCTGGAATAGACTTGAGGTCTGCAACTTCAGAACTAGACTTCTGTGGTAACTTATTCTCTCCAGTGTGATCTAATGTGACAAAATCTCATGCATTGTACATTCAAAGTGGCATTAATAATAATTTAACATACAGACGTTAGTTCCAGATTTGGCCACATCCACCGAGCATTTACTTTCTGGACAGGTACAGTGGAACCTTGATAACTCGAACCTCAACATCTCGAATTCCTTGATAAGTCGATTTTTTTGTAATCCCCTTGAATTGTCCATAACACTCAATACTAACTTTACCTCAACAACTCCAATAAAACCTTGATAAGACGAATTTTTGTACAGTTTATGGGATGCCGTTTGAGCTCAATATCTCGAAGGTAGAGTACGAAAAACCTCCATGAGTCGAAGTTAAATTATAATCACCTATATAACTCGAGATTTTTAGTCGCACGGACCTTAATAAGTCGAAGTGTAGGCTGCAGGTACGTACAATGTCAGGTGATCAACAATCGTGTCGTTGGGACTTGAACTCCCCCACAGGGACCAGAAATTTTCGACCGGGTGGGCAGAAGCTGTATATTGATAGATTAGGGCGGGCAGGTATAAATATAAGGCCATATATATATATATATATATATATATATATATATATATAATATATGCATGTAAGGCACATACATGCATATGTTTCCCCTTCTCTCTTACACTCTCGATTTCCCTTCACTTATTTTCCCTTTCCTTTTCATATTTTCTGTTTTACTCCCTAATGCCTTTTATATCATCTTTCTTTCTCAGCTTGTTACCTCTTCCTCCCTTTCACTTTCTCTCGTTCAATTCTTCAAATGTTTCTCTTAACTGCCATGCACACACACATCACATGTATGTGTCTGTCTGTTTGGAGTCATTCCTCTTCCTTTTCTAATCTATTCTCGCTTTTTTCCACTTCACTGTCACCGATGGACACAATTATTTCAAGGTAAGTGTTTGTGTGTGTGTGCAGCCATACATTCTAATGAGTAATTACATTCTTTCCTTTATGTCAATGTGGTAAAATAAATGTGAATTGGTTGCGTCACATTTTGTCCTTCCAGTGCAAAAATACAAGGCACGTACCTAGTCCATTTTATATATTAGGCAACAGTGATAGAAATTGTGATGGTAGAAAATGGTGACGGATTAAATTACTTTTTCGTAATTTAAATGCATGTTCCTGATCATATTATTTTCATCATATCTGAATGTTTGCAGTAACGGCTATCGGGTGCCAAAACTTGGGAACAGTTTACTTTCTTGGTAGAAAAGTCGTAGCATTAAGCCATAGTGCGGGTGCAACAAGTGGTAAAATGTGGTGGGGGAGGGGATCTCCCACCCTCGCTCCTCCTAACCACCGCCACTGGATATTTGGATTAAAATTAATGTCTTATTGGGAATGCAAACACACACACATACATACACGGAGAAACCAATTCTTTGTTCATTCTGCATATACAGGGTGGCTCAATAAGTCACTTAACACCCCCAGTACAAGGCCATTGCGGCATGGAATTTGAAATTGGCGATGACCAGTCGTTGCCAGGCCAAGGGGGAACCACATTGACCCCACCCACACGGTCGGCGGCCATCTTGATGTCCGCCATCTTTAATTCAACTTCAGAATTTTAAATGGGAAGGGGGTCGTGCGACATATCAAAATGGGCTAGAATTTCACGAGAAATGCAATGGTGAAGGTTTTTTCGACGTATCTTTAACCAGTTAAAAGTTATGACTGAATTCTTGTACCAATTTGCTCCTTTTCGAGGTGTTAGAAAAATGCCTTAAAATTTGTTTAGCGCATCGGTAATGCATCGAGATCAAAGTGATGTCTAGGGAGAGAAGTTCGCATGCCATTGCACACTTTTTAAATCGGATACATCCACGAAGAGTTGCGCATTATGCATGGTTGTCGCGAACAATTTACAGTGTGACGCTTGCATTGAATTAAAAGTCCTTCGCAGTGACAAGGCTAATGTTTATGTTCATAAGGAAGTTCATAAACAGAATATTCGATGATTTTTATCTGATAACCCATTTTCGACAGATCAAAGCTGAATGGTTAGTGTTGGTAAGTTAATGGTGTGGCGTGCTGTGTGGAACACGATTGGTTAGTTCAATTTTCCATCAACGGAACCTTAAATGCTTAGGGCTACTTGGATTTGTTAAATAAACAGGTTTTTTCATCCTTGCTTATGGAAGAAGGTACTTTTTACAGAGTTTTTTCAATAGGGAAGAACACCAGAACACTTATGGGAACGTTATGAACCAGTTTTTGTCCAAAGTTAGTTATCAGATGACAAGAGTCACATATTCTGTTTATAAACTTCCTTATGAACATAAACATTAGCCTTGTCACTGCGAAGGACTTTTAATTCAATGGAAGCGTCACACTGTAAATTGTTCGCGACAACCATTCATAATGCGCAACTCTTCGTGGATGTATCCGATTAAAAAAGTGTGCAATGGCATGCGAACTTCTCTCCCTAGACATCACTTTGATCTCGATGCATTACCGATGCGCTAAACAAATTTTAAGGCATTTTTCTAACACCTCGAAAAGGAGCAAATTGGTACAAGAATTCAGTCATAACTTTTAACTGGTTAAAGATACGCCGAACAAACCTTCACCATTGCATTTCTCGTGAAATTCTAGCCCATTTTGATATGTCGCACGACCCCCTTCCCATTTAAAATTCTGAAGTTGAATTAAAGATGGCGGACATCAAGATGGCCGCCGACCGTGTGGGTGGGGTCAATGTGGTTCCCCCTTGGCCTGATAACGATTGGTCATCACCATTTCCATGTTGCGCGCTGCAGTGGTCTTGTACTGGGGGTGTTAAGTGACTTATTGAGCCACCCTGTAGTATCCCCAGGCTTATGAAAGGCTATTTTGACAAAATATCGCCCAAAAGTAATAATCAAGTAATATTGAAAAATCTGTTAGCTAAGTTGTTATTCGTTTTCTGAAGTAAGTCTTTGTTACTCATGCGGGAGAAGTAACACACGTATGGTTAGATGAACACATGCTCTGAGCGTCGTCGCCTTGTAATCAAGGGGTCCCGGGTTCGATACCCGGTGGAGGCACATAGTGGTTCGGATCCCACTTTAAACTGTAAGTCCAGTCCCAATTAGCCTTACTGTGCATAAAGTGGACTTAAACACCAAATCAATCAATCAATCAAAAACATGCACCGAGGTAACAAATAGTTTACATTTTGTAGAATGTGATTTTGGACACAAGGAATTCATCGAAACTGATCACCATACCCGGTAATTTATGTCTTTTTCACACACGACTTGGGTTGTATGGCATGGCCTTTTCGAAAGCGCCCAAATGTCAACCTCTATCCTGCGCAGTATATCCTGGAAACTTTAATTTTGCAGGCGAACGAGCCTCTGGCGCCTGGAACCACAGTCAAAATAATAATTTGTGGGGGGTTGTATTTTCAATGTCTGCGTGTATTTGTCCCCCACCCCCTTTCGTCACTTTCATCTAACCCGAAATTTCCCTCCCTCCCCACCCGCGAAGACAAGAGTGCAACCAAAGAGAACCCTGTCTATTCCACGAACTCCGACGCCAGTGGCCCCCAGAGAGGAGCAGGAAGATGAAGAAGAGGAGGCCCCAGAGGGTGCATCTAGACGAAGGTTTTTCATCGTGTCGTCCGGGAGAAGAGAAGAAGCGGAGAGAAGGAGAATTCGACCAGTTCGAATGCAGGGTGAACGCCACAAAGACTATTTGGTCAGAGTGGCACTTGCTAGAAACAATTCCATGGTGAGTATTGGTTTCAACCCCAAGATCTGATGTAACAACCAAGGCTAATCAACTATGCCAACGCTTCGGGAGTGCCGACAAGACCATAGTCTTCGCAGATCACCGGTACTTCTGTGATCCTCCTGAAGTGATATCGAACCCGTAGGCAGAAATTGCCTTATTCCTTCCCTCACATGCTTGAAACAAACTTACTACTGTTCACATAATATTATCTCATTTTATTTCATATCCTTATTATATTCCATTGTTTAGTTTTTATTCGTTTTACTTATTTTTGGCTTATATAGATACTGATATTCTTTTTTTTCTTCTTCCTTTTTTTTATATATTTTATATTTCATTTAACTTCATTATATTTCAACATATTAAACAAAAACCACCTTACACTTTGAACACCAACACACACTACACACTACACATCAATCAAAAGTACCAAACACAAGAACAATCAACATTTGTATATGCAACATAACTGGATAACCCACGCAACCCTAAACTCTAACTATATGTTCAATACCTAACAAAAAAAAATAACAACACAGGCATTACACAATCCCAATCATCATAACAAACTATAAAGATCATCAATAAATAATGAACATGGTGAGGCTAGCCATTTGACGACAGAAACACCTTGCCTTTGGGGTGGAGTTACTACCAAATAGAATAGAAATAAATTAACCAAATGTGCAAACTAAACTCAGCTGCGCGTTGTATGGCTGACCTCATACCACCAGTCAAGTTAAAAATAGACCTGGACCCCAGGTAAATAGACTAATGTAATTCTGGCTGCCAGAATCATCAATACAGACTTTTCATCATCATTCAACACGGTATAACCTGGATGTCTGTGAATACTTAGGCAAATCAATCAAAAAAATAAATTGTAAATGCATCATGCATACCATATATTCCATTTATATTATTCTGTATTTTAAATTTACCAATAAAGATGTAGAGCAACGATTAACGGGGGAACCGTAATTCGAGAAATTGACGTCCCAGTTTATTTACAAAGGCACTGGGACACAGCGTATACCCTCGAATGTATACGGGTGGAGGTTTGGTTATATTCGGGGGTTCCCCCTTTAATCTTTCATCTAATCACCATTGAACCTCATTTTCGCCATTAGCCAAAATTAACAGAAAAGTGACTTTCCATACAACAGATCAGTGGAACCAGCAACAACTTACTCCTCCAAAACTGGAGTTTCATTAGTTCATGTCACTTCAAAAGTTGAGGTGGTAGTTTCAATTTCAAAGTTTTTCATCGTTGGTTCAAGGCAACTCCGTGAACAAAACGTTGTTCTCCAAAAGTCTCAAATATTTGTCTCTGGCAATGCACCCTCTTATTATTATTATTATTATTATTATTATTATTTATTAAAGTAGGGTTACAATTAAGCTTACATTTTTTACATTGATTCTGAACTACAAAAACAGCTTTTTGCCCTACATGAATTAATATACAGTTATGCTATTTGTTTATAAGTATACATAAAATGGAATATTATAAATTTATATAATTGAAAAATATAAGAAATAGATTAAAATAAACATTTTTTGCAGCTACGTTTTATGAAGGAGGCAATGAGGTAGAATAGGCACAGTGTCAGTATTCATAGATTAATGTCCTAATCTGTTCTTTAAATTTGGCCACATTTCTCTCCTTTCTGCAATTTACAGGTAGTTGATTCCACGCTTTACTTGCCAGTGATGACAGGGAATTTGATCCGTATCTTGCCTTGTTACATTTTGGTACTTGGATACTGTTGGTGTTGTTGGATCGCAGATTGGGATAGTGTATATTACTAGATATCATTACTTTGTCCTTTAATAAGCGGTGGTCCTTGTTAATTGCCTGGTGAATTTTTAGTAGAAATGCATATTTTCGTCTGGATTCCAG
Source organism: Lepisma saccharinum (assembly GCF_977018435.1). Classification (NCBI taxonomy): domain Eukaryota; kingdom Metazoa; phylum Arthropoda; class Insecta; order Zygentoma; family Lepismatidae; genus Lepisma; species Lepisma saccharinum. The sequence continues at coordinate 54,571,236 of NC_139238.1, forward strand.
CGTGGGTAATTGGAGTTCTTCTCTGCTTGCACGTGAGGTCGTGTGCGCTGTATTTCTTATGCTACGAATAGCCCAAATTTGCATTTTCTCTAGTTTCGTGCTGTTATTTCTATTAATCCCATAAAGTACAGAGAAACAGTATTCAAGTAACAGCCTAATAAATGCTTTGTAGAACGCTAATTTGTGGGCAAGGTGTACATATTTGCAGACAAATTGAAACTGCTTAACACTAGGTGAAATTTCCTATTTTTACGTTGTCAATTAGCGTATTATTAGTATTTTCACTGGATAGTATTAATACTTGCGTCTTAGACTCGTTCACTTTCAACATGCTAGATTGATACCACTCAAGAACTTCGGGCATATTTTCTCAATATTTGCAATTATCCTGTCTGCGATGACATTCACAAACATGTTAAACAATTTAGGACCTAGAATAGATCCCTGTGGTACACCGAAAGATACATTTAAACTGTTTGAAATCGAGTTGCCTACTTTTGTGTCGATACTCATATTCCATAAATAACTTTCGATCCAGTTGCATGCAAGGGCAGAGAAATTAAAGTGCTGATGTAATTTCTGTATTAATAAATTTGGTTGAACACTGTCGAATGCTTTACTGATGTCTAGAGAAATAATGCCAATGTATTGCTTTCCTTTACGATCCAATATATTTATCCGGTTATGTATCAGTTCATGCACGAGTAATTCTGTCGAGCGATTTTTTCTAAAAGCAAACTGTCTATCTGTCAGTAGATTGTTAGAATGTAAGTATTGTTCTAATTGCTTGTCTATTACCTTTTCAAGAATCCTGCTTAATGAGGAAGTTATTGATATGGGGCGATAATTATTTACTTGCGTCGGGGACCCCCTTTAAATATAGGTGTGACCCTTGCGTGTTTCCAAGTGTTAGGAAAGATTCAGCTTTTTAAGGATGAATTAATTATATCTGTGAGAGGTTCGACAATCCACGGGGCGAGTAGATATATTATGCGATTACTTATTTCATTGAAATCTGGACCTTTTCTGAGGTTAAGTTTTTGAAGAATTTTCATAACGTCATCACTTAAGACGGGCTTAAAACTGAAGCTGGTTTCTTGATATTTTGCGTCGTTTTCATTTTGTTTGTTACTTTCATTTTTCTTCGCCCTTAAATCGTTAGTGAATGTGTTGTATATTGACGAACCGACGTTAGTAAAGTGGTCATTGAGGACGTTCGACACCCTCACATCTTCCGTAATTGTTTCATTGTTGTGTTCAATAGAAGCGATGGATTGGCTTTTGCTATCATTTCCAGTTAAGAACCTGAAAATCTTGAATTTGTTATTGCCTGAATATTTATCGGAATAGATCTGCGTAAGGATATAATTTCTTTTTGCATCTTTAACTGTTTTTGTTACGTAGTTCCTTAAGGTCTTATATTGTTCCCACGTGTAATTATTATTATTTGGACTACGTGCGCGCTTAAACATCCGGTTCTTGAGTGATATCAATCTAAGAAGACCGCCAGTGATCCAGGGACGCTTGTTGCCCCTAACACGAAACGTTTTTATTGGCGCATAGACATCCAGAGCTTCGGTTATTAATGACTGCAAATATGTCACCTTATCGTTTATATCCGACATCATTGTTGTTTTGTGAAAGGGTAGATAAGAACAATGATCAACGAACTGTTCTTCAGGGAAATTTTTAAAAGAACGCTTAGTTACGAGTATTCTTGGAGATCTTTGTGGCCTTAGGTTAATTGAGGTGTATATCAGAAAATGATCGCTTAAATCGTGCATTACTACGGCGGACTTATCATGCAATTCTTTCTTGTTGGTAAAAATGTGGTCTATGAGACTCTCACTCGTGTCAGTGACGCGTGTCGGCAGGCGAACGAGCTACTTGAACCCCCCTGACAGTGGCGTGCCCAGGGGGGGGTTGGTGGGGGTTAAAACCCCCCCCATTGGTTTCGTCATTTAAAAAAATTCAAAGCAGAAATACATTTTATTTCATAAATCGCCAATATTGTAAAATGTTTACATTTGGCAATGAGAAATGTATTTGCTTCTTCAATTACTTTTGATAATATTGGAGTTGAGTTACAGCAATGCACAAGCATTCATTCATTCCTTAGTCACTGAAAAGGGAGTAGAATTTCCTTCTCAGTATGGTCAAGAAAAGAGCCGCAACCCTTGGAATGCGAACTGAAGGAATCCCTCCTCCCACCCACGATGACCCTCTTAGGAGAATGACCCTCCCTTTCCTGTTATGACAGTGCTGCTAACTTCCCTTTTCTTTCTTTCCCCTTCTTATACCATTTATGCCAGCAGAGCAAAGTTCTGTGAGATTTGAATCACTACAATTAGTAGGCAAAGTAAGTCAAAATCTTATTTCGCACCTGGATGCATATTTATTTCAAAATATCAATAATTATAATAATAATAATAATTGTTGCAGGCAGTAGCGAGGCATGGTTTTATGAAGGAGGCAAGCGATGTTTTGTACAATAGCATGCCGGGAGGGAGGGAGGGATGCGTTATATAGCGCAACTGGCCCAGTCAGTTTCATAAACAAAATAAAAGCAATTAATATGCCAAAATATTATACGTTTTACTCTTGTGCTCTTTACAAATTAGATATTTTTTTCTCAACCAATTTCCAGCCTTCAGTTTATTGAATTTTCTTGTAACATGTGTGAAAGATCTCACTTGAATTTGTGCGTAAAGAATTTAGCAGTTGCCAACACTACTGACACTACTGGTTGCTGTCAACACTGGTGACGTAATTTGAGCTGGACCAAGTTGGATGCATGTTTCAGACATTCGACCGCCCGGTATCTTTGTCCCAAGTCCTGGTGTTCTCTGGGGTTGTAGCGAGTTGCAGTCTGCAAGGTAGCAAGTTGAAGTGGTTGTGTTGTGTGTTACGTTTCTGCGTGTGTAATAGATTTTTGACGTGGAACTAAAGATGGATAGAGAAAAGAGGAGAAATACGTATTAGATTATTTCTAAAAGAAACAAAAAATGGAAGTTGAAGCTTCACCTTCCACAAATAGAACGTCAGAAAAGGTCGATTTAAGTTCAGAGGAATTCCATCCGAATTGCGAGAGTGAAACGTGCGAACTTTCAGACTCTTGATATTCAACAAGAAGGCATAACAGAAGATATTGCAAACCTTGTTGCAACATTATGTCAAGGAACTGTCGAGGTAAGTGACGTTCATTATTTGATAGCAGATATATCCATAGACGGATTTAGAATTGTTTTTCTGGGAGGGCACAGCATGTGCTGTAAGCATACAATCTTGTGTGTGCAGGGGAGGGGGGTGCCCGCGTGTGTATGTCTGGAAGACGTGTGTAGGATGTCACCCTATATCACCAATAAACTTTCGCAGGGCGAGAGAACATGAAGATGAACAAGTTCCCTCAATGATTTCAGGGGCCTCACCGATGGTGGTGTAATCAAAGAGGTCCTGGGTTTGATCCCCTGTGAAGGTGCATTGCACAGTGGTACGTATCCCGATTTAAACTTTAAGTCCAGTCCCGATTAACGTATCTGAATATAAAATGGACTTTACAAACATTTACTTTTTGTTTTGTTCACGAACCCTCCAAAAACGATATTACCTATCTTATAGATCCACCAAGGCATTTGAAACCCTGGCGTCGGAGCAGTGGCACTAGTGTCGCTAGTTAAAGCCACGGGGAAGCCTGTGGTTCACGTATTTTCCGAGGTCCCAGAAAGCTTGGTGCTACTATACAGTGTATATGTATGCAACCACATTATAAAATCAGTTTTATTATTTTGTAGGAAAGGGATAAAATTTGTATTACGACACGGGATAGACTAGATAGGCATCCTATTAACTGTAAATATTCCTTACAAATCTTCTGAATATTTCTCTTATACAAACGCAACAAATACAATAAGTAATATACGTGTGCAGTAATAAATTCATTTTCTGAAAGCATCTTTTCTGGCATCAGTGGTCGAAGTAGGTGATGCTGCCTCCAGTTAAGAAAGTTTCACAAATCATACCCCCAATTAGAATAATTTTCATATTGAGCATCCTCCACCTACTGTATTGTCTCCATGTTGATCCATACAAGGATGTACCCCATCGTATTTCCAAAATCGATCAAATATCCTCTCCCTTTTCGGCTACGAATTTCTATTTCGAGCACTGTCTGGCAAGATTTTGTCGGGCTCAGTGACAGATCCTGTGGTGCGGTACTGGGCTTCGGAGGGGAAGGGGGGAGTGGCCCCTTCAACAGTTGGTTTCGCAGTTCCATAACGTTAACATTATACACAATTCCTCTTCATAGACCTAATATGAAAATGAATATGACACATTAATGACACTGTAGTAGAAAATGTTAATTACTGAAGGGGTTCGTATTTGTTTATCGACTGTCAAACAAATGTTTTGACCAATAATATAATAATACAATGCCAAAAATGTACACAATATTTAGCAAATCCATCTCCACAACAAGTACAATGTTGATTGAATTGATGTTTTAAATCCACTTTATGCACAGTAAGGCTAATAGGGACTGGGCCTAAAGTTTAAAGTGAGATCCGAACCACTATTAGCCTCCACCGGGTGGGTATTGAACCTGGAACACCTTGATTACAAGGCGACGACGCTAACACTGAAATGAAACTGTGGTATCGTCATCTTGCAGCAATGCAAACACGTCCAGTAAATGCTCTTGAAGCAATTGATATATGCAGTGAAGTAATATTTCCCTGGGTAAACACACGTTTGCGCATATTATGTACAATCCCGGTAACAACAACATCAAATGATAAATCATTCTCAACTTTGAGACGTTGAAGACCTATCTTCGAAATACCATTTGCGAAGAAAGATTAAATGGGTTAGCTGCTCTGAACATTCACCGGGATATAAAAGTTACTTGTGATGACATATTGTCAGAACTCGCACAGATACCTCGATGCCTAAATTTCAGAATTTAAATTGTTGAACTATGGTACCTTATTTATTACTGTCTTTAAGACATCAAGTAGTCTTAATCTCTTTAATGTTGTTACAATGTTGAGTGTACATATTTTTTGTTTAAAAATTATATTTGAGCAATTAAATATAAAATAATAATTTGGAAATATTCAAGCAGGTGCTTTTATATGATGCAATAAAAACATGAAGCATCCATAGCAAATACATTGATTGCGTTCATTGGGGTAAAATCCAAGTATATTAATTATCTAATTTATTACAAGAAATTTGACCTGTGAACTGGAAAATGTATTGGATTCATAACCCCCCCCTTACGAAAATCCTGGGCACGCGCCTGCCCCCTGATTCCATCGTATCAAAAAATGCATTGTCTGCTGCAGTTGGTTTCATGACGTCATGATTTGTATCCCCGACGAGAATCGAAGCGTGACAAGCCGGAAATGACTGCAAAATATTTTCTACTTTTTCATTAAAAGTGACGGGGGCCTTGGGATGTCTATATACGCATCCTAGAATTAAAGATTTGTCATTCTGTTTGAGTTTTAAAGACACCCACAATCCTTCAATATCTACATCTGACACAGAATATATAAGTTCCGATATTACAGCTGTTTTTACGTAAACAATAATACCTCCCCCTTGCTTAGGATAGTCTCGATCAAAGTCTTTACATTTTGAACCCTTCAATTTCAACGTGTCTGTCTGGAATGGAATCATCGAGCCAAGTCTCGGTGATTGCAACGCATGTGAAGTTTATTATATGTGATGCTGCGATTTCATCTATTTTGTTCTTTAGGCGGTTAATATTGATGTGGCCCACCGTGATATTTTCTGCGTTTTCGGGGAAAGCAAGGTCTTCTACGTGCGGATACAAGTTTGCAAGGAATCTCCTGTTTGCCACGCTCAGCCTGTGTAACGTCACGGGGGTTGGCGGCTCATTGCAGCGTTGCCAGGTCAGATTTTTAAAAATCTGGAGATTGTCCCCTGAAAAATCAGGAGATCTGCTTAAAAAATCAGAAGAACTAATAATAGCGGATTATCAACGTTCTGGGGGGGGGTAGAGTGGGAAAAGCTTTCTACTATCATTATTGAACGTTAATTATTAATTTTTGGATGTCAAAAGATAAATTTATTACTGTTATGTTAATACAAATTTTATTATGAATTAGCACTTCAAGGGTACGATAACCCCACCCCCTTAATTCCCCTAAGGTAAAGGTACAGTTTCCCCAAACCAGTGGCGATGATCGGGTGCCAAAACTGAGGGGGTGCAAGGATTGCCTCCCCTAATCGCCGGCACTGCCCCTACACATTGCAAAAAGCAGTGACATTACTGGAGAAAATTCGACCTCGATTTTCTGTTCATCTCTCACAAATATTCTAAAATAAATTGTTGTGACTGTGCGTGGATTTATGTACTTGGCGTTTAAATGTTTATGGAAACATTTCGTGATTTTTGTGTTAACTAAGACTAGAGCTTCAGCCACTACGCATTCGAGGATATATTTTTAAATGCTCTACCTGATAACACCTTAGATTGCTTTTATTTAAAACTAGCCAAACTTACAGGATGTAAGAAAGCCCACACTTCTTTTTAACAACACATTCAAAGCATACTCGCATTAATGGTAATGGAGAAGGGCTATAATGCCTTAACCCCCGAAATATCCTTGAATTAAAACTTTTCTTTCAATCAAGGAAGGTAACCAACCAGTATTAGACAGATTGATTGATTGATTTGATTTATTTTACTTCGCATTTGCCATATTTGTCTAATCGTAAAGATGTGAAATTGACGAAGGGACACTCACAAAGAGCACCCATGCCCAGTCTGGGATTTGAACCCGGGACCCAGTATCAGATAAGTCGCAGGTTTTTTCTTCAACTTTTTTTCCCAGTCACTCCAGACAATGTAAATGTCAATTAAATCAGCTTTTTGCATTCGAGGATTACCTGGTATAAAATCGGGAAAGAGAATTTGTACCGCCACAGTATTGATTGAGTATAAAGGGACATAAGACCAATTGTAGTAGTGGTTACGCTCAGAAATAGCTTTAAAAAAACAATGTTATAAAAACATGAACTACTATTTCCAAGTTAAGAGATGATTAAGAAAAAATAAAACTGCGACGTATAACCATAGAATAGTATAACTGTCTGCAACAGCAGTTTCCTAAGCCGACCTCCGTTTGGTTTGAGTTGCTGTTTTAAGTCCACTTTATGCACAGTAAGGCTAATCGGGACTGGACCTACAGTTTAAAGTGGAATCCGAACCACTTGTGCCTCCACCGGGTATCGAACCCGGGACCCCTTGATTACAAGGCAATGACGCTACCACTGCGCCATGGGGGAAGCCGCAAGCCTACCTCCGTGGCTGAGTGGTTAGCGCTATGAGATCAGGGATCCCGTCTCCGGATCGAATCTCGGCCTGGGCATGGTTGTCCCTTCATCAATTTCATCATATCATCACTCATCCTCGTATTCGCGATTAGTCAAAAGTGGCAGAAATGCGCAGAAAAATAAACCAAATCAATCAATCGACAGTTTACAAAGAGCTTTTGTAAGCATAACCTTTGGCTGCATTCGTAATGTGGACTCCCTATTTTATAAGAGTTAAAAAAAACTGAACCTGTATCTAGCATTTGCAATAAACATTACCATGAAACTGAATACTTGTTCGTATGTGTGGGTGGCAACATTGGTATTTAGTTGTAGCCAGTTTCCAGTTGCCTCCCCTTTGACAAAACCTCACCCAAATGGGGAAAGTTAGGACACCCGCCTTGGAGTTCCCAATAACAGATCATATTTCCCAATGCACAAAGGGCTCAAGAAACTCCCGTCTTTCCCAGTGTCATCAAACCTGGCATGACACTCCTCCCCCACCTCTCTCTCTCTCTCTCTCTCTCTCTCTCTCTCTGCGGAATATTCATGGGTCTTTGCATTCCATCAGCTGAATATGTAAATTTTAAATCAACTGTTCTTTTAAAATAATTGTTCATTATACATATTTAAGGAAGCAAAAAATCAGGAGATTTCCACATTTTCCTGAAACTTGTCAGATCAGTAGATCGTGCTGAAAATCAGGAAATCTCCTGCGAAATCAGTAGACCTTGCAACACTGGCTCATTGCCAGGCGGGGAGGGAGGAAAACTATTTACAGCCCCAGCATTATGGTTTCGACCTTGGCCTCGGGGGGAAGGGAGAGAGTGGCCATTCTTGCAAATATCAGGGAACATCTTTCAGGGGTGTCCAACGAACTATCTGGCACTGACACTGCACATTGACATCTTGCCTTCCTACATTTGAAACAACGAAACTCAGTATTAATGAAATGACTGAAAAAAAGTATAATATATGTGAGACAAAATTAAATTATTTAAAGAAGAAAGGTAAAACTAAAAAATATAAGATTCAGAAGCACATGATTGAAGTGAGTGAATTATTTCGGTGGTTAATGTATGCAATGAGTGCCAACCGAGGGCAGAGTTTGTCATTTTCCATACTTGTTTAGGTCATCCAGGCTGTCTACTTTAACTGTGGCGTTGTTGTGAAGTGCCAGGATGTTGCCATTGGAAGTCCACACGCGTTGAAAAGTTCCACTATTTCTTACCTGGTGAAACAGCTGCAGGTTTTGCCGGGTGAGGTTTTCCGTGATGGAAACGTGGGGGGGGGGGGGGGGAGGGCGGAATCCTTTAGGATCTTCTTCTTCTGAAGCACCAACCGACGAGTCCTGTAGGACACGAAACGCACGATCAGCCCCCTGCTCCTCCCGTCGCGTCGCTTCGCTCCCAGGCGGTGGCATCTCTGGATTTGGGATGCATCGACGGGAACCTGCACCTTGTCTCGGAGGATGTCCATCACCTTCCCCTCGCAGTTCTCCCCCTCAAATTCACCCACGCCATGGATCACGAGGTTCAGTCTTCTGTCATATTGTTGATCGAGTTTATATGCAACTGTAATGTACTCACCGTCGACCTAAGAGCCTTGATTTCGGCATCGTATTTCTCCGTTGTTTTACAAACGGCTTCCTCCACCGCCTCGGCTATCATTTGAGTCAGGGAGCTCTTGATTAGCGACTGAACCTTGTCGCTAACAAAGGCCAGGGCTATCCTCTCGTCCAGATCCCCCAGTTGAGAGTTCAGTTCTTTGGCAACAACCCTTTTAATCGTGCTCTCGATTCTGTTCCATTCACCTTTTGTGATGCCCATGTTGCGAGAAAAATATTAATGCACAAACACTTAAACACTCAAACACAGATGGCTGCACCTGCAAAGATTTGCATGCACAAGAAAAAAAATCACGTTCACTGCAGCACAACGTTCACTCCCTTCGGAAAAACACTTCACCACATTTTGTTCACCCCTGCACGCGGAGCTAAGGAAAAACACGTCAGTCCTCTACGAACTCTCAGCATCTTTTATGGTGATAACATAACGTTCCCTGTTAGTTCTTCTGTATATTTTTTTTATCCAATGACATAACGTTGTCGCCTTATAATGAAGAGGTTCTGGTTTCTACTCTCCCCTCCCCTGGTGGAAGCACAAAGCACACTGGTTCGGACTCCACTTTAAACTGTAGGTTTAGTCCCGATTAGCCTATCTGAGCATAAAATTCTACCTATAAACAAATAAACAAAATGTTCTTATGGATACTTCGTGAAATACCTTTTCTCCTTTACTTTATCTGCATCTACAGATTCTGTTGCCTTTTCGGCTAAACCTATGATACGGGTGTCCCATGAACGGCGCAACTGGGAATTAAAAGTGACGTTACTTTGTAACCGAAACCTGTACATACATAAGTCGTACACCAAATGTTAGCCCTGTACAAGTAGATATTTTTAAACATAGAAACAACAAACGGGGTGCAGTGTTGTTCATGCAGTGTTGCCAAATGTAAGTGAAAGTGTAAATTTATTTTTCCACAAAGAATGGAAAATTGCATGTCAAACATTCGTACGGAAATTTGGACGTCAATTTCCACCTTGGGTAGGTGGACTATTTCGCCATCTATAGTTCAGAGAAGAAAACCGATCGTTTTCGCGTATAGCCAATCCTGAAATGCCTCGTAAAGGCGTACCGGTCCAAATGGGTGTTTTAAAAAAAATATGAGGTACAGTGGCAACACTGTTGATGTTTGAAGGCAACAAAAGGTGTGTTTAGTGATGGTCTATGACATGGAAATACTGGAAACAGGAAAAAAAGAAAATGAAAATTTAGTGATGGTCTATGACATGGAAATACTGGAAACAGGAAAAAAAGATAATGAAAATTTTCCTTTTTTCCTGTTTCCAGTATTTCCATGTCATAGACCATCACTAAACACACCTTTTGTTGCCTTCAAACATCAACAGTGTTACCACTGTACCTTATATTTTTTCACTCTTAATTCCCACTTGCGCCGTTCGTGGGACACCCGTACTTCTCAAGTTTAAACCATTCTCATCGTGATTGATTAGTTCTCTGACGCCCTCAAAACAAAGCTTTCCTTCAAGCCCCTTCTTCTTTTAATTCTACGTAAGTTAATCACAAGAAAAATCGCATGATTACGTAACTGATTGGCAAAGTTTATGTGTGAAACTACGATTTCTAAACAGAATTAGCCACCCATTATCAATTCAATAATTCTGTTACTTCTTCCAAACCCACATAACTGTTACATCAAAATTAATATACCTCGGTATTATAGTGACTATTGTCATTGCTTCTTATTAGTATTTATTAGAACGAATACAAAGTTAATTTTTTGTATACCATGTAGATATTTGAAAATGGCAGGTATGTAAAATATAAATATAGAAATTGTAATGAAATAAAGATAGAGATATTTCTGGATTTTCAATGTAGACGTATTTAAAAAGTTGAAATAAATTTTTGTGTTGCTGGAGGATACGAGGGTCACTATTTATATTTTGAGCCTTGGCAACACTGATTGCAGTTAGGCGCGATTTGACGTTTGCACGGAATCGTCTGGCATTATTGACCATAACGTACTTCAAATGTTTTGTCAATAGCTTCATTTGTGTTGTTTATGTTGCCTTGGAGATTGCGCGAGAACAATAAAATGGAATTAACTCGTGAACATTTTCGTGCGATGATTTTTTACGATTTTCGACGAGGATTATCAAGACAAGAGTGCATCGATCAACTTACTTCCACATTTGGCGATGAAGCCCCATCCTTTGCCACTGTGAAACGCTGGTATAACGAATTTAATCGTGGCCGCCATTCGCTCACCGACGAGATTCGCGAAGGTCGTCCAAAATCAGTTGTTGTTCAAGAAAACATTGATGCTGTGCAAAACCTAATACTGCAAGATCGTCATGTGACATACTGCGAGATTGAGGTAACCATAAGCATTAGCTCCACCAGCATATATAAAATATTACATGATCATTTAGCTGTGAGAAAGGTATGTTCTCGTTGGATCCCACACAATTTGACAAAAACTCAAAAAGACACTCGCGTCAATTGGTGCAAACAAATGCTCAATAAATACAATCGTGGTGCTTCAAAAGACGTATATAAGATTGTAACAGGTGACGAATCATGGATATATGCATATGAGCCGGAACGTAAACAGCAGTCGACTGTATGGGTGTTGAACCCAATCCAACAAAAGTTGTTCGCGCTCGAAGCACATCGAAACAAATGGTCGCCTGTTTTTTCGGGAAAACTGGTCATGTGGCAACTGTGCCTTTAGAGGAACGTAGAACGGTCAACTCTGAATGGTACACAACAATTTGTTTGCCAGAGGTCTTCGGTCAAATACTGAAAACAAACAAACGCCGTCGGATCATTCTTCATCAAGACAATGCCAGCTGTGACACATCTCGTCTAACAACCGACTTTATGAACAGTCAAAAAATCGAATTGATGGGTCATCCGCCGTACAGTCCTGATTTGGCACCCAAAGACTTATTCTTGTTCCAGAATGTCAAGAATAAATTGCGTGGACAACGATTTTCGTCGGCGAAAGACGCCGTTGATGCGTTCAAAAACCATATTATGGAGGTGTCTCAAGAAGATTGGAAAAACTGCTTTGACAAATGGTTCGAACGAATGCAAAAGTGTATTGACCATAAAAGAGAATACTTCGAAAAACAATAAAGCAGTTTTCAATGCCAAATTCCTGTTTTTTCATTGTTAGGCTCAAAATATAAATAGCGACCCTCGTACAACGCTGAGGTTCTTACTTGTTTATTTCGAGATTATTTTAATCATACGCAGGCCGGGATTTATATACATGTGAAGACCTGTAGCTTACAACACCAAGACCCCACCCAATCCCCTCCACAGTTTCAGTTATAACTTTTCGCCAAGCTACATGAGGTGGTTAGTTATACGTATTTCTACATTTTTCATCACATCCGAAGTACCTATTATTTTCTTTATGTGGTACTTTTCGAAGCAGTTTTTTCCCCAGTGAAGGCCCGGAGCTGCAGACCTCAAGCTCGCCCTAAATCCTGATCTTATCTTGACCATACCCTGCATAATTTTGCGCCTCCTAAGCCTACTAGCTGCTTCTAATCATAGAAGTATTAAATTGGTCACAGTCTTCTTGTTTCAAGATCTCTGGTAATTTCTTTTGCTTTCTATGACAAAGTTAAATCAGCTTTTTATGTGAACATTTCTAGTATATGTAATATTCATTAGTACATGTAATGAATACCAGAATACACTTATTTATTGCAACATTCACATATCTCTAAGTATATGTACTTAGTGAATTTGATTGGGTGGGCAATCGGGTGGGTACAGGAAATTTTGGGTCGGCGCTTGCCCACCCGTGCCCACCCTGCTGTGTATTTTGTGTTTAGACCTCTATAACTCAAAGTCAGAAATTTTTTGGCCCCCAATTACTCGAACCTTGGTAAGTTGAAATCCTTGATACCTCGATTTTTTTTTCTTTTTCCCCTCAAATTCGATGTATCAAGGTTCAACTGTAGTACCAAGTTTGCTGTGAAGTATAGCAATAAAGTAAAATACCAAAGGCTTGACGACACTAAAGGTATTGTCTACTGTTACGGTGGCCGATCATAGTGATCAAGTGAAGTGGGAAGCGGGAAAGCGACAAATCCAGGGCGATAAGAAACGCAGCAGCCAGTAGAACGAGGTCCACGTAGTACTTTTCCGCCGTGTCGTATCTTTCGACGCCACTGCTGTTGTCTGTTTGGTCTGCGGCATAATCCCCGCTCTCCACTTCCCTTGCCAGAACTCGGACCGACCGCTTTAAGAGTGGAAAAGACCTATGTCAACTAAGAAGTCGTTGTTTATGATGTGTCATTCACTGTGCCAGAATATTTCGAATCCCGCAACTAGCAACAACTTTTGTATGCAGCTTACTTATATACAAAGCTTTTAGAATCCACCGGAAGACACTTTCCCAGGACCAAAGTTCACTTTTGATGACATCATCTGCCGGAAAACCATTTCTTTATTAACGACGGAATCACGGATTCATTTTCGTTTTTTAAATGTCATTTAAAGGAACTTCTCTTCCAGAAAGCGCATATTCATTGTCACCTTGTGTGTGATAGATTTCATTCTACCTGCACAAAAAACAAAGAAGGGCGTTCGAAGAAAAATATATTTGCACAATTCACCCCCTTCATGTGTAGTGAAGTGAAATTATGTTTCAGATAACAGGAAAGAAATATTTATTTCAATCTTTTAGCATGAAATTGACACATGAGAGCAGATGCGTAAATAACACCCCCGCAACCCCAGCTGTGGGGGGTCTCACGAGCTTCGGAGGTGCAGTGAGAATGACAAATAAGAAAGACTGATAGTTTACAAAAAAATATTTTAGGCGATAAAATATATTTTCAACCAAACATGTTGTATTTTTATGACACTACAACTTCAAACGTAAAATGTTGTTCACTAGAAAAGTAGAAAGCGAATTACCAGATTAAAAGAAAACCTTCCTTAGCTGATTAGTTCAAGTCATTGATTACGTCGCTGAAGGGTAGACGGCAGTAAAAAATAAGTGCGTGGAACATGAAAATGTTGTTTACAATACTTTACAAAATCCCAGCAATTTTCTTTGATGAGGTACGCAGCCTTTTACAAAAGTGTGAACGTGGTCTTAATGAGCTTCTAAATAATTTTGGGGGTGTTAGAAAGAAAGCTAAAGAAGTAGCCATAAAGTGGCCTACCAAACGAAAAGGAAAAGTAAAAAACTTCGACGAACTAACAGAATTCAATTACATTAATCATGCTCAAATACTAATGCCACTACAGCACAATATTTTGTATCAGTATATCCAATAAAGTATGAGGTATCACATGAAATGTTGCCTTTCTCGAACCATTCGATTTTTTTAAAGTAAAGATTTTTTACCGTGCTTTAGATATTCTATTAACTGAAGTAAAAAATAGATTTCAGAGTGTGAGTACCTATTTACATCCCACCGCCCAAACGGATAAATTTAATCATGAATTAATATTTTAGAAAATGAAACTTTTTTTAAACAAGTAGAGTGCCCAACTGAAAGTTGCAACGGGGAAGGAGGTGCAGGTGAGAGACAATTATATACAAGACATTGGAATTCATTTGATGGTCATTTTAAATTATAATGCTTTAACATTTTATTCTTACTTGCATAATACAGTACGTATTATGCAAATAATGCACATAAGAAATAGATATGAATTACTGTGCTGATAATGTTCAACTAGTTTCAAAGTTTCCAATTATATTTGCTAATTTATGTTTTAATTTTCAGTCAAGAGGCAGCTATTTCGTTCATTTCTTCCGTCCATTTCACAAGCTGTCTTTCCCGAAGCATTTGATTTTTGTTCTGGATGTGAGCTCCTCTATGGGACCAACGAGAATGAAGCTACTGAAAGATGTCATGATGCACATCATGGATCACTTCAATGGGGGGGACTTCTTCAGTGTGATAAAATTCTCTACATATGTAGTGGTAAGTCTGATAATACCATTCTATCACCACTTTCACATTCAAGTTTTCTAATAACATTCACAGTAGAAGGATTTGTGGGCTACTGCGGAAGAACTTGTCCAAGGTCAATTGACACTATTGTCTATTTTGGCCAAAATTAAACTATATTTTCATATATTTTTGTAGTTTTAGCTAATTTCTAATTGTATTAAATTGACTAATCATGCTACGAATTCTAAATCCTCGTTCTAGGATGATTAACAAGAGTTTAATTCTTGAATGTCCGGCTTAGGAATATTCTACTCTGATGGTTACGTGACTGTTGATGTGTTGGGTGTGTATATATATTAGTATGCTTCTTCCTTCTCCTCTCCTCTACACTTGCAGATTTTAAGAGCTCATAAATTTTCTAGCCATGTCTACTTCCGGTTATGTCTACTTCCGATTATGTCTACTTCCGATTATTTCTACTTCCGGTCATACTTACTTCCGTAGACTCTACGACATTTTTCAGTATTTCCAAAATTGGTCTGTATGGGCTTTTTTATATATAAATACTAATATTCAAAAATATTTTGCTATTTTTGATACACTTAGGCAAGGACTTGTGTCTCCAGCAAAATCTATATGTAATAACCAATAACCAAATTAGTTTACTATTTTTGATACACTTAAGCATAAATTAGTTTATATTCAATTTTTTAAAAGTGTTTGTGCTAAATATTATCTCCAATTATCATCAAATAAAAACAATGGTAAATTTCTCTTCTAAAACTGAATGCCCCAAATATGGTAAGTCCATATCCCAAACAAATTCGTCAAAACACCAGGCAATATGCACTGGTCAACCAAAAAATCATATATTACCAAACCAACTTTGTCCCTATTGTGAAAAACGTATTAGCATACCTAATATGAGCAGACATAAGAACAGTTGTGAATCTCAATCATCAACTTCCTAGTCCAATCCAAGAAAAAGAGAAGCAGATATACCTCCAACTGTTGGTCCTGAATCAAAACAAAATAGATTTTCGACCACATCTAATGCTACAGCTTTTGGTGGACTTCCCAATGATTACTTCTTTAAATCAGAGCCACACTGTGATATCAACAATTTCTTAAAGAACATAAAATTATTAATAATAGAACTCCTAAGAAATGAACGTATAAATAAATCTATCGAGTTTAATACTACTCTATCCCCTGAATATGAGAAACCTGATGAAACACATAATACATTTTTCCATTGTTCCAAGACCCAGACTCTACATTTGAATAATATAGATAATCTGGAACAAATCTATACCCAGCTTATGGACACATTGCTTACAAACATGAGGCCAAAGGATCTGGTTGGAAATTATGTGGGAGTCCACACAAACTGGAACTGAAAATAAGTCAATTCTCATCTCTCCCTGCTTTTACCTATGTCCCTCTTCCAGTAGATATTCAGAACAAGATAGCAGTGGTGGTTAATATACAAAATGATAAAGATAACAAGTGTTTTCTGTGGTGTGTCTTGGCAAACCTTCACCCAGTTCATAGGAAAAACAATCCAGAGCTAGTTAATCATTCAATGCAGTATGAGACAAAGTTTGAGCATTTTATGTCTAGTATCCAGTATCCTGTTGCTATATCTGATATAACAAAATTTGAAAACAGGCAAAATAACTCTTGGCAATCAATGTGCATGCCTACACAGAGAATAATTTTGTAAATCCTCTCAGAATAAGCAACATTAATAATGATAATGCTTCTGTTATTCATTTGTTACTTATTTCCGATGACAAGAATTTCCATTACTGTCTAATTCGTAATCTCTCTCGTTTGATTAGAAGCCAAGCAACCAAGCATAAAGGGATATCAAAATTTGTCATAGGTGTTTGACTGCATTTGATAATCGTATTCAACAGAAATATGTCAAATTTAATAATCCAGATATTGCTAACAAGAAACTTGTAGAGTACAAACAATACTGTGGTGAGAACACGCCTGTACGTGTGAGTATGCCCAAACCAAACTAGGTTGAGAAATTTCAAAACATAAGGCCCTGTTGAAGCACCCAACTATAATAATAGAAGATTTTGAAGGATTTCCCAAACCATTCAACTATTTAGACCCTGATCCTGAAATCTCCTTGACTACATCATGTCAGCTCCATGAGGTTTGTAGTTATAGTTATATAGTTCTGTGGTGAAATTCATTAGAACCTAATGAGCCTTATATATACAAAGGACCTAAACACTTTTTCCAAAAAATGAAGGAAGAAGGAAGAGGAATTGGTAGTGTATTTTCTGTGTCAAAACCAAGAGCATCATTATCTGCTGCTGAAGAGCAATTATGTGATGCAACTAAGATCTCCCCACAGTGCAATTCATATTTTACACATGAAAATAAGAAAGTTTATCACAATTGTCATTTCACAGGAAAGAATATGGGGTCTTTAGTAATAGATATAATCTAAAAATAAAGAGAGACAAATTTGTCCCCATATTATTTCATTATGGCAGTGGCTATGATTTCCACCATTTGGTTAAGCATCTCAATTATGATACAGAGAACATAGAAGTCCTAGCAGACAATCAAGAGAGATACATTCGTCTCAGCAAAACAGTAAAGATTCCTGGTGGCGCATTAGTAAGATGAGATTCCTAGACTCCATGAGATTTATCTATGCTGGATTGGATGCTCTTGCCAGAAAACTATCTGATGACCAGTTTTCCTAGTTTAGGCATAGAACATATTAGAGAAAATTGGTCTATCCATATGAATATGTAACTGACCGTACTAAGTATAATGATGAATCTCCTCCTCTACAAAAGGAGTTCTACAGCCAACTCATAGAAAAGAATATTACAGATAAAGATTACCATCATTCACAACTGATGTGAACGAAATTAGGGTGTAAGACACTGGGGGACTACCATGATGCCTATCTAAAATTAGATGTGACAATTTTTGATTATGTATTCCAAACTTTTAGAAAATTGTACATGAATATCTATGAATTGAACCCTGCACATTTTTACAGTCTCCCAGGGTTAGCTTGATCAGCTATGTTGTTGAAACCAAAAATCCAATTCAAGCTGATTACAGACATAGACATGCTTCTCTTCATAGAAAAAGCTATACGCGGAGGCATTATACAATGCACACAAAGATATGCAAGGGGCAACAACGTACATATAACAGAGAAGAATATAATCTAAATGAACCCTCCAGCTTCAAATTCTATGTTGATGTGAATAATTTGTATGGTTATTCAATGATTCAGAAAGTCTCCTATGGTGGTTTTGAGTGGATAAATCCTACATCAATAGATATACAAAATTTTGATCACACTGGGTATACTTTCTTTGCTGAGGTGGATCCTGAATTCCCTTATGATTTACACAATCTGTTTCCTGATTTGCCACTAGCTCCCAAGTTCAAGTGTCCACCTGAATCAAGACAAAAGAAACTTCTGTATGACTCTTGAATCTAAAGAGAAATATGACAGCCACTATAAGAATATCAAATTTTGATAGGGAAGAGAGTTCGTATAGTGCAAATTCGAAGAGTTCTTACATTGAAACATTCAGAGTCGTTAAAACCTTATATTGAAACTAACACAAGACACAGGACACTTGCTACTTCAGATTTGTATTAGGATTTCTACAAATTAAATAATAATGCAGTTTATGGTAAGACCATGGAGAATATTAGGAAGAATGTAGATGTGAGGCTCGTCTCTGATCCAAAAAAGTGTAATAAATTGGTGACAAATTAAAAATTAAATTAAGAACAGTATATCATGAAGATTTGTCACTCTTTCAAATGAAGAAGCCGTGGATCAAATTTTAAAAACCTATCTATGTGCGAGCTGCAGTTCTGGATATGTCCAAGCTACACATGCTGCAGCTTAACTATGATACAATGATACCTTTTTGTACAGATGATCTATCTCTTCTGTATATGGATACAAATAGTTTTATACATCACATCAAAACACTTAATATCTTTGAAGACATGAAACACCCTGAGTTGCTTGATTATTTTGACACATCCTCATACCTCTCTAGTTTTGGTATTTCTAACCGCAACAAAAAGGTGCCAGGAAAACTAAAGGATGAGAAAAGTAATGATATTATTAAAGAGTTTATTCGATTACCAGCAAAGATATATTTAATTAGATCAGAGAGAGACACTATCAAAAAGGCCAAGGGGATAGATAAAACAATAGCAGAGAACAAACTCTCCTTTGATGATTATTATCACTGCCTCACAACTAAGTCTCCCAAACTAAGGGAGGAAAGATGAATTCAAAGTGTTGACCACATATTGATTACAAATTAAGTGAGAAAAATTGCCCTGGATTCAGGAGAAGACAAGAAACAGATTCTCTCATGTGAGATACACGCATTAACTTGGGACACTATTGCCTGGTAAATGACAACGAATGTGATATTTTCCAATAAAATAAACGTGAATCTGTTTGAGTTTAGAAAACAAGCCATGGAAGTGCCTGTTGAGATAGCCTCACCAAATCTCACTAATCTCTTGTCTAAACTAAATGGACGGCTAATTATACACTTGAACAGTGTCATAACAGAATATAATGATGATACTTGTAAAATATTTTATATC